>NC_063333.1:67254272-67335813 GCF_021869965.1 Rhincodon typus | reverse complement strand
CTCTGCTTCCCCACCAATGCCCCTCTCCCTCTACCCCACACTCCCCTCCCCCTCTACCCCCACACTCCCCTCCCACTACTCCCCACACCGCTCTCCCCTCTCCCCACTCTCTCCTCCCTCTCCCATCCCCATAACCACACAATATCCCCTCTCCTCCCCAACCCTCTTCTCCACTCTCCAACCGTCCACCTTCACATTCCCACCACACTCCACCAGGTCCAACCAACCCTGCACGTGGTGCGGTCCTGGACAAGGCCCAAAGCTGCCATTTTGAGTCTCGGTGCTGTCGTCCTGTCAGCAGCATGTAGCAAGTCAAATTTTAATATTTAAATGTTTAACCTTAAGTCCAAACATGACCAAAAACATCACCACCAATGTGTCTGTTAACACTTTTAATAATGTTTATTTAACTTGTCAGTCTAGTACACCTTTGAAGTTTGAATCAGCAGAATCTTAGCATTTTCATAGAATCCCCAATTAATTACTTAAAGGCAAACACCAAGCTCAAGCATGATGGATTAAAAAGGCAAGTTCAAACCCCAACTGAAAATACTGGTTTAATTATCAATTTTAAGGATGGGAGAAGGGTAGCAAAGCAAAATATTTTCAGAAGGAGGTTTTCACAAGAATATGATGCCCATTCATGATGGAGTAGACCAAGTCAGAAAAGAGCAGTAACTTGTGGCTAGTGACAGATAGTGCAATAAGAATAAATGGCAGGAAACCTGCCGCATTGGATGGTGTGGCATCACAACAGGGATTAAAACCAAAAAGAGGAACTGGATTTTCATGGAGGAGGCTGGAAGACCTAGTTGGGAAACTTCCCTACATAGTAGTCCTATCTCCTGTAAAAAGGCTCCCACCCGTTACATTTCCATTCTCGGAAGACAGGTTTGGGATTGCGTCAGTCCCAAGGTGGCAATGGGAGTAGATAGACTGAAAATTCAACAGGCTAGAATACTCACCGCTATTTACTTGGAAAAAAAACACAAAGAACTGCAGATGCTGGAAATCTGAAATGTTCTGACGAAGAGTCGCTGGACTCTCTACAGATGCTGCCAGATCCACTATGTTTCTCCAACATCCTGTTTTTGTTCCATTTAACGGACCATTGACCCAGTTTTAATGATGAACATCAGGCCCCACAACAATCACCCCTGTCCATCTATTCATGGCCACATGCCCCCTCAAACCATCCACATCACTTCTACACTCCATACTTGCCATGCTCTCTTCTTCTATAGTCACTTATCTACTACCTGCAACAGGGAAATCTTAAAGTTATGTCTTTGAAATTAACATTAAACATAAACTAACAATCCAACAGAGCTGTCATTTAAACACTTCTTATTTAAAGTATCCATTCAAAAAATAATCCAAATATGTAAATCCCATTAAATTGTCAATCTGTTGCAACAACAAACATCTATTTATTAACCACAAAGATTGGTAAATGTTAAATAACCTCTTAGAACTGATAATCAAAGCATCTACACAGCCCCCCACAGGTAGGTGGTCATGTAACTTATGAAACTCAGTGAAGTATTCAGAATGGGCTCAGCTGTAATAACAAAATATTTCAGGTCACAGAAATCGAAACCTATAGAAATTGCAAGAATAGGTGTCTATTTATTTAACATTTTTCTGATTAGACTAGATTTTCTTTTCTCTGAATGAAAGTTGCGTATCATTCGTCTTCTCAGTTTTAGATGGTCAGGGACTTAAATCACTTCAGCTCTTGAGACTTAACAATTGCCAAGCAGTGTTTTCTTAAGTTTTGAATACATAATAGCATACTCCCAGGGTAGAAAGTATTCTAAAGCATCCCAACACTTGCATAATGCTGTTAAATGTAATGTTACTCTTACCTTTCAAGACAATGGCCCTATAATCAATTAATGGAATAAAAACACATCTAACTTATGATACTGCATTTCATTGTTGAAACTGAGACTGCAATTATTTTTGCATTTTGAAAACTGAAATGAAAACATTCAAAGAGTTGATGACCTTTTTTTTGGATTCCCCCATTTGTAAAAGTTACACGATCACTTACCTGTGCTTTGATTTACAATCCCTTTGAAGTGCAGTCGTGCTCCTGTGTTCTTATCAAACTAGCCCGACAACAAAAATTGCACAACGGTTGGACTGCTTACCCCTGGATTTGAGCCAACAAGGGCAGCAGTACTCCACACGGGAGGAACGCTTCCAGCACCCCTATCCTCTGCTTGCAAAGATTGATGGAAACAGGAATAAAGACTGCAATCCTGGAATCGGCTCTTGCCTACTATTTTTAAAAAGGCTGATGAACTGACCCAATTTGGCAAAAATCCAGGTGAGAGCCACTAATTCAATGTTCTGGACAATGAATCTTGTCAGGGACGATGTGTGTGTCATGGCAGGGAATATAGAATTGCATTAACTATGCTTTGTGAAGAATAAAGTAAAATAAGCCAGCAAAGCCGAGCACTCAAGAAACCATTTACAGAGGTACTGAAATCAAAGAGTAAAACAATGTCTGCCACATACAGTACATTGGCTTTGGTGCCAGTTATTTTGTTCAAAGAGAGTCACAGATGTTTAAACAAATGTTTAAAACAGATTTCAGTCAATTTCCAACCCACAGCATAGTACTGCTGGGTCAGTGTGAAGATGTTAGTCTAGATTGAGAAAGATATTTTGTTTCAAAGTGAATTTTCTGCTGGCCTTTAATTAAGGAAGGCTGTGTTGTATATATGATGCACCCTGTCTAAATGTCACTCCCATATCATCCTTGCTTTCATATTCCACAATTTATCCTGGTATTCGGAGACTGTTTACTGAAAGATAGTGGCAATGTTGATAATGTTAACCACTTTGAACTGTAAGTAAAAATAAATTATATTATTTCAATAAAATAGTACATATAAAAGTGTAATAAGGATAACTGTTATCAACAAGATGCAATTCTACTTGAATACATTCCTGGTCAATCTTTTTGGACATTGCACAAGACATAAAGAAAATCTTTCTGTTCCATTCACTAATACATTGGGTTAATCCCATTGTAAATACAATAGCACGTTATTGACGCATGTCGTGTTTGTGGAAATTGGCCAATAGGTTTGATTAAAATGTATACCAAAAATTGCAAATGTTTTGATCGTTTTACATAACCATGTTTTCTTCATATTCACGGCATCGTGCCTTTTTTCTCAAAAGTTGAGAGCTTTCTGGATTTACACATTAACTGCCCAATACACATACTGCAACATTCAGTCTTGCATAAACAATTTTTTTTTAATGATGTGACAGTTATCAATGCAATATCAATCAATTTGTTTGGACCGGTAGCTCAATAAAATGAGTTGCATGTCTTCAGATGGTAAATTGGTGATAGGGATTTTATAAATGTCAAATTTTAATTTAGTTTTGATTCAAATTCACCTTTCTTAGCCAGTCATCTGCTTTCATATTGGTATGTAGGCATACTGAGAAGCTGCCATTCACGGAGTCCTCAATGCCCCAGTGACCATACTGACGCCAGCTCACTCTCAGTGGGAGGTCATTGGACCACTGAAGGCTTCTGTTCATATTGAGGATCCTTAGAAGTATGGGCATAGTTTTTTAAAACTGTTTTTGGAACCTTTAATCAGGACATTCATTTTGAGGCATCCCCAAGGTCTCCCCACGTTTGAGCAGAGCTTACCTCTCTTTGTGGGGCTGTTGAACAGACATCACTGCAGCCTTTCCTGTGTCCCTGTTCTGCCCACCGTACTTGATTGTCCACTCCATGGAAGTTCTTTCTTGCCATTGCACTATTAACTTAAGGGATCAAGATCCAAAAATTATCTGAAAGCCTCAAAATGTGATAAATGCAGTTGATTCTGGCCGATGTCAAATAGCACCAATCAGAACAAACCCTTTTATTCCTATTCTATTGCCTACATTGTAACCATTTACTGATGCACGTCACAAGGTTACCTCCAATTCTGTGTGTTCTCATTTTTGCTATCATCAGCATTTTGTTAAGAATTTCCTACATACACCTTTATTTGAAAGAACATTATTCAAAAATCTAGAGTATTGTTAGGTAAAAGAAAATCCAAAACAAACTAATTCTTAGCACTCAGATATCGCTGGAGATACTCAGCAGATCCGGCAGCATCTGTGGAGAGAAAGCAGAGTTAACATTTCAAGTCCAGTGACCCTTCTTCAAAGGTTTCTGAATTTCTGTTTGTGTGTGTTTCAGAACACCTGGTATCTTGTTTTGTTTTAATTTTCAACTCTGTTGTCCTTTGTCATCCATTTCATTTCTCTCTCATTTCTGTCTGCTTCTTGCTCATGAGACAAAGATATATATTTACAAATACTTTTATTTCTGATGGTCACATATGTTTTTTGTTGAAGAAACATTATTTACACTGAGCTAAAGTACAAAAATATAATACAATTATTTTACATTATGAGGACATGCTGAAAAACACTGAATACATATTACATTGTACACAAATCACACTTGATGGACAGAGCATTTACCATTTTTCAGCAAACTTTTCCAGTCACCCAAAGTTTTTTAAACATAGCTCTAGTGGTATTTATTCAGGGGAAAGGAAAGACCATTTCCTTACTCAATTTCTTCCCACAGCTACCCATTGGGTCTCTGGTGCTTTAACCATTAATCAATTTCCTCACTTAACTGGGAAGGTGAGTTGTCAGTGCCATAATTGGAAAGTACATCTACAGGATAGGATTGCATCTAGAATCATCACCTGAGAGCTGGACTTGACCACTCCACTGCCTGATTCAGCATTCTGGCACAGAGTTAGCAAACTTCACCAACACATGAGAAATCAAGCCATAAACAAAAATCATCAGTGATTCTAAAATGATCTTAATAAATAGTCACCTGAAGCTCAACTGTTGCAACTGCCAAGCTGCCCAATCTAGAGTACTATCTTTTTCAAGGGAGGTTTTATATTGGAATATTACATCTGAAAACCAGCACAGTGCCTTTTTATATGAACATTTCATTAATTTTGCTCAAATCATTTTTTCTTGAAGGAACTGTTCCAAATTCAATGCATTGTCTGCTCACTAGTGGCTTTGTTTCTGAACTATCGAAGAAAATAATAGCTCATTTGGCATTTGAGAAACAGGTTGCTTGAAATTGAAAACTATAACTTTTGGAACAAAAGCTATGGATTCTGGTAATTTTTCCTTTTGAAAATATGTTCTCAACTTAACATGAGCATTCTTTTGATGCTATGGAAAGTTATTTAGAATTTTATAGTGGGACTGCTAGTAGTCGCTGTGATTTCAAATCAGTCATTCTGAACAAAGGCACCAAAAGTGTTATTTTTGATATGCTCATTAGGTCCATACAAACTGTAAACTGGTTAGGTTTTTCTCCAATATATCTTAAGAGTAATGCTGTCACTAATAAAAGCAAAACTTCCAGTGTCAGTCACAAAGTGGTGGCTTAATGTACACCCCTGTCCAATTTCACCTTCTACTGACATCAATTTCCTCCTACCAGTTTAACGTGCAATGCTGAAAGCTAAGACTTAGTCCACTAAGTAACATGCTATTTCCCACTTAAAGTTCTAATATAACCTGAGCACAGGGCAACTGATGTAGCACATTTTGTTTGTGAATAATTCAATATCCACAGCAAAAAGGTTCCAACCAAGAAAAATGTGTTATATTAGAAAGCAATTGTAAATCTGTTGTTCAGTTGGAACATGAGAAAAGCTGAAATTACTGCTTAATATATTCAGACAATTAGAGCTATAACATTTGATGGAATTAATATGATAATTAATTTAACCTGATTGTAGCCTTAATTAAAGCCAGATTAAGGAGTTGCTTGAAAAGTAGCCAATACATACAGCCAACAATAATAATTGGCAACACCTTCAGATTTGGCAGGACATCATCCAACATCCATAGATTCAAATAATTAGGTACATTTGTACATGTGGCATTGCAAGTAGAAATGCCTTTGTCTAACCCTTACCAATGGCTTCCATAAGCTTCAACTCTTCAGATGATTATTTGCCTCAGCAAGGATTCTCCAAAAATACTCTCAATAAACATAATATTTGGGATTATCTACGGGGGTTTTCTTCATTTACATACAGACCATAGCACCTCTGGAGCTTAATCACTTAACAATAGTTAACTTAATGATAATATTTAATGATGGGTAAAAGCTAAGATAAAAATCAAATTCGTGACAGGAAACTACCAGAATTTAAAATATTAAATCAACAATTAAAAGAATATTTTAAAAAACTTTTAAAAATAACACTTGCTCAGTCAATTAATCACGTTCTCCTGACTTTCATCCATAATATCGTTACTTTATATTGCATCATTCTGTACAATCTTCAGCCTTTTGTAACAGTTATTCATGTAAAATCATCCTGAAGCTATTTCATACAACTAAAATTGTGAAGAAATTAGCATCTAGAAGTTCTTAGTCATATTAATGGGAATTAAATTCCTGTTTATTTCAGTAAAAAATAAACAACTCCTTACTTAATAACATGAATGAAACTGTAGAATTACACGACTCTAAAATTTCATTTCTAGGAATGTTTTTAGCAGGCAGATGTTAAATAAGATTGAAGCAGATATTCTTTCATCTTCTATTAATAAATTTAACCCCCAACTGTTGCCAATATTTCTCTTAAGAATTCTGAAAAGTGTGAAGTAGGTCTCACTAAAATATCAAAACTAGAATTTTCCTTTTGCATCAGAACACGCTACAGTGAGATATTGTTTTCTTTGACATTGATAAAGGTTTGAATGTCCTCTTTTAGTTTAGAAATATTCATTACTGGCTAATGCCTCATTCACTTGTAACGAATGATGCTGTAATGAACCTGACAAATGTAGGACTTTGAAGGATGCCAACATCACAGATTGGTTCAGACAAAGAAGGCCTTTCAACCATTTGCATTGTCTCAATCATATTACTAAAACCATATACTATCTGCTGACTACTTTCTGTAGTAAAGGATTTTTTTTTTTAGCATCTGACCTAAATTTCACCTCCCCCAGAATACCCTTACTCTCATCCCGAATCACCCTGAAACTCACAAATCTTGGACAAAACATAACATGCTGCTTCAGAGATAGTAGGAACTGCCGATGCTGGAGAATCTGAGATAACAAGGTGTAGAGCTGGATGAACACAGCAGGCCAAGCAGTATCAGAGGAGCAGGAAAGCTGACGTTTTGGGTCTGGACCCTTCTCCAGAAATTTCTGAATTTCTTGTTATCTCATATAACATGCTGCTTTGTTTTTTCTGAAAGGCTATTTGCAGATTAGTTGTGTTCTTCTGCATTGCCTACAGCGGTGGATGGTCCACTTATTGTTTCTCAGGTCATATGGATACATTTTACAAGTTGGTGCTAATAACAAAATTTAATGAGAATTGAGGTGTACATTGGGAAATAAAGTGTGGAGGTCATCACTCCCTGCACAGTTTTCTTTCTTTTAAAAAAATGTACAGGACTAATCTCTGAGGCCACTTCAAATATAGCTCCCACTGCATGGTGAACATGCTACTTCCAAACATTTACTTCAATGTTAAAAACCATTTAACGACAACACTGCATAAACCATGCCAAATAGTTCACTGAGACTGCATTTGGTGCAGCAGTAAGGTACAAATAATGCACATCACTTTTTTTTCAAATACACGTCTATCAGTTACACTTTCAAGTATTCAAGGACTGACAAAAAATAAAACCATAAATTTTGGAATTTCAGATGTTGCTCAATCGAAATACAGAAAAGATAAAGATTGGTTAGAGATAGATTAGTATTCTAGAGTGTGACTTTTCTTTATTTTACAATGTGATTTTATTAGCGGATTGGTGCTGAAGTTAGGCAGGAAATGCTACTGTCTGAACTTGTAATAAAATTGCCTATTTTAGCCCATTTTGCATTGCAGACTTTTAGGGAGGAAAATGCCATAAATTATATGCTGTTACAGGGGGAAAAATAAACACAGCCTGTTTCAATTGCTGTTCTGACTTTGCTGACATTTATCTTTTCAAATTATGACAAATAGCTTAGAGTTTGATATCTGGCAGCATGCTGCCTAACACTTTCATATAAAATATCGATATGAAATATTTAAAACATTTATTAACCCAGTTAAAATAAACAGATTACAGATTGCACTAATCTGTGAGACTCCAATGTGAATACTTGAAGCAGTGTTAATAGAAGAAACTAGACATTCACAAATGGTCAAATATCCTAGATAGTGGATGATGAATGCCAATTGATATCTCATGGTTTTCAAAATCAGGTAATTCATTTGTTAAAGGAATTGAATCTTGCAACCCGCTCTAGCTAGAAATTTGGCAAAATAACTGTACATAGCTGACAGCAGCTTTATAAATCTCAAACATCAGGCAGAAAATAACTTTCTAACTATTGTAATATATCACATGCAGAAGACTTGAGTTGTGAGAAACCATTTAAATCTGTAATTAACAAAGAAACTCAACACACAAAGCAAGAACAGGATAAATTAATAGCTTAGATTCTGCAAAAGCTGCAAATATTCACAGCTAATGGGCTCTGTACAAAAGCCACTATTTTTAAAAAAATTGCCATTATTAATGCTGTTGACAGTGGGCATTGACTTCGCTAACGAGCTAAACATACCTAGTTAATCATTTGTACTATTCATATGTGCAGTCAGTTATTTACTGTTTTGTAAATCTCACACTGAAAATATTTCATGATTGTCTGAGTTCTCAAACAGTGAATTTAAACTGGTCAATAAGTACACGACAGACAATGGAGATTACCTGGAAAAAAGACAAGAACACAGATGCGCTTAAGGTCTACCTTCTAACTATCTTAAAAATAATGTAAAAGAACAGATGCTGCTCTACAAGTTGCAATTGGCAGGGTCTTTGGAATGGCATGAAGTGACAGACAGTCAATACAGCTGAACATTCCTGACCACATACGACAGAAAATGCAACAGTCTCATTGGGACAGCTCAGAAACTCCATTTGTTAGGGAATGCTTCCCAGCCCTGCACTGCATACATCTGAGCTGACTTTTAATGTTCTCATTGCTTTATTATATAATTGAATAGGACTGGTGAAAACACAAACGCACAAAATTCAGCAAATGAGGATCTTCTGTCCACAGGCACTGTTTGTGTTTCTTTAGTCACTGCAAGATAAACTTCTTTGATAGAAGGTACAGTCCTTAGTTCTAGCACAGCAGAACAGAGCAACTAAATTCCAACTTAGCTGGAATTCATTTCTGTGTTTGATCCTTTCAAGCGTTGTCATTGGTGTTTATGTTTTAGACAGGCAAAAGGCAGGGACAAAAGTTTGTAGGTATTAGTGCAGCCTCATCTCCAATCCAGACTGAAAAGAGGGATCTTTAATCAGTAGGCAAGTCTGCGTTGAGCAATTTACCAATCTAATAGTCATCATACATATTGAAGTCTGTGAAATAGGTATTGGAAAAAGATTTTGCATGAAGATGTGGATTAAAGTATTTATTTCGTTCCTCAAGGATCAAATTGTTTTTGTTGAAAGCCTGGAAAATAAAGATATTACTTATTAATACATCTATAAATATTATATCATTTACTATCTCAAACTTTCTGGAGTTTCTTCTTTAACTCTTGAAATGATTGCACTGTTCATGACCAGAAATTCATTTTTCAATCTTGGTGCTGAAGCAGATCTGGAAGGCAACTGGATTTGCTCAAGGTATAAAGGCACATGAAATTTCTGGGCTAACCCTAACTATCTGTTAATGGCTAAGATGATCCTACAAACCTATTGCTAACACAGAGCTGATCTTACACATACTAGACTGTAGAGTCTTTCAAAAATCCCCTTGTTTACGATTCAACCTTGTCTCCTGCATAATCCCTGCGTCTCTTCATCATCACCAACTGATTAATGCATCTTCCAGTCAAAACTTTGAATGGTAATCTAGTAATACAGATTGACAACTCTTTACGTTTCTATAAATCCTTCCCTTCATTTCTCTAATAATTACAGGAAGAGGAATTTTCAATTTCACTGCCTGAGAGATAATATGGCAGAGTAGGGAGATTACTCGTCATTCTAGAACTTGTCTGATTTTCATGACATTCATTTCTATGGAATGTAAACATAAGTGGAAGGTAACAGTAAGCTGATTGATTCTGCCACATTACTATCCAGGGAGTGAAGCTAAAAATTACTGCCATGGTACTATAAAGAACTAACTTACGCATATGTTGAACGAAGCTCCCTGCAAGAGAAGTTATTGGAGTTTTCAGTACTGCCGTTAGGTTTTGCAAAACATTTTCAATCAAATGATTTTTCTTATCAGGACGAAATTTGTATTTTAGTTAAAAAAAAATGCCTGTTCGGCCTCATAGCTGCCAATCTACTAGCAATGTTAAAAGAATGTGGCTTTTGTCACACAGTTCCTCTGGTTACAATGTATGGCTTGTTAATTAGGAGAAAAACAAGAACTTTACCATTTTGTTCATAGTGGTTTTCAAGCTTAAGAATTTCTGACAAATCTACATACTCCAGTCATTCTAATATTATTACGTTCTTTTTTAATTTCATGTTAATAGAAAAATGTTGATATTAACAGTTAAGTTTCACAGACTCTAAAGTTTAATTATATTTGGTTAGTTACGTGGCAATATATTACATACAGGAAGGCAGTAAAAAATTCAATTTATGCTTTAAAGTTATAATGTCTCACCTTAATTGCTTCCACCGAATCATATTTATCAAGTTTATTGACATGGTTTGTGATGCTCGTGTTGAGGGGAACTGCAGAAATTGGATGGATGACAGTGGCATCATGGGACTGCCGTTGATATCGCTGGCAATAGGTATACACAAGTAATGTTAAAAGACAGCCTAAGATAGAGCAGCTCAATCCCACTGCAATCATATGGAAAGTGTTGAATTCTGCAAAGAATTTTAGAAACAAGAAAATAAATACTCATTTAGTAAGTGTGAACTTAGTCAAGAATCTTCATCAAAAGCAGAATTAAGGAATCAACACTTACCACCACATCTTCTGTCACCCGAGGTGGACTTGGCAATATTCACTTCTAAGGGAATAATTTTTTTAAAAAGAAGTTTATATTAATTAAAATGCTTACTGAAAATTTCAGTAAAGAAAATGTTTTGAAATATTGTCAAGAAACTCTCTTGACACCCCAGTGAGTTTATTTAATTGAGCCATTGACTGGTAAACTTAAACTTAAACTATATTGGAACAGTTAACTAGTTACTGTATCTATTCTTTGGTTAAGTTTTGCAGTAGAGTTAAAGTTATCCTAAATTCCTCTTTCTTCAGTCAAATTCTAACTGTAGTGTTTAAATAAATGATGTTTTGCTTAACATCGAGTATTTTGACCTGTTACATTGCATCTGGAACACGGCACATCACATTTGTCTTTAACATCAGAAAAGTTTGGGTCTAGACTACCTTCTTAAAGTATTTTGAGAGTGTCTGGTCTGGTCCATAACACATCAATGACATAATAACAACACAATTGTATTTTTACTGATGTTGGTTATGGCATAACTATTGGCCAATACAAACTTTCAAAAAAAAATCTTGTTTGAATACTGCTGACGTAGGAATGAAGAGGTTAATATTAATACATTTAAGATTTATATGCATGATAGTCTTAGTTATAGTTATGCTTGATTTTAGTTGTAACAATTATTCACTGCTACACAGAGCAAGGAGGTAAGAGGAACTGAAAGCCAGACAAGGCAGTTGAGTTACCATGGAAACTAGCAGATTCAAAGCTGGAGTTTGAGATAATAGTGAGGCAACATGGGGTTCAGACTTGTGAATGTGGTGTTGAAAACCCTATATATTTGAGACATTCTTGGGTAGCAAAGAAGCTTTTTCCTTGCATATGCTCACATAAAATATTTTCTTGCTTAAACCATGCAGATTCCAGGGTGGTCATGTTCACCACACTGCAATGGGATCTTTTACATCTTGAGGTCTATAATATGACGACATTAGGAGAGGACAAATGTGGGCTTGGCTGTGGTAGGCTGCTCAATTGCACAGTCTGGCAGTGCTAACTGAGAAGGTACACACATCCACAGTAGTCATTTGGATGACTTTTGTGAATGCAATATCATATCCCAACAAGAAATGAACACATTTGTGAAGGGAGCAAATCAGAGGTAAAGCTGCTAAGACGATAAAATTAGATTAGGAACCCAAAACTGAGTAAACTTTATTTAATGATTTTCATTCTTTAATGCGTATTTACTGATACTGTTTTTTTTTTTAAAGAGTTGCACCAGATAAACAAGTATAACTAATAATGCGTATCCTTCCTTGCAGAATGAGTGTTCCATGACTATGTAAGACGAGGTCAGAAGTACACGACACCAGGTTATAGTCCAACAGGTTTATTTGAAATCACAAGCTTTTGGAGCGCTGCTCCTTCATTGGGTTAGGTGGTCTAATGAAAAGTCATCTAGATTCGAAACGTTAGTTTCCTGTCTCTCCATGGATGCTGCCTGACCCACTGTGATTTCCAGCATTTTTGTTTTCAGTACAGATTTCAGCATCGGCAGTAATTTGCTCCTACATAAACAGAGATATCTGCTAGCGGTCTCATTTGAATTTGTGTGGGTAGCTTGCCAGGTTTAACTGGAGATGCAATTATTGTATGTAGCCAATGGAATAAGTGATTAGCTGCCGGATGATGTTTCCTCTTTCAACATAGCTGCACCAGTGTATTTTTCTTATTCCTTCATTCTTCCTTTACTTTGTCCTCTAGATTTCAAACTAAATGTCATCCACTAGTTTAAATGAAATATTTTATTTAAAAAATTCCTAGGTTTCCATGTGGCTAAAGAAGAACTACCTGAAACTTTATATCCTCGAATCCTGATTTTTGTACACCGAGCCTTTGTCTGTCTGCAGCAAAAATACCCACACAACAAAATGTGTAATAGTGAATACCACAGAATACTTCTGTTTGTAGTATACAACACAAATAAGCTCTTAAATCAACCACAAAGAGTGGTCCAGTAGAGACTCTAAATTTCTTGTCCATGTGTGGAGTGACACCCAGCTATTTCTCACCTTCTCTCCACAGCATCATGGCTACAATCGAGAATTCAGCACCACAGTAGCAAAAGATGGGTGGGTGTTAGGATAAGGCTTTGCTGTGTTCCAGTGCTAAATGCCAAATTTTATCAGAAGAAACTTTCATTTTTAAAAACTTGTTTTCAGGGTGGAGTAAACGCCACCAAGAGTATTAACCACGAAATCTAATTCATTGAAAAAGTGTTTTAGGGTAATTCATTCTCAGGATATTTGTGTCGCTAGCCTTTTATGCCCATCCCTAGTTGTCTTGAGAAGATGATGGTGGACCTGCTCAATGAACAGTTCAACATGTCTCTGTGATACCTTCAGGTATCGAAGAAATAAAAACAGTTCATGCTAGAAATATTTCTCAGGACAGGCAGTATCCGTGGAGCAAATCAGAGTTATCATTTCAGGTCAATGCTGACCTGACCAGAGTTTATGGGTTATCACCTACCTGAAATGGTAAGTTAGCTCTCTTCATATACTCTCTCTTTAGCCCTCTTTTTCCTAACTTTCACTCTGAACTTTCTCCATTCAAGTCTGGTTCTCACTTGTACTATACCCTCACATTAAGCACTCATTATACACTGTTTTTATGCTTCACCTTAGTCACAATGCTAATTCCGGTTTTGTTTCCTTATGTTTTTTCCTATTGTGAATATACCTTGACTGCACCTGAACCATCTCCTCTTTTTTATGATACTGTGATCAATGTTCTTGACATGTTCCCCAGCAGATGCTTGATTCACTTGATCCACCCCATACCCAGAATTTCCAAAAAGAAATAAATCAAAATTAGAAGCTGAGAATTTCTTCATGCCTGACTGAGTTTCAGTGCCTGTGATAAAATGTTAGTTTTCATTCAGACTGTCTTTGTTTATCTCATATTGGTTTCATGAGCTTGTTGATGTTGTGATCATTTGAAGTCAGTATTTTTTCATTTGTTGAAATCCTTTTCAGTCCATTGAAGTCTCAGATAATCCACTCTGACGATGAAGTTTAAAATTGATATTTTACCACTACCGTGCCGAAATGAACTGTATAAACTTGACTATGATTTCTGATTCAAATCATCCTGCCTGAGATCAGCACACATCAGAGATAATTTCATACGACCTGCAAACTGAGATAATTTAGTATTCTGATCTGATATGTTCGCACAAATTTTTAGACTGATTTGCGCATAATTTTTCCAACCATTTGGTCAAAATCATTTGAAGTTTGAGTGTAAATACCTAATACAAGCTTCAAGTTATAAACACAGAATCAGAAAAATACCTCTGTAATGTCACCTAACAATCTGGTGCTGAACTTTGGGAGGGCTGCATTGTTGGAGGTGATATCATTCGTAAAACTAATATGTTGACTGAAGGTTCAGACTAACAGGCCAATTGGATTTAGCAGTGTAATTTGAAGAGTAGGAAATTTCCAACAGGCAAACACTATTGATTGTATCTCTTTGTAGCTTTGTATATTACTGAAGGAGTAATTCAAAGGCCTGAACTAATGATCACAAAACTATCAGCCTATACCAGCAAAGGGTCAAGACAAAACCTGTATAGTTAGACCTAAGAAACAAGAGGAGTGCCATTACATACCTACTACTAGAAAATGTAAAGAGGAGCAAATGTAATGGGAATTTTAGCGCAAAGACTAAGTCTTGAATTTTCAATCTCGTATGAGAAGTGTACAACCAGGGAAAGTTCAGCTTTGCAGACCAAATTTCTGAAAAAAACTTTCCCAGATGTTTAGGATTTCATTTCAGGCATTTGAGTGTGAATGGTAATAAATTGCGTTCTGAAAATTTAAGTCATCAGAATATTTGCTGGTTGCATATTCAGTTGTAAACAGACTTCAATGTAATGGTCTGTTTTGTATACTTGCCAAAGTTGAATTTTGCCTCTCAAATTTCAGATAGTTCAGAAAGGTACCATCATTCAACATTAACAGAGAAGGCATCAGATAATTATTTATGAGCTATGTCTGCAGTAAACCCTAATCAGTTCTATCCAGTAAGAATACATACCAGGAATGAAATTGGTGTCAAAGACACAGGTTCGGCTCTCACTGCTATTCTCAGAGCACTGGTAACCAACAGGAAATAAGATTTTACAGTGACGAGTGCGATGTTGTGAACCCGATACCTCACATTCTGACCACCTGGACCACTCTGACCAATTATCTGTGTTAGAAAATAAAAATTGTAAGCATTTTCTCAGGATGAACACGCCGTCTTCAAACATACAATAATTAATCATAATTTGATTATTCAAGTTGTGGAACCTTTGCCTTCAAGCGTCTTCAGGTATCCTGCCTTTTTATGATTGAACAAAGTAGGAAAGACTGAGATAGGGTTATGGTTAGGGGTATGCATTCACAAGGAAGACCAGGAATTGAAATAATACAGATGACTGTATGAATTAGGAGCAATAATAAGCCAAATAGCAGTGCAAGCCTGCCCTGCCATTCACTAAGATCATGGTTGATCTGATAATTCCATGTACCTGCCTATCCACCTTAATGTTTCAGTCAAATGCAGAAATTGCTGAAGAAAATCACAGATATGGATGCATCAGTGCTGAGACAAACAAAATCATTGTGTCAATTCCAGTGACATTTCTTCAGAAACTTACTGTTTCACCCACTTATCAAGAATCTACTTGCTTCTGCCTTAAAACATATTCAAAGACTGGGCTTCCACTTTTTTGAATCTGCTTTTTTGAGGAAAAGAATTCCAAACTGTAATACTGTAAAAGATGGTCCCTTTAAAGATCACAGGACATGATTAAGCATGGTCAGCACGGTTTCATGAAGGGGAAATCTTGCCTGACAGATTTATTAGAATTCTTTGAGGTGGCAACAAGCTGGATAAAGGGATGCAGTGGATGTATTACATTTGGATTTTCTGAATGGATTGATAAGGTACCACACATTCGGCTATTTAATAACAGCCCATGGGTGTTGGAAGTGGTATATTAGCTTGGATACAGAATTGACTAATGAAGAGAAGGCAGGGAGTTAGGATAAGGGGTTGCATTTTCAGGATGGTGACCTGTAACAAGTGAAATTCCACAGAGGTCAGTGCTGGTCCTAGAATTATTTACAATATATATTAATGACTTGGGTGAGAAAAGTGAATGTGCTATAGCCAAGTCTGCAGATGACATAAAAACAGCTGGGAAGGAAAGTTGGGAGGTTGACACAAAGAATTTGCAGAGATACAGGTTAAGTGAGTAGGCAAAAGCTTGTCAGATTAAATATAATGTGGGAAAATGTGAGGTTATGCACTTCAGAAGGAAGAATAGGAGCTGAATATGACTTAAGTGGAAAAAGACTGCAGAAAGCTACACCACGGAGGGATTTGGGATTCCTCATGCATGAATCTAGCATCCAAGTTCAGCGGTTGATACAAAGGCAAATGGAATGTTGGCTTTTATTTCAAAGGGAAGGGAGAACTAAATTAGGGAGGTTTTCTTCAAACTAAACAAAGCACTAGTCAGGCCACAGCCAGAATACTGTGAACAGTTTTGGGCCTGTTATCTAAGGAAAAATATACTGGCATTGGAGTCCAGAGCAGGTTCACTCGGCTGATAGTAGGGATGGAGACACTATCTTATGAGAAGTTGAGTATGTTGGGCCTGCACTATGAAACACATAATACAATAAATTATATAGAGATAATATGCTTCATTTTTATTCTTTCTGCCAAAAATGGATTATTTCACATTTTCCCACATTATATCTACTTGCCACATCTTTGTCCACTCACTTAACCATATCCTGTCCTTAGGGATGTGACCAGTTCCTGGAATAAAGTGTTCAGATAACTCTCCTCCCTTCCCTGATCTACCGCAGTGATGGTAGTTCAGCCTCCAGCTCATAAAATCTGAGCCAAAGCTGATCGAGCTGCAGATACTGCAAATGCGTTTACCCTTGATCACACTGCCTTCCAGGAGGTCCCACGTGTTACAACAGTGACACATCACTTGTTTTTTAATTTTTATTATATTCTGATTAACTAAATAGTTATTTCATTCAATCAATTATTTTACTTTTTCTATAGTTTGTTCATATTACTACCAGTTCCTGCAGTATTTTAAACCGTAGCAATAGAATAGACCTTAACTATATACTGACCAACCAGCTAGCTTCTTCCACTGTAGTAGAATAAGAACCAAGTCCTACAGGAAGAAAAGGTTAGAAAAAGAAAAGAACACCTCCTTCCCCTAACTTCCTTACTCACAAAATTCTCAGCACTTTACTCAAAGTCACACTCAGTGCTACGTTGCACTGAGATGCCTCCATTTATTCCCATCAAAAATAAAACATTAGTTCAGTACCAGGTACAGAGAAAACAGTTTAAGCTGGTTTCTTTCATTTTCTCAGGTTAAGAACTTGCATACGCCTGCTTAACTCAGATTCCATTTAGAATTTAAACATGCAATTACAGTTAAATATTAAATGTGAAACACAAACAAAATTAGATTTTTCAAAAGAGCTAAGAAACCCCATAGTCACCCAACTCTCAGCACTCTGTTCAAACACGCCTCTAGCTGTGAATTCACTACCCTGATCTGATTACTTCAGTCAAATTGACCAGCTACAGGCTTCCACTCTCTTTCTTAGTTGCTTGCGTCCTAACTGAAATTAATTTAAGTAGTGCCAATTAATGTCCCATTTATATTCTGGTCAATTTGAGAGCCATCAGGCTACTGCAACTAAATTTTCTAGTCATTATAATTCAATATTATTCTTACTACTTAGTTACAGCTTGTGCTATAATGTACTTAATGGTCTGTCACTGTGGTTTTAAAACCGATGACATATCAACAGTAATAGAGAATTATGAAGTCCAGTTAGTTTTAGCTGACAAGCAAGCAGATTAAAGAAAACTATTGTTTCGTTTTCCACTGGTATTGAAAATTAACACTTAACAAGAATATAATTTAGTATTCTTCCTTGCTACAGGAGAAAATAAGCAAGCTATAAACAAAACTTTCCACATTTATCTAATGGAGTCTCAGGTAGGCATTATCAGAAATTTGCTAGGAACACTTTTTTTTTGCAAATTAATTAAAAGCAAATAAACGCAATAACTTTTCAAGGGAATTTTAGTTCTAAACTGAGTGCTTAATGTATGCTTTTATTTCTGCTAAAGTCCAAATTCTGTCCTCCATACCTGGACAGGCTTGTGTGTTACACAATGCTTCTTCAGTATGAAGACCCAGACAGATGTCTCCCCCATATGCAGGTGGAGGATTGTTGCAGGAGCGTGTTCTCATGTAATGTCCACCCCCACAGGTGACAGAGCATTTTGACCACGGAGACCAACAGGACCAAGCACCGTCCACTGAAAAGGAGAACAGATAATAAATTACAGGGCCATTCTCAACAGGTATCTGGTGCATTGATTTTACATACCCAGCTGGATTAATACATCTTCAATTCACAAGAAAAATATTCAAAAGCTAAAAATGAAGTTATCTGGTTGGCACAATTAACATATTATTAATTAATTCACAACTATTATTACCCAATCCTAACTGCCCTTGAGGCAATGATGATTAGTCACCTTCTTGAATGCAATTGAATAGCATGCCAGCTTATTTCTGTGAGCAATTAAAAGTCAGGTACATTGCTGTGGGTCCACAGTCACATATACAACAAACCAGGCCAAGAAAGCAGACTTCCTTACCTCAAGGATATTAATGAATCAATTAGATTTTTATGATAATCCAGTAGCATTATGATCAACATTACTGTTACTAAATTTTTATCCCAGACTTTATTTAATTAATTTAATTTAAATTCTCCAGCTGTCTTAGTGGGATTTGAACTTTGTCTCAGAATATTTGCCCAGGCCTCTTGATTACCCGGTCCAGTAACATTAACTGCTGTAATGCTATACACACATGTCCACGTTTGACCTAACTTAAATTAGTTTCCCACTTTAAAAAGATATTTTTAACCCTAACCTAAGCACGTGTCCCTGACAGGACTATTGTTATATTATGTAGGAGTTCTGCTGCTAGCACTTGACTGATGGTGGTTGTAATATAAATGTGTCTTCCAACATAAGGCAAATCAATTCTGATGAGGTATTACCACTTGCTACAGAAGCAGATGATAAATGACAACAGGAAACTATCACAGGCTGTCAAGATGGAAACGGACCTGGAGGCCTATATTTCTCAGGTGCCTTTACACACCTTAGTAACTGCCAAGATCTTTCTCTTACATAGCAGGAATTGGTCAGTTCAGTTGGATGGATGACTGTGTTGTGATGCAGAGAGATGCTAACAGTGTGAGTTCAGTTCCCACACCAGCCGAGGTTAGCACAAAGGACTCTCCTTCTCAACCTCTCCCCTCACCTGAGGTGTGCGCCCCTCAGGTTAAACCACCATCAGTCATCTCTCTCTAATGAGACAGAAGCTCCATGATCTACTAAGACTATGTTGATTTTACTTCTCCAACATCACAAGAGTACAGTCCCTCAAAAAAAAACTAAAATCACAACTGCACAAGTCTAAGCTACTTTAAGTCTGTGATTACAGCATCTAAGAAAAAAAACCATATGCCACGAGTGCTCTGAAATCTCATTCCTCAATGTAAACAGGGCAAAATACAATGTTCCAGCAGTTTAGCACACTACAGAAGCAACTCCATGACATAAACAAAGCATAATGTGCTCCTTTAACAGAAGGAGACATTCAGGTAGGCAAGAAAGGATTACACCATAGCAACAAAAATTTAAAAGCAGCAAAAATGCTCAGCAAAGGATGAGAAGTGGAAAGATAAAGGCATCTTACAAAGTGGGAGGAAGATATCTTGTTTGTCTCAGCAAATCTGGAAAATGATTCATTCTTGCTAGTGGACATGTAGAAACTTTCCGTAAATAAATTGTTATAATTGTTTCATCCCAAGTCCAAAAAACTGGCATCTAAACAAAGCAGTGATCAATCCGTAGGCATGTGTAAATCAGATACCCCACATTGAATCCTTCCCTACCAATCTGTGCTGCGACATCAGGCTACAGACAACTCATTCTGAAGATTTTTTACTTACTCAAACATTAACCACCCTCACCAACATTGAAGCTATGACACGAAATTATTCAATTTTTTCTCCCTTAAGTTGCTGGTAAATTTTCAATTATTCATGTAGACTTGGAACTGATTTTTAAGTGTATTTTCTGACACTTCCTGGCAGATTTAGAATAGTATGACTCAAGAGAATAAATAAAGCAGCAATATAAACAAAAACTGAGGATGGAGTGACATCCGGGAGGC
This sequence comes from Rhincodon typus, assembly GCF_021869965.1. Lineage (NCBI taxonomy): Eukaryota > Metazoa > Chordata > Chondrichthyes > Orectolobiformes > Rhincodontidae > Rhincodon > Rhincodon typus. The sequence goes on along the minus strand of NC_063333.1, from coordinate 67,315,402 downwards.
AGTTTACTCAAACCTCAATATAACTTGTGTTGACAGAAAAGATCATGTTAAACATGTACAACTCCCAAGTTTGGCCTATGATAGACCTCAGCAATACAGATCATGCCAGTATGAAATTAAACTTCAGATTACAATAAATGGTGTTCCATTCTATTTCAGTGTCTTACTATAAAAAAAACCCAAATGTTTGGAGACTGCTTTCATCTTTCAATACTGTTACAGACACCCACTAAGTTCCAAAACGCAAACAGAAATTGTTGGAAAAACTCAGGTCTGGCAACATCTGTGGAGAGAAAATAGAGTTAACATTTCGGGTCCAGTGACCCTTCTTCAGAACTGACTTTAGTAAGGAAAAGGTGGGTATATATACTGAAGGGGGAGGGGTGGAAGAATAAACGATAGGTGGAGTTGGAGACCAGAGAGAGACAAAGAGAGAACTAGAGTTGGGTAGATAAAGGTAGAGGTAAAGGTCAAGCTGGGAGAATGAATAGCTGCTAATGGGAACCATTAGTGGCTGACAATGGGTTGGTTGTGGTAGCAACCGAGGTAATGACAAGATCAGGTGTGTAGGGTTGGAGTAAGGACATGGGAGAAGGTGGGAAGGCCCTAACATTGTTGAACTCAATACTGAGTCCTGACGGCTGCAGGAAATGAAATGGAAAATAGAAAATGAGATGCTGTTCTTCCAGCTTCCGCTGGAGCACTCTGGCAAGCCTGAGACATAGATGTTGGCCAGGAAACATGATGGTGTGTTGAAGTGGCAGGCAACAGGAAGCTTAGGGTCACTTCTGCAGACAGAACGTAACTGTTCTGTAAATTGGTTACCCAGTCAATGTTTCATCTCCCCGATATACAACAGACCACGTTGTCAGCAGCGAATACAACAGACTAGATTGAGTGAAGTGCAGGAAAATCGCTGATTCCCCTGGAAGGTGTGTCTGTGGCCTTGGAGGGAAGAAGTAAGCAGGCAGGTATTATATTGACTGTGATTACATGGGAGGGTGCCTTGGGGGTGTGGGGAGATGTTGGGAGTGGAGGAGGAATGGAGCAAGGTGTCCCAGAGGGAAAGTCCCTGCAGGATGCTGACAAGGGAGAAATGTGTGTGTCTGGTGGTGGCATCTCGCTGGAGGAGTTGGAAACGGTGGTTAATGATCCTTTGGATGCAGATGCTGGAGGGTTGGTAAGTGAGGAGCAGGGAACCCTCTCATTGTTGTGGGAGGAAAGAGAAGGGGTAAGAGCTGAAGTGCAGGAGATGGGTTGGACATGGCTGAGGGCCTTGACAACCATGGTGGTGGGGTATAAAAACAAAGTTGCTGGAAAAGCTCAGCAGGTCTAGCAGCATCTGTGAAGGAAAAAACAGAGTTAACGTTTCAGGTCTGGTGACCCTTCCTCAGAACGCAGGGTCACCGGACCCGAAACTTTAACTCTTGTTTTTTCCTTCACAGATGCTGCCAGACCTGCTGAGCTATTCCAGCAACTTTGTTTTTGATTCTGATTTGCAGCATCCGCAGTTTTTATGTGGTAACAAGGCCTGGTGTGAGGGGTAGGGGGCTGGGACATGGGAGAGTTTAGGCCCTAAAATTATTGAACTCAATATTGAGTCCGGAGGGCTGTAGGGTCCCCAAGCGGAAAATGAGGTGTTGTTCCTCCAGCTTGCATTGGGCTTCACTGGAACACTGTAGCAAGCCGGAGACAGAGATGTTGGCCAGGGAGCAGGGTGGTGCGTTAAAGTGGCAGGCAACAGGTAGTTCAGGATCTGTTTTGCGAGCAGAACGTAGATGTTCTGCGAAGCGGTCGCCAAGTCTACGCTTCGTTTCCCCAGTGTAGAGGAGACCACATTGTGAGCAGCGAATGCAGTAGACTAGATTCTGGGAAGTGTATGTGAAGTGTTGCTTCACCTGGAAGGCAAGTTTGGGCCCTTGGATACTGGGTAGGGAGGAAGTAAATGGACAGGTGTTGCAGCTTCGCCGGTTACAGGGGAAGGTGCCGTAAGGCTGTGGGGAGGTGCTGGGGGTGAAGGAAGTACGGATCAGGGTGTCCCAGAGGGAACGGTCCCTGCAGAAGATGGAAAATGGAGGGGAGGGTAATATGTATCTGGTGGTGGCATCTCGCTGGAGGTGGCGGAAATGACGTCTGATGATCTTCTGGATGTGGATGGTAGGTGGGGAATATTTGGTTGAGGAAGAGGTGAACACTTTGGAGGTTCCCTTGCAGAAGCTGGCATCATTGGAACAGATGCAACGGAGATGGAGAAACTCTTAAAATGGAATGGAGTCTTTACAGGAAGCAGGGTGTGAGGATACTTAATCCAGGTAACTGTGGGAGTAAGTGGATTTGTAGTGGATACTGGTGGCCGGGCTATCCCCAGAAATGGCAACAGAGACCACCTTATTAGGCTTTGTTTCATGCTAATTCAGGCAGTGTTCGAAATCTGTCACTGAAAAAAGTACTGTCATGATAAATTTCTTTTATAAATAGGCTTAATTGATTAGGAATACATTCTTTGATTTTAGGCAAGACTTTAAATAGCTAACTAATTATGGACCATTTTGACATGAAGAAGATCAGGAGCCTCAGTCATCAATCAAACTATTAACAAGTAAGTAATTTCCTCTCTTACACAAAGTACTTTTATTGTATGAAATTAGATACCATATTTTCCCTTTAATTGATTTTATAAGAAATTCGTCACCCAACAGCTGCCTTTGAAACTTGTAGAAGTTAAGTGATCAGGACTGAAATAACTCTACAAAGGCCAGTATCCCATCACCAAGTCACCCTTTATTTACACGTGGAGAGTCCTTGCCACTGATCCAGCTTCCTCAGAGCCAGCTCTCAGGGTGAGTAGAACCTCTAACACTCCTGTTTATATCTATCAGCCAGGGCTCCCGAATAACAGCCCCAATCAGGGACTTCATAACCTATGAAGTCTACCTGGCTGACCTCATTACAATCACTACATCCCTCCCCCACTGAGTCCAAAGACATAGGCCAGATCTTTTTTACATAGCTCCTTTATGTAGCATTTTAGCATCAGGTTAGGTGCCTCCAACTCTGCCTCTGATACGGGTGATGTCTAACACAAATCTTGTGCCCGGAGCATCTCAGAAGAAATTTATTTTCTTCTACAGGTGGCAAAGGAGTTCAGGTAGCAATATCTATAGTGTCCATCTTAGATTCCAAGGTATCTTCAACGCTTGATGGAGAGGGAGAACCCACGGGTTCCGAAACAGTCGGAAAGGCTGTCAAGGATTTGGGCATGTTTCGCACCGGCACCATTTGCGGGTTTGCTTGTTCAGGACCTTCGCACCTACCCAAATGTTATAGGTTACTTATAGGACCTTAGATCAACCATACCTCCTACCCATGCAGGGCCATTCTCGTGATTCTTACACCAAACTTCATTCCTAAAGAAAATTGTCTGTCCCACTTAGGAGAGTCTTGTGTTTGGCATTGGCGTTCCTGATGCCAAAACGCCCTCCCTCCCCCTTACCCATGTCCGGGAAGATCAGATTTAACCTGGTGCGGAGTCTTCTTCCCAACAGCAACTCTGCTGGAGCTATCCCTTTAGTTGCAATGCAGGGTGGTCCTATAATCAAATAGGAACTAGAGCAGTTTGGTATCTAGTGGAGCTGTAGGCTGTTTGTTTAAGCCTGCTTTCTGCCGCACCATTGGATGATGGATGGTATTGAGCTGTCCTTCAGCTGCCCACTGCTGATTTTGGTCTGAACCTAAGGGTGGCACTGCCTTGTCCTCTTTAAGTAGACTGAGCAGGGTTTTGAGGTCTATTATTATTACAGATTTACATCCATAAAGGTATTGGTGGAACTTCCTGACTCCAAAAATGACCGCTGAATCTTCCTTCTCTATCCGGACGTATTTACGCTCTGCATTAACCAAAGTCCTTGATGCATATACTAGTGGGCATTCCTTTCCTAATACTACCTTGATGCTGTATGGGAAGGTATCGCATATCAATACCAGATCTTGCTTGGGAAGCTTAGTGCCAACAGCTTAAAAGATGATAGCTGTTTCTTCACTTCCCTGAAAGCTATGGCTTGGCCATGCAACCATTTCCAAGGCTGACTGTTTTTTAAGAGTTGATGCAAAGGTGCCAGGTTATGTATGAGCATTCTGCAATAATTCGCCAGCCCAAGGAAAGACCTAAGTTCCAGTACTGACATGGGGGCCAGGGCACCATTGATCGCCCCCACTTTATCTTCCAAATGGGTATAATCCAGTCTTGTTGACTCTGTAGCCCAAGTAGGTCATTTGGGGTGTCTATAACACCTGTTTTTCCCTTCTAAGATGTATGCCCATTTGGGAGAAATATCTAAGGACTATGTCCAAGTTCTCTAAGTGCTCCTTGTTGGTCTTCCCTTTATTAGCTTGTCACCTAGATAAATGGCGGCCTGAAGTAGACCTTGTAAAATGTTCTCTATCATCTGCTGAAAAATTGCACAGGCTAATGATACCCCAAAAGGCAGTCTTGTGTATTAGTACAAACTTGTATGGGTATTAATTGTAGCATAACTCTGGGATTCCTCATCTAACCGCAATTGCAAGTACGCATGGCTCATGTCCGCATGGCTCACAAACGACAACCCCCTGCCAGTTTTGCATATAAATCCTCTATGCGAGGGTTTGGGTAGTTATCCAGCTGCAACAAGTGGTTTACTGTTTGTTTAAAATTCCCACAAAGGCGAACCGACCCGTTGAGCTTCACAGTCGGTATGACTGATGCTGATCATTCCACAAACTGGATTGGTTTGATGTTTCCAGCCTTTGATTCCTGCCTCTCCTTTTGCCCATAAGGCAAATGGTGCTGGGCGGGCCTTGAAGAATCCTGGAATTGTTTCCTGGTCAATATGCAAGGTGGCTTTGCCTCTTTTGATTGTTCCTGAATCTTCCTAAAAAAACGTCTAGGTATTTCATTAGGGCTTCACTCAGGCAGCCATCTAAAATCAAGAAAATGTTCAGCCAATCTAGCTGAATCTTTCCAAACCAATTTCTCCCCATCTGGCATGGAACCGAGCCTTTTACTACAGTCAATGATAACTGAACCAGCTGTTACTCACGAGAGACTGGAACCGAAGTTGTGCCCTTAATCTGTAAAGGTTCCCCGGTATAGGATCTCAGTCTAGCCGAGGTCTTGTGCAAACTTAAGGGTTGGAGTCCAGTGAGAATTTTGTTATAGACTGGTTCTGTGATCACTGAAGCAGCCGCACCAGTATCAACCTCCATTAGAACCGGGTGTTCTTTTAGCCAGACATTTATTTTGATTGGTTCTGATTTGGATGTTGCTAAGCAATTTAACTGTTCCAAGCCAGATGTAGGTGGGCTTTCCAGGGTGTGCACTTTCCTGGATACTGGTCTATGAGTTCCCTTAATCAATTCAGGCCTAGTGGGATTCTTTGCTGTCTTGAGTCCGTATACTAGAAACAATTAAAATGGCTTGCCAGCCCAGATCCTGATGGAAATTTTAACCATTTGGCCAAGGCTTGGTTTTGTTTTTGGGCTCTTGCTGTGGCCTGACCTAGAGTCCCTCTGTTCAGGATATGTCCTGAGTGAGGCTATGCAATCGCCTTCACTCAAATGGTGTTCCCCAAGCTCAGTCAGACTGGTGAGGGCATCCACTTCCAATGAAATACCCTGCTATATGCTCCATATGCTCCACGTTCCACATTTTCCAGTGATAAAGCCAGTTGTAGTGCCTGTTTGAAGAACATAAGAACGTAAGAACCAGGCCATCTGGCCTTTGGATTCTGCTCTCCCATTCAATAAGAACATGGCTGATCTTTTTGTGGCCTCAGCTCCACTCACCCACCCTCTCACCATAACCCTTAATTCCTTTACTGTTCAAAAAAATTATCTATCTTAGCTTTAAAAACATTCAATGAGGAAATCTCAACTACTTCACTGGGCAGGGAATTCCACAGATTCACAACCCTTTGGGTGAAGAAATTCCTCCTCAATTGAGTCCTAAATCTGTTCCCCCTAACTTTTTAAACCCCCTAACTCCCCCATGTCCTCTTGTTCTAGTTTCACCTGCCAGTGGAAACAACCTCCCTGCTTCTATCCTATCTATTCCCTTTATAATTTTATATGTTTCTATAAGATTCCCCCTCATTCTTCTAAATTCCAGTGAATATAATCCCAATCTACTCAGTCTCTCCTCATAAACCAATCCTCTCAACTCTGGAATCAACCCAGTGAATCTCCTCTGCACCCCCTCCAGTGCAAGTACATCCTTTCTCAAGTAAGGAGACCAAAACTACACGCAGTACTCAAGGTGTGGCCTCACCAGCATCCTATTCAGCTGTAACATAGCCTCACTGCTTTTAAACTCAATTCCTCCAGCAGTATAAGACAAAGTTCCATTTGCCTTCTTAATTACCTGTTGCACCTGCAAAGCAACCTTCTGTGATTCATGCACAAGGACACCCAGGTCCCTCTGCACATTTTTTACTGTTCAAATGATAGTCCTTTTTACTATTATTCTTACCAAAATGGTTGACTTCACATTTATCAACATTGTATTCCATCTGACAGACCTTTGCCCACTCACATGAAACCATCTATATCCCTCTGCAAACTTTCAGAGTCCTCTACACACTTTGCTCTACCACTCATCTTCGTTCATCCGCCAACTTTGACATACTCCAAATCATCTATGTAAATTGTTAACAATTGCAGTCTCAACATTGATCCCTGAGGAACACGACTAGTCACTGATCGACAACTAAAAAAACACTCATTTATCCCCACTCTTTACTTCCTGTTAGTTAACCAATCCTCTATCCATGCTAATACATTGCCTGGGCTTCAGCTAGTAGGTGCTTTTGTATGGTTACATCATTAATCCTACATATGAAACAGTCTCTCAGCATCTCATTAAGGGTTAAACCAAAGTCAAATGCGTCTGCTAGTCATCTTGATCTAGTCAAAAATGTTGAGACAGACACCCCTGGATCTTGAATTGCCCAGTAAAACCAATAACACCTCGGAATTAGAGGAGGCTTGAGATCAGAATATTCCTTAACTAAATCTGTCAACTCTTGAAAGGTTTTCTTATCTGGTGCCTCAGGGAAAGTTAGGCTCCTAATAACCAAAAAAGCTGTGGGTCCACAAGCTGTCAGGAGAATTACTTGTTGCTTTTCATCTGCCCCAATGTCATTTGCCCAGAAAAAATAACGCATTCTTTCCAGATAATGGGCCAGTCTTTGACAGCAGCATCAAATGAGTCAGGCTTCCCAAATAATGGCTTAATGCCAGAAATGCTTACCCAACTCAGAGACATTAGTTGCAAGCAAATTTCTTCATGAGCATGCATTTCTCTTATTGCCACTGAACTAACTCCACAGAGACCAGTATCCTGTCATCAAGTCACCCTATATTTACAAGTGGAGAGTCTTTGACACTGATCCAGCTTCCTCAGAGCCAGGTCTCAGAGTGAACAGAACCTGTGATAGTCCTGTTTGATTCTGTCAGCCAGAGCTCCATGATTGGACCAGATTTACAGCCCCAACCAGGGAATTCATATTCTATGCAGTCCATTTGACTTACTTCATTACAATCACTAAAAGGACAAGTGCAAGAATACCAAATTTCAAAGGATGTGCATTCTTCACTGCACGTCCCAAACAATTAGCATTCATTTTTCATGCAAACACTTCTTTTGAAATCTGGTATTCTTGTGCCTGTTCTAATGAGCGCAAGATGAAAAACTTTGTGCTATACTGAAGTTCTGTCCTATCAATTGATGATTTAAATTAAGGTATCCAATATATTTCATTCATCTAAACTATTAAATGCAATGAGAGAAAAATGTTAAAAGCTGTAGCACCTTCTACAGTGGGCATTTCAACGGCCCCAAAACCATATGCCATTTGAGTTTATTAATCAGTTAGCAGTATGCAATAAACTATTTGTGCTGATCATAAATCTATATTGTATAATACAAACAGTCATAGTTCAATTGATTGTGTTCCAGGCCCAAGAGTCCTGAGTTTGTATCCTGGCATGGTTTGTTTAGCTCTTCATCCTTCTGAAATGGATAAAATGTGAATTCTGTCAGTGGAGACTATATAAGAAACATGTACTGTGCTCAACACACTGCTACAAGTACTGGGTACTCATGTTTTCAGAAATAGACTGAAAGATCAACATTTATCCATACTAAAATCTGGAGGCATTGAGATACATATGTTTCTTTTCCTCACTTTCTCTCCTCGTCTCTTTATTTCTAAATCGTAAGAAAGAAGATTCCTTATATATGCATTAGACCAGATATATTCAGTTTATTTACAAATAACAGTTGTGCTCTGTCCGATTGCCACGCAGTTTGAAATCTTTATTTCCGTACCTGGGCAAGGCATGATATTACACTCCTGATATTCCAATGATTGTCCTAAACAGGGAAGCCCTCCATTTCTTGGCGCTGGATTATTGCACATTCGCCTTCGACTCCGAATTCCCCTGCTGCAGTCTCTGCTACACTGTGTCCATGGTAGCCAGGCAGACCAAGCACCATTGACTGAGTAAGCAGAAGGTCTCCCATACCGTAAGATACTTCCAGAAAACCCTGTTGGAAACAAGGGGGTAATGTCTAAATGCTAAATTCAGAAATTCTAAATTCAAATAAAAACTGCTTTGCTATGGGTAAAAACAAAACTAATGGTGAAGCTAACACTTTGTTCAGTCAATGAAACATTTTCTACTCATCAGGCAAAGTTTCTAAAAATAATAAATTCCCAACTATAGGATGGTATGTTCTTTCCAGGTTTAGAACATTTTAGCCAGAGGTCAAATTTAACTAAATACTGTTTGAGGAAAATCACTTCCTCATTTAAGATCCATTTAAGATCTATGAAGATGGATTACTAATGGAAATTGTTTTAAGAAATTGACATTTCTCTGGACACCTTCCTTTAGTGAATATACAAGATCGAACACTAATAGCAGTTTAATATTATCACAAATGTTAAGTATGGCTTTACTTTATAGTTTAACAAGATATTGTTACTTTAAAGAAGACTCTAGTTCCCACCCTCAAAGATACAAAATATTTCAACAGTAACATTTGATCAGCTAGCACAAGCTGGATTCTATAACCAACAATTTTTCTATAAACAAAGTATCTTTTTAATACACATATAGTCAACAGTTTCTCCTAGTCTTTAAACAATTTTAAATGAGTAAATGGACAATCAAATTTAAGTCAACAAAAAAAATCACCACCTTTATAACAGCAATGGTTCTACATAAGAATGCAGTATTTGGGGGGAACCTCTTAAAGAAAATACTGTTTTAACTAGCGTTTTCAGACAACTATTGAAATTAATAAATGTTATCAGCATGTCAAGCTCAAGCTTTATCCATTGATACTGTCCACCATCATTTCTGGGCTACCCGGCTCTAAATATTTCCTTAGGTTAGTTACAGTATCATGTCCAAACATTACAGAATAATTATTTTGAAAAAGTCTGTGATCTTGCAAACAAACTTATCCATCCTAGTATTGCTGATCTTTTTTTTTCATTTTGGAGAACCAAAATATTTCCAAAACCCAAAATTTTGTTTGTCCTCACCACCACTTGCAGAGCAGCCAGTTGATCCATCGCTAGAACAGTAACGCATTTCTATTCTTTGACGGCCGACATCCAGGAAGTTTGGGTCAGCCAGGCGTGCCTTGCATGTGTATCTAAATCTCTGCTCATAATGACCTCCATTGTCCGAGATATTAACAGGTGTCCAAGGGGTCCAAGGAGTGGTCTTCTTGAGTTCAGGGCACAGGTTAGTATTACAAAGTTGGTATTCCTGTACAATCATTTAAAAAGGAATGAGAAAAGGAACTTGAACATTATCACAATAAGAGTAACATACTCTGTTTCTAGAACCAACTGTGGGTAAAGCATCAATGTTGATTTTACTTCAGACTTGTTTGTGCGATTGGGTATGTTAGGCAACTTTCTCAGGTTGGCAGATCCCATTGCTCTTAGAAAAGGAGAAGAAAATAAGAACACTGCAGAAGTTACTGAATTTTCATAATAAAAAAAAGACACGCAAACGACTTGTTATCTTTGGCCAAGTTTCCATATTCAAGCAAAGAACAATTAGAGAAAATGGATTTGATTGGAATTGTTACAGGGAAGGGCATCCTACAATGGCAACTTAAAGCAAATGCAACACCTAGGAAAATCAAACGACCTAATCATGCTGCACTGTAGTACTTTAGTAGTTACTGACATGAATTCCTGTCACCAAACCCCACAAAACTATTGCCAAGGCTGATTTAACCAACCTCAAGCAACTACAAATTAGAATCTAAAACGAACAACAAATTATAACTTTAGACATCTGGAAACATAATCATAATCTTGTTTTCTAACATACCTGAAAATTTAACACAATATACACTCTCACATATCTAATAACAAGTGATATAAATTAAACAGAAATTCTAACTGCAAAGACCTGACAATGAGTTTTCATGAAGTTAAATACTGTTCATACTGTTAATCTCTGCAAAACATAGATAACAACCCACAGTAGACAAATTGGAGCATTTTTAGGTTGCTTATCCTCTAAAGAAGACTTTATGTCACTCCCAATATGTTGCTGTCCCTGTTCTCTGCCCAATATAATTTGTGCGCCTCAAAATTAACTTGATTCTGTTGAATGGCATTTCACTTGGACAACAAAGGTCTATTCTACACAGCAGAGGATATGTGCCAGTAATTTCTGTGACTCTTTGTTGATACAGTATTTTTTCCCCTTAATAAGCATGAGGACTGATTATATTTCCTGAATATCTTTGCTCTGCAGTGCTTCTGAACATCTGCACAATGTTAAATCTGCTCTAACAGTGGTTTTTGTAGTACTGATCAGATGAAGCAACTACATTATTTTGAGCTAAATTAACTAAGGCAGATAGGAATTCAAGAATAGGGCTTGAGCACTCCTCTGTCCTGACATTATGGGATAAGTTTTATGGTAGACTGCAAGTATAAATTGAGCCCTGACCTCCAATCTCAAATATCGAAAGCCCTTGCATCACATGACATTTTACCTTAGGAGCATTAAATTGTAATATCGACTCAATTATCTTATAAGCTTTGGTCACTAAAGAAGGTCAGTCACTGGACTCTGGTGCTGAAAACAATCCATCGATGGTTGCCTTTCAACAGAAGAACTTAATGTGATAAAATTCTATATCTTACACAAATTTGTTCAGATGAAGGTTTAGCTAGGAGGTAGTATGTAAATCTTCTTGTTTGTGACAGCTAAACGGATCCTAAATAACCTCATACAAGTTTAAAAATATGCGAATATTGAGAAGCCATTTTAGTGATCAGAAACTCATAGGCTGGGGATGACAACGATATCAGAAACACCAAATGAAAAATATCCTCTACATTACTGGAAACTAACAACCAATCATTCAGCATTTATAAAGAGGAGACTGGTTAATGTTTTGGGTAAAGACTTCACCAGATGACAGGTTACAGTGTATAAGTATTATTTTTCTCTCCGCACAGATATAGTACTTCTTTTGTTTTTAAATTTATAAATAAAACCTTGCAGGTATCCTAGGCATTGTAATGGTCAATATGGTCTCTTGCTATAAATCTGCAGCCACACCTGCCCAACAGAAGAGCTGTCAGTCAAAGGTTGATCAATGTTAGGGATCCGTGATAACTTTGCTTATGATAGTCTATCTTTATGACATTGATTTCCAACAGCAAGAACAATGATGGTCAGGGAAGAAACATCTATACACTCTCTTCTTTTGCATTTTGTGTACCTGCATCTTCCTTATCGAATTTTGATGATGTAGCAGCACTAATTAATGGCAAATACTGTGAAGAGGTGTTGCAAAAATAGCCCACTAAAACTGTCCTCCGAAGAACTTGGCCGTAAATTACTACGCAATTATTTTGATGAAAATTTTCAGGATGGTTAAAGAATTAGAATGCTTCCAAATGGATCGGGTTTTTGAGTTAGATAGATTGAAAACAAAGGACTTGCTCAGATATCAGGTAACTTACGTTGAAGATACAAGACTCTTCCAATGCATCACCAACTCCACCACAAATGAGGAAATAATCTTCACTGCTTATACGTGAAATTGATGTTCACTGCCTGATTGAAAAACAGGCCCCGGACACTTTGACCTCTGGGTTCCTCAGCTGAGAGCAATAGTTTCTTGCCAGAGATACAGATTTGGGTCATACACATCCTTCCTACGGCCTCACCTAATGCTCATTGGTGCTTGATACATATTCTTCTGCTAAAGTCTCTTTCTCTCAATGTTTTTTTTCATCTCAGGTTCATTTGCACAGATGCTTGGGGTGGAAATTTGTCATAACACTTTCTACTATCAAGGAGAAGACAGATCAAGATTTTACTTCAGTCAGACGTCTTCACCCAATCCATGGTGAGAATGATATTCGGGTACAGCATATATAGCAATTTCTCTTTTTTCGGTCTGATCCTAACATCGTTGGCCTCAGGGTTATGAATACTCTCCAGTGGAAGAATGGAAGATAAGCCTGGTTGCAGTAGTCCATTTATTGATTTACAATGTGAAGATAAGGTGAGGACGAAGACAATTGTAGGCTCCAACATTCTTTATGACATAATAAAAACCAAAAGAACTGCGGATGCTGTAAATCAGGAACAAAAACAAAGTTGCTGGAAAAGCTCAGCAGGTCTGGCAGCATCTGTGGAGGAGAAAACAGAGCTCTGAGGAAGGGTCACCGGACCCGAAACGTTAACTTTGTTTTCTCCTCCACAGATGCTGCCAGACCTGCTGAGCTTTTCCAGCAACTTTGTTTTTGTTCCATTCTTTATGACATATTTATACGCGCGACTTCATTTACCACAAACAACTTCATATGATCGCTGAAATATTTCTGGCATTCTTTTGCATATGTGGGATCATAGCCTGTCCTAATTATTTTCCTCTTTGTCGCCCAAACAGTCTCTACTGAGGCCCGCTTTACAGGACTCCTTTATCTCTCCCAAAGGTATAGCTACTAAAATGTCCAAAAATTCTCAAGACACTTGTCCCAGCAGCATTCCTCATTGCTACTCTTTACTCTCTGACATTTAGGTGTTGTCTCTATCTCTCTTCCTCCTCCTGAAGACTTACCAAGATATGTACTTCTAGTGAAGCTTTTAAACAGTATTTCTTTCCTGGCCTGGACATGAAACCTGGCCTGCACCAAACAAATACTGCAATCACTCAGTGTCAGGTGGATGGAAAAAGTTCCACTCCCATCAGTCTTGACAGAAAAGGAACAGAAAGGTTTGTTCATTTCCTATGCAGTCACAATTGTTAAGTGGGAGTGAAGGAACAGGTGAAGTGTAATGACTGAGGGGGTAGTCAGGTGCCACTCCAGGTGTGGAGGAGTTAGCGGTCAGATTGGGAAGAGCACTCGGTGTTTGGACTTTCTGTTGGTGGTTGCAGGATTGGGACATACAGGGGTGAAAGGTCCTCTGATGGGAAGCAGACTGATTACAGGGCACAAAGAGAGCAAGGTGGTGGCTCATTGGGCCATGAAAAACATTCCTGCACCTTTTGTAAAAGCGTTTTATCTATATTCAGATCTTTCATCACTTTTAAGCTGTCAAGTTTCACATAGAAAATCTAGTCTCCTGTGGTTAAAAATAGAAATGGCTATTAAAATGAAGGTTGAGTTTGGTGATGGTGCAACTGGAAAAGACAAACTTCCTGAGATGTGACGCACTACCTCTGATGTCAAAGCCAATGATTGAAGATCTGATTATTAAAATACAGCAGATTCATATAACAGCTGAAGCAGTTTAATGAAATTCTCTCTAAATTGAAGTGTCATGTTAGCCCGAATAGAAACAACCTTCTGCTTACAAGGTTACACTTAGCTGTGCAATTATTTCCCAGACTGCAAACGTATTCACATGTGCTTACGCTATATAATTTCTTGCAAAGGCTGACTATGTGTGAAAAATAGCAAGACTGCCCTGCAGGCAGTAAGGTGTCACGAACACTGAACTTTGCAAGGCAATTATGTTTTAAAATGTATCTTTAACTCAAAGCAAAACAGAGTGACAGTTTTAAGACATTTCACAGTAGCTCACAGAAAAGGACAGCTGTGACTGAGACGCAGGAACAAACAAGCTACTGCTGTGGAAGAGCAAGAAGAATTGTTTTGTGTTAACAAGCAAGCCGGATGCTTTTCTGTTGAAAAGAAATTAAACTTAATACACAAGGCTCTTGAAGATTTATGAAATTGACAGTCATCAAGAATTTGCCTTGCTGCTGATAATCACATCAGGAAAACTCAGGAGGAATGGAAGGACAGTGGAAGTTCTGACCTTGGATGGCAAGGAGAAGTGAACTTTGCTGGTGACTCTGGGATTGCTTCTTTGACATGACATACCTGTCAGGAGCTTGAAATACAGTAAAGGATTCTGTGAGGCATATTTCAGTTGCATGAGTTAGTTAATGCGAACACGTCTTCTGTTGTTCGATGTATTAGTTGTCTGTTGAAGAGCGTTTGACCCTGTTCATTTTAGATTGTTGGCTGCAGTAAAAATTTCAAAAAAGAACTCTCAGTTCTTTTGTTCAGTCATTGGGAAATTCATCTCTATTTAAACGGTTACTGGTGTCTGCAGGGATGGTAACAGTATTTTTTTGGCACATGGATGTAATTGATAATCACCATTGCCAGACAGACTGCAGCTTGTAGTAGCTGGGAACACCGGGCAGTGAAGACCTAGAAGAGAGTGATGAGGGCCAGAAGAGGGGTATGAGGACCTGGCAGAGACTGATAAGGGCCTGGGAAGGGAGAGGGTGGTGAAGGCTCAGGAGAGAGTGACTGGGGACAAAGAGGTCAATGATGACCCAGGGAAGGACAGTGAGGATTTGGCAGAGGCTGATGAATGCATGAGAAGGCAATGAGGGCTGGGGAGAGGGTGATGAGAGCTTGGGGACAGACATCGGGGGCACAGGAGAGGCTGTGGCATGGGGAAGGGAGCAGATCAGCAGCAGACAGGATGTACTGCAGAATGTGGCTGAGTAAGTGCAACAAGCAGATAGGCACATGCCCATGACATCCGAGATGGGAGAAAATATACAAACACCACAGGGCGTACTGCAAGCCCAGTGTACTGGTGCAACTGTTCGTGACCAATCAACACGTGAAATGAATGCATACAGCGTCATTATAATATCTAAGTATCCAATTCACTTCCTGCAAGTGGATTGTTGCTCAGCCTTTGTCGCACCTCTATTAGTTTCACATTTGGCTCTTGTTTCAGATTTTTTAGCATTGTAATCTCTGACATGATCCCCAAACCACATGGTTTTAGGAGTGAAAAGTCAATTCCTGGTCTCGCCCATTTTAGATGTGAACACCCAATTCTGCTGCTGCCCATGGAACTATCGTAGGAATAAGGAGGAATGGAGGAGAAACGCAAACGGAAGAAAAGAAAACATAATATTTTCTGGGATGGCAGATGTGACTGGAGATTGTGTACTGCATATCTGTCATAACAAGCTGAAATTAAAACAGAAAATATTTGAATGTCTTTGTCAAATTTTATGATGTGGTGATACACCTTGAGTATCAATTTTGCATCAAATATATAAACTTATGTCCCTTCTATCCCATTGCAGATCCTGTACACACTTCAATTCTTCAGGCGTTTCCCAAGAATTCTGCATGACTTCAGTGCAATTACTATTTCTGTGTAATGCCTGCTGTAAGGCAGAGTTGAATGGAACATCAATCATAGATGTTGCTACAAGCACAAAAATCTCCACCTGCCACACTTTGACAGACATATGAAATCAAACTTTAAACAGTGCTAATATGAATTATATTGTGAAAATTGAAATATGGGTGGCATACATTCAGCTTGATCAAGGTTTTTTCTTTTCTTTCCTCAGATGCAGCTAGCTATATTTGACAGGCCTAATAACATAAATAAGTAAAAGGTTGCTCAACCATTTTTTATATATAATCTGGTTGATTTAAAAAGATCATGTAATGCACTGTCATGAACATAGAAGGGTAATACTCCCATTTTCCTTGCCATGGCCTTTTCCAAATCCTAAAGGGAGTCATTAACATATTGGGGGAAGACACCCATGGCAAGAGTAGTTAGTTCCCAATTTTGCACATTAAAGGAACCAAATACCTGTTTTAAGTGTCTGGCTTTGACACCTAAAAGGTGTATCCCATTAATTTATTCGTCATACCTGTACGACTGGGCACCAGCCGCCCTACTCCCAAACTGGGATGACAGAGTGTCTATTTAATACCTGAGAAAGGACACAGCACCTCCCAATTGCTACCTTAAATGTCTTCAATGCTTGCCCCAGCAGTTAGCTTCTTTGTGGTCATCTGTAAGAATCTAAGAACCAGGTTTAGACACGTGTTTCCCAGCTGCCTTTCCAAAAAAGAGCTGAATATAGAATTTTTATGACACATGGATGACACCACTTAAGTCAATGTTTTCAGCTTTCTGAACAAGACTAGAAGCATTCATTTCGCTTATTATTGCAGGAGTCTATGAAGGAACATTCACAAGATGAAAGAGGCTTGTAAAAACTTTTTCATTTAGGTTATTACAGGAGCCAATTGTTCTGCTCTGAATTTGTCTTGAATGATTGCCAGTTGATGAATAGTGTGTCTTTAAATGTTCCAGCACTGAGGCTGGTTAGCATCCAACTGTGTAAAGATGACTTTATAGGGAAATAACAATCCTTCTGCCTTGCTTTCGACTTCTCTGGTGTCTTATGTATGAACAATGTTCTAACAGATGAGAGCTAATTGAGGCAGTGCATGAACGTTCATCTTACCCTTCATGTTTCATCATTTTAGTGATATAGTCTAAAAGTTGCTGTTGGCAACATTACTGTATGAACATGTCATTTAAAATAATTAAGTTTGTGAAAACAGCATTTACCACAAATAATTCAATGTTTGTACTGCAATACAATTATCTGTAAGTTTTATCCCAATGAATGTAAAAATTGGTCTGATTTTGCAGCAATTCGCAGCTGAGAAAAACTACAAGAAAGAGAGGAACAGGCCGCAATGGTGACATGCAATAAAAACAGAAAATGCTGGAGAAACTCAGCAGATCTGGCAGCATCTACACAGAAAGAAACCCATGTAATGGTTTGAGTCCAATATGACACTTCTTTAGTGTTAAGTTGGAAACATTAACTCTGACTATCTGTACAAAGGTGCTGCGAATCCAGGTGAGTTTCTCAGCACTTTCTGTTTTTAATTTACGTCTTCAGCAGCTGCAGATTTTTCTAACATAAAGTTTCCTCATCTCTTTCATGTCTGTGTGGGCTTCTAGGCTTTTCCTTGAGGGCAGGTGCTTTGCAATAGGTAAATTTATAAATGAAAAACAGGGTGCAATAAGATTCCTGACTTTTGTGGATAATTTTCTTGTTTGTTCACCAACTAAACATCCACTTTGCTAGGGAGCAGAAAAACTGTAACTCAGACCCTACACCTGGCCCCTCTTCAATCCGAGAGGGGGAGGTTAATGATACTTTTTTCCCTGATAAGGTCATTCAGCGACAGATCACTTGGAATCCTTCTGGCTACTCTCTTTTGGGATAACAATAACAATCTGCATTTATTTACCACCTGCAATTTAGAAAAATATTCTACATACTTCAGAGGTGTAATTAGAATCATAATATGGTTACAGTACAGAAAGAGGTTGTTTGGTCTGTCATTTCTGTTACAATTCAGTACAGAAGCCAGTCCCAATTCCTCTTACCTTTTCTCTGTAGCCCAGTACTTCATTTTCTTTCAGCTGCTTATCCAATTAACTTCTGAAAGCCATGTCTGAAACCACCAAACCTACAGGTACTGCATTCCATATTGTAACTAATCACTGCTGAAAAATGTCCTCATGTGGCCTTCAGTTCTTTTGGCAATTAGCTTATATCAGCATCTTCTGGTTCTGAACCCTTCCACCAATGGGAAGTGTATCCATCTATCGTCTGTCTCCACCCTTCATAATTTTGGACACTTATAAAATCTCTTCTCAAACACTTTTCTAAGGATAACAACCCCAGCTTCTTCAGTCTATCAGCATAGCCAAATTCCTTCATCCCTGGAACCATTCTCACAACTCTGCTCTGCACCCTGTTTAAAGCTTACATATTTTAGCTAAAGTTTGGTGCCCAAAATTAGACACAATGCTCCATTTGAGGCCGAGGCAGCATTTTATAAAGGTGTGTTGTACTATCCTGGCTTTTGTACATTGTTCTTCCATTTATAAAGCCGAGGAGTCTGAATGCTATTTTAACTACTTTCTTAATCTACCATGTCAACTTTAATGATTTGTTCATGAAAATCTCAGAGCTTTGTTTTTGCACCCCTTTAGAATTGTAAATTTTATTTTATATCTGGTACATTCAATCTGCTTCACCAATATCCTCGATGGAAGTAAATATTTGGGAATTCATATATACTGTTTCAACTATATTAACCTCATTAATCTTTTCTGTACTTCACCAAAAACTAAATCAAGTTAGTTAAACACAATTTACCTTTAACAAATCCTTATTTGGTTTCATTAATTAATCCATACTCATCCTGTTACTCTTGGCCTGGATTGTCCCCTCTGTCAGTTTTCCCAACATCGGGGTTAAATTTACTATAATCCGCTTTTTGCCAAAGAAAAATTTAACATTTGTAATTGTTCACTCCTCTGGAAACACTCTTCACTCCACATCTAAGCAGCATTAAAAGCTTTGGCAAGTATCTCCTGCAAGTGGCCCTTTCACTTCCCTCAGCATCATCATTTGCATCCTGCCTAGATCTGGGGACCTATCGACTTCAAGTACTGTCAGCCTTTCTGACACTTCCTTTTTATCAATTTTCAATCCATCACGTGCCTCAACTGCCTTTCACTGTTACTTTGGAAGCACCTTCTTCCGTGGTAAAGGTAAATGCAAAGCATTCATTTAGTACTTCAGCCATCTTATCTATCTCCATGCATGGATCATTTTTTAGCCCCTAAGTGACCACAACCCTCCTCTTACTTTCCTTTACTGTTTACACATCTATAGGAAGCTTCTAGATTTCCTTTTTGTGTTATTTGCCAATCTCTTCTCATCCACTTTGCATCGATTACTTCCTTTTTCACTTCCACTCTGAACTTCAGATATTCAGCCTCATTCACAATATCAACCTGACATCTGTCATCAGCAGAGATAGGGATTTCTGAAGAAGGGTTCTGACCCAAAATGTCAACTTTCCTGCTCCTCTGATACTGCCTGGCCTGCTGTGTTCCTCCAGCTCCATACTGTGTTATCTCTGTCATCTGCATCCCTTTTCTGCTTATCCCACTCTCTATCCTTTTCATTTGCCATCAATTATACTCAAACTGTCTCCTTTCTAAAGCCAACCCATTCTTCTTCTAAAGTTTTACATAGTAGTCTTTGATTCCAATTTATGTGGGAGAGATCTGTTCTCAGCCCACTGATATTGGAACTAAGTATTTAACACTAGGTCCCATCTCGTCTTTTTCCGTGCCTAATCTAAACCAAATAATAACTGTGACACCATGATCACTATTTTCTCAATGATCCCCTAGTCAAGCTTGATTTAATTCACCCACCTCAGATCCAGCAATGTGGCCTTCCTTATTCAACCAAAATCATACTGATCAAGAAAGTTCTTCTGAACAGTCTTTAAATTCTCTTCCCCCTGTCTGCCCTTTGCACTATTACTGTTCCAATTTAGATTAGGATAACTGAAGTCCCTCATCATTACTATCTATGGTTTTTGCAATATTTTGTAATTTCCTTGGAAATAGCCTTTGAACTCAATTTAAACCCACCCCAACAGCACCAGCAAACCATGCATGGTCTGGTCTTTGCATGTCTCACAATGGTTTCTGCTGTGTTACGCTGCAAACTGTCTGTGTATGGCCTGTTTAGTGTACCAACTCATTGTAAACTGGTCCTAACGCCGTAGGATTCTAAAGCCCACGCTGTTGCACCATCTCTCCATCCAAGCATTTATCTGTACAATCACCCTATTTCTAGCTTCATCACGTTTCACCAGAAGTAGTCCTGAGATTAATACCCATGACGTTCTGCTTCTTAGTCATATCTCCACTTCACTCTTTCTGAAAACTGTAAAAGCATGGATGAGGTATTCAGCAGAAGATGACACATTGTTATGAAGGTGGAAGCAGACAGGTTTTGTGACACACAGTGAGGACAGTTTGAGGCTCTGGCCAAGGACCAGGGTAGAATCTGTGGAACAGGTACTGGGTTTGTGTTGTTACTGCTTTTGGGCCTTATGTTTAACAATACATGCCCTGACCATTGTGGTCATTGCTTTTTCATCAGGCCTCTCAAACTGCCCTAGCAACTAACTTCCTTCCAGGTTCCAGGTGCTATAGCCTGCCAGGAGTAGACATGTACCAAGGAGTATTTGAGTCATTTAAATAAGCTTATCTTATAAATGAAGTTGGATTTAATATTAATTTTGTGCGCTTCAGTTGCATTTCACTTGTCTCAAACCTAAGTTCAATGCCCAGAGCAAAACTGACCCTTACATTTTTAAAACACAAGAAAGCAGATTTGGATATCTTTTGATAAAATGCTCCTTTTTCCAACTTTCTTGAATTTAAATGAAGAAATTGCTGACATTTAATAATCTCTTCATGTTATAGAGTCATTGCAAGTGAGAAGCAGTTCTGTAACACCTAAGGCAGCCAGATCTATAAAATTCTTCCTTGTCAAAATGCAGCATGAATTTCACAGCCCTCAAAACCAACAGATTTATGGAAGCTTGCACATCGAGAGTTGAAAGTTTTGGTTTTTGGATATCTGATGGCTCAAAGTCATTACAGGGCCTGATGGTAAATCATTGTCACACAGATTTGCAGGCAGCAGCTCCACTCTATTTGCCTTAAAATACTGTTATAAAGTCAAGGCTCCTTGCTTTCAAATAAATGTTCACAGACTCTATCTTAATACTCATCAGTTTTTAATTCATTCAAATGGTTTACAGTTTTATACTGGGCATGCCCAGGACTCTTGATGACAATATGTCTGCTGACCCCCAAAGCCCATGTTTAGCTAAGTATGAGTAAGCACAGCTCTGACCCCAACCCAACCATTGCCATAACCACTACTTGTATATGGCAGACATTTAGGGTTAATGATATGTCGGAACAATGGCCAGAGAATCAATAAAACTCGTAAGATGAATCACCAGCCTCAAACAGGTCTGAATTTTCCAATAGCAATCTATCTATCAAGTATACTGCTGTTCTGAACTTTGCGATGAGGAAAGAAAACAAGTGGATCTGTGTTTATGAATTTCCTATACACACATTACGCTGCTGGTGCTGCAAAAAAGGCTTCAAAAATTCATTAACTGTATCTATTTAATCTTAATGTATATCTTTCTACTTGCCATGTAATTTTTATGTGTGGTGGAAATTAATTCAGCTGACGCCTCAATTTTTAACACTCTATACTGTGTGATATCATAAAGATTTCATGTTTTTGGATATTTGCTTTACAGTGAAATTAACTTTGCAGCCATTACACTATATATATGCTTGAGAATTTCGGAGTAAAATCATTTTCACGTCACAAACAATGCAAGGCAAAAGATTGCATTTTAGGCATTTAGAGAAACCTTTGTGAATCATGTAAACTCCAACTCCAAATATCAGATTGTCCTATTAGAAAGGACACATAAAGCCTTTGGTGACCCTCAATATTATACTCACCATCTTGCAGCCTGGACAGTCATTACCATTCTGACATGTTCGCCTGCGGGCCTGGACACCTCCCCCACACTGTGCGGTGCAGCGTTCCCATGGACCCCAAGGCGTCCAGAATGTGTGTGGAAGGCACTGAAGATGTTCATTGCAATACCTAGAAAAGCAGCAGAGTGATGAGAATAAACGTACTGTGTAGTAGCAATCACAGGAAAATCTTGTGGCTGGTCTGGATTTTCCAAATAGTGGTAATCTCACACAGATTGATCCCTTGGCCATTTTTTTAATGAAAGAAGGGAAATCTGCATTTCTGAGAGGAGATTCAATCCAGGCATAGACATACTTCCATTCTGACGGTTCTTGTGTAGTGCAGAACTGCTGGAGGGAGACAAACCACAGCCCCTAATCACTGCAGTCAATTACTGGACTCTGAAATTTACAGGCCCTGACAGCCACTTTGACACCTGCTATCAAACTGTAAGTACATAAGGTAAGTGTGATGTTAGGGTGCCAGATGGGTAGGGGATAGATTGCTAGGGGTATGCTGCCAGGTAGGTAGCTTGCTACATAGGTACAGGGTAGAATGCCAGTTGGAAAGAGAGCCAGGTAAGTGATGCAGTAGGTCAGGATGGGGGGAGAAATTGGTCCATCAGGGGACAGAGAGGATGAGTGTTGGGTCCAGGGGTTGACAAGGGATGGGGGGAGCTGGTGTGTCAGGTCCTGTGGTGGCTGTGGGGGTGGGATCAAGTCACAGAACAGTTGAGGGAATGCACAGTCAGGTCCAGCAGTGACGGTAGGGGGCATTGTGCAAGGGACCTGGGGATGGTGTAGTTGGGGGTGTAAGGGGTCTGTTTAATTGTTACTCAGGAGTAAAACTGTATTTAATAGTCTAACCTTTCCTGTGTAACTACTGTTTTTAATTATATTGGAATTCTCCAAATTCTTTCAGAGAGGCATTTTCCAGACATAGTGGAATTGCCCAGCGGAAAATTCAATTTCCTGGGCAATTCCTTCCAAATCTGCTAAATTGGGATTCCACAGGATACACATGCGCAACTCCAACCTACACTGGATTAATAACTGTCTGGCCATCGGAAAATCTGGACTTGCGTGAGTATTAGCAATGTTTTTGACTAAAACCTAAGATAATGTGGAGGGCTCATGAGAATACAATAAGATGTGCACATCAGAACAAAAAGGTTATACGTTGCAGGTCTAAATGCAACTTAATGATGAAAGTAAGGCAAACGTATTTCAAAAACATTTTGCTAGCCCGTGAGTTAAACACAACAGTGAAAGTGCATTACTACAGATGATTAAATGTTTCTAGTGAACGAATGACAACCATGCATTTCTGTTGGGAATAGAGGACCCCTTTGTACTGTATTTCAGCACCTGCAACATCATAATACTACACTTAGGATTTTGCTGACTGCTGTGTGTGACACAGCTTAAGTGCATGATATCTGATTGAATACAATGGTGGCGTGATAATCAAATGAATCTCTGAAAGGGAATTTCACTGAACTTGGCAGCATTTTATGGAAGTAATTCTCACATACATTTATAGGGCTCAAATGTGAATGCTTTTGAGTGATGATTAGATGACTAGATTTATGAAACAACCATGTGACCATGCCTCCACATTTTAAGCATTCCCAACTGTTAATTATTTTCAAACGCTTTTTGTTTAGTTTTTCCTTCACTCCGACTCCTGAGTTTTCTAACAGCAATGATAATGCTTTAGAGTAAGGCAGCTTATTGGAGATTTAGCAGAGGTGTTTAAGATCATGAAGGGTTTAGATTCGTTTTACTTCATTAGTGGGGTGAGGAAGTTTTTGTCTATAAGCCAACAGTTGACACCCATCCCTAATTCCCCTGGGGTAGCTGGTGGTGAGTTTCCTTCTTGAACTGCTCCAGTCCAAGTAACACAGGTACTGTGGTGTTAGGAAGAGGATCAGGCACATTTGACCCTATAGTAATATGACAATATAGTTAGAATCATAGGATCCCTACAGCACAGATAGAGGTTATTCAGCCCTTCAAGTCTACATCAACCCTCCGAAGAGCATTCCACTCCCCCACCCAATCCCTGTAAACCCCCCATTTACCATTGCTAACCCTCTTAGCCTATACAACCCTGGACATTACGGAGTAATTTAGCATGGCCAATCCACCTAACGTGCACATCTTTGGACTGCAGACGGAAACCAGAGCACCCAGCAGAAACACATGCAGACATTGGGAGAATATGCAAACTCCACACAGACAGTCACCTGGGTCCCTGGCGCTGTGAGACAACAGTGCTAACCACTGGACCACCGTGCCGCCTCCAGTAACATCAGGACAGTGTGTCGCTTGGTGGGGAACTTTCATGGTGTGGTGTTTCCATGTGCCAGCCACCTTTATTCTTCTAGGTGGTAGAGGTCACAGGTTTTGAAGTTGCTGTCAAAGGAGACTTGGCAAATTTCTGCAGTACAACTTGTAGATGACACACACAGCTGCCACTGTGCGTTGATGGCAGAGGGAGTGACTATTTAAGATGGAGGGTAATGTGTAAATTATGCAGACTGCATTATAATGTGGTGTTCAATGTTTCTCGAGCTGCACTCTTCCAAACAATTGGAGAATATGCAAATACACTCCTAACTGGTATCAACACAGTGGTGGACAGGGCAGTCAGGGGTTAATTTCTTGCAGCAGAATTCCCAATCTGTCACCACATGTTACACCTACAATATTTATACTGTTGGTCCAGTTCATATACTGGTCAATTGTTACTCCAGAAGGTTGACAGTGAAGAATTTGGTGATGATAATGCCATTGAACATCACGAGAAGATTTGTGGTTATATTCTGTCTCTTACTGTAGATAGTCATTGCCTGTCACTTGTGTAGCAAGAATTTCATTTCCCATTTATTAGTTCAGTTGTTCAGTTCTTGATGCACGTGGGCACAGACTACTTCAGTATCTTAGGACTTGAGAATGGTAGTGAACAATGTACAATCATCAGCAAATACCCCCACTTCTGACCTTAAGGAGGGACGTTCATTGATGAAGCAGCTGAAGGCAGTTGGACCTCGAACACTTAGAACTTGTGGTGAACTTCTGGAGCTGAAACTATTGTCCTCCAACAAACACACCATCTTCGTTAATATGAGGTATGATTCAAGCCAGTGGAGAGTTTCCCCTCTGATTCCCACTGCTTTCAGGTTTTCTGGGTCTCTCTGATACAGTACTTGGTTAAATGCTGCTTTGATGTTAATTGCAGTCATTCGCATCTCATCTTTGAACTAACTTCATCTTTTTGTCCATGTTTGGTCTAAGACTGTAAGGAGGCTGTAGCTGTGTGGTAGAACCTATCTGAGCATCAGCAAGCAGATCATTGCTGTTCATATGCTGCTTAATAGCTTGATAATATTGATGACACCTTCCTTCACTCCGCTAATGATTAGGAGTAGCCTGAGTGGTAGTAATTGGTCTGTTGGGTTTTGTCCTGCTTTCTGCGCCAGGATAATTTTCCATAATTTTAGATGACAGCATTGTAACTGTACTGGAACCCCTTGGCGAGGGGAATGGCTAGTTCTTCAGCATAAGTCTTCAGTATTATTGCCAAGATGTCGTTAGGGCCCGTAAGCCTTCATAGGATTGAGTTTATTTTTCAACAATTAGTTGTAGGTTAGCTACGTGTAATGATATAATATTCAGATCTGCTTTATGTGAGGTGCGAGTATCACCCTGTGAACTTTTGTCTGTAGCTGCATGCTGTTAGGCTGCATGCTGTGAAAGGTGAGATTGACCATCTGGTCCCAGGCTAACATAAACTCAGCGCTGGGGAAAATGCACTTTTATGGCTTGCTTGATTGTGGCTAACAAATGTGAAGACTCTTTGAAGCGAAACAGCCTTAGCTTGAAGCCACGCAGTTTTGTGTTATAATTGGCTTAGCTTTTAATTTAGAGACCTTAAAGGATAAAACAGCATTTTCTTTTAAAGTCTGTAACAGGCCAATGTACACAGATTACTGTGGAATGAAGTTCTAGTTCAATATTGTGATCAGAGTCTTGGTAATGTGACCCCCTATTTCTTTGGGAACAACAGGAGGTTGTACTATTGTTTCAGAGTGAATTTTTAGTGCATTTATTCCAGGCATCTGCAGTCACTGTGAAGTCATATCATAAACATAGAAAACATAGAAGATAGGAGCAGGAATAGCCATTCAACCCCTCAAGTCTACTCCACCATTCAATATGATCCTGGCTCATCATTGAGCTCAGTTGCGTAACCCTGGCAACCACCCATATGCATTGATCCGTTTAGCTACAAGAGCTATATCTACCTCCTACTTGAAAACACAATGCTTTGACCTCAACCACTTTCTGTGGTAGCCAATTCCACAGGCTTACCACTCTCGGTGAAGAAATCTTTCCTCATATCAGTCCTACAAGGTTTACACCTTATCCTTAAATATGACCCCTGGTTGTGTACTCTCCCACCATTGGGAAAATCTTTCCTGCATCTAGCCTGCCTAGTCCTGTCAAAGTTTTATAGCTTTCTATGAAATCTCCCATCATTCTTCTAATCTCAAGTGAATAGAATCCTAACCGACTCAATCTCTCCTCATAATATCCCAGGAATCAATTTGGTAAACCTTTGCTGCACTCTCTTTATAGCATCGACATCCTTCCTCTGATGAGGAGAGCAAAACGGCACACACTATTCCAGACATGGCCCTCCAGTGCCCTGTATAATTGCAGCAAGACATCCTTGTTCCTGTACACAAATCCTCTCACCATGAAGACCGATGTAGTTTGCCTTCTTTACTGCCTGCTGCACCTAAATGCTTAATTTCAACAATTGGTGCAAGAGGACACCCAGGTCACGTTGACAATTCCCCTCTCTCAATTTACCAACCTCACATTTATCCACATTATACTGATGATTCTTTCAATTACATATCGAGAGGTTCTTGAATTCACAAGAACATCTAGATGCATCAATTATACATAATCAGAGATAGAAAATTACCTTGTGATACCTCATTTTCTTAGTGGAGAATTATAAACTTAGTAAATGAACAGGGCAGAGCTGCAGTGAAAAGGATATTCCTACAACTGACCCACATCCTAAGGAGCCAGTCAGGCAGTAATATGAGGTGATATCCATAAGATGACCATTATCCTTAAGAAACCAATTAGAAATTGCGCACATGGCATCTAGTCAATCTGAGACTTATCATGTTCTATTCATACATTGCCAAGCTAATCAGAGGGTAAAGCTACTACTGATCATGCATAGGAGTACTGGCTAGCAAGGATTAAAAAGCAGGAACTTTCAGCAGTCAGATGTGCAATAAGGAGAGAAGATAGAAAAACAACTTCAGTCAACAGTACAGAACAAGACACTTGTGAAAGTATACCTTTACCCAGTGTGATCTTCTAACAATTCAGAACTAAAGTAACTTTCAGAGCTCAGCCTAAAATTGGCTAAAGTCTTTTACAAATAAAGTTAAATTGAAAACTCCAAATCATACACTTTTGACATATCCAGTGCCTTCAGCCATTTCTCGATATCAAGTGGAACAAATCCAAGGGGCTGCATTTGTGATCTTGCAGGCCTCAGGGCAAGACCAAGACGAAGCATCAGCCCAGAAGGATGCCACTTGGCTCATCCTGCCTGCACTGGTTCCATAACCTAGTGCCATTCTCTCCTGCTTTTTCCAATATCTTGTACACTATTTGTATCCAAACAATCATCCACTGCTCTCTTGAACGCCTCAAATGAACCTGTCTCCACAACATTTCCTGGCAGCACATTCCATACTTTAACTACTCACTGTATATAAAAAAAATTCTCTCATCACCCTTGCTTCTTTTAGACATTGCTTTAAATCTATGCCATCTTGTTTTTTTATTCTTTTATGAGTGGAACAACTTCTCTCTATCTACTCTGTCCAGCCTGCTCATGATTTTGAAAACTTCTTTCAAATCTTGAACTCACCTTGCACTCAGCAAGGCATTTGCAAGAAGACCAATGTAAATAGGACCAATATTTTATACTGTAAGAAAATAGTGTGTTGATTGGTTTGCACGTGGATTCTGATTGGTGGTGTTTCTATATAACTTGCACCAGCTAGTTGATGGCTGACAATTACTTCCCAGGACTTTTTAAATTTTAAACCAGGGAGATTTTATTGCATTGAAACAGGTACAATGTGCGTACACATTCTGTTCAACTGCAAAGACATTATGCTACAATGTTCAAATTATGTTTCAATCCAAGACCATGCTGTCAAATTAACTTTACAATCTGACTAGGGACTAGTAACATTTATGTTTAAAGTATACGAAGTGAGAGATCCAGAGGACTTAATAAGGAACTAAAGTCACAAAATTCCACAGTTTTGAACAAACAATAAATTTGACCAAACAATGTTAGAACATTAATACAAATTAAAATTTAAGTTGCACATGTATTGTCAGGGCACAATTAATGTGGTAAATGTGGATTACAGACTGTGAACAAACGCTCCACAGAGCACATCAAATTGCAAATGCATTCAAGATAGATCCCATTGAATTGTCAGCAATTCTCCCCAAACATTAATGACACTGGGGGTCTTCAAATCTTCTTAAACTTTGCAAGGATTACAATTCTTAATTTTTGTCGATCTGACCATGTAACTCCCTCTCGACAGCCATTTTGTTGACTGCCTCAATGACTGCTTCCATTCAAATCAATCACTCTCCTCTATGCTCTTCATGGACAATTCTGCTATCACAATGGTCCACAGTCCCTCACTGTTACCTAGCTATGAACTGTTAGATCTGTTCTCAAACTAGCCCATTAAGCACTGTGGAAGTGCCAGCGTCAGTTTGATTATGCAACTTTGTCTTCACAGAAATCATGCAGTGGTCACAACTACCAAAAACTGTCAAAGGCACATCTGTGATAGGTAAATTGGTCCAAACAAGATCAAGTAGTTTTTCCCTTCTTTTTGATTCTTTCATTATCTGTTGCAGCTCAGTCTGGCTGATACATCCTTCAGGGCTCGAGTACAGAAACACACAGAAATATCAGCAGCAATCTGGAGTTCCCAATCTACAGGGACCTTCAAAATATTCCAACACACCACAGAGCTGTAGAAAACTTTCTCTGGACACAAATCAAGCATCTCCAACTTTGCAATACTAATCAGACCTGAAGGAGGCTTAGGTAGAAACATCCCTTGCAGACAAATACATTGGGTCAAATTTTCAACCTTGAGTCAGCTAGCAGGAATTAGAGAAAATCCCATCTTTGGGCACACCTTCAGGAAATGACAGTTTTAGGGGCAGTGCCAGCTGCAGTTGGGCCACCCTACCGCAGGAAATGTTCAGACACAGCCACAGAAATCTATGAAGTCGAGCTATTGAAAAGGCCCAGTTCTGTGCTGCAATAAAAAAAAACAAATAATGTCCAGCAGGACTCTCAAATTTTCCATGTCTTATCCATGCCACCCCATGTCTCTCAGACATGCTCCATGGACCCTCTTGCCCCTCCCTTCCTCTGAATTCCAAAGTGTGGCACCTCCTTGCCTATGCAGCCACTAGAGCCTGTTTAGAAGTAATGAACCTTACTGTTACAGTCAGTCAGTTGTTTGGGCCCTGAACCAAGCTTTATCATGTATACTTGCCTAAATGCCCAGACAACCATTAGAATATTGAAATATCTAAGCCCCTGCTTGATTGTCAGTTCTGGCTGTCTAATCTCTATCAATGTTACAATGTCTGTTTGCAAAGATTTAAGTGGTTTCGAGTGCCTTGGGGTTTTAGCTATTGAAAGGGTCTGGATTATTGATACTTTTATCACACTGTCCAGGAAAAGCAATTTTTTAAAAAGTGATATGTTATAGATTAATCATCTTTTTACCGTTTTTTTTTAAACAGACAACTGGCACTTTAACTCTCATTCCTTCTATACAGTGAGTGGGTATGGAAGTGCTATATGTTGGCATTAGGGGAAGGATGACGGGCAATGGGGAGTGTCTGAAGGGACATACCATAGAATTAGGATCATGAGAGGCCACGGGTGTGTCTGTGAGCTAACCTTGGCATTGGAAACTTGAGCGTGACCCTGTGAATATACCTTTCATACGGTTCCTTCATGCAGCCTACAGTTGGGGTCATATCTGAGGAGCTGTAAATGCTGATTCTTGACAAGCTGACCCAACTTCAGGGAAACTGTGCAGAAGCAGGTCTTCACACAATGAAACCAGTGAGATTGAGATGGCTGATTGCAGATTTGTGGCCCAGCCCAGAATTAGCCCACTCCTTTGAAAAGAATTCCTGAAAATCACAAAGCTTGGGAATGGTTGTTAGTAATCCCAGACAACATCAACTATTTGAAAAAATGGGCCATTGTCTTAAACACAACACCTGAACAACCAGTCTCCCCTGGAGCATGGCGATGATCTTTAACAGAATACAGACTGGACATGGCCAATGTCGTAACCTGGGTATACAAGTGACACTTCAAAACCTCATCTGGCTATGGCTGTGGAAACCCTGACCAAACCATGCAACACATAATAACATTCTGATTCAAGTTTAAGGGTGATATCCCAGAGTTATTGTTGTTCTCCAGCAGGGCACTGGACTAAAAGTGCATTTTACATTAAAACTGTGGCAACAGCTTCTGCTGCTAAAGCCATTTGAAAGGAGAAGCAAGGTGCACTGCCCACCAGATTTGCAGATACAGATTCAATAGCCTTTAAAAAGTAATTGGATAAATACCTGAATGAGAAAAAAATATGCTGGGACCTGGAGAAAATGTTGGGCAAAAAGGGCGAACTAGGCTGTTCTACAAAATGGCCATCACAGATTTGATGTGTTTGGTGGCCTCCTTTGCTGTTGTTCTATTTAAAGATTCTATCCTGAACAAGAAAGAGGCAGCAGTGTTATTTTGAAACCAGAAGTTTTAATTTGCATGAAAGCCATATGGGATGATTTGCTCCTGCTTCTCTCTGTGTCAACATGTTCTTGCCTATCTCAATTTCAACACAACTATGGTGATTCTTGTGTGAACCTTTCTCCCATATACCAAAGGCATAATCCTTCTGAAAAATAGAAAGCTCAGATTACAGGTGGTAGTATTATTATGTCCTGTGTTATACTTCTGTACAGTTAACTACAGGGTAGTGAGATCTAATTCCTTTCACGGGAGTTCACTAAATTTGAGAGGGATCTATGACACCCTCAAGTTAGAAACATGAATTACTTTTAAAAAGAAAAATGCTGCAAATTTAATGTTCACTTTACATAACTTGTTTTAATGGGGTAACCAATGCAATAATTCAAGAATTCGTATGCTAAATAGAATCTTATTGCTCTATCACCTGTCAACTTGCTTCTTAGAATGATGCTTAAAGTAATGCAAAAAATAGGTCAGGGATGTTCATCATCCTGTCTACCTACTATGTGCCGCACAGTTAAGGGTGGATGTTTATATATGAAAATTGTACAGCTCTGATCGTTTTAATAATGTCCATGTATGGACAATCAAATAGTAAGAATAACTAGCGACAGGAACAAAAACTTAGAGCTGACTTTTACCAGCTGTTCAACATAAATGACGTAGAATAAGGACTAACAGTCACGGACTTTGGCAAACGTCACTATTTCAACTGGTCCATGGGGCCTCAATGCTGTATAAACTCTGCTGTCTGTTGTGGTTTAAGTTTTGTCAAACTGCCAAGCAGCTGCACGCAAAGGCTGACTTAACTTTGCTAATCGTGTTCATCTGACATGTGGAAACGTGCTGCAGCACAGGTCTTTTAAAATAGAATCATCATACTTTCGAGTCTATTCTGAGGAAAAGGAGGAATCTCCTCTACAAACAATGTTGAAACTGAAATCTAATCAGGGATGATAGCCTTTGACAAAATGCATGAAAAAATTCCAGTGTTTTTAAGTGTCTTACAAAATTTGCTTTCTTTCAAGCTGCTGAGCTAGTCTTTTAAACACGTTCAGCTTTATTTCAAAAATGTCTAGGAAAGCTCCAAAAACATCAGGCATGTTTTTTCAGCTAGAATCTATTGCTGAACAAATTGGAGAGCTGTGCTCCAAACTAATGAACTAAAGCCAACTTTTCTGCTTCTATTGGCAGCACTTCAAGTTAGACTTCAGTGTGTGCTCTTTTCTCAGTCCTAAACCTCTATGTCTCCTGCCCCAGTGAAATAAACTTGTCTTCTTAAAGTCTGTTAAATTCATTAAATTCAAGCATGGGAATTAAGTAAGTTGGTTTTGTGCACAGAAAAAGTGAGTGCTTCCTTTCACTTTAGAAGGAGCACTCAAACAAAACTCTCATGCACGATGTAAGCCTTAGTGAAGAATTCTCCCCAAGCTACTGCGCTTTTTTTTTATTAAAAGGGAATTTGACCTTCCAAAAGCAAAAATAATCAGTAGTCTCAAAAGTCTGTTATCAAGAAATACTGCTGAGTCCAATGCTCTGCTGGCTCACAGATGTGTTATGAAGCAAACCACCTGGACTACCCTTTTACATGACCTATTTTATATATTTTTTCTCATTATTGACGACTTCTGCAGTTTGAGAAAAAGACAGATTGTAAATATCCAATATACTGAAGTTAAATAGCTTGAATTATCTCTCCCATTTTGGTCTATTTACAGTTGTCAGTCTGTCTTGAATTAAGCATGTACAAGAAGTGGGTATGCCCTGATCAGCAAATACTTAATTTTGACATTTTGCAAAAATAGACTTACTGATTGGGTGGTCATATTTAATACAATTCAATATATGCAGTCTATCATCGTATAATTCAAACAAACCTTCCTCAGAATTTTACACTCTTAATATTGTTACTGTTACAATTGTCTTCTGTCTTTACCTCTTAATGTAAACGAGTTCTGTTGGAACATTAGTCAACAGATTCTGACAGAGTCCTGCTGCTTCTTGAAGTATGAGTCCAGGCAGTGAAATTCAGCAAACTATTTGATAGTAGTATTTGCAGGTACCAGTGAGCAGGAAGCTAACCTCATCAGTTTCACTTATGTTTCATACAACACACTAACTGAACAAGTTGTTCACACACTATCTTTTTTCAGCAAATCCTGGGCTGCCAGCTCCTAGATGAGACAAAACTCACGACCACATATTTCCAAAGATATTTTTTTCCCAGATTCTTCATTCATGAATTTTCAAGAATTTTTGAAGCTGTGTTTTATATCCAGCCCTGTGGTGACTTAGGAGTAGGGAAGAGCATTTAAGTGGGTGAGATGGTGGTTGGTAGGTACCAGATTAAGTCTGAGACCCACGGGAAAGCCCTTGGCTGATATGTTTCTCAACCCCATTCTCTTGCCTTCTCTCAGTAACCCTTGATCCCTTTACTAATCAAGAACCTATCTATCTCTGTCTTAAATACACTTATTGCTTTCAAGTTGACAGTTCCTGCTGAAAAATAAAAGGAGTTATATCAGAATACTATCGCACATCACCCATAGCCATTCATGAATCAGTTATGAGACCTTAACATAACATACACAGGAGAGAGGCAAATTATTTCAGAAACCCAATTTTACTGCTTCTAAGTGGCACAAAACTAGATTTTTTAACCATCAATATCATTATCTTTATCATATGAGGATATTGGTACCAAAGTGGAGTATATTTGCCATAAAAATCCCCTAATTTAAAAAAAACAGAATTTATATTAATGGTTTGTATTCAGAGACTCAGTACAAATTTTCAGATAGCATCAACTCTTAAGAGACTTATAAAATTCAATGAAACCACTAAAGGTACTTCAGATTGACTCAGATAAAATTTAAAAGTGAATGAAGCACTGCTGCTGGAAATTGGATATGGACAATTGTGGCGCACTCAGAAAGAAAGAATGGGTGGCATAAGATGTCCAAGCATAGTGCCAAATTAGCTGATCTCATTGGGCAACTCAACACACAACTTGTCCAATTACTGTGGTCTGCCAACTGACAGAATTATGAACTATACGGTAACATTTCCTCTGAAATGCAATCATTAATTGATATTTTCCATTTTACTTCCCTATCTCCAACAAACCTTCGTCTGCAGAAATTCTCTAAGCTCCCAGAGTGCATTTAATTTTAATTCTACATTCCAGCCTCATCTCCAATTCGACGACCCATGGAAATAGGCTTTCACTACTAATCATCATAAATCCTTTCAGAGTTTGTATATCTATTATATTCTCTCTGACCATAACCACCACCACCCTCTACATTGGCTCTGCTGTCGTAAATACAGTCTTAGTATACTGGTCTCCAGACATACTTCTCTGGATGAGTCTGAGGTTTCAGTGGTTGGCGCGGGGAGTGGTGGGTGGGATGGGTGGGTGGACTGTTGTTGGTACATGCTGCATTAAGTGGCCAAAGTTGCACGGCAGGATCACAGAATGAATCATCCTTGGTATCATTCTGATAAATCTGTTGCTAATGTTTTCCAGAGCTGTAATGTTATTTTTTATAATGGGAGCATGAAGCTACATGGTTCACCCTGATTATGTCTGTTGCCTATGGGCAGATTTCCTGCTCTGGTGCCAATTGGAATCTTAAGGAACAGTTAAGGGCCTCTTCCAGCCGGGACATGTTGGAAGGATTCCACAGGGTCACTCTAGGTACTTGAATCATGCATTCTGAATCCCAGTGACTTACTCAATATTTACTCAACTTGTGGCAGATATTGTACCTTAACTTTGCATCCATATGTGTGTTCTTCATAGATGATAGTCACCATATCCTGAGCAGGTAGTCCTCACCTCCAGGTAAACATTCCTTAACCAGGTGGGCGGGGAGTTGGAAATGTTGTTGCACCTGTGATTCCCAAAGCCTGTACAGGTCCTGACTGCTTCAACTGTGCATGCACCTGAAGGATCCTTCTGCAATGGTCACAGACCAGTTGGACATTGATAGAATAGGAGCCGCTCCTGTTGAGAAATGCCCGTTGCTGGTGTACTGGAAACTTAGTAACCTCACGTATATAGTCAATCACACATCCACCTGCAGGAATCCACCAATGATCCAAAATCCAATGGCTCTTTCAGCTTGACTTGCAGGTCAGTCCATAAATGTGCACACTTGCTGGCCCGATTGAAGAGCTAGGACTGTGGTCACCACATTATAGCATCGATGAGCCCTAGATTGTGAGATCACACACATCCTGGTAGATCCCTGGAAAGATCCAGAGGGGATCCCATGGGGATCAGTACATCCTCCACCATGGCACAAATCAATGATCTCTCAGGAGAGCTGCAGTCTTCAGGAACACTCAAGTTTGGACATTTCAAGGTAACTGAGCTTCTGATGGTAGGTCACCCCTGTTCTCAGGAGGCACTTTGCAGACCCTCGTGTACTTTTCCTTGATCTCTAAGCTGAGACAGATCTTCCTGTCGGCCCTGAGGCTGCAGCTCTTTCCCTGTCTGTGTCTGCATCCCTGTTTATTCCTCCTCTTCCTAACTAAAGGTTCGAAATGTTGTGTGAATAAGGCTGAAAGCATGTGATCTCTTTCTGTTCCCAAAGCCTCATGTCCAAATGCAACCTCTATTTTCTACCCAGCCCTCCATTTCTTATGCTCAATTGCCCATTTGGGATCCTGTCAGCATCTCCCTGTGGTGCCGGTATTTTTCCCTCTCTTTCAATCTTTGCCAGTGTTCTCAGTGTTTCATTCTCCCTGACAGGCCAGACTGATCCTGTTTATGGTTCTTCGATAAAGCCAGCACTAAGCTCTCACTAACACGCCTTCTCCATTTACCATTTGTAAAATTGAAAAGCCTCCAAAAATTGCTGTCAACGGGCCAATTAACCAGTTTAATTATATTTCTGTCGTATT
Organism: Rhincodon typus; assembly: GCF_021869965.1. Classification (NCBI taxonomy): domain Eukaryota; kingdom Metazoa; phylum Chordata; class Chondrichthyes; order Orectolobiformes; family Rhincodontidae; genus Rhincodon; species Rhincodon typus. Next base: position 67,279,770 of record NC_063333.1, on the reverse strand, counting down.
CAGATGTCACATCTTCCCTCCAGGTCAGCCCCTGTCAGGAATATTCAGCTTTGACGCAGAGACATCAGGCTCCTGTCCCACTTCTCTGTCACCCTCCTACTTCCCAGAGAACCCAGAAATTTCAGGCTTCACACAGTGGAACATAATTATAAAATTACTAGGAATAAGGCGCAAAACTAATGCCAGATCCAATTCGGTGCATTTGCAGAAATGTGTTTTTTTGGAGAAATAAAACATAAGGTCAAGTTTGCGATGAGTCCAGATTAGTAAGCTCTGAACGTTTATAAAGAACTGTTTATATTTCATTAATCAAGTCAAGGATTAAGATATATGCATAATTTATGGAAAAATATCAGTGAATATTAAGTTCAATGTCTTTCTGAGCTTTACAAAATCCAGCAAATTCAAATATTGCTGTTTCTGCCTATCATGAAGCTGGAGGCCTTCACATCATTAGCTTGCTAGCACATTAACCAATACGTTTTTCCATTTCATGCACAGAATAAGTAACTAATTTAAGAAAACACTGGGATTGCACCGTAATCCAGAGTTTGACGTAGTGATGATATCAATCAGACACGTTTGAGCCCTGATAAGTGGGCCCTGTTTCCTCCTTCCATCTATGTATTGATATCACTCGTTGCCAGCCTAATCTCCTTATAACCTTTCATTACCATTGCTGTGAAGGTATAAAACAGAATTATAGAATCTCCATTCTTTATGTCTGACTCATTTACCTCTCTCTAAATCCCATTCTTCTTCTGTTATTTCAGTTTCAGTATGCGATTTAAACCCAATTTGTACCATCAAGTTTAGAGTCTGAGTGACTCAAATCCACATTTACACCATGATAGAGACCCTCTTCACCATGGCACAATCACCAGTGGATATCCTGAGTGTCACCCCCAACCCAGCATTTTCCATTTTAGGAGGCGGAGGATTGGGGGCAAGCCATTGTTCACAAATATATGCTTCATGGAGATAGCTGGCCATTAAATGATCAGCTGCCTCCACTCAAACTGGATTTTGGGGGTCGGTGGTGTGTGGAACCAACAGCATGCATATTTCAGCAGGTCAGTTCTCAGTGATTTGGTTTGAATAATCAGGGACCCATTTGGAGAGCTGTGGTACCCCTCTGGATATAATCTCACAACATCTTAGAATAGATCATAGAATCCCTACAGTGTGGAAACAGGCCCTTCGGCCCAACAAGTCCGCACCGAGCCTCAGAGCATCCCACCCAGACCCGTTCCCCCCATAACCCACCTAATCTACACATCCCTGAACACAATTTAGCATGGCCAATCCACCTAACCTGCACATCTTTGGACTGTTGGAGGAAACCGGAGCACCCCGGAGGAAACCCATGCAGATACAAGGAGAATGTGCAAACTCAACACAGACAGTCGCCCAAGGGTGGAATCAAACCGGGGTCCCTGGCACTGTGAGGCCTGAATGGCAGAGATCCTCTGGAGGGACCAAGTCAAGTATTTTTTGGGAGTGGGTTTCAGTGATTTTTAGGCAAGATTGTTTACTGAGGAGAAGATTGTGTGCTAAAGGCACATAAATCCCTGGGAACTATCCAACTTGTCAAGGAATGAAAGGCACCTTTCAAGAAATATCAAACTTGTCAAAGAAACGTTGGATTCTTAAGACATTTCAAGAAGTGTCAAAGCAGTCAAGACCTGCCAAATTAGATTTTATGATTGAGAGAGCTTTATTCAATAGTGTAGTCCACAGTATGTAATAGAACTGTACTTTTTTTGTCCTCTGTGCATGATTACTGTGGATAGTAGGTGAATTGACATTGTAGGTGAAGGGGATACATCATGGATGGAAACAGGCACTAAGTGGCATAGGGATATGAGGGGCCATTGGATATGCGTAGAGAGGCATAGGGTATATAGTGGGCCAAAGGGACTGAGACAAGGGCATTAGTAGGGTTTTCAAGGATGGGGCATTGGAAATGTGTGGGGGTAAAGTGAGTGAAGGAAGGTGAAGCCTGGAGCAATGTATATTTTGTTCTTTTTAATATTTCTGGCCACAGTGCTGCAGCTCCAAGATAGGCTTTATACCTCATTAGCCTTGGGATGACCTATCCAGAATCACAATCTAAACTGGCCCTCAAAGCCAAAATTGGGAAATGGAGACAGCCATCTCTAAAGGTCAAGTTCACAGAGTCAGGAATTTTCCAGCCAGTTTCCAACTGATCCAGGATCAAAAATCAGGGCCTCCATGGGGGTTCCTCAAAAAGACTAGTTGAATTGCCGTACTATTGTTTGCCAGATTCCTTGTGGAGGGCACCATTTTGGATCATACCTTCAATTATGGCACATACTGCACACAACTCCATGAAAAGTCTGACAGAAGTCATGCTCAACCATTGTTTCAGTGCTCGAAACAAGGTCCTTTACATTCTGTCTAATATGGACACTCTTGTTACAGAGCTCTAACCAGCACAGTCCTGGCTTGAAATGCAATGAAACTCAACCCAGAACACATATACAGTAACTGCCTTTTCCTCTAAACGGAATGATATATTGGAGCGTAAGAAAGTGTTGTACATACCGCTCTTCACGGTTCTGTCCCACACAGACACGTCCACCATGCCGAGGAGTTGGGTTACTACAAGACCGCTGTCGGACCTGAAACCCGATTCCACAACTGGTACTGCAAGGAGACCACAGTGTCCAAGGGGTCCAGCCACCGTTCCTATTAAACAATGTGATCAAATTTTAGCTTGAACAATTACAATCAACAAGCAGAAGAGTGAAGATGTATATCATTGTTTGCAATATCCTGGTCTGCAACGTGTAAGATAAAAATCAGTTAGATTTTACAGTGAATGAACTTTACTAAATATATCTTAGGTCACATACTAGGTCAAGATGATGGAGATTTAACAGGAGTGAGCCAGACAAAATTTGACTGGAAAATATTACGTAAGTCATGGCTCTTTCCATTCTGTTTGCTTACCTAGAACAGTTTGCAACCTCCACACTGGCACCCTCACACTGTCGGCCTCCACACTGTGGAGATGGACTATCACACAGACGAGTTCTACAGGTACATAACCCGATGGTATTACCATCAGCATGGCTGCAGGATTTCCATGGCAACCAGGCTCCAAAATTACCATCCGTAGTCACGTTTCTTGTCTGAAAGACAAACAGCAAGTAAAATATCAGGGCACTCTAAAATAAGATTGAAGTTGATTATTTTTGGTTGGTCATTCTACAAATACTGTCAATTGTTTCATACTTTGAAATCAATAAGCTTCTCTTTGTGTATCACCTACATTATGATTAGTGATGATGATCATTGTGGCTGAATGAAACAAATTTTTGGTTGACAAGGGAGTCGAGGGTCATGGGGACATGCAGAAAACTGGAGTTAAAGCCACAGTTGGATCAGCCATGATCTTACTCACTGCCTGAGCAGGTGCAAGGGGTTGAATGGCCAACTCGTGCTCCAGTTTGGTGGAATTCTTTGAGGACATTACTTGCATGGTGGACAATGAGGAACCTATGGATGTGGTGTATCTGGATTTCCAGAAGGCATTTGATAAGGTGCCACACCAAAGGCTGCTACATAAGATAAAGTTGCACGGTATTACAGGTAATGTATTGGCATGGATAGAGGATTGGTTGACCAGTAGAAAGCAAAGAGAAGGGGTAAATGGGTGTTTTTCTGGTTGGCGGTCAGTGGTTAGTGGTGTGCCTCAGGGATCAGTGTTGGGACCTAAATTGTTTACAATTTACATAGATGACTTGGAGTTGGGGACTAAGTGTGGTGTGTCAAAATTTGCAGATGACACTAAGGTGAGTGGTACAGCAAAGTGTGCAGAAGACACTGAAAGTCTGCAGAGGGATATAGATAGTCTAAGTGAGTGGGCAAAGGTCTGGCAGATGGAGTACAATGTTGATAAGTGTGAGGTCATCCATTTTGGTAGGAATAACAAGAAAATGGACTATGTTTTAAATGGTAAAAAATTGCAGCACGCTGCTGTGCAGAGGGACTTGGGTGTCTTTGTGCATGAATCGCTGAAGGTGGGATTGCAGGTGCAGCAGGTAATTAAAAAGGCAAATGGAATTTTGTCTGCCATTGCTCGAGGGATGGAGTTTAAAAACAGGGAGGCTATGCTGCAGCTGTATAGGGTCCTGGTGAGGCCACACCTGGAGTACTGTGTGCAGTTTTGGTCTCCTTACTTGAGAAGAGATATATTAGCACTGGAGGGGGTGCAGAGGAGATTCACTCGGTTGATTCCAGAGTTGAGAGGGTTGGATTATGAGGAGAGACTGAGTGGACTGGGATTATACTCATTGGAATTCAGAAGAATGAGGGGAGATCTGATAGAAACATATAAGATTATAAGGGAATAGATAAAGTGGAGGCAGAGAGGTTGTTTCCGCTAGCAGGTGAAACTAGGACTAGAGGGCATCCCAAAATAAAGGGAAGCAGATGTAGGACTGAGGTCAGGAGGAACTTCTTCACCCAAAGGGTTGTGAATCTGTGGAATTCCCTGCCCAGTGAAGCAGTTGAAGCTACCTCACTGAATGTTTTTAAGGCAAGGCGAGATAAATTTTTGAACAGTAAAGGAATTAAGGGTTATGGTGAGTGGGCGGGTAAGTGGAGCTCAGTCTCAAAAAGATCAGCCATGATCTTATTAAATGGCAGGGCAGGCTCGAGAGGCCAGATGGCCTACTCCTGCTCCTAGTTCTTATGTTCTTAATTTCTTTGTTCTTATACATTCCAGTGATTATGTGAAACATATTGGCATAGTGCAATGTTTGTTATTCAATCTTTCGCTGATGGTGGATATTGTTTCTGATATATCTCTGAAAAGAAAATTGCTGGTTTAATCCTACAATATGCAGAACAGCTGCTCTGAGGAAGGGTCACCGGACCCGAAACGTTAACTCTGATTTTCTCTTCACAGATGCTGCCAGACCTGCTGAGCTTTCCCAGCAATTTCTGTTTTTGTTGCAGAAGATTAAGGTGGGAGAAGGAGAAAATGGCGTTGTAGTGATTGTAACTAGGTCAGACGGTGGACCTCATAGAATATGAGTTCCTGGATTGGGGCTGTTAATCTCGTCCAGTCAGGGGGTCCTGGCTGACAGGTAAGAACAGGAGTGTCAGAGATCCTGTTCACTCCTACAGCTGGCTCTGAGGAAGCTGGATCAGTGTCAAGGACTCTGCATGTGTAAACAGAGGGTGTTGGTAACGGGATAACAGCCTCTGTGGAATTATTTCAGGTACCTTTCAGTTTAATTTTCTCAAATGGAGATGCAATAGGAGGAACTAAGATGAAAACTATTAGCTACGTAAGACAGGACTAAAGTGAGCAGTATGGAAAATATTACAAAACTTCCATTTGTAGAATCTCTGGATTAAGTGTCATCATAGCAAGACTATAGGCTCGGATTTTGTAGTCAGCAGCAAGTAGCAGTGTTCACCTCTGACTTTGAAGAAAGCTGTTCACAAACATCTGGTGATCTCTGTGGTATAACTTTCCTATTTCCTGATATTAATTGGAATCTGATGACAAATCGAGGTGACCTCCAGACATCAAGCAACAGCGAAATCATCAAAATTGCCATTAAAATGCAGTTACAGCTTATTCAACAAGATTTTACTTTTTCAAGGCTTTTTATATTGAAATTTACAGAATAAAAATGAACATTCTTATCAATTCAATGGTTTCTCAATGATTGCAGTCTGGAGATATTTCAACACCTCAACGTTTGGAGAAACACAGAATCACCGACAGCAATTTCTGGATTTCCATATTGAGTGGCACACCAGCGGATTCCAAATGTTGCTATCAGTCTCAGAGGTTCAATGATGGCAAACACCAACAGTTGCGCCGTCATTACTATTTTGAAATCCGGGCCATGGTGGACTATGAGAATGCTTCCCAGATAACCTCAATTTTCTGTCACATTGAAAGAATTGCTGTTGGACGGATTGACAGATCAACAAAAATCCCCAATTAACGAACAATGCTGAATGCTCTACCTTTCTCCAGCCACTCAATCAGACACTTCTCGTAGCATGCGTCTTTACCACTGTTGCTGGCAAGCTGGACTGAATTACTGCTTCAGACAAGCCAAGATGCCAGGGCTGTTATCATTTTCCTAAGGAGTGCAATTAAAGAGGGGGTCTAATTTTAAAGTTGGCAGATCAGTTCAGCCAACTGCACAAAATCACTGAGATTGTTGGAGATGAGCACAGTGCCCATTGCAATCCCCTGAGAAGTTGTTGATACCTGGTGGATAAAGAGGAGTGTTTTTGTTTGTTTCTTTGGACTGCACCATGGGGTGAGTCAGTGCATGACGCAGATAGGCTCCCATAATCTGTGAATTATTTTTACAGATATTTCAGCAACTATATGACGATAACATTAATAACTGAGATTTCACTGCAGTGCAGTCTGCATACAATTAGGGGACTAACATGCTAAACATCAAAATATGCATGAGGAATCTTAACAAGACATCCTGTTTGCTTATTCCAATCAATCCCTCCCATGCACTTTATTTGATAAGATGGTCATTGAATTGAATGGATAAATCCATTAATATAATCTAACCCCAAACCCTGATATCTATACTTGTCACAAATATAAATTGCAGGGAATAGAATACATTCCAATAAATAAGAAAAATTCTGAGGATGGGCCTGCAATTGTAGTAAACTAAAAAGTCAAAAACAGCATTAAACTCCAAGATATATAATTCTGCAAAGATAGGTGGCAGGTCATAAGATTGGACAGAATATAAGAATTAGCAAAGAATTACTAAAAGATTATTTTTTCTTATTCATTCACGGGTTGAGGGGGTGGCTGGCTAGGCAGCATTTATTGCCCATCCCTAGTTGCCCAGAGGGCAGTTTAGAGTCAACCACTTTGCTGTGGATCGAGAGGCACATGGTAAGGCCAGGCCAGGTAAGGATGGCAGTTCCCTTCCCTAAAGGATATTAATGAACCCGATGGATTTTTCCAACAATCAACAATGGGTTCATGGTCATCATTAAATTCTTAATTCCAGATATTTTATTGAACTCAAATTCCACCATCTGCTGTGGTGGGATTCAAACCCGGGTCCCCAGAATGGGCAGCACAGTGGCTCAGTGGTTAGCACTGCTGCCTCACAGCGCCAGGGACCTGGGTTTGACTCCACCCTCAGGCGACTGTCTGTGTGGAGTCTGCACATTCTCCCCATGTCTGCATCGGTTTCCTCCGGGTGCTCCGGTTTCCTCCCACAGTCCAAAGATGTGCAGGGCAGGTGGACTGGCCATGCTAAATTCCCGTAGTGTTCAGGGATGCGTAGATTGTGTAGACATGGGGAAATGCAGGGGTAGGGGAATGAGTCTGGGTGGGATGTTCTTCAGATGGGTCATGTGGATTTGTTGGGCTGAATGGCCTGTTTCCATGCTGTAGGAATTCTATGATATATAGACAGCACCTTCCAAACCCGTGACCTCTACCAACTAGAAGGCAAGGACAGCAGATATATGGGAACACCATTACCTGTAAGTTACCCAACAAGGCACACACCATTCTGACATGGAAATGTGTTGCTAAAATCCTGGATATCCCTCCTTATTGGCATTGCCAGGGTACCCTCATCAAATGGACTGCAGTAGTTTGAGAAGGCAACTCTCCACAATTCTCTCAAGGGAAATTAGGCATGGGCAATAAATGCTGGTCCCGCCATTGTTGTCCAAGTCCTACAAACACTGCTGCCACGAAGAGGCAGGAACCCAAATTCAATTCGACTGTCTGTGTGGAGTTGGCACATTTTCCTTGTTTCTGTGTGGGTTTCCTCCAGGTGCTCCAATATCCTCCCACAGTCCAAAGATGTGCAGTTTAGGTGGATTGGCTGTGCTAAATTAACCATAAGGTCCAAGAATGTGCGGGCCAGGTGGATTGGCCATGCGAAATGCAGGGCTACAGAATAGGGTAGGGGGTGGGTTTGGGTGGGATGCTCTTCGGAGGGACACTGTAGACCCGATGGGCCGAATGGCCTGCTTCCACACTCCAGGGATTCTATGAAGTGAATTTTAAAAAAGTTGGATGAGGAAATGCTGTGAAGCTCTCTATAGTTAAATAGTCTACAGATTTGACAATCTCAGGTCACATGTACAGAATGTACTGCTGAACTCCACTTCCTCAGCATTCATGGCTCTCAGGAGAGAGGAGAAAATAGCAAAAGGTAATGTATTACAACAGTGATAAATATGACCTATTGAACTATTAGTTCCTGTCATCTGTTTGTTATACTTGAAACCTTTTATGGACTGAAATAATGTTTAAAATAGAAGACAAATGGGCCACTACTACAAAATTCACATGATCACAGACTGAGGCAAGCTTGATGAGATCTAACTGGAATAAATAAACCCATCTGCACTTAGATTACTATTTTATCTAAAGACTAATCTCATGTCTTCTTCCATAAACCTTGAACATCATTGCTATGTAAATAGTCATCAAATGAATGCCCTCGTCAATGCTCTAACCTGCCTCCAACCACACTTATATGCAGCACATTCCATACCTTAACTACTTGTGTAAAACAGTTTATTTTTTCTCACCTCACATCTCCCTCAGTTTCCACTGTTCTAGATCTGTTTACACGTGGGAACAGTTTCTCACAATCCACTCTGTCCAGACACTTCATGATTTTTAAAACTTCTATCAAATTTCCTCTTAGCCTTCTACTTTCCAACGGAAACTGCCCAGATAAGACTGCTAAGAGTCCATGGTATGAAGGGCAAAGAACTGGCATGAGTAGGGGATTGACTAATTGACAGAAGGCAGAGAGTAGGGATAAAGGGGTCTTTTTCAGGATGGCAACCGGTGACTAGTGGATTTCCGCAGGAGCCAGTGTTGGAACACCACTATTCACACTGTACATTAATGATCTGGATAAATGATCTGAGGACATTGTTGCTAAGTTGGCAGATGACACAAAGATAGGTGGAGGGACAGGTCATGTCGAGGAAGCAGGAAGGCTGCAGAAGTGCTTGAACAGATTAGGAGAGTGGGCAGAGAAGTGGCATTTGTAACACAAAATGGAAAAGTGTGAGGTTATGTACTTTGGTAGGAAAAACAGAGGTGTAGCCTATTTTCTAAACAGGGAAAGACTTCGGAAATCTGAAGCACAATAGGAGTCCTGGTCCATCATTCTCTTAAGGTTAACTTGCAGGTTCAGTGGCAGTTAGGAAGGCAAATGCAACGTTAGCATTCATTTCAAGAGGGCTAGAATACATGAGCAGGGATGTACTGCTGAGGCTGTGTAAGGCTTTGGTCAGTCTGCATTTGGAATATTTGAGCAGTTTTGGGTGTCATATCTAAGGAAGGATGTGCTGGCCTTGGAGGGGGTCCATAGGTGTTCTACAAGAATGATCCCAGGAATGAAGGGTTAGTCATATGAGAAGCAGTTGACTCTGGGTCTGTAATCAACGAAGTTTAGAAAGATAAGGGGGAATTTCATTGAAACTTACAGAATACTGCGAGGCCTGAATAGAGTGGACATGGAGAAGATGTTTCCATTAGTAGGAGAGAATGGGACACAAAAGCACAGCCTCAAAGTGAAGGAAAACCCTTTGGAACAGAGATGAGCAGGAATTTCTTCAGCCAGAGAGCAGTGAATCTGTGTAACTCATGGCCACAAAAGGCTTTTGAACCAACTCATTGAGTGTCTTTAGGACAGAGATACGTAGGTTCTCAATTACTAAGGGGATCAAGGGTTATGGGGAGAAGGCAGGAGAATGGGTTTGAGAAACTTATTAGCCATGACCAAATTGGTTCGCAGATGTGATGGGCCAAATGGCCTAATGATGCTCCTATGTTCTTATGGTCTTCTCCAATCTTTCCTCATACCTGAAGTGTCTCACCCTGAAACTATTATCATAAATTATCATAATTATTATCATAATTTGTGGAATGCATTGCTGGAGAGGGTAGTGGAGTCAGCCTCATTAGGGGCATTTAAGCGGCTGTTAGATAGGTATATGGATGATAGTATAAGGTAGGGGTGGAGGTTTGATAGACCTTAGGTTTAGGGTAAACATTCAGCACAACATTGTGGGCCGAAGGGCCTGTACTGTGCTGTACAGTTCTATGTTCTATGTTCTATAAATCTCTTTTGCACTCTCTCCAATCCATTCACATCCATCCTATAGTGTAGTGCCCAGAACTGTCTACGATATTCCAGCAAAAGTCTAACCAGGACTTCCCTTCCAGAGGCAACTGACAGACTACTGTGTGCTCTGCTTTACCGAGACATGGCTCACCCCTGCTATACCTGACTGTGCCTTCCAAGCTGACGGGTTCTCCATATATCGCATGGACCACACAGAGTCCATGGGTAAGGCAAAGGGCCGAGGGGTATACTTCCTAATCAACAGCTCCTGGTGCTCAGACACAGCAACCCTGGTGAACCACTGCTACCCAGACATAGAATACCTTACAGTGAAATGCTGTCCTTACTATCTGCCACGCAAGTTCACCTCCACCATCCTGACAGCAGTCTACATACTATCCGTACGGATGTGAAGAATGCCCTGGATGAAATTTACACCGCCACAAACCATCTGGAGAGAAGATTCCCCAACGCCTTATTCACCATGGCCAGCAACTTCATCCAGGCCAACCACAAGAGGACGCTGCCAAAACATCACCAACACATCTCCTACCCCACCAGGGCATTGAACATCCTGGGCCATTGCTACACAACCATCAAAGATACCTACTGCTCCATGGCCTGTCCACACTTCGGAAAACCAGATCACAACGCTGCGTTTCTCTTCCCAGCTTACAAGCTGAAATGGGAGGATCCTTCACAGAACATAGTACAATGCTCATCTGAGGCAGTGGAAGAGCTTCTCAGAGACTGCTTGGAATCAGCAGATTGGACCTTATTCAAGAAATCAGCGGACAACCTAGACAAGTACGCCACCACCGTCACAGACTCTGTTAGCAAGTGCGTGGAGGACTGCATGCCAAAGAAATCAATCCAGGTGTTCCCCAACCAGAAACCTTGGGTGAACCGGGAAATCCACCACCTACTGAAGGTCAGGCATGCAACCTCCCCAGATCGGCGATGGTAGGCGCCACGGTAGACGATGGCCTAGTGGTATTATCGCTAGACTATTTATCCAGAGACCTAGGTAATGTTCTGGGGACCTGATTTCGAATCCCACCAAGGCAGATGGTGGAATTAAGAATCTAATGATGACCATGAAACCATTACTGATTGTCAGGAAAAACCCATCTGGTTCATGTGACTCTAGACCTACAGCAATGTGGTTGACTCTCAACTGCCCTCTGGGCAATTAGGGAAGGGCAATAAATGCTGGTCCAGCCAGCGATGCCGACATCCCATGAATGAATTAAAAAAACTACACGGAAAATCCAGATATGACCTCCACAAAGCATCAGAGATGCCAAGAGGCAATAGTGAATCAAGTCAGAGGGCCAAACCAACCATATGGACACCCGCACCTGTGGGAAGGCCTACACAATATTACAGGATACAAAACGAAGCAGAATAAGATAGTGGATAAGAACACATCCCTCTCTGATGCGCTCAATGCTTTCTATGGTCAGTTTGAGCAGAATGCCAGCAGTGCCATGTCACCTGCCCCAGACACACCTGTTCCCTCTGTCACCGCTGCAAACATCAGATCGTCTTCCGGAGAGTCAGCCCAAGGAAAGCAACGGGCTCAGATGGAGTCCCCAGCCATGCACTTAGATCCTGTATGGACCAGCTGGTGGAGGTACTCACTGACATCTTCAACCTCTCCCTCCTACAGGCTGAAGTCACCACCTGCTTCATAAGCAAGCACATGCAATGTGCCTTAGTGACTACCACCCAGTGGCTCTGACCTCAATAATCATGAAGTGCTTCAAGAGGCTGGTCATGGCCCACATCAACTCCAGTCTCCCAGCCCGTCTCGATCCCCTGCAACTTGCCTACCGACAAAACAGGTCCACAACGGAAGCCAACGCCCTGGACCTACACTCATCGCTGGAACATCTGGACATCAAAGACACCGACATCAGACTCCTACTTAGCGACTACAGTTCTGCCTTCAACACCATAAGCACTAATCTCAAAACTCCCAGACCTAGGTCTCAGCTCTGCCCTCTACAACTGGATCCTCAGCTTCTTGTACCATAGACCGCAATCAGTGAAGACAGACAACTGCACCTTCTACACAATAACACTCAAAACTGAAGACCAAAAAGGATGCGTTTTCAGCCCCCTACTGTACTCCCTTTACACCTACGACAGTGTTGCCAAATTCCGAATGAACACCATCTACAAATTTGCTGACGATACCACTGTATAGGATGGATATCAAACAATGATGAGCCTGAATACAGAAAGGAGATACAGGGCTTGGTGTTGTGGTGCAACGATAACAGCCTCTGTCTCAATGTCAGCAAAAGAACTGATCATTTCCTTCCGGAAGACAGGAGAAGGACACACCCCCATCTATATCAACAGAACTAAGGTGAAGAAGGTCAAGTTCCCTGGAGTGACGATAACTGTCAACCTGTCCTCGACCTCCCAGGTAGATGCAATAATCAAGAAGGCACAACATTGCCTCTTCCTCCTCAGGCAGCTTAGGAAATTCGGCATGTCTATAACAACCCTCTCCAACTTCTACAGATGCACCATTGAAAACATACTGTCCGGGTACATAACGGCCTGGTACGGCAACTGCTCTGCCCAGAACCATAAGAAACTACAGAAGGTGGTGTGCACAGCCCAGACCATCATGGATGCCAACCTTCCGTCCATGGACTCCATTTATATGGCTCACTGCCACAGAAAGGCTGCCAACATCATCGAAGACACATCACACCCCGGTAATGATCTCCTACAACCTCTTCCGTCAGGTAAAAGATACAGAAGCCTGAACACACGCACTAATAGGCTCAAGCACAGCTTCTTCTCTGCTGTTATTAGACTGATGAATGGACTCTCTAACTTCAAATAATGTTGATCTTGTTACTGTTGATCTCGCTTTGTGTACCTCCTGTGCAATGTAACCTGTATGCCTCACTCTGGCTAAGCACCCTATGATCTGTATGTCCTTGTTTGTTATGATCTGTCTGTACTGTTTGCAAAACAAAGCTTTTCACTGTACTTAGGTACATGTGACTACAATAAATCAAAAATCAAAATCAAACCCAAGTCTTATATAATAAATTAATTATAAGCTCCCTGCTCTTGTACTATATGTCCCAACTTGTGGAGTCCAGAATACTCTATGTCTCATTAATATCTCTTAATATCTCTCATGCCACCTTTAATGACTTGTGTACTTACACCCATGTTTCTCTGCTCCTGCGCACCCTTTTAAACAAGGGCAGTATTCTCAACTGTCTCTCCATGTTTTTTTGCATCAAAGTACATCACCTCACATGTCTGTTTTGTGGCACTGTTTAGAACACTTTTACTATTGATGTGCTTACACAAGCCTTTCTGATTTTCTGTTATGTTAGCTGCCAGTCTTTTTCTCATGATTCTTCTTCGCTTCAAAACTTATCACTGTGCTTTGCGTGCCTGTTTGATGCTGCATTTTTATTATATTTTTCTTCCAATCATTGAAGAAAGCCTTGGTAATTGGAGCCTTCATTTGCAGCAAACTGCGTTTTATTTAAAGTGTGATAGCTGTGGTGCTGAAAAGAAACAAAACATATGTTGTGACTGACCAAGGGGCTTAGAAAGAAGGCAGACGATTCTCTCACCTCATTGTAACAGTGGTTACAGTGCATTATAAAACTTAAAATAGTTCTACACATTAATGATTGATATAAATCTTTAGTGAAGAACTAAAGAACAATAAAGAATCAGCAATATGTAAGCAATTGTATATATCACCCAATTCAATACTCTGATGTTTTAAAAGAATGTGGGAATTTTGAGAATGAACATACTCACTGGGCACAAATTGATTTCTTGCTCCCACTGGGTCATACTCATGCTTTCTTCTAATGTTGTGCATTTCTTTAAGACCAAGTCCCAACCACAGTAAGGGTCTCGAGCTCCCACACATGAACTGTAGGCAAAGGATAATAAGGTTAAACTTTAAATCTCACTTTAACCCACTCTTACAACTGTACATCATTAGATCATAGTATATTTTGCAACGTTTATTATCCATGTATGCATATCTGCATTTAGGTCAACTAGAAATAAATTCTGTCCTCTGTATTTTTTTGGGAAGCTATAAGGACAGAAATTTGAGACTAAAGCAGTCCATGAAAATCTATAAGCTTCATTTGGTTTTACACTTGGAGTCAACAAGAGAAGTACACACTGCAAACATTTATTCTATCTGTTTATTTTTGATAATGGTTTATGTAAGAAAACAAATTGATCCAGCATATCTCTGGGATCCTAATCCCAACAGTTACACACTGATTGTGCCTTCTTGTGACCTCAATCAGCCAGGAGCCCAGACTGCTGCACAGCGAATGAAACTTGAGAGAGGAAACTAGATAGATGGCTAGGTTAAGTGGGCAAAAATTTGGCAAATGAAGTACAATTTGGGAAAATCTGAAGTTGTTCATTTTGGAAGGGAGCACAGAAGAACAAAATATATTTAAATGGAGAAAAACTGCAGAAAGCTGCAACACAAAGGAACTTAGGGGTACTTGTACACAAATGTTAGCACACAAATGCAGCAAGTAATCTGGAAAGCCAATGGAATGTGATCCCTTATTTCAAAGGGTTTGGAGTATGAGAGTCGGAAGATCTTTCTGGAATTGTACAAAGTACTGGTGAGACCACATCTGGAGTACCGTGAGCAGTTTTGGTCCCCTTGTTTAAGGAAAGATACCATTTCATCAGAGGCAGCTCAGAGAAGGTTCACAAGGACGATCTCTGGTATGGGCGAATTGTCTTAGGAGCAAAAGTTAAACAGATTGGGACTCCATTCACTGGATTTTAGAAGAAATTTTAGAAGAATGGGAGATGTTCTCGTTGAAACATACAGAGTTCTTAAGGGGCTTGACAGGGTTAATGGTGAGGGGATGTTTCCCCTCATAGAGGATTCTAGGACCAGACGGCATTGTCTCAGAATAAAGGGGCACTAATTTAAGACTAAGATAAGGATGAATTTCTTCTCCCAGAGGGTTGAGTGTCTTTGGAACTTGTTGCCACAAAGAACTGTGCGGGCAGAGTCCTTGTGCATTTTTAAGGCTGAGATAGATCTTGATCAGAAGGGGAATGAAGGATTATGGGGAAAGGGCATGAGGAATGTTGGATGAGCCATGATCCTATTGAATGGCGGAGCAGGCTTGAGGGGCCCAACAGCTTGGTCCTGTTCCCATTTCATATGGTCTTGTGGTTTTCAATGGCAGTTAGCAATTCCTCCTTGAGCCACCTGGGGTGAATTAACAAAAACCCAGTCAGAATATTTTAGAACGCTTCTCAGTGAAAGGAGAATGTCCAGATTAAATCATTACATAAATGTCAATGGCCAATGATAGGTCAATGGATGTGTGCACATGAGGAATGGGGTGACACTGATAAGATTTAATATGATACAAAGTTAAACTTGAATGGAATTGTAGCTTTGAGAACCTACAAAATTAACACTTTGAGGTGCAGATTCCATGGCCTCTTTGTACACTGGACATGTATAGAAGCAGAGGTTCAAATTCATTTCTTTCACCTACCATGACCCTGGCTATATCCCAGAGCCAGTATCATTCAAATAATAAAAGTGAACACTAAACCTGTAAAGGTACAACAGAGAAACTCGCACCGCACCAGCTGGCGTACTGGAGCATTACCTAGCCATGAGGGTAACCGTGAGCCTGTCAAGTCAAAGATCCTGGAGCAGGGAAATCATTTCCTTTATCTTCAAGAATGGTTGGTAAAAACGTCTGATCCAAGTGTGCCAGACCTTTAACTTCTACCGTGTCTGTGCAGAGGAAAGTCCCGATTGGCTTATGGAAAACCCACTTTTCAGAATTCCAATGTGAGAACACTCCCAAATATTACTCCATCCCCTGGACAAATACAGACCAGTAAGCAGGAGGCTAAACACACACCCCTCCACTGTTCCCTCGTCCACAGATAAGGGTTCATTGTTTTCTCAGTGAAGGAGACGGTAATCCACCAGATCCAGATGATGCTGCTGCTGCCAGAATTATCCCAGAATCGGGCAGAGTCATTTACTTTCTTGTGCTTTTTAATAGCACAAGCATTAACGTTAATATGATGGAATTAATTAATGGTCTATGATCAACACTGCATATTTACAGCAACAGCCATTTCATACATACAGAGTCAGCAAGCAATCACCATCAGTTTAACGAGTACAATGGATTCAACTCTCACTGGTATAAAACAAGTTTGTTTTTTCATTGATTTAATTAAAGCCTGTACCAGGACAAAAACAAAATGCATTCTGCAATAAAAGTGATAAAGTTTCAATGGAATAAAAGCTAGGAAACTCTAAACCCAAACTATAGTATTATCGAAGATTATATCAAGGTGCAGTAATACACAATTATCTTGTATTGGTAAATTTTTATTTTAAAAATTTACGACATAATTCATAAGTGAGGTAATACTCTGGAGTATTATGGCTACTCTCCACAACATATGAAACACTGCCATTGGAATTTTAACCTGTGTAAAGTTTGTTTTTCACTATTCTTTCACACAATCTATAGTCTTAACATTTCTGCTGATAAACTGTGTCAGTGCAGCCCAGACATAGCCTTTGTGATCCTTGCTTTGAAAACACTAATCCAAATGAGGTTTAACTGCGACGGATTGTCTGACATAGAAAAGACAAAAATGTGGACTGCAAATAAAAACCTACAGGGCTGCTTTGATAAGAAACTGGCTAGATGGGCGAAATGAGATGAAAAGCCAATGACTTGTCACTATATCATTAAGCACCTCTGTGTGCTGGCTCAGTCAAAGTGTGGTATTGAGTGGTTCCTGCCCTCAGCTTCCAAATAGCTGAGAAAAATTGAAAATAGAGAAATTGGAATCATCACTCCCTGGTTTTAATGGTCTCCACTCCATATCCACAACCCCCTAAGCAAACAAAAGCAAACAGTGGCTGTCAGCATTGATCCACTCCAGACAACAAAAAAATAAGATAAATTCACTTCTTGCAGACCCTTTAATATACCACTGTGTAACAACTGCAAGTGCACTACTTAACACTATGTGATTGCAAACTGCCAGCATCTCTGACCATGATTTATGCAATGCTCACAAAGACCTTCCTTTTCCCCTTTCTACTGTAATAGAATGGTATAGGTTTTCTGTGAGTGATTTATTTTTCCATCATTGATGTGCACTATTTGCTGTACTTTCATTTTTGGAGTGATCTGGATAAACTGCTGAGAACTTTAACATTATATCCGAGGGGTATCAACCAAATTGTTCAGGGAAACATAAAGAGCCAGGCTTAGCAGGTTTTGGGGGAAGGGAGCTTTGCATACAGAGACTTGCAGATTCCTGTACATTTACAGAGGATGCATCTAAGGCTCTGAGAATGCTTTCATTGTGCTCACTCTCTTTGCGTACTTGGAGATGGTCTGCCTCTTTCTACTTTCCATTGTTTTCTTAGCGCACACTCACTGACTTCAGCACTGACTTTTTTCGTTAATTCATGGGATACTGGGTGCAGACTGGTTTGATCTAATGGCATGGCCTCCTGTGCACTCCCACAGGAAAAAGGATGGTCTTCTTCTTTACTACTCCATCCACCGGCACCTCTGGAATTCTGTCCCCAAAAAGTGGGCCATGAGCCTTTCTTTGGTCTATGCTATAATGGTCAAACACCATAGTAGGAAGCACAATTCCTTGCTTGCAGTGGTGTGCAGTGAGTGACATTTCCACCTCTCCTGTCTCACAGTTCCCAAGATGCAGCTACAGCATTAATGAGGTACAGAGCAGCTCATGAGAAAAGTCACTCCGAGCCATAGGACAAGAGGGCATAGCCTCAAGATTAGAGGGAGCAGATTTAGGACTGAACTGAGAAGGAATTTCTTCACCCAGAGGGTTGTTAATCTATGGAATTCCTTGCCCAGTGAAGTAGTTGACACTACTTCAGTAAATGTTTTTTAAAAAAAAGGTAGATTTTTTTTGAACAATAAAGGAATTAAGGGATACGGTGAGAACGCGGGTAAGTGGATCTGAGTCCACGAAAGGATCAGCCATGATCTTATTGAATGGCGGAGCAGGCTCAAACGGCCAGACGGCCTACTCCTGCTCCTCGTTCTTATGTTCTTATTGTGGACTGGGTGCCATGAATCTCGCTCAACAAAATACTCCCTGCAAAAGAGAACATACTACTCCAAGTATAATTTGTCATTAGTCAGATAACGAGAATACAATTCTGTCACAATACAATTAAAACCTTCTTCGTACTCTAACATTCAACAATCTTACCTCTGACTTCTGTAAAAACTGCAGCGTTTCAGTGGGAGTCTTATCACATGTTCCTGTAGTCCAACAAACAGAACACTCTGACTGTGTAGGATTTGAAGGTTCCTCACACGCTCTCTTTGATTGATTGGAAAGAGTTCTATTTCCTCCAACAAACAACCACTCCCACTTTGATTCACAGGGGCAAGAACTTTCTTAATAGTTCCATAGTCTGGAAGGGAGAAGCATAAAGAAGCTAAACATAAGGCACAGTGGAAATAACAGCTGGTCAAAGGTATTACCTCACTTTCTTTTGTAAAAACATTTTAAAACCAATAGCCTTAGAAGTATTATGGTATTTTAACAGGCAAAATTAAGCAGTCTGTCATCAACTAAGAGACTGGGATACTCATCAGTCAAGATTTCTTCAAATAATTAATGACAATGACTAAATAAATCCAACATAAGCATAACGGATGAGATTGTGTGTGAGACAATAAGACGTCACAGCAGATGTAGACCATTCAGCCCAGTGAATCTTCTCTGCCATTCAACGAGATCATGGCTGATCTGATAAGTCTCAATTCCACTTTCTGGCCTTTGCCCCATAACCCTTGATTCTCTTTCTAATCAAAATTTATCTCAGCCTTGAATATACTAAATGAGCCAGTCTTGAAAGCCCTCTGTGAATTCCCACTTCACAACCCTCTGAAGGAACAAATTCCTCCCCATCTCTGTCTTAAAAGTGCAACATTGTCCCCTCTGCCTTTAGATGCTCCCATAACCTTTCCACATCTCCCGTCAAGTCCCCTAAGAATCGCCTAAGTTTCAAGAAGGTCGCCTCTCATTCTTCTGAATTCCATCAAGTACAGACCCAACCTACTCAACCTCTCCTCATAGGAAAGTCCCTCCATAGCTGGAATTAGTGCAGTGAACCTTGCCTGGTCTACCTTCAATGCAAACATATCTTTCTGTAGATAACATATCTAAAACTATTCACAGTATTCCAGCTGTGGTCTGACTCGTGCCTAGGATAGTTTTAGCAAAAGCTCCCTACTTTTATATCTTATTCCTTTTGAAATAAAAGCCAACATTCAGTTTGCCTTCTGTATAACCCCTACTGAACTTGGACGTTAGGTTTTTGTGATTCATGGTGGAGGATTCCCAAATCCTTGAGTCCAAAGATGTGTAGATTAGATGGAATGGTCATGTTAAATTGCCCCATACTGTCCAAGAATATGTAGGCGAGGTGGATTAGCCATGATAAATGCGGGTTTATAGGGATGAGGGGGATGCTTTTTGGAGGGTTGGCTCAGACTCGATAGGCTG
Source organism: Rhincodon typus (assembly GCF_021869965.1). Taxonomy (NCBI): domain Eukaryota; kingdom Metazoa; phylum Chordata; class Chondrichthyes; order Orectolobiformes; family Rhincodontidae; genus Rhincodon; species Rhincodon typus. The sequence continues at coordinate 67,260,016 of NC_063333.1, read as the reverse complement.
AATGGCCTCTTTCTGTATGCAGGATTCTATGATCCTATGATTCCAACTCACTCTGTTCTGGAGCTTTCAACAGTCTTTCTCCGTTTAAATAATATCCAGCTCTTATTTCTTTCTGCCAAAGTGCATAACCTCATTTTCCCACATTATATTCCATCTGTCAAGTTTTCACCCATTTGTGTAACCTGTCTGTATCCCTCTGCAGACTCTTTATCTCATCCTCACCAATTACCTTTGAACCTATTTTTGTGTCATTTGTAAACTTGGTTACAGTACATTCATTTTCCTCATCCAACTCAATATATATCGCAAATAATTGTCCCAGCACTAACCCCTGTGCAACTCCAGGGGTTACAGGTTACAATCCTGAAGATGGTCACCTTATTCAAACTTTCTATCCTCTATTCGTTAGCCAATCTTTTATCTATGCTAACATACCATCTCCAACATCTGAGGTCTTATTAAGTAACTTTCTGTGTGGTACCTTATGAAACTCCTTCTGAAAATCCAAACGTAATACTTTTTCCACTTTATCCTGCTTGTTACCTACTCAAAGAATTCTAGTGTATTCGTCAGGCATGATTTTCCTTTCACGAAGCTATACTGACTCTGTTTGAACATCGATGCAAATAAAACCCAGGTACACCGATCGGTTAAAGTAAGCATGCAGTGCAGCAGTTGAGGAAGAAGGTCTGTTGGCCTTCATAGTGAGAGGAGTTGAGTGCAGGATCAGTGATATCTTGCTGCAATTGTACAGGTCCTTGCTGAGACCACACCTGGAGTACTGTGTGCAATTTTGGTCTCCTATCTAAATTGGAATGCTTTGGCTATGGAGGGAGTACAACAAAGGTTTACCAAATTGATTCCTGGGATGGCAGGGCAGACGTATCAAGAGACTCTAGACTGACTGGCACTATATTCACTGGCGTTTAGAAGAATAAGAGGGGATCTCGCAGAAACCTTTAAAATTGTAACAGACGTAGATAGGGTAAGCATAGGAAAGATGTTCCCAACTATGGGGAGTCCAGAACCAGGGATCACAGTCTCAGGTAATGGGATAAGAGGGACAAATGCTGTATCTAGCCCAGAGATTATGCAAATAATAAGCAGGGATGGGGTGGGAATCCTGGAGAAGTCAGGGAGAGGGAAATAGAAGTCTGACCAGTAGCTTTCATCATCCAATTTTCTCTAAACTTTCCCTAGTTTTTAGGCAGGATATTGGGAGTAAAATTGAGCCCCATATTCTCAGTGGAATAAAAATTTGTATTCTTCACCACTTCCATTACAAAACTCGTGCATAATTTATACTTTTACAGTACAACTTCATTCCGATATATGTGGAATTGATTTTCCTGTCCTTGAGCAAAGTATTTAACAATTTATAACTTGATGTATGTGATGTAATTAGATCAGCAGCAGAAGTGAGGTATGATAAATATCTCCACATGAGGAGCTGGACATATTCCACTTTTGCTGCTTATTAGTCATACCATCAGCTTCACTTGTGGAAATAACATCCAGTCAAAATAACATACCTGAGCTGTCATATACCATCTGTGAGTAGTAAATAGCCAAATGTCTGATTTGCAGATAAGAATGTCTGCCAACTACAGGTAACATTGGTTAGGCCACTTTTGGAATACTCTGTGCAATTCCGGTCTCCCTGCTATAGGAAGGATGTTGTGAAGCTTGAAAGGGCTCAGAAAAGATTTACATGAAAGTTGCCAGGGTTGGAGAGTTTGAGCTAGAAGGAGAGGCTGAAAGGCTGGGGCTATTTTCCCTGGAGTATCAGAAGCTGAGGGGTGACCTCATAGAGGTTTATAAAGTCATAAGGGGCATTGATAGGGTGAATAGGCATGGTCTTTTCCCTAGGGTAGCAAAGTCCAAAACTACAGGGCATAGGTTTAAGGTGAGAGGGGTAAGATTTAAAAGGGACCTGAGGGGCAACTTTTTCACGCAGAGGGTGGTGCGAATATGGAATGAGCTGCCAGAGGAAGTGGTGGAGGCTGGTACAATTACAACATTTAAAAGGCATCTGGACGGGTATATGAATAGGAAGAGTTTAAAGGGATAATGGGCCAAATGCTGGCAAATGAAACTCGATTAATGTAGGATATCTGGTCAGCATGGATGAGTTGCACCAAAGGGTCTGTTTCCATGCTATACATCTCTATGACTCTAAATAAAGTCATCCCCACAAACAGCTGAGGGTAGATTCAGACCCTTTATGGAGCAAAGACATTTGCAATGTGCAGATAATTTACATTTAAATAGCTGGATGTGAAAATTTCACTGCGCATATAGCTTAAGTCCTGTGTTTAATAAAACTCTTTTAAATGGTTCTCCTTAAACAATAAGCAGGAAACAGTGAAAGATATTGAATGACATCTTTACATTTAAAATATATTTAAGCTTTCACAAAAAGTTTCCTGTTTGTATGAGACAGCTTAATTATGAACCATAATTTTACTCGCATATTTATTTAATCCATTCAGTGTTACAATCTTCAAATTACTTCACTGGGATGGAACAACCTTTACCCAATCAACACAGAAGTAGACAGGAAACACGGATAGTATATGTCATGGACATCAAAGTGGCACAACAAATTATTTATCTCAACAAAACAAACTGATCAGATAATTCACAGGTGACATAAGTCACAAGTGAGCTCAGCTAAAAATATCCATTATATTGTGTTGCTGATTGCAACAGAATTTATTTACTATTGATCCTCCAAAGCATTGCAGAGAGGCAGTTAAGATTAAGTGGGCTCTGCAGGTGAAGATGTGTCAGAAAGCACAGGAAGCGAAAACATAGGGCCTTGTAAAGCACATTGGTGAGTTTGTGGCCAGGAAGGAGGGTGAGGAAAGAGAAAGTGTGAGCATAGGATTGGGATTGGGACAGTCAGACTAGTAAAGTCCAGGCAGAAAGAAGCCAGAGGGATGGTAGGGAGGAAGTGCCAGGAGGGTTACAGAGTTGGATAAGATATGTGATAAAGACGTGGAAGAAAGAGGCTGAGAGAAAGAAGGAGAATCAAGAAAGGATCCAGAGGGATGAGGATGGGGTAGAGAAAAGAGAGGAGTGGGAGGGAGAGAAAGCAATGGGGGTCCACTGGAAAAACGGTGACAGTGTGCAGCAATCGTCATGTAGCTTCAGGGACCCAGGGTGAGGTACCAAAATTCTCCAAAATGGCACCCACAGTCCTACTAAAAGAGGGAGACAGTAGCAAGGATGTTCTCTACTCACTGTGGTAAAGGAGGTCACAGAAGCAATTAATGCCATACACATGGGAGATGACAATCAGGAATGGTCCAAGTGCCACAAGGTATATAACAACTTTATCGAAGTGGACAAGGTGAGCTCTCCAATTCACTGAAAACTTTTCAATAATTTTACCACCATTACCACAACCACATCACAAATCAGCTATCATTTACCAAAACAAGGGCATTCACTCACCTCAACTGTTACATCTTCACAGGCAATACTCCATCATACCTCAGGTACATTTCACAACACAAATCATGGAAATACATTTGTCAATATGCTCATCACCATTACCATGTTTCCTGTTCCATAAGCAAATAACACATAAACAGCAGGAGGACTGACCTAGGAAGGTCAACCACACCTTCATGACACCATTCCTTCAGGTAGGCTGTGTTAACTCTCATCAGGAGGCCTCTGGTAGACAGTGCACCAGGGTAGGAGGATGTACTACCCAAAGGTATGTCAGCACTGCAGCTTCTTTATGTCCACAATTATCACTGATCCCACAAACCAATCCTTACTCCCCAACCTCCAAATTGCCTTATCATGTGCGTTCTCCTATAGAGTCCACTTAGTCTCCGAGGGTTCTCAGGAATAACGGGGAATGAAACTGGGGAAGAATGCACTGAATCAATGACTAGCACTCATTTAGGCAACCAAGAATTACATAAACGCTAGAACAGAACAAACATCTTCACAAGGCACTAGTGAGCAATAAGCATACCATGTTGTTGGGAGCAAGGTCAGAAATTTGTTCCATTGTAGAACAGCCAGATGAAGACCTCAGGGAACCAAGCTTCAGAAAGGACACAGGAGTCATCTTCAGCTTAGCCAATACCTTGATGAAGAGTTTGGAACTAACCACCTTCAGCATGAAGAGAGTGGCTAATTCGCCCAGTGACCTGGGAAACCCAATGTCATGCAGCATGTTATGACTGCCACAACAGGTTTGACTGGATGACTAAGTGCTGCAATGGAAGCTCAGCAAACTGTCATGGTGGCTCTGAGCTCCATTACACATATAGATCTGTAGACTACTATCAATGGCCAAAGAATTGTTCCAACAGATCACAAGGTGGACTCAACAAACAGACCCAGACAGTGACCTAGGCATCATAGAGTCACAATCTACTGGCCTCTCCCCATGTTTCCTTTCCTTGACCCATGTTCCATGTGGCATTGCCTGTCACTAATGCAGGGAGGTGGTAATGTAATTAAATGTCAAGGTGAGGTAGTTAGTTTGACTCTCAGTTAAAATGGTCATTGTTTAGCTCTTGTATGACATAAATATTATTTGTCAGTTATCAGTCCAAGCCTGAATGGTGCCCAACTCATTTTTGCATGCAGGCACAATTTGATTCATTATCTGAGTTACAAGTGGAATTGAACACCATGGAATCATCAGCAAACATCTAAATTTCTGATTGTGTTGTGGAGTAAAGGTCATTGATGAAACAGTCAAAGGAGCAGGAGTAGACCATCTGGCTTTGAAATCTGATCTGTAATGTTCTATATCAGCATCCCCTTTTCCAGACTTCACCAACATCCCTCAATATCTTTAGTATCAAAAAGTTTATTGATTACTATCTTGAACATACTGAACATCTAAACATCCACAGCTCTCCACACTTCTGGTGGTCTGGATGACTATTTGTGCAAAAGGTATCTCCAACTGGAGAAAATCAAGATCCAAGTGCATTCACAATGCTGAAAGGTTCATGGACAGCACATTTCAGGATTTGGTCACCCTGCAGGTTAAGAAAGTGCAGGCACATGAGTGAGTGGGTGACCTCCAGACAGAAGAAGTGCTCCAGGCACCATGTGAGGGAATACCCCAAGTGCATCTCACCTGCAAACTGTTTTTTTGGTTTTGGAAAAGGGTAAGGAACCAAGGCAGACCCAAGGTCGTGGCATTATTTTTTATTCACTCATGGGATTTGGTGTTGGTGGCTGGGCCAGCAATTATTGCCCATTCTTAGTTGCTCTTGAGAACGTGATGGTGAGCTGCCTTCTTGAACCACTGCAATCCATGTGCTATAGGTACACCCACAATGCTGTTTGGGAGGAATTCCAGGACTTTGACCCTGCGACAATGAATGAACAACGTTATATTTCCGAGTCAGGATGGTGACTGACTTGGAGGGGGATCTTGTAGGTGGTGTCATTTCCATGTATCTGCTGCCTGTGTCCTACTAGCTGGTTGAATCAGGGATAGTAGGAACTGCAGATGCTGGTGAATCCGAGACAACAAGGTGCAGGGCTGGATGAACACAGCAGGCCAAGCAGCATCATAGGAGCAGAGAGGCTGACGTTTCGGGCCTAGACCCTTCATCAGAAAAGGGGGAGGGGAAGGGGGTTCTGAAATAAATAGGGAGAGAGTGGGAGGCGGATAGAAGATGGATAGAGGAGAGGATAGGTGGAGAGGAGACAGACAGGTCAAAGAGGCGGGGATGGAGCCAGTAAAGGTGAGTGTA
>NC_063333.1:67234780-67254172 GCF_021869965.1 Rhincodon typus | reverse complement strand
GACGGACAGGTCAAGGGGGCGGGATGAGGTTAGTCGGTAGGAGATGGGGGTGCGGCTTGAGGTGGGAGGAGGGGATAGGTGGGAGGAAGAACAGGTTAGGGAGGCAGGGACGAGCTGGACTGGTTTTGGGATGCGGTAGGGGGAGGGGAGATTTTGAAACTTGTGAAATCCACATTGATACTATTGGGCTGCAGGGTTCCCAAGCGGAATATGAGTTGCTGTTCCTGCAACCTTCGGGTGGCATCGTTGTGGCACTGCAGGAGGCCCAGGATGGACATGTCGTCTGAGGAATGGGAGGGGGAGTTGAAATGGTTCGCGACTGGGAGGTGCAGTTGTTTCTTGCGAACCGAGCGTAGGTGTTCTGCAAAGCGGTCCCCGAGCCTCCGCTTGGTTTCCCCGATGTAGAGGAAGCCACACCGGGTACAGCGGATGCAGTATACCACACTGGCAGATGTGCAGGTGAACATCTGCTTGATGTGGAAAGTCTTCTTGGGGCCTGGGATGGGGGTGAGGGAGGAGGTGTGGGGGCAGGTGTAGCACTTCCTGCGGTTGCAGGGAAAAGTGCCGGGTGTAGTGGAGCTGGAGGGGATTCCTCCCACCTATCCCCTCCTCCCACCTCAAGCCGCACCTCCATCTCCTACCGACCAACCTCATCCCGCCCCCTTGACCTGTCCGTCCTCCCTGGACTGACCTATCCCCTCCCTAACTCCCCACCTACACTCACCTTTACTGACCCCATCCCCGCCTCTTCGACCTGTTTGTTTCCTCTCCACCTATCCTCTCCTCTATCCATCTTCTATCCGCCTCCCACTCTCTCCCTATTTATTTCAGAACCCCCTTCCCCTCCCCCTTTTCTGATGAAGGGTCTAGGCCCGAAACGTCAGCCTCTCTGCTCCTATGATGCTGCTTCGCCTGCTGTGTTCATCCAGCCCTGCACCTTGTTGTCTCCTACTACTGGTAATGGTCGTGGGTTTGGAAAGTGCTGTATGAGGATCTTTGGCAAATTTCTGCAGTACATCTTGTGGATGGTACACAGTGCTGCTACTGAGCGTCAGTGGTGAAAAGAGTGATGCGGTGCCAATCAAGCTGGATGTTTTGTCCTGAATGGTGTCAAGCTTCTTGAGTGTTGTTGGAGTTGCACCCATCTAAGCAAATGGGGAATATTCCATCAGATTCCTGCCTTGTAGATGGTGGACAGGCTTTGGTGAGTCAGGAGGTGGATTACTCACTGCAGGAGTCATAGCCTCTGACCTACTCTTGTAGCCACTGTGGGAGGCCCCACTGCTCGCTGGAGGGGGAGGAAGAAGTGTGGAAGGTCGGGGTTTCATTAGTGAGGGGAGTAGACAGGTGCTTTTGCAACTGTAGATGTGAATCTGGGGTGATATGTTGCTAGGTCAATGGTGTCACAGAACACCTGCAGGGCATTTTCAAATGAGACAGTGAACGCCCAGATATCATGGTCCACATTGAGAAGAAGGAAGAGAGGAAAGAAGTCCTGCAAGCTGGACCTTTAGGAGTTTGGTAGGAAATTGAAAAGCAGAGCTTACTAAAGTTAGTAATCTCCAAGTTTCTCCCAGTGCCACATGGTAGTGAGTATAGCAATAGATGGATTGAACAAAAGAATATGAAAAGAACAAAAGAAAGTATCTGGAGAGATGGTAATGAAGGCATATTTTAGATTCTGTAGTAGTTGGACAGGCTACATTTGGACAGGTGTGGGACCAAGACCCTGGCTGTGAGGGTGGTTGTTAATGCTGTTAGGAATGATTTAACCCAGACTGGCAGGGATCCTGACAGGTAGTTCAGAGTGGGAAGAAGTTAAGATGCTGGTGAGTCTGGAAGGCAGAGAAAAATTAAGCTAGATAACAAGGAGATGAATTTAGCAAGGGTAAACGGAGTATATTTTAATGCAAAAGGTCTGAGGAATAAGACAGATGAGGAATATGGGAGTATAACTTCATAGCTACGACTGAGGCTGAACAGCGGAAAGGATTGGCAACTCAACATTCCTGGTTGTAGGGTAATTTGGGCGGGATAGCGTAGAGGATAGAAGAGGACGGGGCTGGCAATATCGATCAAGGGAACAAGTAAAGGAATTAAATGATGCCTTGGAAGGATTACCAAATGAGGCCATAAGGAGAAAAGTAAAAAACATAAAAGGGGCATGTTGGATGCATACTTTAGCTCAATGATCAAGGAGAGACAGATCAGGGAAAAGGCAAGGATGAAACATGCAATTAAGTTTCAGAGATGTCTAAGAATAATAAGGTAGTAATAGTAGACGATTTTAATTACTCAAGTATTCACTAGTATAGTTTTAGTCCATCCAGGACATGTTTTTTAAGCCAGCACATAGAAAACCCAACAAGGGAGGCAGCAGTTCTGGACCTAGTATTTGCAAATGAGGCCAGGCAGGTGGAAGGCATATAGGACCACTTTGGAGATAGTGACCGTAACTCACATAGATTTAGAATATTATGGAAAACGAAAAGGATGGACCAGGATAGAGATTCTAAATTAGGCCAAGGCTAATTTTAATAAGATACGATACGATTTGGCTCAAACTGGACTGGGAACAGCTACTTGCAGATAAAACTATGTCAAAGCCATGGGATGTATTCAAGGAGGAAACAACAAGTGTCCAGGGAAAATATGATCCTGTAAAAACAAAAGATAGGACCAAGATGTGGATGTCAAAAGGTTAGGATCAAGAACAAAAGAAAAGCATGTGGCAGATACCAAGCACTCAGCACCACAGAATCCCTACAGGATTATAATAAATGCAGGCAGAATCTTAGAAAGGAAAGTAGGAAAGCCAAGGAAGTGTGTGAGAAAGCTTTGGCTGGCAGAATAAAGGAAAACACAAAGGGGTGTTTTAAATATGTGAAGAAAAGAGAATAACTAGGGTAAGAGTAGGGCCCTTTAGGCACTGTAGGGGTAATGTGTGTGTGAACCCAGAAGATATGGGCACATTCATCAATGAATACTTTGCAATCAGTCTTCACAATGAGAAAAGATGATGCAGCTGGAGACATCAGGGTGGAAGACTGTAAAATTTTTAAAGAAATTAACAAAGAGAGAAGAGGTAGTCATAGGTTGAGCAGCCTTAAAAGTGGATAATTCTGCAGTCTAGGTAAGACATATCCCAGTCTATTGAGGGAGGCCAAGGAGGAAATACCACAGGCTCTGGTAGTAATTTTTAAGTCAGCTCTGGCCACAGACGAGGTACCAGAGGACTGGATGACTGATAACAATAAAACACTTCTGAAAAGAAAGGCAGGAATATGCGAGGAAGTTCCAGGCCAGCCAGTGTACTCTTAGCTTTGGGGAAGTTATTAGAAAGAATTCTGAGGGGCAGAATATATCTGCACTTGGAGAGACAAGACTATCAGAGATAGTCAGCATCAATACAGAAGGGAGATAGAGGGCTTGGTAATGTGGCGCAATGAGAACAAACCCTCTCTCAACGTCAGCAAAACTAAAGAACTGATCATTGCTAACGTTAATCTTGCCTAGCACACACCCTGTGCAATGTAACCTGAATGCCTCTGTCTAAATTTTTTTGATCTGTACATCCATTGCTTACTATGATCTGCCTGTACCACTCGTAAATAAAGCTTTTCACTGTACCTCAGAACACGAGACAATAAATCAAACAATTTAATAAGCAAAGATCGTGTTTGACAAATTTTATTTAATTTCTTGAAGTTGTTCCTGGCAGCGTTGATTAAGGTAATGCATTTGATGTGGTCTACATGGATTGTAGGAAGTTTTTGACACATTCCCTCATTGCAAACTGGTCAAGAAAAGAACAGCTCATGGGATCCAAGGCAAATGGTACATTGCATCCAAAACTAGCCGAGAGGCAGAAAGCAGAGGATGATGACAGTGACATGTTTCTGGAAATCTGTTTCAAATGGGATTCCACAGGGGTCAGTGCTGGGGCCTTTCTGTTTTTGGAGTACATTGACAATTTTCAATTAAATGTAGGGGTACGATTAACAAGTTCAGTTGGGCAGAGCAGTGGTAAATGGAACTGGGAGTTGAATTTTTTTTATCCAGAGGATGGTAGGAATCTGGAATACATTGACTCAAAGGGTGGTTGAGTCAGAAACTCTTGTATTATTTAAGCAGTAATTAAGATATTCACTTATGTTGCTATTTATTCCAGAGCTATGGAAAATGGGATTAGTGCAGTCAGATCTTTGTTGACTGGCACAGACACAATTAGCTGCATGGCCTCCTTCTGTGCTGTAAATATCTAAAAATCTGTAAGTCTATTAAACACAAAGAATTCCAAAGGTACCCAACACTTTCAATTAAGGCATTTTGGAAAAGAGCAAATGAGTTCTCCCCAGTGTTCTGGTTAATATTAATCTCTCAACTATCACGATATGTTATGTCATTATCCCATGTCTGTTTGTGAGGAGCTTTCTGCGTATAAATTGGCTGCTGCATTTTCTATATTACAAAAGTTGCTTGAGACATCCTGGGTCTTTCTTTATTCTGGTGAAGACAATGTGCTTTTAATTTGAATTTTTCAATTTCACAAATTAAACTATTTGAAATCAAGTATGAATTTGTTTTACTTGGGCTGTTGCATAAAAGCGTCTTTAATCCAGGTGATGTAAAACTGGAGATTCTACTCCAAACTGAATCTGCTGTAAATTTGCATCCTTCTGCAATGACAAAATTTTAACTATGATTTAATGTTTTGCTTTGCCCTGGATGTACAGATCAACGTTCAAACAGAAGTTTATGCTGAGATTGGTGCCACAAGTAAAATACATTGGGATAACTGTACATAGAACATAGAACATTACAGCGCAGTACAGGCCCTTCCGCCCTCGATGTTGCGCCGACCTGTGAAACCAATCTGAAGCCCATCTAACCTAAACTATTCCATTATCATCCATATGTTTATCCAATGACCATTTAAATGCCCTTAAAGTTGGCGAGTCTGCTACTTTTGCAGGCAGGGCATTCCACGCCCTTACTACTCTCTGAGTAAAGAACCTACCTCTGACATCTGTCCTATATCTATCACCCCTCAATTTAAAGCTACGTCCTCTCGTGCTAGCCATCACCATCTGCGGAAAAAGGCTCCCACTGTCCACCCTATCTAATCCTCTGATCATCTTGTATGTCTCTATTAAGTCACCTCTTAACCTTCTTCTCTCTAACGAAAACATTCTCAAGTCCCTCAGCCTTTCCTCATAAGACCTTCCCTCCATACCAGGCAACATCCTGGTAAATCTCCTCTGCACCCTTTCCAATGCTTCCACATCCTTCCTACATTGCAGTGACCAGAACTGTACGCAATACTCCAAGTGCGGCCGCACCAGAGTTTTGTACAGCTGCAACATGACCTCATGGCTCTGAAACTCAATCCCTCTACCAATAAAACCTAACACACCGTACACCTTCTTAACAACCCTATCAACCTGGGTGGCAACTTTCAGTGATCTATGCACATGGACACCGAGATCTCTCTGCTCATCCACACTACCAAGAATCTTACCATTAGCCCAGTACTCTGTATTCCTGTTATTCCTTCCAAAGTGAATCACCTCACACTTTTCCACATTAAACTCCATTTGCCACCTCTCAGCCCAGCTCTGCAGCTTATCTATGTCCCTCTGTAACCTGCAACATCCTTCCGCACTATCCACAACTCCACCAACTTTGGTGTCATCTGCAAATTTACTAACCCATCCTTCTATGCCCTCATCCAGGTCATTTATAAAAATGACAAACAGCAGTGGCCCCAAAACAGATGCTTGAGGTACACCACTAGTAACTGAACTCCAGGATAAACATTTCCCATCAACCACCACCCTCTGTCTTCTTACAGCTAGCCAATTTCTGATCCAAATTGCTAAATCACCCTCAATCCCATGCCTCCGTATTTTCTGCAATAGCCTACCATGGGGAACCTTATCAAACGCTTTACTGAAATCCATATACACCACATCAACCGCTTTACCCTCATCCACCTGTTTGGTCACCTTCTCAAAGAACTCAATAAGGTTTGTGAGGCACGACCTACCCTTCACAAAACCGTGTTGACTATCCCTAATCAAATTATTCCTTTCTAGATGATTATAAATCCTATCTCTTATAATCCTTTCCAACACTTTACCCACAACCGAAGTAAGGCTCACTGGTCTATAGTTACCAGGGTTGTCTCTACTCCCCTTCTGGAACAAGGGGACAACATTTGCTAGTCTCCAGTCTTCTGGCACTATTCCTGAAGACAATGATGACATAAAGATCAAAGCCAAAGGCTCTGCAATCTCCTCTCTAGCTTCCCAGAGAATCCTAGGATAAATCCCATCCGGCCCAGGGGACTTATCTATTTTCACACCTTCCAGAATTGCTAACACCTCCTCCTTATGAACCTCAATCCCGTCTAGTCTAATAGCCTGTATCTCAGTATTCTCCTCGACAACATTGTCTTTTTCCTGTGTGAATACTGACGAAAAATATTCATTTAGCGCCTCTCCTATCTCTTCGGACTCCATGCACAACTTCCCACTACTGTCCTTGACCAGCCCTGATCTTACTCTAGTCATTCTTTTATTCCTGAAACAGTTGGTAAGTAGGAATAACTGTTCTCATGATTCTGGTGAAACTAGCAAGACCGGGGCTCAATTTATCTTTGACTGATAATGTAAAATGGGCAATATTGCAAAATGATCAGAAAAGACGCATAACCACAACTGAATCAATATGTCCTTTTATACATAACTGGCTGAAGTTACAATTATCCCACCTCATGTAATGGCATGTTCTTCCAACCCACAATATCTTGTGGATCATTTCTTTGGCCCATGCAGAGAAGACACGGATACCAATGATGGAGTAATTAAAATCAAAATTCAGGAGATCAGAATTAGAAGATGGGCAGACATTTCAGAAGATTGTGGACTGGAAGAGATTGCATCGGATGAGCTGGGAGAGTTCAAGATAATAGAGATTGGTGAAAACAAAAACAATCATTTTAGTTTTGTGTTGCTGTTTAACCAAGAGCCAATGTCAACCAGCAAGGACAGAGATAATGACTGAAGAGGACATGGTGCACTTACGACAGCTGAGCTTCCATGCTGTCAACTTTATGGGGTGTAGAATGTGACAGGCTGGCTAAGAAGGTGTTGAAATAGTCAAATCTAGAAACAACAATAAATGGATGAGGGTTTCTGTAGTGGACGAGCTGAGACAGCACAAGTGTCAGGCAAAGTCACGGAGGTAAATAAAAGGCAGTTTTAGTGATGACATAGATACGTGAATTGTAAGCTCATCTTGGGGTCAAAAGATTATGTATAGTCTAATTTAGCCTCAAAGACAATTGTCAAAAACAGGAAAGCAGTCAGTAGCCAGGGAGCAGAGTTTGTGGTAGGGACTAATGACAATTTCATTTTCCCAATGTTTAATTGCAGAGAATTTCTGCTCATTCAGTCCTGGCTGTAGGAGAAGTAGTCTGATAATTTAGAAACAGTGGAGGAGTTAAAAGTGCTGATGAAAAGGTCGAACTGGGTGTCAGCAGCTAAAACTATTCAAAAACTATTGTTGCATTTTGTACAATGGTACAACATCTCTATGTTTTACAGATGTTTATTAAATACTATTAATGTTGATCATTGACACAGTAATATGAATTCGGATCACGCATTTTATTCAAACACTGAGAATTAACATATGTTACCTGTGGCCAAATACATAACATGGAAGAGCATGTCCTTTCCTTGCACAACATCCACCACTATGTGGGAAAACCGACTGTTGTCTTCCATGAAGAAAGGCATAGGAAAAATGGGCTGCACTACTTCATGCATAAGAATAAACTTTTGAGCATCCTGGAGGCTCCTGTCTGTGAGATTCGCATAAGGACCGGAATCAATAGTACCGCACTAAAAAAGCAGACATTTAAAAATGTAAGTATCTGTTGGAAATCATAAATAAAAGAGTAATGAGAAATCATTGAGATACATTAAAAATAAGAAGTAATTCTCACAGAATCTTGCTGCAGAATCTGAAAAATAATGCGGCAAAATCATGGCAAGCTTCATTTCAGTAATGAGAGTCGTAAATACCTGAAAGTTAGGATTAGGATTGGTAAAAGGCAGCCATGCTGAATGGGAATTCTCCTGGAACTTGAATGGCCCAGCAAAAACCTGAGTAATGGCACTCAGGTTAAACATGCAGACAGCTGAAGCCGCTATGCTATTCCTGTAGGAAATATGCCCAAGTATAATTAAGTAATCTTGATAAATATCATTTTATTTTAGTCTATGCCAGTAAATATGGGTGCAACATCTGAAAGAGAAAGATGCATCATAAGAGAACACAATGCAACACAGAAAAAACAAACTGCTAGAGAAACTCAGAAGGTCTGGCGATATTTGTGGTGAGGAAACAGTTAACGTTTCAAGTCCAGTGACCTTTCTTCTGAGTGTTTCAGTTTGCCAGCATCCACAGTTCTTTGTTTTATTTTAAACAGTACCTTCAGTTGTCTGTTACAACATTAGAAATAAGAGCAGAGGATGTCATTTGGCCTCCAAGTCTGCTCCACCATTCAAAAGATCAGAGCTGCACTTTCCCACCGGCCATCCACTACTCTTGACTCCCTCATCAAGTATAAATCTCTGCAACACTGTATTGAATGTGTTCGCTGTCCCAGCCTCCACTGCTTACTCAGGAAGGCAATTCAATATACTCACAGCCTTCAGAGAAAATATTCCTCTTCGTCTCTCCTAAACTGGAAGCCCCTTGTTCCCTAGGTCTAGATACACCCCCTATTAGAGGAAACCTTCATTCAGTATCTACTGTCAAGGTCCCTCAGAATCATACATGTTTTAAAAGATCCCCTCTCATTCTTCTGAACTCCAGTGATTGCAGGTCCAAACTACTCAACATTTCCTCTAAAGACAAACCCCCTCATTGCAGGAATCAGTCTAATGAACCATCTCTGAACTGCATCCAATGCAAGTATGTCTCCCCTTAAATAAATTGATTGAAACTTCATGTAGCACTCTAGACTCAGTCTCAGCAATCCCCTGTAGAGCTCTAGCAAGACCTCGTCACTTTTATGTTCCAGTTACATTGCAATAAAGGGCAAGATCCAATTTGCATTCCTGATTACCTGCACACTGACTTTTAGTGATTCATTTATGAGAGCATCAAAATCCCTGTGTACTCCAGAATTCTGCAATCTCTCACTCTAGTTAGATACTCTTCTGCCTTTCAATTCTCCCGGCCAAAACAAACAATCTCACATTCTTACATTTTCCCACATTATACTCCATCTGCTAGACGCCTGCTTTAAACTTAAAACTACCTTTATTCTTTTGCAGTCTTTTTGTATCCTCCTCATAAATTCTTCCCTAGCTTTGTCTTAATTCCTTAGT
The DNA here is from genome assembly GCF_021869965.1 of Rhincodon typus. Taxonomy (NCBI): domain Eukaryota; kingdom Metazoa; phylum Chordata; class Chondrichthyes; order Orectolobiformes; family Rhincodontidae; genus Rhincodon; species Rhincodon typus. The sequence goes on along the minus strand of NC_063333.1, from coordinate 67,244,765 downwards.
CACTAAGGAATGAGGAGTTATTGAAGCCCCAGCTTTCCATTAGTTACAGTTTACCATACTGAATAATGAAGCATTCATCCAGTTTCCTGCTGGTTAGCCAGTCCTCCATCTATGCTAATCTATCACCCCAGCACTATAAGCTTTTGCCTGGTGAAATATTTTATGTGGCACCTTGTCAAAATGCCATTTGGAAATTCAAATTGAATACTCTTCATTAACGATTTGTTCCATCCAGAAAAATCTCTAAAAAGCTTGTCAAACCCAATTTCCCCATCACAAAGTTGTGTTAACAGTGACTGACTGTATTATGTTTTTCTAATTGCCCTGCTTTTATGAACAAAAACAAAGTTGCCGGAAAAGCTCAGTCAATCTGGCAGCATCTGTGAAGGAAAAAACTGAGAGTTAACGTTTCGGGTTTGGTGACCCTTCCTCTTCCCCTTCTCCTGCTTTTATCCCTTTCATAATGAATTACAATAGCTTCACAATTACAAATATTGGGCTACCTATCCTCATACAAATATGGTAAAGTTATCATAGTTACTTACACATTAGTGGTGAAGATTCCATACAGCATGTCTTGCTCAGGTAAAAAGAAAGTGCTTAGCAGCTCATTGTAATAAAAAGGAATTTCACCCGGACGAGAACAATTTAGTCGAGCTTTCATGAAGGTTGTCCAGGTATCCTCCAGGAGAAATCTCCCTCCAATATCATTTTTACACACTCTGGCCACTCTGGAGAAAATATTTTTTCCACAGTCATGTTCCACTGCATTCTCCCGAAAAAAGAAATAGGTGAAGTTTCCAATGTCATAGGATGACACAAAATTTGGCTCTGAAAAATTGTAAAAAGCAACAAAAATCACAGTAATGAAACCTCTTGGACATAGAATCCCTACAGTGTGGAAGCAGGTCATTCAGCCCATTCAGCCCACACCAACCTGAAAAGCATCCCACCCAGACTCAGCCCTATCCCTATAACCTTGCATTTTCCATGGCTAATTCATCTAACCTACACATCCCTGGACACTTTGGGCAATTTCCCATGGCCAATCCACCTACACACCTTTGGACTGTGGGAGGAAACAGGATCTCCCAGAGGAAACCCACACAGACCCAGGGAGAGCATACAAACTCCACACAGAGAGTCACCTGAGGGTGGAATTGAACCCAGGTCCCTGGCACAGGGAGGCAGCAGTGCAAATCACTGAGCCACCAAGCCGTCCCAATGCACTTTTCTGCAGCTCTTGGAATAGAATGATTTCTCCATTCAAGGAACAACATGAGGAGGCTGAGGCCTGCTGGTATTAATTAAGAGACCCAAATAATCTTCTGGGGACCTGTATTCAAATTCCTGCCATGGCAGATGTGAAACACATGCAGATGGTAGAGATAGGCTGCAATTAGCCTTTGACATCTTTCTGGGGTTCTGCAAAACTGAAGAATTCTGCCAACTGAAGAATTTTGTGGCCACTGATGAGCACAATGGCTAACCTCACAACCAAAACATATAATTTAAAATATTGTGCCCAGAGTATCAGTTCGTTTTTTTTCCTTATTGATGGATGGGATGTGGATGTCGCTGGCTGGCCAGCAGTTATTGCTCGTCCCTAGTTGCTCTTGAGAAGGTTGTGGTGAGCTGCCTTCTTGAACTGTTGCAGTCCATAGGTAACAAGAGCAGCTAGCTGGACCTCACAGAATATGAGTTCTCTAATTGAGGCTGTGAATCTAGTCCAATCAGGGAGCCCTGGCTGATATAAAAAAGTTGAGTGTCGCTGGTGCCTGACTCCGTATGAGGCAATACTTTAGTGAGGGACTGTTCACATGTAACTAAAGGGTAACTTGGTGACGGGATACTGACTTCTATAGAGTTATTTGAGACATTGAAGAAACGGCAACATATTTCCATGTCAGATGGGGAACTTGCAAGTGGTTGTGTTCCCATGTATCTGCTATCCTTGTCCTTTTAGCTGCAAGTGATCATGGCCCTGAAAGGTGCTGTCTAAGGATCTTTGGAAAATTTCTGAAGTGCATCTTGTAAATCAAACATATTGCTGGTACTGAGTGTTGGTGGTGGAGGGCGTGGATGCTTGTGGATACATTGCCTGTCAAGCAGCCTGCTTTATCTTGAATGGTGTAAAATTTTTTTAAGTGTTGCAGCGAACAGAAAAGGAACTGGTGCAACCCACTTCTCCTGATGCAGTAATTTCATGAGCTGTAATCATTGCACAATTGAAACTTCTGGTCTAAGGACCTTTAGCAACAATTAATACCGCCATTTTAATCAGTAAGGACTTGCAATTTATATTGACAGGATGCATATAGACTTTTTCTCGAAGATGGAACTTCCAGTCTGAGTATTTTTAAACCTAATTTCATATTTATTTTTCATATTGAAGTAAACCCTGTGCAAGCTGGAATGGGCACATGTTGGTTCCCAACCCATTGCTTGGAAAATTGGGCACCATGCTGTTCAATTGCACTCGTTCACTGGTGGGACAGCCTCAGAAAAATGGTCCCTGTCTAGACTTGTTTATCGTTTTCCAACCACTGTTGATCCATTCTCATTCAAAGGCCTTAAGGATCATTAGGTTCATAATCTCTTTGTGATACACTGCTACAACAAAAGTCTATGCCTGTCGATGCTCACCATTCAGCCATTTTGAGTTGTATTGAGCAGTGCGCAGAGGAGGAAGCCCTCCCAGGCTCCGATAGATGGCAGGGTCTCTCCCTGGGAAATCCATGGCTGTGGCAGCATACAGTTCTCCAGTGGATGTAATGAGAGCAGTGGAATTGTGTTGAGGATTGTATGGACAGCGAGCCATGCCACTGATGCGATCATGGATTTCTGTCAAGTCAGTTAGCTGCAAAAAGTAAACAACCCAATAAAAATGTAAGAATTGACCACTTCCAAGACAATGATAACATTTCAACATTCTTTATCATAGCAGATGCTCTCTGCAATGGACATGTTCCAAAATAACAATGGGCACTCCTTAATAACATTTCAGGCAGAAGCTTCCTATATACTTAACTTCTAGCCTTCATACAGTTGCTTGTCTACAAAGTAGATGTTACAATAGGGGATCCCAATAAAGCACAAGAAAATACATTTCAAAATACAGCAGCTCACCAAAAGTCCCTGACCACTGGTGGCAGCCCCAGGAAGCAGCAGAAGCGGGGATGGAAAATAAGTGAATCTTTTGAGCATCTATGCTTTGTTCCTGCAAGGAAGAAGTGATCAGCAGTAGCTGTGCGATGAATTAGCTGGTCAGAGTGATGAGACAAGAATAAGTCCCATCACTCAAATATGCCCTCATTTACTGCCACATTTATACCTGCTTTTGGGCAGGACTGCAAAGACAACTTGTATGTACTGTGCTGGTTTATTTGCCAAAGTAAATGCAATCCTCAATTACAATATGGTCTTTATGTTTAAAACAGCATTGATGAATTAAATCTAAAATAATAGTTTCTGTTATGTATCTCCATCTTTTTATTAAGGATGGGGCTAATTACGCTGATGGACACCAAAGAAAAGAACACTCGCCCATGTTTTTCCATTTGTAGACTATATCAGAACGTTCATCTCCAATTCCGATCCAAATTCAGAAAGATACATAATTAATCCATGCTGGAATCTCAATTTCCAAGCCAACCATGCTAATGGGTAATCAGTCTGATTATTCAAGACAATCTTGTGTTATGAAACCATCCAAGCAATTTTCATGTTGGTCTTCATGGCTGACACAGAGACCAGATCTTTATTGTTCTATAAATGGATCTGACCACAGCTTCCAGAAATGAAAAGTATGTTAACCAATCTCTCAATCACAATTTGACTTTCAACACAGAGAACATTGTGATAAAAGATGGCCAAGAAGTAAATATCCGTCTTCAAGTAAAGAACTCTTTGAAACTGCACTGCAGGACTAATAACTGCCCAACTAACATGAAATTAGTTCTTATTCTTTATAATTTTCTTGATTAGCTTTCTGATTGAAAAACTATCCTAAAATGTCAATTTTGCTCATTAAAGCAAACACAGTCCCAGATCCACATCAATTTCATCAAGCATCCTGCACTCCTTCATGGAATATTGAATTACATTACCTGGCCTCTTACAACAACTCCATTGCTAATTCCTCTAGTTTCAGAGACAATAGCAACTGAAATAACTCCACAGAGGCCAGTATCCTGTCACCAAGTCACCCTTTATCTATGCGTGCATATGCTTGACACTGGTCCAGCTTCTTCAGAGCCAGCTCTCAGAGTGAACAGAACCTCTGACATTGCTGTTTATATCTGTCAGCCAGGACTCCCTGATTGGACCAGATTAACAGCCCCAATCAGGGAACTCATATTCTATGAGGTCTACCTGGCTGACCTCATTACAATCACTACAGCCACATTACATCATATAGCATTGCTAAAAAGACACACACAGTCTTTTTGTTTTGCACTCATCAGGACTAGACTCAAGAAGAAATTTTGAAAAGGAACACCAATTTGTACAGCTTGAGAAGTTGCTGTTTGATGGAACCTTGGGTAGCATGTAGAAGAAGTTGGATCTATTAACTGACAATCTTAGCTAGCTGATTACCTCAGACAAGGCAGGTAGCCACTGAATGGTCAAGGTGTTGCTATGGGGAATATAGCAGGGATTTGCAGTCTCAATGATTCTTTCTCAATGCAAAAGGTGCAATATACTTACAAGCTCCTTTTGTTACACAGAAAATGGTCCTGTGTATTCTGTGCTACGGATAACACCAGAAGAAAGAAAATTAGGCAGACAAAGGAATGGTTGATATTAAGCCAGGGAAGAAGCAAAGCTGAAAGCAGGGACAATGAGTAGGTGAAAATGAGTTGCCTGTGTTCAAAGCAGCCCAAGTCATGACAGGGCCTAAGGTGTGAGAGTGTGGTTAAAGGACACAGGAGGTGGTGTCCAGGTTTTAAATTATTGAATTTGATATTGCGTCCTGAAGGCTGCAGGGTCCCTTGGCAAAAGATGAAATGCTATGATAACTTCAGCCATTGCAAGAACCGAACCCACGCTGTTGGTGTCACTCTGCTTTGCAAACCAGGCAGCTAGCCAACTGAACTCACCAAACCACTTTATAACTATATGTAATACACCTAATAATAGAATCACTGATGTCTATACCCATCCCATAAATCACTTCAACTGCTCTGTCATGGTTGATAACATTATCAGATGCTTAACTGATTAAATTACCGTCATCTGTTAATATATCTGTGCATCTTTTTAACCTGTTAAAAATGGGTATACAATTAAAATAGAGTTAAACTCTTTTGAACTGTATTTTAAGAAAATTACAAGAAGATATAAATTAATCACATCCAGGAAAGATTTGTGATATATTGGATGAACTCGAATCTAAATGCTGCTGTATATTTGAACATCATCAATCACTGTCACAATCTCAGTTAATGATAAATAATGTAATTAAAAAGGCAGAGAGCAAATTGATTGTAATTACCGTCCGATTGGTACATATTGGAGTAAATGCATTTGTGCCACAGGTGAAGATCCTGTTGCTATTTATGAGGAGGACACGAATATAATTCTGACATTCCTCCTGAAATGAAGTTTTAACACATAGAAATCACAAAAATATAAGGCTCAGCTTGCATTGCATTCTTTCGACTGTTGTGTAATAACAGATCGCAAATGAAAATTACTATTGTGCAACTGAATCAACTGAAAGAATCACATGTCAGTTGTTGGCATTGTCTGATCCTTTAAACTCTAGTAAAAATAGGCCTAATCGACACAACCTCAACTCATATGACAATCCTCCATCCCAGAATTTTCTTCTTTCATATGCTTTTCCTGGAATAAGGGTGGCCCGTACACCCCAGTCAGCTGGCAAAGGCTTATCTTCCCTTACGGTGGGGCTAAAATTTTCTAGTCAAAAGATTTTGAATTTAGGCAGTAGTGAATTTAAAGAAGTGGCTTTTAAAAACTTGGCATACTATGTGCAGAAGCATAATCTTTGATTTTGAAACTGTCACAGCCTTTCAGTTCATCCTTTGCTATAATCTAAAATAGCACCATCCAGTGCACATCACAAACTGAGTTTCTTTTGAAGGAGTGACATATTGTTATCCAAAATAAAGAAGAAACTAAGTCTTGGTTTGAGGGAAAAGCAAGAAGAATAACACGTACATTACTTTCTAAAAACAGCTAATTACAAAGGCTTTAGATATTTAAACAACAAGTGTTGAATGCCAATGATAATTATTTCAGTAGAGACCTGAAACCACTGTACCCAGATTCAAAACTCGTCCTCACATTAACATATTAAAAAACCATGCAGCATGTGTACCCAGTAACAGATGCTATATATTTCTTCTAAATTCTAAAATTCCAGAAATGTTACAACCATAAATGTTTGGTATTCATGGTATTAAAATGCAACGTGGCTTCTTTCTAAATGTGCCTTTGGTTCTGACCAGAAATACTTACATGGCTGCTGGCAAGATACCAAACTGTGAAGGCGCAGCCTGAGCTCCCACTCACCTCACAGTACAAAATCTTGCCTTATTCCCTACAGCATAATCACCACCTACCTCCGTTTTTCCTTTACTGAAACAACTCTTTTTTGTTGTTTCATCTGAGAGCCATTCCACTCCCTAAAGAGAGGAGGAAAAATACCACAAGGTTACAATTAAGGCAACATCCAGCTCATTAACACATTTCTCAGAGCCTACGCTGACTGTATCCTGACCAATGATTGTTTTAATTATGAAATACCTCACTGTCTTTATGAATAGTAATTCCACAAATTTAAGGTAGCCACATATACACATTGAAAAACATTTCAAATTAATTGATGCAATAGTGTGGTATGGCAGGTTTCATTTATTAATATCAATAAGCATGTATTACTAACAGATGTTCTTTAATTCCTACACAGATGGTGTAGCTGAGTATCGCAAGGGAAGTCAAACACAAGTGTTGAAACATACTCATTGCGAATGCATATAAAATAAGGTTCTATAAAATTCCATAACTTTTCCATTATGAAACACTAACAGTCTCCGCTTACATGTTCTCAAAGATGATGAAAATGTTCTTACTCTTTTAGTTTTAGGCTTTTTGGACAGTTCAACATCCTCACAAAATACTGATACTGAAAATTTGACATCCTGAAGAGTGCTATCTATTGAAGAAAAAGCTTCAATTTGACACAAGTGGTAAGATTCATACAGCTATAACATTACACCATTGTTAAAATTCCAAAATTTATCAGGGATGAAACTGCTGACAGTTTTCACTGAAATATCTCTGGCAGGACCTGGGCTGAACACCTCAAGAAGTAGTCCAGAGCCAGTAGCTTCAGGCCTCTGCCACTTCTGTGAGTTCCCACTTATTCTATAAGGGTGACACCTCTGCCAACTTGTTATTAGGCAAATGAAGCCACAGCCTGGATGCAGCTCCTTTAAATCAGTCAGTCCCTTGCATTATCAAGGGAGGCAGGTATATCAATTGAGACGAGGTCAACTGCCTCAACAGTCGTTCACTTATCTTTTTGGTTGAAGGACCTCTTTTCAAATGGATTAGTAACAATGGGCTACCTATCTAAATTATAATACACTACAACGATCATAACACAACGGTGTTACACATACAATGTATTTTAATAGTGTTTTTAAGAAAACAGGTATTTATTTAAATGTATCAATTTAAGGACTAATTCAAAGACGTAGATGATACAGACCAAACAAACCAGATATTAAGGATAATGTGTAATTTCAGTAACATTCCAGTACACGGTAATTAAACGTTTTCAATGAATACCCAATCACAACCAACACAAATCAGTGTTAGCAGTCTCATCCCTTGTAGCTATTTAATAGGCTCAAAGCAAGTTACTATATAATGTTTTTAAAAATTTTGCATAAATATCTAAATGTTCCCTTCCATCCAATTTAATTGCAGAGTTGCTGACATGAAGGTGACGCTATCATGAATACTTTATTGTCCTGTGCAAACCAATCCAAATTCTTAGTGTTATTTAGTACTTTGAGGAAATAGCTTTATTGTAACATGGCAAAAGATTTGAAGTAGCCCACAATGACAGCTTTTCCATGATTACAATAATCAAGCAAGGGACAAATATAAACAGAAATGCTCAGGCAGCATTATAATGGCACTTGCTCACTGCTGGGGTTCACATTCAGTATCACATCAGCAGCTGCCTCCACCACCACTCCCCTGGAACCAGAGGTCAAAGTGAGATCCACCGCTGAAAGCTGAGGTGCTCATTACCACGAGGAAGTCAGAGTATTTGCAAGCTTTGGGGTGGACTTCTTGTTATTACTTGTGTGGATCCATTAATTTCTATTCATTTATACAAAGGTTGTCTTCTTTTCCATCTCCTTTCCTCCACTTTCTGTTTTTTCACTCTCCTCCACCAGGGTGATTATTTAGTGAACCCCTGGAAAGACTCTACAGACCCACTGCTCTAAAAACTGGGGGGGGGGGGTAGCCTGGCTGAGGAAGCAGTCTAGGTTCTGGGAAAAAAAGTATTTTTCAAAAATTATTTAAAATATTGGTTCTTGTGGGGTTCACAGAGAGAATGAACAAAAGTTGGGGTTGACCTGGGTAACATGCCTTCTATCAGAGGAATGCCTACCTTGTGCCCCCATCTGACCCAAGGCAACCATCCTCTTGCTGACCCCATGCCATCTGATGGCATCTACACTGGAGGACATCAATGGACAGAATCCCAATGCAGATTCTCAACTCACCAATTTCTACGGAGTCAGGATTTTGAGGCATTTAGTACTGTAATAATTAAAGATCAGTAATCGCAATGTTAAAAAAAAACCTTAGTGTTTCAATGAAGAGAACTAATTCAGCCACGTTGCTGATGCATTGCTGAGTGGCTGCAAACTTTAGCAAGAGCCCAGGGTCATTGAGCTAGTGGGAAGCTGACACTATATAAAGCTAGCTAGCGTTCATGACCTTATAACCAGATTGAATCACTGGAAAACAGTCCCAGATGGCAGCACGCTACCAGCCTACCACTATGCTGCACATAATGTAATGACCTAATTCATGTCACTAAGGTCCGTGAATGCATGCTCACATGCCTTATGTGACCAAGTGCACCATTAGCCTCATGCACTGCTCTATTCAGCACATCCCTTTTACAGGGCTACAAATTATAACTCAAATCTCTCAGTCATATTTCCCTTCTTCTTATGCATTTAGTACTGCTGCAAGCCACACACTCATATCCCACAGCTTAGACATTGACTACTATTCAACTACGGCAAGAACATCACTTATATGTGGTATCACATTAATTGCCACACTTCCTCTCTCTGCAGAACTACATGGTCCATAACACACAACAGCAGTAGCAAAATAGTTTGGGAGGTGCAGGGAGGACAGAAGAGACAGGCACAGCTGCCTGTACTGAGCCCAAAGCAATAGATGGTGTTTGGAACAATAAGAACAGACAACACTGAGGCAGTGAGAAGCGTGGTAGCTGAAACCATCAAGGATGATGGAATCTCCCCCCAGTTCACCTTCTCAAATCCCACTTCACCCTCATCCCAACATTAAAAAAGTTATAGATAGTGCAGCCACTCATTCAACTCTTGCTTCCTGCATCATTCCCTCACTCCAAACCTGTCATTGTTTAGTTAAGTTTTGCCATCCCAAATATTGACACTTAACCAGGCAGTGACAACTGTGGACGTCAGCCTCCAGGAGAACAGAAATTTACTTCGAAACTTGAGCCACCAGCTCAGATACTGGCATTGAATGTCTTTCAGAGTGTCACAGCTGGGCAATAGTCTGTCCTACAAATTACTGAGATCACTGGTCTGTCAGGGGGCGGACACTGCCTCTGTGAAGCACCAACCTGCTGGCCTCTTCCCGGAAGCCAGGATTTGTGTTCCCAACACTTTTAGGAACACAGCTCCCACAAGAGTCGCTCCCAGCTACTCTT
>NC_063333.1:67211156-67214780 GCF_021869965.1 Rhincodon typus | reverse complement strand
GCTTGGCCTGCTGTGTTCATCCAGCTCTACACATTGTTATCTCAGATTCTCCAGCATCTGCAGTTCCTACTATCTCTGAAGCTTCAAATTCTGCTTTGATCAATCCCTCAACTTCAGACATCCCACTGACAGGGCCATACGGCAAGTGAAAAAGGAGATACCAACCTCAGATCTATATGAAGACAATGCACCAGAGATAAACAACCATGTGCAGAACTACTTACAGTCAAATCATTCTGTAGAGCATGAAAATAACCATAAATGAAACTCAATACAATGTTTCGGCAAGATTTCCAGATTTCTGGACACATGACTGAAAATAAGTTTGGACCTCATGCCTGGATTTTCGTTTTGCACAATAACAATGAAACAAGTGAGAGATTAGGCAGTGGTCAAGGGGGTGGTGAAGGCTGGTACAATTATAATATTTAAAAGATATCTGGATGGGTATATAAATGGGAAGGGTTTAGAGGAATATGGGCCAGATGCTGGCAAATGGGACGAGATTAACGGAGAATATCTAATCGGCATGGACAAGTTGATCTGAGGGGTCTGTTTCCATGCCGTATGTCTCTATGACTCTATGGTCATTTCCCCAAACGAACCCTGATTTGTCCCATAAGCACTCTGGTTGGCTGGCAGACATCACTTCTCTGCACTGTCCAGCATGTGCATATTACGGTAAAGTGTCAAAACACATCAAGTTGCCCCAGCATTTTTCAAAAACGCACAACAAAAAGCTTCCTTCTACTGCTGCTCCTTCATTAGAAGTGTGGTGATAGGAATCCCTGGGGGAATAATGAAAGGCTTCCTCATGTCACCCTTTGGGCAAGAGGATCTCCACCTGAGATCAGTTAACTGTGAAGGGGCTCTTGTGATGCAGTAGTAGCATCCCTACCTCTGAGCTAGGAGGCTTGGGTTAAAGTCCCACCTGCTCCAGAGGGGTGTCAGAATATCTCTGAACAGAAAATGTCTCAAGTTCCATTGTCAGTCTGTGGCTGGATCATTGATTCCAGCAGGAATAGTAATTGATCTCACTATTCCCAATTGGAAGGGATGAAAAAACAAAATGTTTCCATCTCCAGCGCGTCTGCTGGAAGTTACTCCAGATGAGCACAGGATTGCACATCACTGTGCTGAGTAATTCAGCTTTAACTATCTTGCTTTACACACGAATCTTGAAGTAATGGATACCCACTACTATAGATAAGGTACTCTTGTGTGGCATCTGTGATGCAGGGGACCACTGGATGAGGCCAAGATGGATCACCCACTTGGCACTTCTGGCTGAAGATTATTACAATGTTTGCACTGATGTGTTGGCCTCTTCCATCATTCGGGATGGGGATATTTATGGACCCTCCTCCAATAGTTAGCTGTTTGATTGTCCACCATTCACAACTGGATGTGGCAGGACTGCAGAGCTTAGATCTGATACTGCACTGGACATGCCCTCCTGCACTTTCATTGAAGCAGTGTCGATCACAGCAATGGAATCTTGTGACTTTGTTCTCTTAGTAATTACCTGGAATCTCAAACTTTGTCTATTGTGAAAACAAAGTTACCAGTCCCTACCCAGACTGTAATGTAAATTTAGCAATCATGTCAAATACCATAACAAGCTTCCCGCTCATCACTTGTAAGACCAAAGAGGGCAAGAAGAGCACTACAATACAAGCATCATCGCTTGGTATTTCTTGTGCATGCAACAAATCATCCAGGCTTCAACATGTATTATTGTTTCCTTTTCTGGATGGATCCTAGGAATTCCCAACCTGGCAGCCATTATGTAAGCACAGTTAACAGAAGCTCAGCAGCTAAAGGAAGGCTCACCACCACGTTCTCAGAGAAACAGAAGATGAACGATAAATGCGGCCTCCCCAGCAACAGCCAAATTCTGAGAACAAGTTTAAGAAAAACACCTTTACAAAGCTGCTCGTCTCAATTTACTCTGTCGAACTCTCTTTTCGGTTGCTTTTGCTTTTACTGACTCTCGGGCTGTGTGTCAGAGATCTTGTGTCTCTAAGTTGTGGGGAAATATGGTCAAATACATTTTTAAAAGACCACCACAGGAAATTGATAGATCTACAGGTACACAAAAGTATATTCAAAAATTGACAATTATCTTCAACTCAGCTACTGCAATCTTGACATGTTATAGACAATGACATGCTACCATGTATCTAAATGTGCCATCAGTCCAAATCCACAACTTGCTTTAACTTCTAAGAACTAAAAAGGGGCAAATTATTCTAAACAAAATGAACATACAGACATATGAACTAACATATGAACACTGCTCCCTCAAACCAGCTCCATTATTCACTGTTATCACAGCTGATCTGAACACTAGATATTCTTGTATACCTTTCACTCCTCTGCTTTATTAAGAACCCATCTACCACTGGCTTAAAAATACTCAAAGACTCTATTTCAACCATTGTTTGAGGATAGAGTACCAAAGATTCATCACTCTCTGTGAGAAAAATTTTCTTCTCATCTCTGACTTTTAGAATATTGTGTACAATTCTGCTTGCCCTTCTATAGGAAGGATGTTGTTAAACTTGAAGTATACAGAAACGTTTTGCAAGGATGTGACTGGAAGGTCCGAGTTATACGAACAGACTGAATAGGCTGTGGCTTTTTATCCCTGGAGCATCGGAGACTTATAGCGGTTTATAAAATCATGAGGGGCATGGATAGGATGAATAGTCAGGGTCTTTTCCCTGGGTGGGGGAGTCCAAAACTAGAGGGTGTAGGTTTATGGTGAGAGGGGAAAGATTTAAAAAAGGAGAGGGCGGTGTGTGTACGGAATGAGCTGCCAGAGGAATTGGTGGAGGCGGGTACAATTACAACATTTAAAGGCATCTGGATGAGTATATGAATAGGAAGGGTTTAAGAGGGATATGGGCCAAATGCTGGCAAATGGGTCTAGGTCAGATTGGGATACTGGTTGGCGCAGACAAGTTGGACCAACAGGTTTGTTTCCGTACTGTTTGACTCAAAGCCTCTATGAAGTCCTTTTTTTCAAATAGTGACACCTAGTCTTATTTAGAGGAAATATCCTTTCCCTATCCAGCTGGAGAAAATCCTTCACGATCTTAGATGTTGCAATCAAGATGAGTCTTGCTCTGCTAAGCTCCAGTGAATTACAATCCTTGCACAATACAGTGTCTCAGTTGCAGACTGTATGTGAAGTAAGCAGTTTAGCCTCACTCTAAATTCTCCCTGTCACTTCTCCAGATAATGCTTCATCCCTGGTAGAAGGACATGCATTTAAGCACAGTGCATTATCTCTGTACCAGGTTGAAGGAATGAGTATTTATACAAGGTTGCAGCATTCTTCTCACTAATAAATGATCATTTGTCTTTTTACTCACCTTCTGTCTTGCTGCTTACATTCCTAAATAAATGGCAAGAAATTTGTTTCCAAATCTCTGCCAGTTCAGTAACATGCAGTTTCAAATTTCCTACCATGTGACTGTTCAGCTTTTCCTGCTTAATATTTAAACATAGACCAAACAATCACAGCTCCATCTCATTCACTCTGGTGCTATTGCAACTCAAGTGGCCAAGTTTCAGATTAGCTCAATCGATTGACCTCACATGACTGAATCAGAAAAT
>NC_063333.1:67142158-67211146 GCF_021869965.1 Rhincodon typus | reverse complement strand
CAAGTGTCTTTCTGGCCAGTGGATGGCCACTACCACTGTCGTTAAACTGGGCTCAACCTTTCAGGCTAGTGATCCAGCATGTGAATGGACAGAAACAGACAGAATAGGGAAAAGAAAGGTACAGAGTCAGCAGAAAAGAAGAATAATGAGGTAGGATAACGGAAGGAGAGAACAGCAGCTTGCTACCTCAGTGCAACTTTGAGCAGTGTTCCAGGAACTAGATAAGAGAAACTTAATCTCTTTCTAAACATCTTGGTTGTATTTCCCATTTAACATGCAATTGTAATTTATTGTTTAATTTCTGAATTTCATCCAAACTTAAACAGAGATATTAATGTTGACTACATGGCAGCAGCTGAAGTTTATTAACAAAATAAACCAGCTTAGACTGTTTTTTTTGTCCACCAGAGCTGAGTTAACTCTGAGCATATAAAGAGAGGCATCTCAGTGAGACTGAGAGATAGTAGGAACTGCAGATGCTGGAGAATCTGAGATAACAAGGTGTAGAGCTGGATGAACACAGCAGGCCAAGCAGCATCAGAGGAGCAGGAAGGCTGATGTTTCGGGCCTAGACCCTTCTTCAGATTAGCTCAATCGATTGACCTCACATGACTGAATCAGAAAATGGTGACACTGCTGGGATTCAAGAGCAGCCAGCCCTCTGACTGAACAACAACGCTTTGAGGTGGGACCTCCAACCTGAAAGGGAAAGACCTGAAAACCAGGCAACTAACTGCCTGACTGTCACTTGTTTCTGTCAGGTCCTCCAACAAAAAAGGCCACAACAAGTGTCTTTCTGGCCAGTGGATGGCCACTACCACTGTCGTTAAACGTCAGCCTTCCTGTTCCTCTGATGCTGCTTGGCCTGCTGTGTTCATCCAGCTCTACACCTCGTTATCTCAGTGAGACTGAGCACTGAATGTGACTTTGAGCAGAGTTCTGGAAGTTGGGTGTGTAAGGGAGTTATGAGAAGGAGGTCCTCCTTTGCTTTTTCAAACTTTTTCATGCTGTAGAATTTGTTCTTACTCTACTACAGGGGAAGTTGTGAGTATCCAGTAAGTCATCAAGATTTCTAAGGTTTAAAATTGTCTAAATAATGTGATAATAGTAATTAATAATGTGTTAAAGGGCAATAAATAATTGAATAAAATAATCAAGTAGTAAATTGAAACACACTAAGGATGGCAGGACAGATGGTGTGTCTGAGCTGTAGCAAATGGGAGCTCCTGGATGCCTGTGCAATCCCAAGCAAACACATTCTGCAGTAAGGTTTTTCCACTTGCAATTGATCTGGAGGCAGAGCTGCAGATACAGCAAAACATCAGGGAACGTGGATATTACTTCGATATTTTGATGGAGGAACTGTTCACATCCCTTAGGTCAGTGATCTGGGGCAGGGAAGAGTGGTAGCAGCTGAGGCGAGTAAGGGAACACAAGGGGCAAAAGTGCAGGAGCTGATCATTTGCAATTGTCCAACTGGTTTGAGGTTCTTTCAGATTGTGAGGGTGCAGGGTAGATGAATTCACTAACCTTGGCACCCTCATGCAGGATGTCAGTCCAATGAGAGGACCATAGCTGAATGTCATGGTAGTAGGGGACAGGGAATTGAAGAGAAGAGCAAGAATCCAGAGACTGTGCAGTGCCAGGGCCTGGAGCTTTTTCTCAGAGCTAGATAGAAACTTAAAGTTGAAGGGGAAGGATTCAGTCATCTTGTTCGACGTAAGCACCAATGACATGGGCATGACAATGAAAAAGGTTCTGCTTGGTCAATTGAGGAGGTAGCACGAAAGAAAGAAACAGAACCTCAAAGTTAATAACATCTGGGATATGATATTAATAACGTGCATATTGACATAGTGTGAATGAGGTTAGAGAAATGAACGTGTGGCTCAAAGACTGATGGTGTAGAAGACGGCTCCAGATTATGTGGCACTGACACCAGTACTAAGGAAAGTGGGGAAAGTACTGTTGTGGCAGCATACGCATGAACAATGCTGGGATTGGTCTTCTTGAAAACCAAATAACTAGACACGTAGAGAAAATTTCAAACTAAATAGCCAGGATAATGCTTCAAATTTGGGAAGATGTGATATATCGAAGTATAGAGTCAAGGCAAGCAGATAAGTATTAACATGGAAACTGTTAAAAGGACCATGATAGAAAACAAAACAGTTGAACCGATAATGAATAAGTACAATCTGATAACCATTACAGAGACACATGCTGCTGGATACCATAAACTGGGACCCAAATATGGAAGGGCACATGTCATTTAGGAAGGACAGGAAGCTGAGAAAAGGGAAAGCATGTCGCTATTAATTAATGATGATGTTAGCAGTTAATGGCTAAAGGTAAAGTCACTATAGTCCTACCGAGCCATAGGGCTGCTCTCTCATTTGAGAGAGACAATTGGTGGTGGTTTATCCTGAGGGTCACTACACCTCAGGCAAGGGGAGAGATTGAGAAGAAAGTCTTTCATGATAACCTCAGCCAGTGTGGGAGCTGAACCCACGCTGTTGGCCTCACTCTGTATCACAAACCCCTAGTCAGCAGCAATCATAATATGATTGAATTTATAGTCAGTTGAGGAAAAGAAGATTGGGTCCAAAATGAGTATTTTAAAAGTAAAAAGTAAAATAAAAGGTAATTATAAGGACACAAACAAAGAGTGTGATGAAAGTGAATTGTCAAATTCAACTAAACGTTTGGTTAACAGAGGTACAGTGGCAAACATTTATGGGGAAAGTTCAGATACACAGGATAGATTCATACCAACAAAAAAAAAATTCCAAGGGAAAACTTCCCTTCCATGGTTAATTAAAAAAGTTAAAAATAGTATCAAAAATAAAGAAAAAGCACATAATTGTGTAAAGAAGGGAGGCAGGTCAGAGGATTGAACAGAACATAAAAATTGACAAAGAATAGAAGATTAGTACGGAGGATGCCTATAATACTACACTATAAAATTAGCCTCATTGGCAACTTGGTAACATGGAAATAGGAGCACAAATTGGCCATTCGGCCCTTCAAGCCTGGTTCGCCATTCAATATGAACATGGTTGAACATTCAACTCAGTTCCCTGTTCCCACTTTCTCGCCATATACTTTGATCCCTTTAGCCTTAAGCACTGTATCTAACTCCTTGAAAATGTTCAATCTTTTGGCCTCAACCACATTTCTGTGGCAGAGAATTCCACAGGCTCACCACACTGTGGGTGAAGAAATTTCTCCTCCTCTCAGTCCTAAAGGGGTCACTGTTTAAAAATAAGGGATCACCTATTCTAAACAGGGATGAGGAGAAATCTTTTCTCACAAAGTGCGTTGTGAGTCATTGGAATGCTCCTGCTCGAAAGTGGTGTAAGTGGATTTCTTGAATTTTTTTTTAAGGCAAAGATAGATATCTTCTTAATAAGCAAGGGGGTGAGATGTTAGCAGGAGCAAACAGAAATGAGGAGTAATTAAAGGTGGAAAGGAGATGAGAGAACGGCTGGGGTTTAGAGAGATAATTGCAGATAGTTGGAGCTAAGCAACCAAAAGCATGGCCACCAACAGTAGAATGAATGAACGAGGGATGCAGAACAATTAGTGAAAAGCAATACTTGTTTGTAGGCTGGCAAATAGTGCTCGAGGAAGTTGCAATGATAGGGAAGGATGAGATGACAGGAACGGTAGTAGGCTATTCAGCCCTTGTAACCTGTTTTATCATTCAATCAGATCGTAGCTGAGCTGTATCTTAACTCCACCTATGTGCTTTGGTTCCATAACCCTCAAGACCTTTGTCTAATGAAAATCTATCAATTTCAACTTTTACAATATCCAATATTGACTAATAGAATCAAGAAAAATTTACAGCGTGCAAGGAGGCCTTCCAGCCCATCATGTCCATGTCAGCTTTCTGTGACAGCAACTCAACTAGTGCCAATCCCTGTCTCCTTCCATAGCCCATAGAAAAATAGGCAATGTTTCCTACCTGGAACAATTTCCAAAAAATGGCATTTAGGTGGTTAAATCAAAAAAGAAACTTGCTTCTAAATACTCACAACACCTCACTCAGACAAACAAAATAAAACATCAACATTTTAGTCTGGAGTGTCAGCAGAAAGTCGTTTTCCTCCGAATAATTCAGCTATACATTACATTTTAACTCTATTAGCTCTACTCAATAGAAAATTCTATTCTGTTTGACAGATTTTCAAGGAAATCAATTCTGTAAATTGTATCATTTGACCTCCCATTCACTCTGCCGATGGAACACAGGATACTCACCTCTATAAGTTATGATAGGATGTGCTGCTTGCTGACAGTGCTGGTGCTCCAGTGAAACTGTTGGCTCACTGCTTCCAACTCCTCCAATCACTACAATAAATCCCTGAGCTCCAACAAAAAAGGCCCAAAACCAATTGGTCTTTATTGGAGCCATGGGATGGCGAGCAATTTCTTCCTGACTGGCTTTACGTTTTTCCTGTGTGCATCTGAAAAGACGTGTCAAAAAATAAACAATAATGAACTCATTTTTTCACATCGAAAATACATAAGCTCTAATTTCTAATACTGAACATTTTAACTCTGTTCATTCATTAATGGCTTGAGTTTATTTTTATTCATTCATGGGATGTGAGCGCCACAGGTCAGACTGGCATTTATTGCCATGAGGCCTTACGAAATAGAAACAGCATCTCGAGCCTGCTCCACCATTCAATAGGCTCATGGCTGATCATCCTCATTTACTGTTGGGAAGGTGATGGTGAACTGCCCTCTTGAACCGATGCAGTCCACGTTATGTAGGTAGATGCACAATGTTAATGGCATTGTGCGTGAGGGCTTTCCAGGATTTTAACCCACCAGTGAAGGAACAGCGACATATTTCCAAGTTAGAATGGTGATTGGCTTGGAAGGGTACTATATACACTTTATTGATAATATTGACACAACTTTGAAAAAATTTGGTGCAAAAACTAAAATTATCTGCTATTAATTGATAAATTAACACAGCAGTTTTACTGTTGCAACCCTCTCCAGAATGTGTAAACCAACATTAGCTTCATTTTATCTGCATTTTTCAGTCCAGTATTTATCAGCCATCTCTAACTGCCATTCAGAAGGTATTCCTCAAGTTTTTTTATACAAAGACAGCTTGCTCTGAAGTATGGAATGTCTACTAAGTTCTTTTTATGCTTTTGCTACTTTTTGCAAACCTTAGAATTAAAAAAGAAAACACTTCTACTATTTCATTGGAATTGATCTTTGCAATGTGACCTCTGCAGCTGCATGTTCCCATCTACCTGCAGCCTGATTTGGTTTCAACATAAGTGTTTTATTTTAGACGACATCAACTTTCCTAATGTGGCCTCTTAATCAACTGTCACTGGCATCAACAACTACATGGAAACGTACCATTATATCGTACTCCTTGATTACTTACAACTGACGAGTTCCTGAATGACTAACTCACCACTTTGTAAGCTTCAGATCCTTCCCAGGGTTCAGTGTTAATGCTACCTCTTTACTCATTGTTCAATAGAGTGAAGCTCAATAGAATTGTTTAAATGGTCTGGTATGTACAGTCTTGGAGACTTACAAATCAAAATCCTTGAACTGGTGATCAGATTTCTTTATTGTCCAGTAAACACAAAATTTCTGACCAAGATTGTTAAACTGCTGGTTTTCATGGAACACCAGAGAATTCAACTATAACACTAGAGAATTCAACTTTATTTACTTTCAGTTACCATAATATCGATTGTACAAGAATTACCATTGTGTAAGTTTCATACGTTCTAAAATTAACCAACATTATTTAGAAGTTTTCACATTCTCTGAAATGCTAATTTTGAAATCTAAGATTACTTTTTTCATCTTTACATACTCTAGTCTGGATATACAGATTGTATTGCACATTAACTGTTTGCCTTTTCTACTCATTATTGAGTCATAGAATCATATAGCAAGAAAACAATCCCTTCAGCCCCACTCATCCATGCTGACCAGGTTTCCTAAACTGAACTTGTCCTATTTGCCTGCATTTGGCCCACATCCCTCTAACTTTTCCTATCCATCTACCTGTCCAAATGTCTTTTAAATGTTGTAATTGTACTTACCTTTACCAGTTCCTCTGGCACTCGTTCCAATTACCCAACACCCTCTTTGTGAAAAGGTTACTCCTCTGGTCCTTTTTAAATCTTTCCCCTCTCACCCGCCTATGCCCTCTAGTTTTAGACTCCCCTATCCTGTGGAAAAGACCTAATCACCTTATCAACACCCCTCTACACTCCTCCCCATGATCTGTAAGGTTACCCCTTACCCTCCTATGCTCCAGGGAAAGAAGTCCCAGCCTATTCAGCCTTGCCTTATAACTCAAACCCTCCAGTTTCGGAAACATCCTTATAAATCTTTTTTGCACCCTTTCCAGTGTGATGACATCCTTCCTGTAGCAGGGCGACCAGAATTATACGCAGTACTCCAAATGCGGCCCTACCAATGCCTTGTGCAACCATAACATAACGTTTCAACTCCTGTACTCAGTGCTCTGACCGACAAAGGCAAGTGTGCCACACGCCTTCACCACCCTGTCTACCTATGACACCACTTTGAATAAACTATGAACCTGCACACCTAGATCGCCCTATGTGACAACACTTCCCAGGACCCTACCATTAACTGTGTAAGTCCTGCCCTGGTTTGTCTTACAAAACTTCAACAGCTTGCATTTACCTAAGTTAAACTGCACCTGCCATTCCTCAGCCCACTGGCCCAGTTGATCAAAATCTCATTGTATTCTTAGATAACCTTCTTCACTGTCCACTATACTACCAATTTTGGTGTCATGCAAAAAGACATCTAATAACCAACATACAACTTCAATAGCTAAATGCATTTCTGAAGGCTGGATTACATTCTGAACAAATAAAGACAGTGGATTACCATCAAAGTTATGAACTACCCCACTAGCTCATATTAAAATCACTGCATCCACTTTAATCATCTCCAACTTTACAGTTAAAAACTTTATGGTTCATTTTTTTCTTGTGTATGCACCTATATTGTCAATCACCTTTTCATTTTGCTGTGTTTCTCTATGTATTCCAGATACAAATACAATGCACATCCATTGTTGTGTTGGTTTACATTCACCCTTACATCTTAGTCCATGAGACATCTCACTTTGTTTAGGTAGTGATCAAGTAGGAGGGCCCTTACATCTTGTATCACCGAGCTGACAACATTTATTTCTGGACTTCTTCAAATGACACCTATCTACAATGCACAGGATAACTGCTAAAAGGCATTTCCTGTGCACTTTGACATTGTTCACTGCCTTTCCAAAAGTAAATAAAGCCTTTCCGAAAGGGATGAAACCACAATTCTATAAGAAACGTTATTTTTACTTTTATACCACCAATTCCACACACAGTGACAATAACTACCACATTGTTCCCATGAGATAACAAGGTGTAGAGCTGGATGAACACAGCAGGCCAAGCAGCATCAGAGGAGCAGGAAAGCTGACGTTTCGGGTCTGGACCCTTCTTCAGAAAATCGTTCCCATGTCTGTTTTTATCATCTTGTGTGTTTCCAAATGACTATATGATAAGGCATCAATGCTAGTATCAAGTTCAATGTTTCCTCTCCCAAAGTTTTACAATGGGTGACCAGATAGTGGGACACGAAAACTGAATCAGTATACTTCCCTCCCTACAGGCAGTTACTTTACACTCCTGAGTGCTGAAAATTAGTTCAGATGATTTCCTCAAAGCGTTTCAGTTTGATTTGAACCTTTATTTTTCATCCGCAATTGTCAATTCAGAATTTTACATCCAAATATAAACTGCACACTATTTTCATTAACTTTATATCCATATTTAGGAATGTGTCTTACACAGAAAGAATGGAAATGCAAAAAGGAACTAGACGAAATACTTCAACTCTGCCGCCATGCTACACTTCAAACTTTATTTATGTTAGATCACTGTTTACTACTGGCAGCTCAAACTTCAAACACAATCCTGTAACAAAAATGTAATAGCACTAGAACCTCTTTCAGCACAGAGACTGATCAAGAGGAGATATTTCTCTCTCTTTGGCAGAGGTGCAAGATCATTATCAGCAAACACCAGGTGCCTTTGGTGACAATAGTTATCCAGCCTGTTCTTTTTTTATCATAAAGCTTTTCACGGGATCACAGAATTCTTACAGTGTACTAGGAGTCCATTTGGATATCTTGTGTGCACTGGCTCTCAGTTCAAGTGCAAATAGCGTTGGGGAAAATGCTGGCCCTGCCAAGATGCCCACATCTTGTGAAACGACAATTTTTACCTAACACTCACCTTACCCTTCTAAAAGCTCCAGCAAGATGCAGAAGATTGCACCCTATGTGTGGTCTCACCAATGCCCTGTCGAGTTACAGCAAGACTTCACAAAAACACAAAATTGTCATGATGTAGAAGGAAGCATTCAGCCCAATGTGGCGACACTGTTTGCCTCAGCATTTTAATTCACTGCCAGTGTCCTGGCAGGGTTCAGCAGAGGTTATTAAAGTTTCTAGAACAAGTAATAGGACAGAGAGTATGGACAGGGTCAAGAATCTAACTTCAGGCACAGCAGACAAGGGTATGACTATGAGAAGGGGGCAGTCAGTGCAGGACTGAGGACAACGTACTTAATGCATGCAATATACGAAACAAGGTAAATGAGCTTGTCACACATATTGCAGTTGACAGGTAACTTGTGGGTATCACAGAGATACAGCTGGAAGGAGATCAGGGCTGGAAACTAAATATCCAAGGATATATGTCCCATCAAAGGACAGACAGATATGCAGATGGGGCAGGTTGCTTCATTAGTAAGAAATAAAATTAAATTGATAGCAAAAAGGGATATCGAGTCAGAATGTGTAGAATCTGTGTGGGTAGGGTTGAAGAACTGCAAAGGTAAGAAGACCCTGATGGGAGCTGTATACTGGCTTCCTAGCAGTAGTTGGGATGTGGGGAAGAAAAGGCATGTAAAAAAAGCTACTATTACAATAATCATGGGAGACTTCAATTTGCAGGTGGACTGGAAAATTAGGTTGGTAGCAGGTCTCAAGAAAGGGAATTTGTGAAATGTCTACAAGATGGCTTTTTGGAGCAGACTGTGGTACAGCCCACTAAGGACCAGGCAATTCTGGATTTGGTGATGTGTAATGTGACAGACTTGATTAGGGAGCTAAATGTGAAGGAACCCCTGGGGACAGTAACCATAATATGACAAAATTCACCCTGCAGTTAGGGGGGAGAAGCTAGAATCAGATGTGTAATGGTGTCACAGTTGAATAAAGGTAACTAGGAAGACATGAGGGAGGAGCTGGTCAGACTTGACTGGAAGGGAAGCATACCAGAGAAGACAGTGGAGCAGCAATGGCAGGAGTTTCTAGGAGTAAATCGGGAGGCACAGCAGAAATGCATCCCCAGGAAAAAAAAACATATTAAGGGGAGGATGAGGCTGCCATGGCCAACAAGGGAAGTCAGGGACAGCATAAAAGCTAAAGAAAATGTTGCAATGTAGTGTAGATCAGTGAGAAGCCAGAGGATTGAGAGGCCTTTAAAAACCATCAGAGAACAACAGCAAAAGTGACAGGGGTAGGGGAGAAGATCAAATATGAGACTAAGCCAGCTAGTTTTTTCAGGCATCTTAAAGGTAAGAAAGGCTCAAGCGTAGACATCGGATTGCTGGACAATGAAGCTGGAGAAGTAGTCATAGATAGCAGAGAAATACTGGAGGAACTAAATAGGTACTTTGCATCAGTTTTCACAGTGGAAGACACCAGCAGCATATCAGAACTTCAAGCGAGTTGGGGACAGAAGTGAGTGCAGTGGTTATCACTAAGGAGAAGGTGCTGGGAAAGCTGAAAGGCCTGAAGGTGGATAAATCAGCTGGACCAGATGGGCTACACCCCGGTTTGGAACCAGGTGGACCTTATTGACTCTGAGATCCTTGATTGTGTTTGTTAACCTGTGCCAATCAGGGAGCCCTGGCTGACAGATATAAATAGGAGATTTAATGAGTCTCTTCGTTCTAGGGATTAACTCCGAGCTGGCTGGTGATAGCCAGTGTACCGTGCACATATAAATAAAGGGTGACTTGGTGACAGGATACCAGCTTCTGCACAGTTATTTCAGCCCCAGAGTTCTCAAAGAGACAGCTAAGGAGATTGTAGAGGCATTGAAGGTGATCTTTCAGAAATTACTAGAGTCAGGGAGGGACCCAAATGACTGTAACATGGCTAATGGAACACTCCCTGTTTAAGAAGGGAGGGAGGCAGACGACAGGAAACTATAGGCTAGTTAGCCCGAACTTGGTCATTGGTAAGATTTCAAAGTCCATTACGAAGGATGAGATTGCTGAGTGCTTGGAAATGCATGGTAAAATAGGGCTGAGTCAGCACGGCTATGTCAAGAGGAGGTCATGTCTGACATATCTGTTAGAATTCTTGGAGGACGTGACGAGCAAGTTACACAAAGGAGAGCCAGTGCACATGATCTATTTGGATTTCCAAAAGGCCTTTGACAAGGTGCCACACAGGAGGCTGGTAAGTAAGATAAGAGTACATGGTGTTAGGGGCAAGGTATTGGCATGGATAGACATTGGATGACTGGCAGAAGGCAGATAGTAGATATTGGAAATAAAGGGGTCTTTTAGAGGATGGCAGCCTGTAACTAGTGGAGTTGCACAGGGATCCACGTTAGGACCACAACTGTTCACGTTATATGTTAATGATCTGAACGAAGGAACTGAGAACATTTTTACTAAGTTTGCAGGTGACACAAAGATAGTTGGCCAAGGGTAGGTAGTGTTGAGCAAGTGGGGAAGCTGCAGAAGAACTTTGACAGGCTAGGAGAATGGGCAAAGAAGCAGAAGAGGGAATACAATGTGGGAAAGTGAGAATAATAGAGGCGTAGACTATTTTCTAATGGGGTAGGCTTCAGATATCTTAAGGACAAATGTACTTGGGAGTCCTGGTTCAGTTGGCAGTTAGGAAGGCAAATGCAATGTTAGCATTCATTTCAAGAGGGTTAGAATAAAAGAGCAAGAGATGTACTGCTGTATTAGGCTCTGGTCAGATGACATTTGGAATACTATGAGATGTTTTGGGCCCCATTTCGAAGGAAGAATGCGCTGGCATTGGAGACGGTCGACGGGAGATTTACAAGAATGAACCTGGGGTTTAAGTGTTTGTTTTATGTGGAATGGTTGAGGACTCTGGGTCTGTACCCAATGGTGTTTAGAACAATGAGGAGGGATTTGATTGAAACTTACAAAATACTGAAAGGCCTGGATAGAGTGGATATGGAAAAGATGTTTCCACTAATTGGAGAGTCTTGGAGCCAAGGGCACTGCCTCAGAGAGAAGAGATGACCCTTTAGAACTGAGATGAGGAATTTCTCCAGGCAGGGGATGATGAATCTGTGGAACTCATTGCTGCACATGGCTATGGAGGCCAAGTCATTGAATGTATTTTAGACAGAGATAGATAGGTTCTTGTTTGGTAAGGGAATCAAGGGTTATTTGGAGAAACAGCAGAATGGGGTAGAGAAACATATCAGCCATGATCGAACGGTGGTGCTGACTTGATGGGCCTACTTCTGCTCCTATACGTTATGGCCCTACGGTCCTGCATTTTGCCTGTAAGCTTTCACATTGGATGATTATTTAAATAGAAACAATGTCATCTTGAATGCCTCAGTTGAACCTGCCTCCACCACACTGCCAGTCAGTGCATTCCATACCCAACTAATTGCTTTGTGAAAATGTCTTTTTTCTCACATCACATTTGCAATCTTTGCAAAACTCGTTAAAACTTTGCCTCTGGTTTTTGATTCTCTTAAGAAGAGAAATAGTTTACTTGTATTTACTCTGTCCCTACTCCTCATATTTTTGAAAACTAGTAAAATCTCCTCTTAGCTTTCTCCTCTGAAAGTCCCAGCATCTCAAATTCTCCCATGCACATAAAGTATTGCATCCCTGGAACCGTCCTCATAGATGTCTTCTGCACTCACTCCTATGCATTCACATTCTTCCAATAGCGTGGTGCCCAAAAACTGTACACAATACTCCAGCTGAGGTCTAACTAGTGTCTTATATAAGCTCATCATGACCCCACTTCTCTTAAACTCCATGCCACTATTTATGAAGGCTAGAATATGGTATGCTTTACTCACAGCTCTCTCTACCTGTCCTACTACTCTTGTTGACTTAAGTACATATATACCCAGATCTTTCTATCCTACACATCTTTAAGAATAGTACCCTTGATGTTATTCCCTTCTCGCTAATTTGTTTTATAGCCTTCCCTCAATTCAATGTTTCTCAAACTTTTTCACACTGTCACCCCATTCAAGGCTTGAAAATTCTGATCATGTGGTAAATCTAGTAATAGGTCACATGGGAGGCCTTGGAGAATGAGCAAGAGATCTGAGAATTTAGGTAAAAAGAGGGTAGAGTTCTTCAGCAGCCACTGTTGCCTTGGAGCTCATGAACTGCAAATTTCAGTTTGCAACTCCGCTTGCAGACCTGACTACACTTTAGGAAGCCTGCTTTAAGCAAATCCAGATGACCAACTCAACCATTCTCTATGGTAGCAATTTCTACATCCTCAACATTTCAGGTAAAGAAGTTTCTTCTGAATTCACAATTTGTTTGTGTGTCTACATTATCGATGTCTCATCATTTTAAAGAACTCCTTTAGATCATAAAAACCAAAAGAACTGCGGATGCTGTAAATCAGGAACAAAAACAAAGTTGCTGGAAAAGCTCAGCAGGTCTGGCAGCATCTGTGAAGGAAAAAACAGAGTTAACGTTTCGGGTCCGGTGACCCTTCCTCAGAACTTTTGTTCCTTTAGATCATCCTTCAACCTTTCCTGTTCAAGAGAAAAGTGATCCGGTCCGTTCCTCTTTTTCTTGATAGGTATAACCTCTGAGTTCATCCTTGTAAAATTACTTCCCAATCTCTGCAGCGCTTCCATAATAATTTGAATAATATGGCCACCAGAAACGTACATAGTTCGCAGTGTGATCTAATTAACATTATGTACCATCTCTACTTTTTAGGTCCGTTTTTCTAGAAATATATTCAAATAATCTGCTTTTCTTTAAATGCTACTACCCTGTGTTTTTGTACTTCTAGATTCCTTTGTTCTACCATTCCTTTGATTCTTATTTCCCAAGTAATATGCAAATGGCTGTGAGTTGATGAACTTTAAAGCTTCTATCGCCGTCAATGCCCCTTCCAAGTGCTCCTTACTGTGTAATTCCAGCCAGCACTCACATTGCTTTCCTGTGTGAGGAGCACCTTGGAGTGTCAAAAAGGGCAATCCATTTCAAACTGTTTCTGCGTACATTTTGTCTGTCATTGACTTTTGGAAGCCAATATTTTGCTCCTTTTTTTATTGACACTGACAACAATCAGCTTCATTCTTTGAGCATTTTTTACTCTATTTGTACATCCACAGCCTTTAAATGGACATTCGCCTTTTAATGTTCTCACACTGCAATAATTATCAACATTCAATTTCTCCTCACCCTCCCATGAACAAGCTCCCCCAATATCAAGCCCAACAGAGCTAAAAGTGCACCAGTACAATTCTGAATATGTTAGTGCAAGATGAGTGATCTAGTCTTACTGTTATTGTTAAGTGAAAGGTAGGGCAGAATTTAATGCTTCTCCTCACTCCCCGCCAGATTCAGAGAAGGGATGCTGTTTTATTCAGCAAGAATGGGGCCCCACCCCTTTGCCGTTTCACCCAGACACGCTCTGGTTTGCTGAAGGCCTGTCCACTATCTATAAGGCACAAGTCAGGAGGGTGGACAAATATTCCCAATCTGCCTAGATAAGTACAACTGCAAAAATACTCAAGAAGCTTGATACCACCCAACATAGCAGCTTGCTTGATTGGCACTCTATCTACCACCTTCAATATTCACTCCATCGCTGACGCACAGTAGCACCAATGTGTATCATCTACAGCATGCAATGCAGTAATTCACGAAGACTCTTCCAACTGCAACTTCTGCAACCTCCCCTATTGAGAAGGTTAAGGCCTGCAGGTGTATGGGTACAACACCACCTTCAAGCTCCCATCCTAGCCACACACCGTCCTGATTTGAAATTCCAACATTGTTCCTTCACTGTCACTGTTAAAATTCAGAAATTCCTTCCTACCAGCATTGTAAACACACATACACCCAAGGACTGCAGCAGTTGAAGAAGACAGCTCGCCACCACCTTTTCCAAGGCAATCAGGGATGGGCTATAAATGCTGGCTCAGCCAGTGATGCTGATTTCCCTTGAATACATTTAAAAAACGCTGAGATTTCATCGGTAATGAAACAGGTGCTTCTACTCCTATTCTCTAAGTTCTTACGTTCTTATGGGTGGAAGGACGTTTGACTTAATTATCTTTTAAATTTACTGGTGACTAGTTGGTGACTTTCTCTCCTACTTGCTGGCCATACCAGTGATCAAAAAACTCGAGAACACCAGAGCATATTTATTTCTTTAAAATGTGAGAACTATATTTGTCACTGCTAGGACCAAAAAGTAGCTCCAGTGAGTTCTATAACTAGTGCTCATTCGTGTTGATCCACTGGAAAAGTACCAATATTAGTCACTATTTTTAGTGTTATTTCTTGCAGCATCTAAGATCTTTTACAAAAATAGACTGCAATGATAATCATACTCAAACAGCCTATTATCGACAAAGAGAACTTGTTTACTATCATGTTAAATATATGATCTTACGTAAGTGATTGCATAACAGTCTGCACACGAAAAGTTGTGACACGCCACGAATACCTTTACATCGTATACTATATTATGAATGTTTTGTGCTTTCTTATCACTTTAACACTCTGATGTTTTGAATATCCCCATATCTACATTGATTCCAGCCCATCAATCTGGCATAATATGCAGGCACTTGTCTGAACTAAGAGGCTCGTGTTGCAATGAAAATAAGCTTTTTCTGAAGAAGGGTCTAGACCCGAAACGTCAGCCTTCCTGTTCCTCTGATGCTGCTTGGCCTGCTGTGTTCATCCAGCTCTACACCATGTTATCTCTTATCAATGAAAATAAGCTGTCGGGTCTCAAAAACATTCTTAGTCTGAGCTGAGCTCACCTGCACAGACAGCTTATCCAAGCAAAGACATCAATATCAGCAGCCAATCTTTAGTAAATCCTATGGGGACAGAATACAGTGGCTACACAAAGGGCCGATCATAACCCCTAGGAACTCATTGAGAGCACTCCTGGACATTATGGAACAGTGCTTTTATTTTAGACTTGCCTGTTGGTGGCAGCCCTGGGAGGTGCTGATGAATCCCGAGTGTGGAACATTGAACGACCGTAAATGCAAATAATACAAATTAGGCCTTTCAGGATTATTTGGAAAATTACACTAATCTATCAATCGGCCCAATTTGGACCGTTTGAGGCTCTTGCTGATATCCCATTTACAAAAACAGCAGTACATGTTATGTTATACATTGAGAGTCACAACATTCATTACTGTTCCACAGCCATTGGTACAAGGGAATGTTCTGAACCTGTTGAAGCAGAATTTTTTCAGGCTACAAAATTTTCACCAATGGCTGCATTTTTTGAACTTGTAGAAATATCTGAAAACATTGCTTAAGTGCAGCTGATTCATAGCACAGTGTGTTTATATACTTCATACCAGCATTTCAGTGAAAGATAATCACAGAAACCTGCCTTGACTCGCGTACAAAAACAGTCCAGCAGCAAGTTGGTACTTAGCACCAACCAATATAGAACATAAATATGCAGAGTCGTAAGTTGTGTTTAGAGTAGAAATACACAATTTATGTTGCAAATCCAACTAGTGTACAAATACTCTGCAAATTATAAATCAGGCTTAATTTTATTTAGATTCTTTAAATACTTAAAATTAAATATTGAGTCTCTTGTTGCAACACTATTTTAAGGACAGGTTACAAAGGCACTGTATTGTTCAAAATGTTATTGCTTTATTTTTCCAGTCTGTATTATCAGTTTTCATTTCTCTGGGGGGTGTTTTAACCTGACAAAGTGGAAGGGTCTGTGAATAGGTGGCGGATTAAAAGCGTCCATCAGAAAGCCAGCAGCATGCAAGCTGACTTCTGTTTTTAACCTCAGCGTGATTTGTAGCATACATCAAACCTCATGAAAATGGCTGGATAGCAATTAAAATATGTCAAGTGTTCATTATCAACTTCTTTAACCACGATTTTGACATTAATGATGCGTGCATGGGTTTTCTATGTTCTGGTGAACTCTGGTAGGACAGTGGCATTGGAAGAGCTGAACAAATGACAGGCAAGAAATGCTATAAAACCTGAAACCTCACACTTGCTTCCTTGCATGCGTGAATGAAAGACCTTTGCTCACAGCACTTCCTCGGAGTGTATGCTTTCATTGCCTTGAAGGTGATCGGCACAATACTGGAAATCATTTTTACTGCTATGAAGTTGATACCATTTAATCTACTCTTCCAGCTATCATCCTCAGTTCAACATGGCAACTGCAAATGGGAAACCACTCACTATTCCATAGGAAATAGGAATAAGTGCAGAGCCCCAGTTTGAAAGGCACAAAGCTGAGACACAGAGACTTCAAACAGCTTCCTGGGCATGACAGAACATAGTGCTTCAGGAGACACGTGGATGCAGCCATTTGCAGGTGTTGGAAGAAATCAGGAGGAGATATGATGTCCCTGGATGTCAAAGTCATATTTCCTTGCCTCAGGCTCCTTCACAGGATCTGCAGGTGATATTCGGAAAAAAATAACCAGCTGTTACCCTCAAGTATCTCTCAAAGGCAACCACCATCAGGTTCACCTCGTGCAATTCTCAACCAATGAGGGCAGTGTGGATGAGCAGGTATTGCATTTTCCCAATCTGACTGACTTCCACAAATCCATCATATTACAATCAAGGTATAATCAACATCAGCCCACATTCGTTCATCAACTGAAAGGAAACCTACTCCCTCGATGTCCAGCTTGTCCATAAATATAAAAAGATCATCAGGCATGTTTGTGTGTGAATCCAAGGGATCTGCTATGATGTTTTTGTCCTGTGCTATTTAAGCTTCTCTCAGACCTTCACACCTCAAAGCAGAGTAAACAGATGGCTCAGTGGAGAAAGTGCAAGGTGCAAGGTGCCAAAACAATGATGCCCAGAAATGGTACAATAGAAGTTTACACCTTTATGCCAGGAAGGAGAAAGCTAATGGGATGATTGCCATGTACTTTGCAGCCTGCACCAGTCTAGGGTATTCAGAATGACAGTGATTAGTTGTGCCTTGCACAAATAGCATTGCATTAGGACTGCAGCTCAGAAGCAGGAAGCAACTGATCACACTGCCTCCTCTACATGAGGACCATTGAGGACAAGTAGAAAAGCAATGTAGTGAAAGTATCAACAGACACATATATAGCTGCCAGGAATGTCTAGGCTGACCTGATACAAATGCTGTTCATTTAGTCTGAGGCAGTGGCTGTCTTCTAGCAAACAAACTTCAGATCAGCTTGACTCAAGCCCAATGTGTTTTAACACTGTGTTCAGTACATTTTTGTGCAATTATACCTTAAACTTCTGTTTTTGGCTACTTCTACACAGTCCTATCTTTGTGGAGTCAGCAGATTTGGAGATAGGGGGCTCATTTCCCTTCTCTCGCGCTCAGATACTCTTTACCAGTGTCCTCTGTGTTTAATAACCCAACAGAGACCCTATTAACCTGCTACCACTAATGTAAGGGTAGGTCTTGCCATCAAGAGAGTTGGAGCTGTGAATGGGAAAGGGCAGGGGTCACAGAAGTGCTCCCTCCTCTGTTTCATGGCCCATTCACCTTTTGCTACTTGTCAAGAGCTGGAAAGCACTGAATAACCAAGGCTGGGTTATCAGCTGCTTAAGTGGGTAGGCCATTGGTGCAGACCAGCATGCACACAGCTCTGTTACATTTGATGATCTGTGCAGCAGGCCATACGTTGCGTGAGACATCAACATGCAGGCCTGAGACATCAAGGTACTCTTGCTAGAGACTGACGCCTCCATTGTGAGCACTATGGCTAGAAAAGCTGATAGGCCTTCACACATATTCTGTCGCTGCTCCAAAATTCTCCTATATATTAACACCCTCAACCTCAAAATCTGCATCCAGCTGACCAGAGCCTGCTGGGCCCTCCACTTCCTGATGGAAACTCTCCGCTTCATCCATTTCCTGCTCCTGTTCATTTGAGGTGTTAATTCTCTATGTGAGAGCCCAACTACCAGTCATGTCAGTCCCACTGAGTTGCGTGTTTGAGCTGGTGGACAATGCATAATGTGTGAGGGTATCACACGCAGAATGTGGGACCTCCCTCTGAGGACTATCTGCCCTCCTGCAGCACCACTCCCTGTTGAACTCTGATTTAAGACCTGACAAGGTAAGAGGAAGCTACACTTCTATTCTGCATGTTGCTATTTTTTTCAGTGTATGCTAGCATTAACTCAACCTGGTGAGTGTTGTAGGCTGTGTGACAATGAGCTATTAGTTCTGTCACCAGTTCACTGGGAGACTCATCTCTTCCATCTTCAAAAGCCAAGCACGGTCACACTCAACTTACTCCAGCCCCTCTTCCTCTGCAGTTGCCAAAATGGAGACTGCAAGGCCACCACTGACGCTCTGCCTCTTCCTTATGTTCTGTGCTTACGTACAAGGAGGTCCTATGAGAGAGAGAAATTGAATGTTTTAAGGCATTGAATGGAGAATATTTGTAGTGTATGGCTGTGAGGGACAGAAGTGGCATCGTATGAGGTGAAGTATTAGTGATGGAGGAACAGATGGGAGTGAGAGAGAGTGTAGACAGAAAAGAATGGGTGTACTTGCTGTCTGTAGTGCTATGAGGATTGATGTACAGGAGAAGGCACAGTGAAGGGGATATGGCATAAAACCCATGCCAGGATATACCTGAATGTGCCATGCCATGCACCGTTCCTGATCTGAATAGGTCATTAAATGCGTATGGCACAGTGAAAGGAATTCGGACACCAGATACCTGCTGCTGACCTCCTCAGAAACTTCCAAGCATATTCTCTCAGTTTAGAGGCAGGAATCTTTTCTCCTGCCAGCAGGTACAGGAATCATCATGCGGTCTGTACAATCGATGAAATGTGGTGCTACTGTATTGTACATCAATAGATCTAGGTTTGGATCTGTCTAATATCATGAAAATGGATCAAAACCCCAACGTACTTATGGACATATCAAACTTTTAATTTTGACATGATTTTTTTCAAAACAGGACTGCTACTGCCAAAAGTTGACTGTGGATTTTAATTTCAGTGACTGCCTGCCAGAGTCCTGTGTGGAGTCACGGAATATCACACTTCAGAGTCAGGGAAACTTCAAACAGAAAGGCTAGAAGGAAGAGATAACGGGAGACTGACGACTGACGACCACTGCCATTGCCCCACCACCATCTCAGAAGCCACCTCCTGCAGACATGTCTGTGTTTTACCCTAGCAGCGATACATTAAAAAAACCTGATCTGTGTGTGTGTTAGTGGCCTGATGTGCCCATGGGTGGAGATGTGCTGTGAAGGTCATAGTTTGAGAGCAGCCATGAAATACCCCCGGCACTGCAAGGAAAGAAAGGGTAAAGACAACCTCTTGCTCTAAGTGCTGTCAGCTTGCCATCATCAAAAGGGCCCACAACAAAACAATTTCAATCAATCTGTAATTACACCAACGATCTCAAATCAACAGCTCAACTACCAATGTCAGTGCTACCAGTTCCATCTACAGAGTCATGGAGTCATAGAGATATTCAGCACGGAAACAGACCCTTCAGTCCAACTCATCCATGCCGACCAAATATCTTAAATTAACCTTGTCCCATTTGCCAATATTTGGCCCATATCCATCTAAACCCTTCCTATTCATATACCCATCCAGGTGCCTTTTAAATGTTGTAATTGTACCAGCCTCCACCACTACCTCTGGCAGCTCATTCCATACACGTACCACCCTCTGTGTGAAAAAGTTGCCCTTTAGATCCCCTTTAATCTTTCCCCTCTCATCTTAAACCTATCCCCTCTAGTTTTGAACCCCCCTACCCTGGGGAAAAGACCTTGTCTACTTACTCTATCCATGCCCCTCATGACTTTATTAACCTCTATAAGGTCATCTCTCAGCCTCCAATCCTCCAGCAAAAACAGCCCCTGCCTATTCAGCCTCTCCCTTTAACTCAAACCCTCCAACCCTGGCAACATCCTTGTAAATCTTTTCTGAACCCTTTCAAGTTTCACAACATCATTCCTATACCAGGGAGACCAGAATTGCACGCAGTATCGGAAAAGTGGCTTAAACAATGTCCTGTACAGCCACAATATGACCTCCCAACTTCTGTACTCAATGCACTGACCAATAAAGGCAAGCATTCCAAATACCTTCTTCACTACCCTGTCTACCTGCAACTCCACTTTCAAGGAACTATGAACCTGTACTACAAGGTCTCTTTGTTCAGCAACACTCCCCAGGACCTTACCATTAAGTGTATAAGTCCTGACTGTCCAAAATGCAGCACCTCATATTTATCTAAATTAAACTGCACCTGCCACTCCTTGGCCCATTGGCCCATCTGATCAAGGTCCTGTTGTACTCTGAGGTAACCTTCGTCGCTGTCCACTACAACTCCAATTTTGGTGTCATCTGCAAACTTACTAACCATACCTTCTATGTTCACATCCAAATCGTTTATATAAATGACAAAGAACAGGGGACCAGCACCAATCCTCATGACACACCCCTGGTCACAGGCCTCCAGTGTGAAAAGCAACTCTCCACCACCACCCTCTGTCTTTTACCTTCGAACCAGTTCTGTTTCCAAATGGCTAGTTCTCCCTGTATTCCGTGTGATCTAACCTTGCTAACCAGTCTACCATGAGGAATCCTGTCCAATGCCTTATTGAAGTCCATATAGATCATGTCCACCACTCTGCCCTCATCAATCCTCTTCGTTGCTTCTTCAAAAACCTCAATCAAATTAGTTAGACACGATTTTGCACGCACAAAGCCACACTGACAATCCCTAATCAGTCCTTGCCTTTCCAAATACATGTAAATCCTGTCACACAGGATTCCCTGTAATGGCTGCAATGTTCTACTAGCTACTCTTCATGAACAACTCAAAAACTGATCCATACATCTTATTTTTAACTTATGTCTTTTTTTGATTCACATCTTATTGCTAACCTGTGTGTATGTGTGCTGTGTTGTTACTTTTTTTCACATTAAGTAACAAATAAACTCAATTTTCCGTTAACTTTAAGAAGCCTGGTTAAATTGGTTCCTTGTAAAGCGTAAGTTCATTTGGGCCTGGGAGAAAGCGATCCACAAGGGAAGGAATCCTTTTCACATAATCCTTGTTACAACTGACCAAAGGGTGGATAAATAAAGAAGAGAAATCAATTCATCCCTCCTCACTCAGGAGCTTAACAATTTGCAGTATTCTGCCTGGAACCATAACAAATTGGGAAGCTTACCGAGGGATCTGTTGTAACATTAAAGGCATCAACAATGCTTCAAGCTGGAGCCTCCCTGGGTCACGTTAAACAGCTGGGCTGAAACAGACTGATGTGGGTGGTCATCATTACTGTTTGCTGTAATTGGTCACAAAACGTGGAAATTAAGGCAAAGGCATTGACTGCACAAAAAAGCCACTGACCAACAGTACTGAAACGTTTGAGCTTACATTGTTAAGACCCAGCCTTTGTACGCTTTCCACAAAAACTAAGAAATTTCAGCACAGGACATTTAGCTTGTTGTGTTGGTGCTGGAGATAACTGCCCTTGATTCCTCAGATCTTTTTACTTTTGTTTTCAAAAAGTACACAATTCTTTCAGAGGTTATAGCATCACTTTGGCATAAAATGCAGTTGTCCTGGAGTGTTCCATGTCATATTAATCCTTGATCATAATTCTGCTAACTCCTCCCTTTGTTCCTTTGCGCCTTTAACAACTTTGTACAGTTTCGGAGGTATGTGCAAGAATGGGGTAAAACCAGTAAGTCCAGTTGGGAAACTCCAATCATCAAATCATCATATCACACGTTGCTTCTCAAACTGTAGTGGTCAGCTTCGATTCCATAGAGGTATTTTTGTCTGAGTGAGAAAATTATGGGTTCAGTCCCTACTCTGGTTTCATGAGCACATAATCTAAGCTGACACTTTAGAGCAGTTCTAAACTCTCCAATTGACTGCCACTTGGAGGTGATGTTAAATTGAAGGCCTGTCTGCCTTCTCAGATGAAGAGGAGTGGGGGAGGTCTCTCCAGTTCTTCTAGCCAATATAATTAAGACACAAGTGCAACTCGGTTTTTCTCTCTCCATTGATGCTGCCTGATTTGCTAAGCGTTTCCAGCATTTTATGTCTTTCTCATGCAAACAGATCTGCTCATTTGTCTCATTACCGCTTTTTGGACCTGATTGTGGGCAATTTGGCTCCCACATTACAACTGATTGTGAAGCACTCTGGATATCTGAAGTTATTTACAAATGCAAAGCTCAATGAACAAAATGAGGTACATAGATGGAAGTCATTTGACTACATCCATATTTTTTGTTTGCTTATTCCCTACTCTCTTGAATTTGCAGATTCAATCCACTCCATTAAGTTTCTATTCCTTATATTCACTACCTTTTATGTAAAGTCATCAAATTTTAACATGTCTTTTCAATATCTGTCTTCTACGTCTGTCTCTATAGTCACTAATTCTAAGTGATGCTTAGCCCTCAAAGATCTTGTTCACACAATACGGTGACCTGAAAGATGCACAGTTCTCACACAACAGACTTGTGGGGAAAGTTATTGGTCATGGAATAAAAGAGTCAGTAGCAATGTGGATACAAATTTGGCTGAATGATTGGAATCAGAGAGTAATAGCCAATGGATATTTTTCTTGCTGGAGCAAGGTATGTGTTGGAGTTCCCCAGAGGTTGTACTGGGACCCTTGCTTTACTTGATGTAAGTTAATGATCTAGCTCTTGGTGTGTAGACAGCAATTTCAAACTATGCAGATGACACAAAACTTGAAAGAACTACACTGTCTTCCTCACAATTTACAGAACTCTAGAAGGTCACAGATAAGTTGATGGAGTGGGTGGATAAGTGGCTGATGTGTTTCAATGCAGGAAAACGTGAGGGAATACATTTTAGTAGGAAGAACATAGAAGACAATATAAAATAGGGGTGCATTCTAAAGAGGGGTGCAGGTATAAAGGGACCTAGGTGTACATGTGTACAGATCATTGAAGGTGGCAGGGCTGGTAGAAAGAGCAGCAAGTAAAGCAAACAGTATCCTCAGCTTCATTGATAGGGGCATAGAATAAGGAGGTGATGTTGGGCTTGTATAAGACACTGATTAGACCTCATCAGTGGTGCTGTGTACAGTTCTAGGCACTACATTGTAGAAAAGATGTGAACACATTACACAGTATATAGAACCAGTTTACAAGAATGGTTCCAAGAATGAGGAACTTCATTATCAGGAAAGATTGAAGAAGTTGGGAGTGTTCTCCTTGGAGAAAAGAAGTCTAAGAAGAAACCTGTTAGATGCTTTCACAAATCATTAGCGGCTGGATAGCGTAAATAGGGAGAAACTGTTCCCACCCATAAAGGAAACAAGAACAAAGGGCAGAGATTAAAAGTGACCATGCAAAACAAAAAAAAGTGAAGTGAGGAAAAACATTTTTTACTCAGTATGTTAGGGAATGGAATGCACTGTCTGAAAATATGGTGGAGGCTGGTTCAAATCAGGCATTCAAATGGGCACTGGATGATTAGTTGAATGAGAATAATGTGCAAGGGAGAAAGGAGGTGATTGACGCTTGGTAATGATTTAACAAGCTCATTTAACAAGCTATTTAATAAGCCATTGTAGGCATGATGGGCTGAATGGTCTCCTTATGCACCGTAACAATTCTGTGTTTCCATGATTCTCTAGGTAGGTAGCACTGTTTTTTAAACTAACTTCCAACTTCTGAGATTTGGCCATGCAGAATATAGTCAAATTTACACTTACAACTGATTCTGTCCACTTTGCTGTCAGAAATTGCACTTCATCTATCAGTCATTTCCAGATCTCTCTCTTCTGTCATGTCCTGCAGAACAATACCATTTAGCATAAATTACCATTATCAATCATCCTTTCCCAATTTCATTACATTGTATTTGTTCACACTAAATTATACTTGCCATCCAACATCCCAGATTCCGAATTAATTCAGGTCTTTCTGTATTTGATCAGCTTGTTCCTAGTCATTTGCAATTATTCTTGGTTTAGTATGATCTGCATCTTCCAATACTGTGGTGCCAGCAACTGCAATCTTTGAGCTGCAGCCTGTCAGTGTTCAGAATAATTCAATGTCATTTCCTTGCTTTTATTTATTCAACAAAGGGAGAAAAAGTCCTCTATTCAAGAAAACAAAAAAGCAGCACAGCTGTGGATACATTCCTGGGGACTGTTTAATCTCATATGCACCAGTGTTACAGAATCTTCGGCTCTTCCAGAAAAATTGATGGATGAATTAATATGGTGATCAAGCAGGGGTTCAGTTGACTAAGACAGGCCTGAACATATTTTTAAATGGAGGCTGGTAAAATCTATATCCCGATGCCTATGGAATTTTGTTTAGAATGCAATGAATCTAAAATGAATTATACAGTAAGTAGAGTGATTCAGCAAAGGGACATATATCTACCTGTCTCAAATCCTCCCTCATCACATTAGTGATTAACAGCTGGAACAACAATGAAAAAAATTCTTGAGCTACAAGACATCCTAATCCCTCAGCTAAACATACCTCCAAAAACAAGTACATTTTAATGCAGCCATTATCAGATTGAATCACTATTTCTCCTTCTACAAAAATTCCTAAAATCCCTGCAAAGCCTGATGTCTGAATGGATATGAATCGGCGCTTTTACTATATATATGTGTGTAAATAAATACATTTCTCTCTCTCATTAAAAAAACAAAATGAGATCCAATGAACACAGCTTGTTTTTTTTTGTCTTTAAGTGCCTTTGTACTTGATAATGCTCCTGCACTGGACAAACAAATAGCAATCAACTTCAACATTAGCTGTTCCCAGATTTGAGGAGGATATATTTTCCGGTTTATGAATTTCCGCTGTGGGTCTTCATGTGACTGAACACATTGATTCCAATCCTATAGATGTTTGAGCACATGGGCCATGATGTCCAATGAGGTAGTGGGATTCCAAGTGCAGGATTTGCTTTCTTTCCTGTTCTCTCTGCTGTGGTTTGCCTCATCTTTAAGGCATTATGAGAGAAAGTATGATGCACCTTCACCGTAAGTTTTCACCATTTTGAACAACTGACACCAATTACCAATACCAACGCAGCCATGCTCAAGAAGAGTTTTAAGAGTGCCTCTGAAGTGTTTTCTTTATCTTCCTCGAGAATGTTGCCCACTTTAAAGTCGAGGGAATAGAGCTTACGTGAACATCTCATGCCATGCACCATTCCAAACCTGTAGCCATCTGGCAAGAAAGCCTCCAAGCAGCTACTAACTGCTACACATCAAGCAGCAACATCTCAATTAAACCTTGATTAATATGATGGCTCTTGACATTAACAAATTTTTATAAGGCAGCCTTCAGCTTCCACTCTCAAGCCAGGACCAAGAGTAGAGTCCTGCCCTGGCACATCGTTACCATCACCTCACTGCACACATCTGTGGGAGAACAGCAGATACACTCAGAGGATGAGCCATCTAGGCATTCCTCACCACCCTAAACCTGCCCAGAGACATTCACTTCGCTAACTAATGTATCCAAAATAGGCTCAGGGTGACGTTATGGTGAGCACAGCATTGACAAGAGCCCATAGTTAGAGGAACAAGAAATAGCTCAGGTCTCTCCACTCCTAGAAGGAGAACAATTTAAGTCTATACTCTCTGGAGTTTATACGAATGAGAGGAGATCTAATTTAGGAATATAAGATTCTAAATGGGATTGACAAAGTAGACCTGGAGAGGATGTTGCCTTGAGTGAGAGATTCTAGAAAGAGCAGTCATCGTTTTAAGAAAAGGGGTTGCAGATTTAAAATCGAGGTGAGGAGAAATTGCTTCTGAAAAGCGTTGTGATCTTGTAGAATTCACTACCCTACAATGAGGATATGGAACTTTAAGTAAATTGAAGGAAGAGATGGACAGATTTTTAATTAGTAACAAGTTGAAGGGTTAGGGAGAGCAGGCAGGAAAGTGGAGCTGAGGCTGAGATGGAATCAGCCATGGTCAAGGGGCTGAACTGGTCTACTCCTATTCCTCATTCTTATTGTCCTTAGGTACTGTTGACTGTCTGCAGGTCCTCTACTCTCCCGTGTTTTTAGATGCTGGTGACTCTCTTCAGGTGCTCCTTTCTCCTGTTCCTACCTTCTTACTTTAATGCTCCATGCCCTTTGCATTAAGATGAAAATTTTGGTTGACTTCATAATCACTTTTTGTACCTTCGTGCTGATATTTTGTCAGTCATGCACAAGGACGCCCCAATCTCTCTGCAATGTAGCATTCTGTAGTCTAGTTCTGTCTTCATGCTGAAGTGAAAAGTCTCACTATTTTTTTCCTATTATGTTCCATCTGCCAAATTTCTGCCTAATCACCTAACCTATCTAATCTAGAAAGACTGGGCAAACTGGGCCAGTATTCTCTATAGTTTCAAAGAATGAGAGGGTATCTCATTGAAACTTACAAAATACTTAAAGGGATAGACAGATTAGATTCTGGCAAGGTGTTTCCCCTCGTTGGGGGAGTCTAGAACCAGGGAGCAGAATATTAAAAATAAGGGGGATGACACTTAGGTCTGACATGAGAAAGTTATTTTTACTTAGCAGGTTGTGAATCTTTGGAACTAAAAAAAGAGGGCCAAAAGATTAGGAGCAAAATTAGACCACCTGGCCCAATCAGTCTGCTCTGCCATTCGATCATTGCTGATATGTTTCTCAACCCCATTCTCC
Organism: Rhincodon typus; assembly: GCF_021869965.1. Taxonomy (NCBI): domain Eukaryota; kingdom Metazoa; phylum Chordata; class Chondrichthyes; order Orectolobiformes; family Rhincodontidae; genus Rhincodon; species Rhincodon typus. The sequence goes on along the minus strand of NC_063333.1, from coordinate 67,184,100 downwards.
AACCTTCTCCCGGTAACCCTTACTCCCCTTACTAATCAAGAACCTATCTATCTCTGTCTTAAATACACTCAATGACTTGCCCTCCACAGCCCTCTGAGGCAATGAGTTCCACAGATTCCCCAGCCTCTGGCGAGCAAATTCCTCATTATCTCAGTTCTAAACAGGTGCCCCTTCACTCTGACCCTGTGCCCTCAGGTCCTAATCTCTCCTTTTAGTGGAGACAGCTTCCCCATGTCCATTCTAACCAGGCCTCCCAGTATTCTGTAAGTTTCAATCAGATCCCCCCTTCATCCTTCTAAACTCAAGTGACTACAGACTCCGAGTCCTCAACCGCTCCTCATATGACAAGGCCTTCAACCCCAGAAGCATTTTTGTAAAACTCCTCTGGTCCCCAGCCAATGCCAGCACATCATTCCTTAGGTACAGAGCCCAAAACTGCTGACAATATTTCAAATGGAAGCTCAGTGTTTGAACATGTTTAAGGCAGAGATTAACAGATTTCTGATTACCATGGTGTACAGGGTTACGGGGACAGGGTGGATAAAAAGCATTGAAGCATTCTATCATCCGTGATTGTATTGAATGGTGGAGCAGGCTTACAGGTTAAATAGTCCAATTCTGTTATTATATGTCTATCTCATATCTCTTTGCAGATTCTTCATATCCTCTTCATAATTTACTTTCCTACCGATTTTTACATCATCAGAAAATATGGCAGCGATACAGTCAGTCCTGTCCTCCATGACATTCATTTAGGTTTTAAACAAATGAGGCCCCAGCTCTGGACCCTATGTCACTCCACTAGTTACAGTCTGCCATCCTGAAAATGACCCAGCAGGTTCCCCTTTCCCTAGTCCTGGTGCCAATGTCCCATAAAACAAAACATCACCTTCCAAACCAATGTTTCAGCCACACGATTAAACTTCCAATCTGTTTATTCCTATGTCAATTATTATGTGACCCCAAAAAATCCAGATATTATAACCTTTCAGGTTCTGTATTTTAATTGAAGCCCTAATTAGACAAACTCCATCAGGGAATGTAATTCTTAGTTCTTAGATTCCCATGTGGGCCACAACAATTGGATCTTCCCAGTCTAACTCCAAATTCTTCTCCAACAACAAGTTATCTTTAACCGTGACATTAGGCAGACAACACAACCTTCTGAACTCAAAAGTTGCAGCTGCAGATGTTTCTGTTCTCCTTATCGTACTGTCCCTTATCACTACCAGTATGTACTCATCCATACCTGCCTGACTCCTCATCACACTGTCCTGTGCCTGACCATTGGCTAAAAAGTTTAGAGTTTGTCAAAGAGACGTGTGCCTCATGAAACTATAAACTGGATTTAACACAGCCTATTGTGACCGGGAACACGGCAGCTGGGTCCACTTAGTTGTGGGAGAGGCCCTGTATTGGTCTCCTGGCAGCAGCGAAATCTCCTCTGTCACAGAGATGGAACTGACGTGGCATTCCTGGCCACTGCCAGCAGGATGTCAATTAGGCTCGCTAATGAGCCACTTGATGTCCATCATCCCAAATCCACAAGAATTAAGTGGTAGCTCAGAAATTAATTTGGTGTCTGATCAAGGATCATGCCAACAGGAAAGGCAATGACCATGAAAGTCATCCCTTTCTCCTCACCTCTAAACCTTCTTCCCACCCTTGCCCCACCTCATGATCCCCATCCTGTTTTCACTTGCCTCTGGTCTGGGTTCCTACTGGGATCCTGGGCCTCTGCTGGGAGCTCTACCGCCATCAGCCACCATTCCCATCAGGAGCTGCTGGCGTATGAGGTACTGTAATCACACTGAAAGGCACCTAATTTTGTCAGGCCTCCACTCACAGGACTGACGTGGGTACTCCGAGTACCAGACAAGACCCCTCTCAGCCTGACAACACTGGCCAACGCAACCCGGTAACTTCCCTCTCCCTGATGCTCCAAAGTCTGCAGCTCACAATCCAGCTGAACAAATCTGATCTGAGGTTACTTGAGCAGCAAAAACCTACCACAAATGTTTTGGGATCACAATGCTCTTCAAAGACTTCCACCAGCTGCACTGTGGCACACTATCTGTCCTGCCATATCTATCTAACATTTTTTTTCATGAACTAGTTAATTTGTTTATTGAATTGAATTGAATATTTCAGTTCTATTAACTATGGATGATCTAGTTTAAATCACTAATTTTGAAAAGTAATAACAAGATACAGTTTCTTAATTTAGAAGCAAAACAAAACTGTTCTTTTCAAATCTCTGCTATGGGTCTCAAAGCTCTTGCTTAAGTTTCAACGGTTTACTTACTAATCTCAGATTCCCTCATCTCCAGGCTCTCTTTATGTCAAAGAAATAATGTGATTGCTGCTCATTCACCCAATTTACTCACCCTCAGAGCTTGTCTCTCCGAACTCCGACAATCCTCAGCTGTTTGCTCCTCCCTCAGCACCCAGCTTTCTGTGTCCTCCCTGCCTCAGCGATGTTTCCTTTTAAACTGGCCGAGCTCTTTGCAGCTCCAAACTGACTGGCGTATCATTGTTTGATCCAGACATCACTGTGAGAACTGAATGTCAGAGAAGAGGGGGCATTAACTGCTCTCAACATCAAGTACAGCAGGACCAATGCCAACAAATCAGAGGTCAACAGGGGGTCAAATAACAATCCCTCCAGAGATTGGAGCCGCATCTGTTACGAAGGAAAATCATTGTGGCAGTCATCAGAAGCCAATCACTGCAATCCTGCTTCATCACCCTGTAGCTAGGTTTTTCAGGAGAGCATCCTAAGCTCAACTCATTGACCTCCCTTTCATCAGACAATCATAAGTAGGGAGTTGCAATAAATTATACAACTCCTAATCATTAAGATTCTTTCCGCTAGCTACATAACTCAAACCCGGATTGTGATGGACTAATTAATACCTCCCTGAATGGCTACCATCACAACAATGTTTTAAAACTTACCCAGCCTAGGGAAAAGCACTGTGCTTAATTTGAGCCTTTGGCGCTTAACTCAATATTTATCCCCTCCAGCACCAGGGCCTATAGTAGACAGGATCTGAAGTAAAAATCTCAGATAATGCCTAAATTTTGTCTCAACACCCGAGCATTTCTCCCTGTTTGCTTTAAAAGAATTTCTTTTGAAATTAGAAAATGAAACCTGTGTGCTATGCAACAGTAACAATAATGACATGTCAAAGTACAGCCTGCCTTTGTAAATTCCGCAACCCCCCCCCAACAATGCACACCAGCCAGCCCCCTCCCTTAGCCAGGTGTACGATTGCCTAGGGACAGTTGTTCCAGCTGAGTTCACAAACCTGACAGCCTTCTTTTCCAACTATACCTGACAGCAATGTGCTATATCTGTGGCATGCTAAAACCAAGCAAATTACAGATTTGAGCAGGATTATTCAGCTAGAATTCAGGAACTAAATACGACCAGATTTTTCTCAGCCGCTTCTCACTGGGTCAACTACAGATCTAACCGAGGATGAGGCAGCTCAAGACAGACAATCAATATCCTTTTTTGGGTTAGATTTGGGGGTTTGGGAGTTGCTGTCCTGGTTCCTCAACGCTCTCAAAGCATGTGATCCTCCTTCCATTCTCAAACTCACTGGAATCTATCCAAAGGGCAGCCATCAGCGAAGCAAGTGATCCAAAATGCATTTTGAAATGGGTGGTTTGCCTTTGGAGTGCAAAAAGGTAACAACAGTTTTCCCAAATTATTGAGATTTGGCCCAAGTAAGCGCTAGAACATGGTGTCCAATCAGGGTCCAATAACCCAGGATCAGGGTGGGGACAGGGGCACTATGCTGAGGTCAGGGGCAGAGGCCCAGTATTCAGGTCTGAGGTGGGACTGATATATTCAAGACTGGGCAGGGCTGCTGCGCTTAGAGTGGGGGCACCAGGCTAATCGCTTGGACCTGTGATTCTGTCACTGCCCTGGGATCAAGGCACAAGTCTGTTAAAGCTGCAGCCTCACAGATGGGGCAAATGCTTTCTGCATTCATTTGGTTATTTGTCCAAAACACCCATAACCAATTTCAACACCAGAATCCTACCTAGATTCACTCATTTAAGGAACACATAAAATAAATGCCTAAAATGTAAAAAATCAGAAATTCAACAATGTAGATCAAGAAGTCCAGATGGAACGTTTGTAACCGGAGTACTTTTTATGACATCAGCAAGGAGATGATGAAAAACAATCCATCATTGAGACTGGTGCACTAAGAGCTACTCGACATGACCACTAATGAAGTACTGGGATCTAAATTTAACACACTGAACCTGTTATATGACTGTAAACTGACAGCAACAACAAGAATTGTCTGCTCAGACCTACATAGTGCAGGCCACTTTCTAAATTAGTTCAGACAATGGCGAAGCCTAAAATGAGTACAGCATTGAAAGAAGACTCATGCACTCAATTGAGATCTGTACCCCTCAGTTCACCTTCCTGAATCAGAGCTTTCCATTGTGCAAGTTTCAACTGGCTGATCCAGGTCTTGATCATCCTAACCAATGGTTTGTAAATGGAGCACTGAAGCTCACTCAAAAAACGATTCAAAAGATTTTTCTTATTTTCTGACATCTGGAGAGGCATAAGCATTCTTTCTGGCTGTACAACACAAGCTGCTACAACCAGTCCTACATCCTCCTTCCCTCTAAATTCCCTCACCCAATGCACACCACCCACCCCTCACCACAACCCCAAATGCCTCCATCTCACAAAAACTGAAGGAACTGTGGATGCTGGAAATCAGAAACAAAAACAGAAATTGCTGCAAAAGATCAGCAAGTCTGGCAGCAGAAACTAGCTCTGAGGGAAGGTCACTCGACCCAAAATGTTAACTGATTTCTGTCCACAGATGCCGCCAGACCTGCCGATCTTTACCAGCAATTTCTGTTTTTACTTTCATCTTATGACTGAACCCCGAGCCCCATTGTGGGATGAGATTTGCAATGACCTGTCTGGAAAGCAGTGTCTGGGTCAACCGATTAATATCCACAGCTCGCTGCTTTACTCTGATGTGGGTAAAAGATGCATTTACTCCTTTGATTTAGACCGATAGTGTCTGCATCTTGCAGTTTCTCCTATCTTCCTTCCGATAACATGTGGAGATGAAATATTTTAAGAAGATAGCATGTAAGACTTCATTTAAAGAAAAATTAGCACCATATTCCAAATGTGCTTTTACTAGATGTGAATGCACTGTTTCTAAAACAAAAATTGATTATGAAAATGCTGATGCACCTGTGATCAATAACAACTGTAATTATCCGAAAGTAAAAGGTATACAGAATAAAAATTAATGCTGACATCTTTCAAGTTTGCAGTGAAGTAACCCTGATTGTAAAAAAATCTTGCAGGAGGAAAATTGACAAGAAGGTACAGTACAGTATTGTAATTTACTGACTGAAGAGAGTTGACACTCCTAATAGCTGTTAATAAAATATCAGGCTTATTAAGTTTGGGACATGAATCTAACAATAACATAAAAACTGGTCTACATGTTTCTCTGTTTTATAAAAACATATTTATGTGTTTACTGTATATTAAGGGCATTAAAGTGCTTTACATCAGGTCTTTCACTCGGCTCTCAACAGCAAGAGGACTCCTTAATTGACCAATATAAAAGCCTTCTATTTTCGGACATCTTCCCTCCCAACTTATTTCCACTAAAGGTACGGATATGAAGTGTTATTTGAAAATCAATGCTCTAATGTTTTCTTCACTTAAGAGCTCTAGAGCCCAAACTGACAGTAATCATACTAAACTGGTGAAAAAAACCTATAAATTATTGGCATATGAGAATAGTACAGATCCCAACACAATGTCATCCCTCACAAGCCCATTCCAGTGTCATTAGCTTTTAGAATTAATGCTGGCACATCATGCAACACTTTACAATTTGTCAAGGAAGACAAACCACTGTTCCGCCACAAGTGACAGGTGGATGGTTTAGCTGAGACGATGAATCAATATCCTGCAGTTTGCTTTATTAGTTTTGCAGAATTGCAAGATTGATGCAGATGATGAAGGCCGTTCTGTTCAACTTATTTTCAAAGAAAAAATCTACAATTCCACAGAATGATATCCAGCAGTTTTTTCATTACTGTTACTGCCTGTATGACCCTACCCAAAACTGCATTCTCAATATCTACCATTCTACACGATGAAGAAATTCCTGAATGCCATAAATTTAGGTCTCTCTCTTTCTCTCTCTCTCATGGTCTTGTCCTCTCATTACATTTTAGACTGAAGTTGTATTCCATGTTTAATTTATCTAAAGTATGTTACCTAAGTTAACCATTATGTGGAGTCCTCTTCCTTTCAATGCTGAAAACAATTTTATTTCAAAGCCTTTCCTCATGCTTCAATCCTCTGCTACTAAAAGTCAGTTTTCTGCCTCTACTCTGCATTGATCCAGTAAACCAGTTTGAGCCTACGCACAAGCTTTTACTGATACAAACAGTGTACACATTTAACATGTCATCGTCCTGTTCATTGTCAACCACATGGACTACATCAGCTGGCAGTAAAGCATCAGTTTTGATTCAGTTACCTCAGAAGGAAGATTATGTTGCTCAAGTTTCACTCCAGGATTTGAGCACATAATCTAAGCTATAAAAGTAGTGTCCCTTTCCAAATACAGTCAACTTAGTTACTATGGATGAAACTGGACCCTGTTATGGTATTTTCAGGCACTGAATGTATAAATATTGAGAGCCATGTCCCACACTCAAATGGCACATGCAGTATGCCGTGTATAGATCAGGTAATATGTAGATATTACTTGCAGCTACATGAAGCTAGTATTAAGAAGCCCTAATAATGGGTGTAATGCCTATTTAATGCACTTCACCACTGTAAATGGCAACAGCACCAAACATATCATACAACAGGCATGGTCTGCTCAAAGTCTGTTTTTTTCTGCAGCATAAGCAACAGTCTCAAGCGGGACCACTAAAAGTCAGCAGTTAAACAGTAAGCTTGACAGTATTCCACAGTATTTCAGGATGCTGATGTCAAACACACTTAAAGCTATTGAACAATCAGAGACCCAGAGTCCGTTGTCCAAGGCGGAGGCTGCTGGCTGAAGGAAGACTGGGACTAGCAACGAGGTAAGTGGGGAGGGGGCAAGAAGATGGTAGAATGAGGGTCACAGGGTGAGAGGTGTTAGAGACAAGGGCAGTAGAATGGTCTACAGCAGCCAGTCACCCTTTCCACTTCCATTCCCTAATTTCCCCCAGATTTGGCAAACTGTGCCCCACACCCACCCCCAACCTGACAGACAAACCACCCCGTTTGACCCAAAGAACCTCGGATGCTGTAAATCAGGAGCAAAAACAGAAGTTGCTGGAAAAGCTCAGCAGGTCTGGCAGCGTCCTTGAAGAGAAAATCAGAGTTAGCCAGTTCTGAGGAACGGTCACCAGACCCGAAACGTTAACTCTGATTTTCTCTTCACAGGTGCTGCCAGACCTGCTGGGCTTTTCCAGCAACTTCTGTTTTTTTTCACCTCGTTTGACCAGTCACTTTTCTCACCAGCCAGGTAATCAGGGCAGTGCTGTGTTCAAGCCCTTAAGGAGGTCGCTAATTGATGAGTTAAGAGCCTTAATTGATAACAGTTCAGTAAGGGTGACTATAGACACTCCTTCCCAAAACTTAATTGCCTAATGAAATTAAAATTTGATCAGAGTAGATCACTGCAGTGGTAACAGGCTCATCCCTGACATTTCAGCTTGGGGGAAGAGAAAAATTCCAGCTCTCTTTTCATTTATTTCAATATAAATTGAAAACGATCTTAAAGTCTCAATCTTAAAATTTGTCATGAGATGCCTGCATGTGACTGTGTCCTACTGAAATTCCTCTCTGTGCAAATTTAACAAGATAATATCTCATTTAAAACAAATAGATTAACCCCTCACTGCGATAGCTCAGAAAGGAATTGCAATGTTAGTAATTTGGTGCATAATCTATTCCGACAAATATTCAAATTGAAAATGTGGGCCTGAAAATGACTGCACTAAGTTCCACTAATTTTGTTATCATACATTTTTCTGCATTTGAAGCTGACAACATACCACAAAGTTCACTGTATTGGTAATATGTGCAGTATTAACAACTCATTGAGATATTTCTGAAAATATGTGACAGAAAAAATCATCCCTATTAGAAAACCTATAATAGGAATGTTTCACTGGATAAATCAGTGATTATGTGACTACAAGATTATTTAATTGACTCCCCAGTGTAGAGTGATCAGAAATGATTTAGATTATGCCTGTCAACAACCATTCATTTAATGCAACACTGAATTAGTTACACAATTCATCCATAGTTTATCAAAACACTGCACTGTCATAACCTGCTCAGTACTTCATTTGAATCTAGTGTTGAATTTTCAGACAGTGTTCTGCCTCTCTCTCTCCCCCTCCTTTTCTGCAAGTTACAAGTTAAACGCTTTCTGGAATGAGTCTCAATCACCCAAGAACTGGATAATTCCAAAGTACAATGGTGCACCTTGGGCATCAGTCAATAAAAGTTGAATTGAGTCATCTCAGTTGAAATAAAGCGCTATGTACGAACCCTCCTAGTAAGAATCACAAAATAACATCAGCTTACTGTCAAAATAATATCTGGCAGTAACGTACTTTAACAATCAATAACTGCTCTGTGGGCAGAATATTCCTTTTTGAGACTAAATGTGAATGTACTGCCACTAAGGGTCGGGATGGCTTTTTTTCCTTATATGATTACATTCTTCTTGGCTCATTATATATTCCCATGGAGGTTAAAACACTAATTTTTACAGGCAGCAAGTTCTGAAGCACACCAGGTCATTCCAGGGACCAACATCTGGGTGCATTAGCCAAAAGGCACTTTTAAAAGCACTTCACTTCCTGAAAAGCAGGAGGACCAGTCCTCTTCTGCTCATCGCCCCACCCACCCCTTGATAGGTCACAGATCTGGCAAAAATCAGTGCCATGCTTCAGCAACAGTTCTCGAGAGGTTCTGCTAAAGGCTGTCCATGACAGAAGGAAAGTATTTTTTTCCAAATAAAATCCACCCCAACTGACAAAGGCAGCCTGGTCAAAGGTGGCTGCAAAGGTCAGCTTCTGTGAGAAGCTCAAGAGGCTTCAGCACCTCAAGAGGGTGAATGATCTGCTGTGCTCCACAAGGATATGTGTCACTGTCTACTCAATCTTCACGCCCTATGAATCGGAGTTAGAATGGTAAAGATGCCAGTCCAGCAGACTGTCATATGGGAGGTTGGGTGCCAGGCATCTCCATCTGATGCCTCATGAGCAATCCGTGTTTAGCACTTCACTGCAGCTGCCAATGTAGTAGTACTGGCACCACAATGGTACTGCCGCTCACAAACCTGCCAGGTTCACACTTAAAACATTAAAGCAGCTACAACGCTCAGCAGCTCATGCACTGACTTTTTGTCACAACTAATGGAGTGTACACATGCAAAATCTTTTCACCAAAGGCTTTAATGCGACAGGGACGACCACAGTAGATGACCTTTTGAGTTGAGCCCTGCTTGCCCAGCGTGGCAGGTTTACTTATGTTAGCTAATGTGACTGCCTCACTTGGAAAAGCTTGTTGGCCAGGTGAGGCTTCAACCCTTACGACAAGTATTTAATAACAAGATTCACTGCCCTTGAGAAGGTGGTGGTGAACTGCCTTCTTGAACTGATGCAGTCCATATGCTACAGGTAGACCCACAATGCTATTAATGAGAGAATTCCAGGAATTTGACCTAGGAACAATGAAGGAATGGCAATATATTTCCAAGTCAGGATGGTGAGTGACTTGAGTGGAACTTGCAGGTGATGGTGTTCCCATGTGTTTACTGTCCTTGTCCTTCTTGCTGATAATGGTCATGGGTTTGGAAAGAGTTCGCTGATGATCTATGCAGAGAGTACACACTGCTGCTACAGAGCTTCAGTGGTGGAGGGAATAGACATTTGTGGATAAGGTGCCAGTCAAGTGAGCTGTTTTGTCCTGGATGGATTCAAGCCTCCTAAGTGTTGTTGGTGCTACACCCATCCAGCCAAATGGAGAGTATTCCATCACAGTCCTGACTTGTGCCTTGTAGATAGTAGGCAGACTTTGGCAGAATTCCGAGTCTCTGACCTGCTCCTGTAGCCACAGTATTGATACAGTTTATGCAGCTTCTGATCAATGGTAGCCCCAGGATGTTAATTCATCAAAATCATGCGCATTTGTCACATGATTGAACTAACCAACTGTAGTAAAGCCTGACCACGCAAAATCATGAAATCACACAAGGATTGCTGCAAAATGGCATTGCTCACATCCCAAACAAGTATGCACTAAAAAGATTTTTAATGCGGATTAAATTGAAATGTTTTACCATTTTTAACCATTTGTTCATGTAAAATGGACATCATTGGCTGGGCCAGCACTTATTACCCATCCCATTCATTGCCCATCCCCAGTTGGGAGTCAACCACATTGCTGTGGATCTCGAGTAACAAGTAGGCTAGACGAGGTAAGGAAGGCAGATTTCCTTTTGTAAAGGACATTAGCAAATCAGATAGAATTTTTTTAATAATTGACAATGGTTACAAGATCTCATCAGACTAGTTTCTTTTTATTCCAGATTTTTATTGAATTCAAAATTCACCATCTGCCATGTGGGATGTGTATTAGAATTAGAGTATTAGCATGGTCTTCTGGATTACTATTTCAGTCACCAAACCAGATCGCTCTTCATTGTTTAAAAATGAAATACGGAATATTAGAAAGCAAAGAAATGCACAAATCACTGCGGTGGTCTGCTCCCACATGGGTAGGGCTGAAAAGCTTCTTTTAATTGGAAAGTCCAAAAAGCCACATTGCAAATGTCAAGACACTAACCACGCAGTATGAAGCGAACAAAAACCACCTGGATGGCCTCCAGCATTTTTATGGCATAGAACAGGAAAGTGGACAAAATGTATGAATGGAAGAAAAGGAAGATGATGACCCTGATGACCCTGAAAAATCCAATGAATGACCCCCTGTCCAACTCACTGGCCTGTTTCCCTAGCTGATTCCACAGAGGCCAGAGAGATATCCCAAGATTTCATCCTGCAGCACAAACACACAGAAAACATGTTCTATTGCCTTGACAATATGGCAAACCTGTCCAAAGACAGCATGTGAAGCAGAAAAACGATCACTGAGTTGTTCAAGCACTAATTCCCAATGTTGTACAATACCTTTTACTATACAAGGTCAGGACATTGTAAGATTTGAACATATTGAAAAATAAAGGCATTTTTCACATATTAACTGCATCACTGTGTTTTCATTCATTTTCTTTGCCATGAAGCGCAGTTGTGAGAAAGTTGGATTACATAGGAGCCTCTTCAGCTATATCATAGCTCTATTTAAGAGGAGTATTTTTGGGGCAGTCCCTGCAATTCAACTTATTACAATTTTATATCAATTCTAAGACATGCTCCCCCAGGATATTGCCCTTACAATAGATTTACATTGATGAAGCCAATGACTGACATTTGCCAGTCTATTAAAAGTGAGTCATTTGAAAATCTTAATACAGTTGACACAAATACTGATTAAACTGGTTATAAAGATTGACAGCACAGACACTAATATAAATCACATAATAAACTTCCTCAAACATTTATATAATAAAGAGACAAACAATAAGGAAATTAGAACGCATAAGTGAGTGCTAAAGAAAGACAGGTATATAAACAGAAATACAACTTTCAAAGCATTAATGAAAGGATCGAGCATGTTACATGGCAACTAAGATGGTAACCCTGACTGGCTCACTAGGGCCTGACTGGCACAACAAAGGGGAAATATCTAGCCCTACCACAGTCCTCAACAATGTGCTTTTAATCATCCAAATTCATTCAACTTTTAATTCTAATCCCACCCCACACCGACACCTCAACACCCCACCCGCTGATTACGCCTTCCTTCCCTCTCCACCATATCTGCCCACACACCTCCCTGAATCTCCCCTTCATCATCCCCCGATTCCACTTCTCCACCCCAGGTATTCACCAACATCAGTGGAACGGAGGAGCAGAGATGTTGGGAGGCAATGGTGGACAAAGCTGAGCATGCCAGTGCGGGGTGAGATCGGAAGTTGTTAGCAGTGCCAGGGGTTTTGCAAGGGGCGAGGGAGGATGCAGGGGACAAGTAGTCAGCACAAATCTCCATGCTGACAGGTTCCTGCAAAGCTCATCAGTCTGGGACTGTAGTGTTAGTGGGCTCCCAGAATTTTTGCTTCCAATGCAGCCCTCAAGAGGCAAATAGTCTCAGTGTTCACCCTTATTGGGGCGCAAGATCCGGGCCAAAAAGAAAAAAAGAATTGTTAAAGAAACTTTTTCGGGAATGCTGAGGGAAGTCAGGGATGAAATATCAAAGACTCTGACCACAATCTTTCCAACACTCTTGAATGATTATGAATATTATATTTCTGTTCAAAAAAGAGAGAAAGATATAAGCAAATTGACAATAGACCAGTTAGCATATCAACAGTAGGGGGTCTGCTTATAGAAGCCATAACATGAATTAACATCAACATGCAGTTTAAAAAAAAAATGATTAATGGCAGCTAACAAAAAATTACTAAAAACAATATGTAATGGAAATGAAATGGATATTAGATATATGGATTTTCAAAAGACATTTGAAAAGGCACTGAAAAGTATGTTTTTTGATAGTATTAGGAAAAAAATGTTAAAGAAGATGTGACAACATGAATACAAACTTAGCTAAGGGCAGAAAGAAGACAGATGCAGTTAATGGATACTGTACACAGTGAAATAACACAAACACTGGTACTTTCACAGTCAGAGACCGGACCATTACTCTTCTCTTTGTGTATCCATGTAAATCAGCACTTGAATACAGAGAACACAAAATAGTGTGATTTACTGTAAAGAGGTCTGCAGGCAACTTCAGACAGACACACAGATGTGGGTAGAGTTAGGGAAATAATGGAGCAACTGATTGCTTCATCTCCATCATTTTCAGACAAAGTTTGACATGGGAAATGCAGGGTAATGTATTAATGACAAAGAATGAGAATATATACTGTACTAAACGTTAACACTTTAAAAGAAATAGAAAAGCAGAGAGAATGGCCAGTAATATTTGATCATCTTTAATTTGAGCGTAAATGGTGATAAAAGTTGTAAAAGGAGGATCCAATGTTTTATAAAAGAAGAAATCCAGTACCAGAGATCACACTAAATCTATACAAATCATTAGATAGGTTGCAGTTTGAATGTGAAGTCTAATTTTGACTGCCACTTTGCTAGTACTGGAAACTGAATGCTGGTTAGCAATAATTTGAAACAGAACAAATCTATTAAAGCACAAAGAGACCCTTAAATTTATGAGTGAATCAATTGAATAAATTCTAATCCATCTGTAATACACCCCATTAAACTCTGCAAACTGGGTGATACAGACCTCTTCAAATAAGGATGTAAGAATAGGAGCATGTGTAAACCATACAACTCCTACACCTTTCTCTGCCGTTCACTACAATCATGGTTAATCTTCTGCCTCAACCCAACTTTATTCCTTGATTCCCTGAGGTCTCAAAAATCTATCTGTTCCAGACATATGTTCACTTAAAATTGGGCCCAGTGTAAATGTGTTTCAGCAAATGACCGGTTGATTATTCATAGATATGAAGGTTGAATCTGACAGCTTGCTCCATTTACTTCATACACCTTCGGGATTATATGACCTGTTTACGTGCTTTATGACTGCTTAAGGTCTCCTTACTTTCTCCCACACCCTGCCTCCTGCCAATTCCCTCATCTAAGTCCCACTCATGCACCTTGTAGGTAGCAATGAAATGCATGGAGATTTCTGCCTTTCTTCATGCAAAGGAAGATTCTGTTTGGTGATGTGGGTGGTATATAAACAGTAAATTAACAAATAGGATTGGCATCAACAGCCAATTAAGGGCTTTGTTTATGCTGAATCTATGTCAGCATCATAAGTATCAGACTCCAGAACATGCTTTATGCTCGAAAGGCAATTTCACATTAGATTTAATCACTTTGCATTTAATTTCATCATTTGCATAGCACACTAATACACAATGTGTAAAGAATCACAGTTGATAGAAATAGGGATCACAAATGTTTTATGGAAAACAACTTTTCCTTTCTGTTTCATACTGGCTCAGTGTTTGTACCCAAACAATGATGAAATCTATATATTCTCTATAATACAAGGCATATTATCACAAATAGAGTCTTGCAAATCTCATACATCACATGACACTTTAACTTGCATTAAGAACTTTTCCAGCATGCAATTTTGGCATAATTTAAAAGGCTAAGAGATCCATTTCCTTAATTCACTAATTCAGTGAAAAGTGTCAGCAAGAAAATAAAGAGGAAAAAGCCAAAATATATGCAGACTGATATTTTGGTAACATTAGCAAATGAAGGAAAATATTTTTAATCAGCAGGAGTTACACTAACACACACTAACAAAAAGAACAAAACAAAAATCTATTAACACTTCTGTATATAGCATAAGGCCCAACTAGAAACAATATTGTCATATCTAATTCCCATGGTCAGTCAGGACCGCATTATTGGGTATAACCAAAGCTGAAATAATAATATATAAAGTTTGGCACAGTAATTAGAAACATTAAATCCAGCAGTCCCTTGCAAATCATGTTCTTTTTGAAGTTCCACTCTTAGGGTCTCTCTGGAGACTCAGAATGTTCCAAATTCTCTCTCAGTTTCCTTCAAAGGTAGAAACTAAAAAGGTACAGCTGTGCAATTAAAGTGCCACAGGCATTTTAATTTTTTTTTAAATTAGCCTATTTTTCTAATCAACCTGTTCAGAGATGTTACAACATGCCTCTGGAGCAGGTGGGATTTGAACCTGGGGCTCCTGGTCCATAGTAGGGATTCTACCACTGTGCTACAAGAGGCCCCTAAAGTGTCACCCGCACAGGGACTGGAACCCTGGACCCTCAGATTAAAAAGTCTGATGCTCTACCAACTAAGCTATCCTGGCTCACTTCTACAGATGTTTCGCTATGACAACAGTAATTTAGTACATCTGTTTCCTAATGTCTTCTTTAAACATTAGTTCGGAACAAGACCTGAAATCCAAGATTACCACAGTATCTCCTGCATGCAACTTTCTTTCAGGAAATAGCTATTATAAATAACTTCAAAATGAATGTGAGTTAAATAATACCCAGCCTATAGTATTGTGTGCCACATCAAACTGAATTCAGACTAACCAATTTGAGATGTGCTCTTAAATGTGACCAATTGAGATTCCTTGAACTTATGCAGCACTCTATTAAAATCATTAAATGAGTTACAATAAATTTCTCTTTGAGCATTACTAGCTGACATTTGTATCTTCACATAACGCTTGTATGTTCAATGTCTTCTGCGAACCAAACAGGCTAAAAACTCAGGAATTTACACAAATGTATTAAGTGGTGTGAAATACATGTAAGAAAATAAACCCACAATCGTTTGTAGTTGAAGCTGCAGCAATACTGTGTTGTTAAGCAGCCCTTGCCATTTTTTTCAAATAAAATTATGTATATTTGTTATTCAGGTGAATATTATAACACCGTTCTATTTAAGAAGAACAAGGCATTCTCCGAGTGTTAATGTTAACATTTCTCCTCATTTTTCTGCTAAAACCACCTCAAAAACATTGCTACTTGTGCAGTCCTGCTGCACATGACTAGTCTGCCAGGTTTGCCTACATAGCCAAAGTGACAACATTTAAAGCTATTAATTTTACATGAAGATCTTTGCGTTCCCACTGAGAGACGTGACAAGGATCTGTATGAATTTGCATGTGCCATTTTTCCAGGGTTTCTAAGGCTCTCCCAGTGACGGCAAACAGATGAAGCTCTGTGTGCAAATTCACCTTTGTGAAACTATTTTGTAGACCTTACTTCTGAACTAATCATTCCTAATACAATGCTGAAAAATGCAAAATTAAATAAAATGAAAGGCTTTGTCAAAGGAGGCCTTCTGCAGGCCCAGCCTCCCGAGGACATGCAGCTCTGGCGAAAGGAGCCAGCTCCTCAAGGAGAATGAGCCCTCGGAGAGACGGCAACGAGTGTGGGCCCAACAGCGAGAGATGGCGGCACCACGTGGCAACTTTGACGGTGGGCAGCGAAGCGGCGGCAGCTCCAGTTTTCAGGTTGGCGGTGACGGCAGGGCAGCCTCTACGGTCGGCGGAGAAGGCAGCATCTGTAGCTGGCGTCAGGATTGGGTGGTTGGGCTTCAGGTGTATCAATGCGCTAGGCCCAAAACGGTACACCTGGCAAATCAACGGGAGCAGCAGTTGCATCCGCAGTGGTTTGGTAGGCCAGGGGCAGTGTTCCTGGCAACATAGTGGTGGTTGCAATGGCAGCCCTGGAGCAGGATTCCTGGAATGGACTGTAATGCGAGGGCATTGGTCGGCATGGAGCCCCCACCCATGTCGAGCATAGCGCAAGAACGGAGGAAGATCTCTGCTTTTAGTTACATCTAAATATCTTCTGTAACTATTCAGCACCTGAAAGCTTATTCACACTGATGGAGCTAAGCAGTTCACAATTCACAACCTATGACCTAAGATGTTTGTGTGCTGAATGGTCCAGTGCTGACCTTTGCCTGGAGTGCCGAATAGTCCCCAGTCCCTGCACACTTCTTTATTTAAATGGTAATGAATGTAAAATCAGATTCATCCTTTGTTAAATAGTGATCTTTCCTGAAAGATAAAGCATATATGTCCTTCTTTCACTTCACCGAAGCGTGGCCACATATTACAATTTTCATTGTATTTAACAAATAAATACAAGTGACAATAAATCGTTCAACTTCAACTTCTACAAAACAACATGTTTAAACCTTGGAGTGTTTGTTGCCTGTATGGTATCTGGATAAATTGTTCCAAATTCCTAGAAAATCCTGCAGTGCCTCACACAATGGGAATTAGTTTGAAATGCAGTGACTGCTGTTATCCATCAAAATATATTAGCCTGTCTTCACATGAGATTGTTCCTTATGCATCAATTTCAGTAGGTGAACAATTAACTGTTTACTAGCAATGTTTGTTGAAGAAAGAGTGGTGACCAGGAAACCAGATTAACTCCCTTATCTTCTTTGATGAATGCCATGTAAATTCTAACAGCCATCTTCACTACCAGATAAAACAATAAAACTTTAAAATCCCATACAAAGATTAGCACTGTAATGCTCATTATATACTCTCCTAAAATTAAGTCCTAGAATGGGGCTTTAATATACACAAAGGGGAGAAAACTATCAAAAGAGACAATGGGGAGGGTACACTTTGTCTGATTAATACACACCAGAATAAGGCATAGGTGCCATATATATTTGCAATCCAGTAAATAAACAAGCTGGAGGCTTAAAACTATTCCAAGATTCTTTACCCAAGTACTTTAAAATCTGCCTTTATTATTATGCATTAATGCCAAAAGCAATTCCTTAAACAGTGCTCCCCAAACAGAGTGTGTAAGAATACACACAAAATGTAATTGATAGGTGTTCAAAAACTAAATTTATAATGGGCAAAGTTCACAAAAAAGATAGACAGATATAAGATTTATAATATTCAATAAATAAACAAATGCTCAAGTTCAGTACTGAAGGATTTTTTTTCCCATTTCCTTTCTTCTTTTCATATGCTTTTATGTTTTTCTTTAATTCCACAATTCTACTTTACAATTCAGACATAGTGCTTTGAAATGAATTTTTTTTTAGTTAGACATTTTTTAGATATGTATGTATACCTGTCTTTGAATCATTTAGACAAGCCAGCCACTAAAAATGAACTTTGCCAGAGGTTCCTCAACACAAACTCCATTGGAATCGACTGCCTCAGGCAGATTCAGCACCTGAAAGCTTATTCACACTGATGGAGCTAAGCAGTTCGTAATTCACAACCTATGACCCAAGATATTTGTGCGCTGAATGGTCCAGTGCTGACCTTTGCCTCGGGTGCCAAGTAGTCCCCAGTCCCTGCACACTTCTTTATTTAAGTGGTAATGAATGTAAAATCAGATTCATCCTTTGTTAAATAGTGATCTTTCCTGAAAGATAAAGCATATGTGTCCTTCTTTCACCTCAAGGAATATACTGTAAATAGCAAACACCAACAAAGGTTAGAGGATATTTCGGTCTTTAATGTTTATAAAACTCAAAAATCACGCTGTTTAGGTTGGTCAACCACACAAATGAGAATAGTTATTGTCACATTTCCAAACTGGTGAAAACTAGTAAATAAATGATTCATGGTTCCTGTAGTTGTTACACTGTAACCAACAGTAGCGATATACTAATGAATAGTAGCAACACACTGTAACAAAGTAATTTGTTTAAGGTTTCTTTTCTCTCTCCTCCACCCCATGGAAAGCAAAACGCTATATTTTCAAAAATTCAATCTTCAACTGAAAAAGCCGACATGAACCAAATGCAAACTTCCATTGAAGCTGAAGTTGGTTGCCTGCATAATCATTAATGAAACAATGGGCTCAGGCACACAAAACCAGCATTTTACACATCGCCTGCGTTACCATGACAGCTTCTAAGCCTGCATAATTTGTACCAATGAAAGTCTGGAGAAAACAGTCAAACTTTTATGTTATAGATTTCTTTTTTTCATGTCACAGTGGCCTGACATGCTCTAAGCCCTTCAGTGATTTCTAATTTTGAAGCTTGATACAACAGAGGCAGGAGAGGAACCTTAGGCCATGTTGATTGGGCATATCCAACTGAAGAGTTCTATCCTCACAGGCATTCCAGTCATCTGTTAACAAAGAGGTAATGCCACAAAGAAATTTCTCCAGCTAAATACAATACATTTATAAACAAGCAGCACTCCTCAATCATATGCACCACGCAAAGAAACCATAACTACACTTAATAAAGTAGTAAACATAGCTTCTTCTCACAATAACATGCCGTTATCAACTGGACTGCTCTCAGGATTGAAACCAAGAGACAGACACCCACCATGACATTAATTCATTATAATATTGACTCTGAATCCCTCCTGTGGTCAACATTTTAGCATGGACAAAACAAAAACTGGAGATTGATATACCTGAAGAATATGTACCCTATAAATTTAAAATGTAGTTGACTGGTAATTATCTAGACAATTTGACCTAGAAACTTGAATTCTACAATTTGCCCAGCTTTTACCACAACCATTCATTATATGGATTATCTGTCATGTACAAGTAAGCCCTACAAAGATACTTTATAATACCATGACAGCAATGATTTAAGGAGCATTCCAATATATTCCGTACTACAGAGACTTACATTTATGTCTGTTATTATGTAATGATTGTAACGAGGTCAGATGGATGGACCTCATAGAATATGAATTCCCTGATTGGACCAGGTTAACAGCCCTAATCAGGGAGCCCGGGCTGAGAGATATAAACAGAATTGCCAGAGGTTCTGTTCACTCTGACAGCTGACTCTGAGGGAGCTAGATCAGTGTCAAAGACTCTCCACGTGTAAATAAAGGGTAATTCGGTGATGGGATATTAGCCTCTGTAGAGTTATTTCACATAGGTTTGTTCTTGGGATCAGTAGTGTCAGTTGTTCCTTTAGAAGTTGACTCCCACTGCATTAGCAAGCACAACAGTGGGTTTGGAAATGTTAAGTTTAAATACCACTGAGATTTGAACTGATCTGTCTTAAGCACGCACAGTCATTGAATCTTTCCAAAGACAGATTGAGTTAACAGTAGATGAGATGTCATCTTGTTCAATTTGCAGACTGTTTTATTTCTACAGTAGACAAAACATACATGAACACCGAGTATGATGAAAGCTACGTGATACAATCAATTAAACTTTGATATTTTGGAAATATTTGGAAATGAGATGACATGATCTTAAAATCAGAGACATGTTCTTCAAAGCTGAAATCAGAAAGCACTTCTTCACACAATGAATAGAGGAACTTTCTTGCACAAAAGAATGTGGATATTTGATAAATTGCAACTGTAACAACAAAGTTTGATCATTTTTTTGTGAAAGGTACCAAAAGATAAGCAATGGCAGGGAAGTAGGACTGGTGTACAGATCAGCCATGATCAAACTGAATAGCAGAACAGCCTTAAGGGCTGAATGGCCTACACCTTTTTCACATGTGCAAAGATAAAGAACCCATGTACACTAGCTCATTTGGAAGGAACTATTTGGTAAGTGTGAAATACTGGAATGCTCTCTGTGACCTATTTCGCCCTTCAAATCTGTTGCTATTCAATAAGGTCACAGGTTGAATCACTATATCAACAAAACCTTCCTGTACCATCTCCATATCCCCTCATTCCCTTAAGACTCAAAAAACTCATTGTCTAGAATATAGTCAACGAAACAGCATTCATAGCTTTCTAAGGTAGAAAATTCCAAAGACTGAGAATCCCTTGAGTGAAGAAATTTCTTCTCATCCCAGTCCTAAATATATGACTCCATACTTTCAGGTTGCAAATTGATGTTCTTGATTCCCCAGACATATTTTCTCAGCAACTAACCTGACTGACCCATAAGAATTTTATATGTTTCAATTAAATCACCTTTCATTCTTCTATATTCCAGCATATACAGACTTGGTCCATGCAATCTCTCCTCATCTCAATCTCAGCACTGTTGAATTAATCTGGTGCACTGCTTTGCACTTCCTTTAGAGTAAGGAGTCCAAAACAGCACCTAGTACTCTAAGTGTGGTCCCAACAAAGTCCTAAATGACTGCAGGAAGACTTCTTGTACTTGAATTTCTTTGATATGAAGTCTAACTTACCATTTGCTTGCCTAATTACTTCCAATATTCCATGGGAGGGCAATCTTGAAGCCAGCTCTACAAGCGTCCCAGCAAAACTTATACATGACATTGTGCCCCAATGGCTGAAAAGCATCTCGCCCCACCAGGTCCTCCTCTCTCAGCTCTCAAACGGCCAGCATTCCAGGGGAGGAAATAGAAAATCTCACAACAACACTCTGAAGCTCTCCTTGATGCGCAGCGAGATTGATATTAATCACTCATTCAGAACAGCAACAACTAGTCCATCAAGCTGCATCATGTCTTGATTCCAAATGACGAAGCACAGCAGTAGCACAGAAAGAAAAGACAAAGGCAATGAGTCCAACATTCCAGATCCCATCACTTTGTGGAATGTCTTGTCCCATGTGCTCAAAGATTCTGCAGGTTGAGAATTCCCCTGATCAGTCCAATGGCGACATATGGCAGATATACAATCTCCCAGTTCTTACACTCCAGGCCTCAGCCAGTAAAGGAACATGTTCCATATACCGTCTTAACCCCGTTATCGATCTACACTTCTCAGAATTCTCAGTTATTGTATATTCCTTTGCTGTGCTTTTTTTCCCATCGCATGGATTTTTCTGGATTGAATTGCTTTTGCCACTTCTTTGGCCATCTGACCGATTCGTTAATATCCTGCAATCCGTATCTTTCTTCCTCACTGTCAACCACATGGCTAATTTTGATACCATGTGCAAACCTCCACTGCATTTAAGTTAATATAAATAGTATAAACAGCAAAGATCTAGTACTAAGCCCTGTGGAATCCCACTGGAAACAGCATTAAAATCACAAAAACACCCATCAATGACAAAACATCCTCCTGCCATTGAGGGAGAAGCAGTGAATGTTAACTATATGAACTTCAGTAAGGTATTAGACAAGGTTCCTCATGGTAGACTGGTTAACAAGGTTAGATCACATGGAATACAGGGAGAACTAGCCATCTGGATACAGAACTGGCTTGAAGGTAGAAGACAGAGGATGATGGTAGAAGGTTGCTTTTCAGACTGGAGGCTTGTGACCAGCGGTGTGCCACAAGGATCGGTGCTGGATTCTCTGCTTTTTGTTATTTGTACAAATGATTTGGATGTGAACATAGGAGGTATGGTTAGTAAGTATGCAGATAACACCAAAATTGGAGGTGTAGTGAATAGCGAAGAAGGTTACCTCAGGGTAAAATCGGATCTTGATCAAATGGGCCAATGGGCCGAGGAGTGGCAGATGGAGTTTAATTTAGACAAATGTGAGGTACTGCATTTTGGAAAGGCAAATCAGGGCAGGATCTATAAACTTAATGCTAAGGTCCAGAGGAATGTTGCTGAACAAAGAGATCTTGACATACAGGTTCATAGTTCCTTGGAAGTGGAGTCACAGGATAACAGGATAATGAAGATGGCATTTGGTACACTTGCCTTTACTGGTCAGTGCATTGCACATAAGAGTTGGGAGGTCATGTTATGGCTGTACAGGACATTGGTTAGGCCATTTTTGGAGCATTGCATGCAATTCTGATCTCCCTACTACAGGAAGGATGTTGTAAAAATAGAAAGGGTTCATAAAATATTTATAAGGATGTTGCCAGAGTTGGAGGGTTTGATTGATTGATTGATTTATTTATTGTCACGTGTGCCAAAATACAGTGAAAAGCTTTGTTTACGAGTGGTACTGGCAGATCATAGTAAACAAGGATGTACAGATCAAAAAGACTTAGAGGCATACAGATTACATTGCACAGGGCGTGCACTAGGCAAGATCAATGTTAGCAAGATCAGCATTATTTGAGGCTAGAGAGTCCATTCATCAATTCATTCTGATAACAGCCAGGCAGAAGCTGTTCCTGAACCAACTCACGCGTATGTTCAGGCTTCTGTATCTTCTGCCTGACGGAAGAGGTTGTAGGAGATCATTACTGGGGTGGGATGGGTCTTTGATGATGTTGGCAGCCTTTCCACAGCAACGAGCTGTGTAAATGGAGTCCATGGATGGAAGCTTGGCTTCATTGATGGTCTGGGCTGTGCACACCACCTCCTGTAGTTTCTTACGGTCCTGGGCAGAGCAGTTGCCATACCAGGCCGTTATGCACCCAGACAGTATGCTTTCAATAGTATCTGTAGAAGTTGGTGAGGGACCTTATGGACATACCAAATTTCCTGAGCTGCCTGAGGAAGAAGAGGCATTGTTGTGCTTTCTTGACTGTTGCATCTAAGTCGGAAGTCCAGGACAGGTTGTCAGTTATCGTCACGCCAAGGAACTTGATGCTCTTCACCCTCTCAACCTCAGTTCCATTCATGTTGATGGGGGCATGTTCACTCCCTTTCTTTCTGAAGTCAATGATCAGTTCTTTAGTTTTGCCGACACTGAGAGACAGATTGTTTTCACTGCACCATGTCACTAAGCCATCTGGCTCCCTTCTGTAGTTTGACTCATCACTGTTAGATATCCGTCCCACTATGGTGGTGTTGTCAGCGAACTTGTAGATGGCATTTGTTCGGAATTTGGCAACACAATCATCGACGTAAAGGGAGTACAATAGGGGCTGAGGACGCATCCTTGGGGGGCTCCTGCGTTGAGTGGTATTGTGGAGGAGGTGCAGTTACCTATTCACACTAATTGTGACCTATAGGTCAGAAAGCTGAGGATCCAGTCGCAGAGGGCAGAGCCGAGACGAATGTCATGCAGTTTGAGATCAGTCTGGAGGGGATAATGGTGTTGAAGGTGGAGCTGTAGCCAATGAGCAGGAGTCTGATGTAGGTGTCTTTGTTGTCCAAATGTTCCAGGGATGAGTGCAGGGCTAAGGATATGGCATCTGCTGTGGACCTGTTATGTCGGTAGGGCATTGAGACATGCTGGGAGACTGGAGCTGATGTGGGCCATGACCAGTCTCTCGAAACACTTCATGATTATTGAGGTCAGAGTCGCTGGATGGTAGTCATTAAGGCACATTGCATGGGGATGACGGTGGTCTTTGAGCCATAAGAAGAGGCTGAATAGACTGTGGCTATTTTCCCTAGAGGATCGGAGGCTGACGGGTGACGGGTGACCTTTAGAGGTTTATAAAATCATAGACAGGGTAAATGGCAACATCTTTTCCCCGGAGTGGGGGAGTCCAAAACTGGAGGGCATAGGTTTATGGTGAGAGGAGAAAGATATAAAAGGGACCTAAGGGGCAACTTTTTCACACAGATGGTGGCGCGTGTATGGAATGAGCAGCCACAGGAAGTGGTGGAGGCAGGTAAAATTACATTTAAAATGAATAGCGTTTAAAGGGATGTGGGCCAAATGGGACTAGATTTATCCAGGAGTTGTTTCCGTGCTGTACATCTCTATGACTCTATGACTATGACTCTTGAGTTGACATCATTTACAAATCAAGGAACAGCCACCACCAAAGAGGCACTTACTGTAATTGTACAGTAATTTTGTGATTCACGTACAAGGACACGCAGGACACTCTGACGACAAATATTTGAATAACATTTCTCTAATCATTTCGATAATAATCAACCGTTCTTATTTTTCCCCCCAAAGTGAATAAGGTCACATGCCTCCACATTATATTCCGTCTGTCCATGTTATTGTTCACTCATTTAATGCTTCTATATGCTGTTGTGTCCTCTTCATATCCCCTTACAGTTGACTTACCTACCTAAATTTATATCCAAATTTGTTGACAATGCACTACTCTAAGTCACCTAAAATCACTAACAAAAATGGTAATAACTAAGACCCCAGTTCTGCATCTTGTGCCAATTACAGCCTGTCAACTCAAAAACTTTCCTTATTTACTTTTAGTCCATTAACCAATCCTCAATCTACGTGAATTATATTACCAACGCAATGCCACATCACATGTACCTTAGTTTTGTATAATAATCCCTTGTGGCATTTTACTGAACAATAAAACTCCCAAGGATTAATGCACAGGGGTGGCATGGTGGCTCAGTGGTTAGCACTGCTACCCTCATAGCACCAGGGACCCAAGTTCAAGTCTGTGTGCAGCTGCCACATTCTTCCTGAGTCTGCGTGTGTTTCCTCTGGGTGCTCTGGTTTGTTCCCACAGTCCAAAAATGTACAGGTTAGGTGGATTAGCCATGGGAAATGCAGGGAGAGTGGGTCTGGGTGGGATGGTCTTCAGAGGGTCAGTGTCAACTTGATGGGCTGAATGGCCTGCTCCACACTGTAGGGATTCTAACCCTTGATACATTTATCTCTATTTTCCCAAAATGAACTTTCCTCAACACTACAATCACTGTTTGGGGATGTGGGATATCCAATAAACATCTCCCAGCGATGTTTCCTGCCCTTGGTCTATCCAATCTCAATCTGCATCATGACTTTGCAAGCTCAGACATTTTCGCTCTTTTACCCTCATCCTATTCTTTAGGAATTTTTCCCTTTGTCCAGCTTTCCCAGAAATCAAGTCAAAAATCAGTAAACCTGGTTCCTAACCTTGGTCAATCTGTAATCACATCTCCTTAAGGAGTAATTGAACAATTCAATTTATTTCTATCTGTTAAAACTCAACTTTGCACAGTTTGATGCAGTGCCTTTATGAGCTCTCAGGGGCTCAATTATTTACTCCCTGACCCACACTCCTCATTTTTACAGAAACAGATGTTCTGGTCCACAGACTTTTGGCTTAATCTGGCTGAATTTAAGCACCTCCTAAACACACCCACCCCTCTCTCCTTCAAACCCAAGTCATCAGTTTAAAGCTCTATCTACCATTCTATTCATTCAATTTTATTGTCTCACAGAACATGGACATCACTGGCAAGGTCAGCATGTGTTACCTATCTCTAACTGGGTTTATGATGGTGCCACTAGGACATTGGTTCCAGCCTGCTTTAAGCTAAGCTCTTGCCAATGGTGAAGTCCTGTCTTTTCCAACTACTGGCATCAGTGTCCCAAACAGCAAAACCCCTGCTTCCCCCACCACACTTTCAGCTACTCTTTTAATCTTCTATTTCCTATGCTAATTTGCACAAGGCTCAGGTGACAAACCTGACATCAACACCTGTAAGACTCTGTGCTTCATTTTAATCCAGCCCCTCAAGTGTGCTCAGCAGAATCTCATTTCTAATTTTAACCAAGTTGTTGGACCACAACAACTGGGTTCTTCTCTAACTGTGAGAACCTAGGCTCCAGGTATGCAACACAATGTAGAATTCTCTTGTTCATGGCTGCAGACAGGCCTGGATATCTCCCTGACTGTACTATCATTGCCACATTCCCTTTCACTTTCTCCATATGAACGGTCAACTGCATCACAGTGTCCATCCTGCCATCCTGTAGACTTTGGTCGCATTAACAAAGGTGTCAAAAGCCTAGCACCTGCTAAACAAGGTCAAAGAGCATAGTACCTCAGCACTGCACTGGGATGCTGTGACATGTCCAACGCGCAGGCCCCTGTGTCAGACTACTATCCACTCCCATGCCACTAATTGAACAGAGGGGGGGTTGGGTGGGGGATGGGTGGGGGGCATCTGGATCAAAGTTTCTAGATAACTTTCCTGGTCCTTGAAGTCCCATATTATCAGCAGCTCAGATCCCAGGTCCACAACTCTGTACCCACATTCCTCAAATTGAATACCCTACCTGCAGATGTGTTTGTACAGGATCTTGCTGGTCTCCAATGGTCTCTAATCATTATGTATATATTTAATCAATTAACTAAGTAGCTAATGCACCTTAAATTATTGTTTCAGTTTAAAGCACGGTCCTAGCTCAAATGCAAAAATCATTAAAACTGATCAACCAATCTCTTTCCAATGTCTGTATTAATTGTTAAAGACAGTCTTCAAAGATGAGCAAAGATTAAAGAAATCCATCAATATTAAAGTGCTGGATGTCGCCTTAATGACCAAAATGTTGCTTTCGAATGCTCCATGGTTCACTGTTGGAAACTCGTTAAAACAACAGTGCATTTGCATGTTACCCAGCTATCAGCAACTTGGCAACTTAGCATGTACAGCTGACCATCTTAGTCAAGTTTCTCCTGAAACCATACTTTAAGACTGCTCAAGTTAGAGTTGTACCTGTGAAAATAATGGCAACAGAATCCCAAAACATGCACACAGCATGCAATTCTGGCTCACCAATGTTAAATGGCATCAGAATTCTTCTTCAATATTTACCATGATCAATGATGTATCCACATTTCCCATTTAGATTTTCCTTGTCAACTTTACCATATAATTGTACACACTAGCCACTAGGTTAGTATGTGCAGTAAGTTCCTAAATTCTCTTTCCCAGTCCCCATCAATATCTTGCATATTAAAAATACCATCATGAACTGATCTTAGAAAGTTACTCTCTATTTACAAGTATTAAACAGAAATAAAACATTTTGTATTGTAATGTCTTTCTGGCCTCCTGGTCAGCATGTACTAGTTTCAGTAGACTAGTGCTCTCTAATCCCATTTTTGAAGAGTGCAGGAAGTGTTCACTACAGCATGGCCTCCATTTTTTCCACTAGGATTGAGTTTCCCACTGAAAACAAAATTGTATATTGTTTATTGTCATATTGTGTACTACAGGAACTGAAGCAATTCTTGTGAGTTCAATGAATAAAATACACCATTTTGGAAACATAAAAAGAACATAACTCAACATCTAGTCTGCTTCACACCTAACAGAGCATATCTGATGCTGAAAATGGATGCAGAATGTAAAATAATGCTCCAGTCCCCATCATTTCAGTGATTATCTTCACGAACACAAAGTTTGACCCCCAAAAAACTAGAAATCCTTGATTTGAAAGGATTGCTACAATAGTTCATATATTATTCATTTTGTAACAATTCTGTCATGATTATATTTGGGGAGTCAGTGGTAAACTGAATTTTTTCATGGCAGCAAAGTTTGTGTGGTTTATCGAGGTCAGCTAAATCTTGAGGCAGTGACTTATGCATTTATTTAAACATTACCAGCCATGCATTTCATATTGCAGTCTCATTTAAACAAGAATATTATAAGCTTTAGTCAAGAGTTCAAAAGGTACTGTTTATAAACAGTGAAAAGTATCATCACCAGATTGCTGATACTAGAAAATAAATTATAAGTTTTAATTGCAAAATTAATTAGTATGGATGAGTAAAGAACTGAAGAGCTGTCTGTCACAAAACCAACACTTGTTAAACGCTCTAGTGCATTTTGTTTTCTTTTCCGGATTACATTTTTAAATACCCAATGAAAAATGTGCATATAATTACTGATGCACCAAATATCTTTTAACACTTCGTATCCTGTACAGCAACAGAAAGCGAACTGAAGACTTCTCTCTCTGTACATTATTTATATCGAAAAAGGTGCAAATGCTGTAAATCTGAAACAATTAAATCTGAACTCTGTGCAAGAAACAGTTAACACTCCACTTATAAAATCCATGCTCATAATGAACATGAAGGATAATCAAGACCCTTTGTGGAAGAGGAAAAGAAATGGAAGTCAGGGAGGGAAATGCAACAAGGGAAACAATCACAAGGAGAAGTTAAAGGATGAGCGTCCATCAACAGTTTCATGGAAGAGCAAGAAATGTTGGATGGTATAAAAGTCACCTTAGTGAGATATAGAAAAGGCAAAAAATGAAAAGAATGTACATCTAAAATTTGTAAAAACAAAACTCAGAAGCATGAGAAATCATCATGTGAGAGAAAAAGGTAAGGTGGGCCAGAAATGAGGTTTACAAAATACACAGGAATCTTGAAACAAAAACATACAATTTTAAAATTGCACCGTACACCCCATCATTCCCAAAAAGAGTAAAGGAACAACTGCCCTCCTTGCAGAACACACTTCTAGAGTTCAGTTCAGATCAAACACAAATCCTCACAATTTCTCTCCTCTCCCGCAGATGGTGACAGATCCACCCCACATATCCCGAGCTCCTTGTTGAAAAGAAAATGTTTTGAAGTTGCTTAAATCAATATCCAGAGAAGAGAGGTGCAAAATATCCAAACATTAGCACAAAGCACCATTTGAAGTCAAAGAATTGACAAGCGCCGAAATCAATGAAAAAGACAATATGGTGGTAGCTAACCAATGAGCTACCATTCATTTTGTGGCAAAATTCAAATCTGGGGACAGCAACAAAAATTGCTGGAAAAGGTCAGCAGATCTAGCAGCATCTGTGGAGAGAAACTAGAGTTAATGTTTCAGGTTGAGTGATCCTTCCTCAGGCAGATGCTTCGGAGGAAGGGTCACTCAACCTGAAACGTTAACTCTAATCTCTCTCCAGAGATGCTGCTAGACCTGCTGAGCTTTTCCAGCAATTTCTGTTTTTGTTTCTGATTTACAGCATACGCAGTTCTTTAGGTTTTTATTCAAATTTGGGGAGAGGGGTTGGGGGAGAGAGAGGGGGAGAGAGAGAGAGAGAGAGAAATATGGTGACAGAAGAAACCAGACATCAAATGAACTTTTAACAGTGACGAATTGATAAATCGAAATTTGCAAGGTCCAAGTAAGAAGTTGCGTCCACAGAGTTGTCAATATAATAGAGAAATAGAAACAAAAACAGAAATTGCTGGTAAACCTCAGCAGGTCTGGAAGCAACTGTCAGATAAAGCAGAGTTAATGTTTTGAGCCTGATGACTCTTCATCACAGCAGAGGAATAGGACAAGCAGATCCTGCAGCAGTGGGCAAATACAAATATTCCACAAGTCCTGTAAAAGGAGTCAAAATTCACCCATAAGTACACGATATTGGAACAGAATTAGGTCATTTGGCCCATCAAGCGTGTTTCGCAATTCGATCATGGCTGACACGTTTCTCAACTCAATTCTTCTTTCTTTTCCCCATAAGCCTTGATCCTCTTCCCAATCAAAAAGCTATCTTGCTCTGTAATTGACACTCACAACCTTCTGCGGCAATAAGTTCCACAGATCCAGCACCCAAAAGGAGTGAAGAGAGTTCAAAGAGGAGTTGTTTTGGTTAAGAATCTCAGTTCAGCACAGGTGAGTGCTGAGAAATGAGGAATTGATTGACTGCTGTTGAACTATCGAGATGCAAAGGGATTATCGCCATAAAACCAGCTCTCCATTTGAATAGGACACCTACTTGAGGTCTCAAGTTTCTGCTATGGGTCGTTATGTGACAAGATAGGCTGATCTTTGACCAAATGGGAAAGTACATCCTCAATGTAATAGGATCTGAAGTGCAGGATTTGGTTCCTGTTCTAGGCTTCTCTGCTGCTCCTTTGCTTCATTAATTAAAATCTTGGGAATCAAAACTTGATACAATTTCAAGGACAAGTTGTCATCCTGAAAAATTCATAGCAAGCTCCTCCCAGTCATTACTATCAATTACCGTGTGCTTCAAGGACAGGTCAGAGTGTCTTGGAAGAGTTTTCTTTGTTCTCCCCTGAAACATTGGCCATTGGAGAATTCAGAAAACAGGACTTGGCACAGTAAACAGTTTTCAGCCATCCAGCAACATGTCCTGTCCATCAAAGTTCATTTTGTGGGGGATTTTCCTGAATGCTCATGGAGCTGAGTTCAGGAAAGACACTCACATTTGTTCCATGGTCTTCCCACTGAATTCAGCAAATGTATAGATGCATTGCCGATGGACTTTCTTTCACACTGAGTACATTCTTTCACTCACTGATGCATTCTCCATGCTTCACTGCAATGCAGGAGTGTGACAACAAGAACTGTTTTGTACACCAGGGTTTTTGTTCACTTGCAGTAGCCTTTGTTCTTAAAGACTCAAAGTAGTCGTCTGTATAGGGCTGAGCTGGTGCAGATGATCCAGTGTTGGATCTCCTCCTCAATGATGGCCTCTTGAGAGAGGCTGCCAAGGTATGATAAATATTGAACATATTCCAGAGTTTCCTTCAACAAGCTGTGACAGGTCGGGCTTATATCCATTGGAGTTTAGAAGAATGAGAGGTGATCTTATTGAGACATATAACATCCGAAAGAGTTTTCGAGAAGATTTGTAGCTCGGGTTGTGGATGAGGTTGTAGAATTGCTCGCCGAGCCGGTGTGTTTGGTTGCAAACTTTTCGTCACCCTACTAGGTAAACATCGTCAGTGCGCCTCCAGTGAAGCATCGGTGTTCTGTCCCGCTTGTTTTTAAAATGCTTCAGTTTGTTGGGGTGGTTGGTATTACTTCCGGTTTTGTTTCTCAGTGGTTTGTACACAGGGTCTAATTCAATGGAGTTCTGGTTAGAATGCCAGGGCTCCAGGAATTCCCTGGCATGTCTCTGTTTGGCTGTTGCAATTATGGTTGTGTTGTCCCAATCAAATTTGTGTCCTTCTTTATCCGTGTGTTGTGAGGCAAGTGAGAATTGGTCATGTCTCTTGATGGCTAGTTAGTATTCATGTACCCACATAGTCAATTTTCTTCCGGTTTGGCCTATGTAGTGTTTCTCACAGTCCTTACATGGTATTTTGTATATTATACTGGTTTTACGAGCATGTTTACAACCTCAGCTACAAATCTTCTCGAAAACTTTAAACACCTGCAGGCGCAACACCCTCAAACTGGAAACAAATGTCATCTGGCTGAGTGTGACCCGTGAACAACTATACTTCCTGCATGAATGCCTCAGAAAGTAGGTACTACCACAAAGCTTAAAATATAAACCACCTATCAATTCCTGGAGGCCTGGTATTCTAACCAGAACTCCATCAACATTGAATTAGACCCAGTGTACAAACCACTGAGAAACAGAACCGGAAGTGGTACCAAACACCCCAACAAACTGAGGCATGTAAAGAACAAGTGGCACAGAACACCAACGCTTCACCGGAGGCGCACTGACGATGATACCTAGCAGGGTGACAAAACGTATGCAACCACGTCTTGAATTGTTAGCACTGTTCAATGTCTATCCCATTTAGACATAGTGATAGTGCCGCGCAACACGATGGAAGGTATTCTCAATGTGAAGGCAGGAATTCATCTCCACAAGGCCTGTGTATTGGTTACTCTTACTGATACTGTCATGTGGATGCTCATCTGTCTTCTTGGCACCCCTCACACTTGATGTGGAGTGATGTAGCTCAAGCTATCTAATCAACTGACCCTCTTACTATAAAGAAGAGAAATGTCTATGGTGATATAGTATTTCCTGGTCTAGGGCTAATTGCCATTACAAGTAATCCATGACAGAGAGAAAATCCATAGCTGGTTTGAAGTTTGACATTGTCTAACCTGAAACATGGGAGACACAAGTAATTCTCACCTATTCATAGTTTTCTTTAAATAGTAACATAAAACCCTGCTAGTCTTCTCTCTCCCAAGAATACAAAACTGAAAACTCTTGTCAATTTAAATACATTGCGTACTTCCTCTAAAATGCAAGAATACCAATGATAGCTGGTGAAGAGTTTAAATTTGTTTCAGATGACAACTTGCTCCATCACAAAATAAGTGGACAAAAACTCTGAAGATATTTAAAATCATTGCTTCGTGCCTGTAAATGGTGTCTTGGTCTATGAAACTATTGATCGACTCATGCTGTGAATTACAAAAGGAGAAAGATAATGATGAATGAGCTGACTGGAATGACTCGTGTCTTTAGAAAATTATTTTACCCTCTGCAATTTCCCTCACTGAAAATCCACTAAAATTGTGGAGCATATTTAAAAAGGTAGCAGAGCTTTCAGTCATCCGTAATAACCTTTAAACTAACTGAGTCTATACGCTCTGCATAATTTGACATTTAAGTTGTCGCAATACATTGGTAGTAGAGAACAACTTGCTGACAAGAGAAATCAATAGCTCCATCTTGTTAACTCAATTTGACAAAACCAGAGATCAACATATTGTATTATTTTATTATATATTTTATACCAGACAACTGAAAATGTTATTAACCTCAACAGTAGGATGACAGGAGAACAACTAAGTTTCCATTTTTTTTGTCATGTTTTACCCAGGAAGTGTGCTCCAAAATGGCCAATAAATGCCGCATAGAAATCTTTGAATTCTAATCTAATTTCTGAAAATACTGTTTGTTTTGCTTCAATTTCCATAATGTTACATATAGATCTTGAATACAATTTGTTTAAGAGTTCATTCCCCACTTACAAGCGGATGCAGCAAATTAAAAGGCCAACACCAACTCAAATATAGCAACTGCTGGATTGCAGTGCTGCTTTTTTCATGCACCAAACTGTTAGATTCCATCAACTGTATTCAGCTCTGCATCGGGAGTTAATTCTGTTGTCTATTGGTGAAAAAGTCATGTAATTCACAGTTATAAAAAGATTTGACTGTTTCATTTAAGATGTCAAAAAGTAATGAAGAAAGATATTTTCCAACCAATTGCATCGCAACAGAGGAATATTGCAAATTATAACTATTCCAACCATTAAAAACATTTTAAAGTATGTTAAATATTTAGTCATATTATTTGTCAAACGTAAGTTTCTTAATACAACAACCTTGGAGTGAAGGTTCATAGTTCCTTGAAAGTGGAGTCACAGGTAGATAGGATAGTGAAGAAGGCATTTGGTACACTTGCCTTTATTGGTCAGTGCATTGAGTATAGGAGTTGGGAGGTCATGTTGCGGCTTTACAGGACATTGGTTAGAACACTTCTGGAATACCGTGTACAACTCTGGTCTCCCTGGGCTCAGAAAAGATTTACAAGGATGTTGCAAGGGTTGGAGGGTTTGAGCTATAGGGGCAGATTGAATAGGCTGGGGCTATTTTCCCTGGAGTGTCGGAAGCTGAGGGGTGACCTTATAGAGATTTATAAAATCATGAGGGGCATGGATAGGGTAAATAGACAAAGTCTTTTCCCCAGGGTGAGGGAGTCCAAAACTAGAGGGCATAGGTTTAAGGTGAGAGGGGAAAGATTTAAAAGGGACCTAAGGGACAACTTTTTCATGCAGAGGGTGGTGCATGCATGAAATGAGCTTCCAGAGGAAGTGGTGGAGGCTGGTACAATTGCAACATTTAAAAGGCATCTGGATGGGTATATGAATAGGAAGGGTTTAAAGGAATATGGGCCAAATGCTGGCAAATGGGACTAGATTTATCTAGGATATCTAGTCGGCATGGACAATTTGGACCAAAGGGTTTGTTTCCATGCTGTAATCTCTATGACTCTATATGTCATTAGGTTATTTGATTTTATATAATTCAGGGAATTATCAAAAGGTTTGCATATAAATCTAACCATGTAATATATACATAATAAACATACATACCAACAGAAAATTCTAATATGCTCAGCTGATCAGGCAGCAAGTGTAGACAGGCAAGCAGAATTAAAGTTTCTGTTTCATGAATTCACCTGCAATGTAAACTCTGCTTCTCTCTCCAAAGATATTTCCTGATCTGTTTTATACTTCCAGCATTTGTTGTTATTTCAGATTTTCACCATCTCATATTTTGTGTTTATCTTCCTTTTTCATCTGTAGTACACATTATCCACAGATTATTAAATTATTTTTAAAATCTTACAGTAGGAAATCATTTGGTTATTCTGATACTTAGTGAGAGAATTAATTGATTGGATTTGTGAATAAACTTTGTACTTAATGCAATTGTTGCCAACTTATCTTCAAAAAATGGACTGTAAAGAATTCAGAGGTGTACTGCAACATTTGTTTTGTTTTGTTGAAGCAGATGTGTAAAAATAATTAAATCAGGACATTACAGCTTGCTGACTGATCCAAACTGCACCCTGTTTGAGCACAAAAATTAATTCTTAATGCTACAAAACATTCAGCCACAAACATCACTACCAGAACACTGTGTGCAAGCTTATTCAGAAGCTGATACTTTCTAGAAAATACATTCTGTCAGGGCATTCGTATAGAAAACCTCAGCGTACTGGAATGTAACAAAGCAACAAGTCATTGAAAGATAACTTAAGTAGTGCAAGACATTAAAGATCAAATTCATTATTCATGTCAAACTGCATATTATTGCATCTAAAAGTATATCTTAAGAATTGAACTTACTTTTTTAACAATCACACCCTCTTCTACTGATACTATGAAATACAACTTCAGACAACATTGTTACAACATAATCAATATTCCATGCTGACTTCTGAAGATGGGTCATACCAGACTTGAAACATCAACTGTTTCTCTCCCCATAGATGCTGCCAGACCTGCTAAGTTTCTCCAGACGTTTTGCATTTGTTTCAGATTTCCAGCATCCACAGTGTTTTGCTTTTAATTGCTTTTAATGTTATAACTCCAACACTTTCTAGATGAGTTCTCATGCTCTTTGATATGGATATGGAGGACCCTTCCTCAGACCTTCTGCCAGTTCTTTATCAATTAAACAAAATATCTGAACCCCATTAAATAATCAAAATCTGTACAAAATAAATCATACACACACTTTAAGCAAAGTAGTTTAAATCACTATTTATTGGACTAATGTGAGTGGGGGTTATCCTGTCAATGTCTCTCTTTTTGGCTGTTAAAGTGTCTCCAACTTCTTATCTGGTCTTTCTCGTCCTGTTTAACGGCGCCCCCAAGCCGTCACTATGTCAAATGCCAATTTTCTGTTCCAGTAAGGAGTCAAATGTGGATTACTGCACATTCAATAGAACGATCGCGTTCAACTTTCCATTCTCTACCGCATAACTGCATTCAATGAACTATTGACATGAATGCACATTACTTCAAAAGTGCACACTGAAAACGTGGGCAATAATTATAAAACACAAAAAAGCCCAAGTCCATTGAAGGTCCGTTGAATATCGCGACTGTTAATGACAGTAATCATTGTTGAGAGTCAATCGCCAAGATCCAAAATTAGAATGAACGCACAAGTGCAATGGCAACAGATTCCTTTGATCAAATTTCATAACGTCGGGGGATTTTTCACTTCATTCATGAAAAGTCGCTTACAAATCTGAACATTCGAGACAGAAGAGTTGAAGAGATTAAACTACCCCCACCCTCCTCAAATCCGCGAAAATGTAAATATTGGAATATAACAAGATGCATCTTCGTTTTAGATGGGAATTTCTGTAAAATTTGATCTCAAAACACCAACAAACTATTCGACATAATAATTGCACAATGCACTGTTCAGTCTCGGGAGAGGCAACCAATTCTGCATTTTAGTCATGTAGTCAGTACATCTATCTTTTAAAGTAAACAATACCTTACCTTCGTATTCACTCAATTTCCACACTAAATTGAAACCGCAACTCTAGTACAATCAATTCCAAATAGTTGATAACCATACTTACATGCTGTTTCTTTTCATTGAAAATAGCACTGCTTAAATTAACCCAAGTTTTAATACAACTGCAATGTTCAGAAAGACAGCAGGCTATTTTTGTGCGTTTTTATCTATAAATAACAAATTGACCACTGAATGCAGTTTGCTCGGGACTGTGATCAGATTGCACACGTTTGCGCGGAGACTCTCTGTTCTGTTATTGTTGCAGAACTTCCCCGCATAATACAAGCAGCTCAGAGCACATTCTGCAAAATAATGCGTCTGGTTATTGAGACATGTACTTCAACGAACATGCTTGACTCACCGAGTAAATACTCCGACTTCCCAAACACATCTAGTTATTAGTCAACAATGCAAACAAAATTTCCCTGGAGGTGAAACTTGTTGAAGAGTTTGGAGTAGTTATGAGCACTGCAAGTAGTGAGTAACTCTGCTCCTGTCCGCTCTCTGAGGATCAGTGTATGACTGCTCCGCTCTCATCCCAGCTCTGTGCTCTCTGACGCCCCACGCTATTACATGGTACCGTCTCAAAACGGGGGTGTCCAAAGTCACTTAAATCAAAGCATTTACAACACCAACGTCACTTATAGCTGGGAAATGATGTGTCACCTTTATCTTGCTGAATATCATAATACTTGGCGAAATTTCATGCAGGGGCTGTGTTGCTAACAATCCCACACTCATCTCTCGATCCTTTGAGATTCCGATCTCTCCCTTTCAGCTTCGCTTTAGCACATTCCAGCAGTTTGCAGCTTCTGAGACGTGGCAATGCTCTGTGCCCTCAGTCTAACTCAAACACTTTCTACAGGTATAGTTATTCAAACTACACTTGGGAAGAATTTATATAAAACCTCGAGTAATTATTAATGATTTGTAAAGTAATGCAGCTATTAAATTTGCATGGTGATGTAATTCAACTAAAAGCTTAGCGATGGTCTCACCGTTGCATTAAGACGTCTGGAAAGTTTTGCTTTGATGGATGTTTACTTCTGATTTATTTGTTATTTTACTCTTGGATGCTTTATAATTGCAAGCTATTATTTTATATTCTATTATTACATGGAATATTTTATATGGCAACGTTATTATTGTCTAAATAGCAATTTCTGAAACAGTAATTGGAACCAGATGCCGTTTTTAACTTTCCGAAGTGTAGAGCTCACTTCTATAAATAAGTTAAAATGTATTTTCTCAATTGGCAAACGAACTGCTTGAATTTGTATTTGTTACTCGTTTAAAGTGTATGTGTTTGAAAAGTTTTAAAATGTAACAATCGACTTCAAAAAAAATTAAATACCAACGGTACTATCATTTAATTTCTCGGAATCGCACGTTCTTCGATTGTAGTCCTGTCTTTAATTGGCATTTTACATTCTGCGATTTTTTTTATTTTTACGACCATAGCTAGGGAGCAAGATAAACTAAGGGCTGGTAGAACATCTTAAATCCTGATTTTTTAGTACGTACACTATTCATGATTGTAATGACCTAGACTAAGTTAAAATAAGGATTAATGCTACAGTAGTTATGATTGTGTGGGACCAGTTGGAGTTAAGGTGAGGATTAATACTACATTAGTGATTGTGTGGGACCAGTCGGAGTTAAGGTGAGGATTAATACCACAATAGTGATTGTGTGGGACCAGTCGGAGTTAAGGTGAGAATTGATACCACAATAGTGATTGTGTGGGACCAGTCGGAGTTAAGGTGAGGATTAATACCACAATAGTGATTGTGTGGGACCAGTCGGAGTTAAGGTGAGGATTAATACCACAATAGTGATTGTGTGGGACCAGTTGGAGTTAAGGTGAGGATTAATACCACAATGGTGAAAGTGAGAGACCAGTTGGACTAGGTGAGAATGAAGAGTGAGGCAGTGCAGTTCTCTCTCTGGGCCGAGGGCGGCGCTGCTACCGTTGGAGCGGTGAGGCCGCACGTGCTGGTACACGGGCCTTTTCCGCGGGAAAGGCGGCTGACCGCCGCAAGGACACATGGGAAATGGAGTTCCAAATGCGACGAGCCGGCAACCGGACACTGAGCAGTATCCCAGAGCAGACTACAAAACCCAAGTGCAGCAAGCCACCCGGGACAGCTGAGCTTCCAAGATTACTATTATCCCATCATCAAGTATTTTTAAAATAAAAACATGCCGTTGCAAACCATATAGACAAGCAATATACCATTTAAAATCGGTTCCAATATGCAGTATCCTGCCTCACTTGAATAATGGTTCCGCAGCATGGTCGATAGATGAAGTTTGACTGTATTCATTGTCACTGGATGTTATAGAAAATAGATTTTATTTAATATTCATTGCCGACACAGTACTAATTTTCTTTATTCGTTCAAATGATACAGTTTGATAAAACGCTGTCTTTTGTTTGTTTTGCATCTTCATATACATTTTCCCTTTGGGAAGTTGCAGGCTGATTAGTATATTGAACTGCCAGTATCTGAGAAATGAAAACTGGTAATTAGTCTGGAGATTATTACTTCTGTGTTTCTATTTATTAGTTCTTTAAAATGCTGTCAGTAAAACCTCGTTGCTCGTTCTTGCATTGTTGTTGGTTTGTGTAGCTGGACCCTCTTCTCCATCTCCCAAGTTCACCTAATGCCTTGTGAAAATGTCCTTAACCCTGGCTCGAGGCATGAACCAAACTTCAGAATTCCCAGTTGTACCTGCAGACAACAGTATCTGTCCTTCTGACTATACTGTCCGCTATTCAAATAGCCCTCTGTACCAAGGTCAATTTGCTCATCTATTTTAAAGGCTTTTCCCTAATTTGTACAGGTAGCAATAATCTCGTGCCTGGCAAATTTAGGCAAAGGCTGAGGTGCTCCAGCACTGCACCTGACTTATCTGCATTCAAGCAGTTACACCCTCCTTTCCCCGATCATGAACCACAACAATACTATTTCCTAAACTAAGGGGTGTGACTGTATTTGGGTACAGCTAAATTGCTGTATCACGGATGCCCTGCCATGTCTACACCTTAGATCTATCTCAGCAACCCTGATGTAAAGTTTCTTGAGATGCAGATACTAAAGACATGGTTGTGTCAGACAGCAATGCTATCCAAGAGCTGTCATATATTCATATATCACCTTGTTTTCTTTGATTGATTAACATTTATGCATTTAATCAATTCATCCTTATAGTTTGTACTTTTTAACTAATTTAATTCAGCTGAATTTTACAAAAAAGAAATTAAGTGTTAACTTTGGGGAGTTCCATGGGCGGTTTCATAATTCTCCACTGCTCACCTTGTTAGCTTTTCATTACAGGGCATGTAGTGGTGTAATGGCCTTGTCACTGGACTATTAACCCAGAACCCCAGGATAATATTCTGGGGACATGGGTTTAAATCCAAACATAGCAGATGGTGAAGATTTTAAAAATCTGGGATAAAAAGCTAGCCTAATGTTAGCTGATGATTGTTGTAAAAACACATATATTTCAGCAACGTCTGTTAGGAAAAGAAATCTACCATAATTACCTGATCTAGCCCACATGTAACTCCCAACCAACTGCAATGTGATTGACTCTTGAATGCCCTCTGGGCAATTAGGAAGGAGCAGTAAATACTGGTCTAGCCAACTACAACAGCATTGCATGCAAGAATAAAGAAACATGCCTCCATGGCACCCTACTCGTATGATAACTTGCTCACCATTGGCAGAGTTACTTGCTACTGCCAGGACCTTCTGGAATTCCTGTGCTGGCTTCATTTTTTATTTAATTCAGCTGAGCACAGGGTCAAGTACCATCACTCAGGGCTGCCCAAGGAAAATTGGATTCCCACTTCAGCGAGAGACCTGGATGTTCTGGAGAATATGATGGAGCAGAGAAGGATCATCGTTTTCCCTCAGGACCACCAGAGGCTCTGGTATCTGCCAGCCTGGTCTCGAGTTGCCACCTGGGTCAAAGCAATGGCCATGGTGTGGATAAATACTCAGCAGTGCAGGAAGAGAGTTAATGACCTTCCGAGTCTAGTGACTGAGTGTCTGAAATCCATCTCCTCATCCACACCAAGAAGAGGATTCTTGCTTTCTTGCTCATGGACTTCTGCTGAGACTTCCATGTCCTGACAACCAAGGAAAATTCATTGTCATAATACTGCTGTTCCGTTACCAGCAGAGTGAATTGTGCTCAATAATTCCAAACTTCTACGGTTATTTCGCAACTCATTCTTTCGCTTGTCTCCTGCAGGTTCCAATGGCATCTGCACAGTCTCAACCACAAGTAGATCACCCCCACAGGCCATCATCTCTTCCTGTACATCTGAGGAAAAAGATACAGATCCTTCAGAGGAGGCACGGGAAAGCTGCCGCTTGCACCGTCTGCTCAGATGCTGACACCTCAGTGGATACTTTAGCTAAAGTACAGTCAGGATCGCATTCTAGTAAGCACATCACAGTCATGTTTCCACAATTCTTCAAGGAAAAACACCTCAGGTCACTGGCACTCAGAGACCGCCAGAGACCAGGCACCCAAGAGGACCTCGTGGCATCAGCCATTAGCAACTTCATCCACATGCACAAGCTGACACAGGATGTGAGCAACAGGGAGGTTAGTCGGATGCACTGGGCAAACTGACTCGAAATCTGGAGGATTGCAAGGTTGTTGCTAAGAGAGCAAACAAGGAGCCCCTGATATGCACCTTGGTCAAATTCATGAGCTGGATGTTTGTTTCTATATACAATGAAAGGTGCTCTCCAAAGTGCAACATTGAAGTGGAGAACTGTATTCAAAGTGATTTGAAGATGTGTCCTGGTGATCTGGTGTGGCTGGTCCTGTGGATTGGGGAGTGGGTGGTTGTAGGCAGTTGCTGCCCATGCAATGTAAGCCGAGATGTTAGGGATTGCCTTCCAGGATAGAGACCCAATGAAGCAAACAGTGAGCTGGAGCCACTAGTTACCTACTCTGACATTCAGGAAAGTCTCGTCACGTCTATCTTCTATCCAGTGGGTGAGAGAATAGGATATCAATGAGGCAAGATTAGATACTAATGGCAATCAATACAAATAGGCCTGTCACTGCTCACAAGTGAGATTCTCATCTTATCATTAAGACCTTGGTTGCAGAATTGGACTTTATTATCTTGATGTCAGGAATCCCATTTTTCCAATCTTGACATATTTTCCCAACTGGCTAATCATTGCCCATATTGTTCAGGGAATGGGAAGATTCCACCCTTGATCTAGATTTAGTTATCCAGAGAGTAAACTATGTATTTATCTATAATGCAAACTGTTTCAAATATTGGAAGCAAAAAGCAGCACCTCCTTCCTCTTTTTCACCAAACTCCTAATCTAAACACGCTGGGCTATGGTTAGAAATTTTGGGAAATCAGGCAACATGTCAAGCAGGGGCTTCGAAACATCAAGACCAAAATGTCGCATTTTCCAACCAAGTCCCAGATGTCAAGATGAGATTCTCCCAAGTGAGCAGTGCAAGTCCTAATAACGGGGGTCATCACTTATGACCATCTTCATGACTACCCAAGTTCACCTCATTCATTTGCATGATTCCATTCTACCGTTCACCTCATTCATTTGCATGATTCCATTCTACCACCACCAAATAAAATAGAATATCCCTTATTTAAAGTTTTGCAAAGATCTGTAGCTCGGGTTGTGGGTAAGGTTGTTGACTTGCTCGCCGAGCTGGCTTGTTCTCGTTCAGAAGTTTCGTCACCATGCTAGGTGACATCATCAGTGGAGCCTCCGATGAAGCGGTGTTATTCTACTTCGCTTGGAATTTATACTGTTTGGTCCATTATGGTGAGTACAGATCAAAAACCGGAAATGACACTAGTCACCATAACGTACCAGACGGTATAAATTCCAAGCGGAGTAGAATAACACCGCTTCATCGGAGGCTCCACTGATGATGTCACCT
>NC_063333.1:67129179-67141758 GCF_021869965.1 Rhincodon typus | reverse complement strand
AGGTGACATCATCAGTGGAGCCTCCGATGAAGCGGTGTTATTCTACTTCGCTTGGAATTTATACTGTTTGGTCCATTATGGTGAGTACAGATCAAAAACCGGAAATGACACTAGTCACCATAACGTACCAGACGGTATAAATTCCAAGCGGAGTAGAATAACACCGCTTCATCGGAGGCTCCACTGATGATGTCACCTAGCATGGTGACGAAACGTCTGAACGAGAACAAGCCAGCTCGGCGAGCAAGTCAACAATATCCCTTATT
This sequence comes from Rhincodon typus, assembly GCF_021869965.1. Taxonomy (NCBI): domain Eukaryota; kingdom Metazoa; phylum Chordata; class Chondrichthyes; order Orectolobiformes; family Rhincodontidae; genus Rhincodon; species Rhincodon typus. Next base: position 67,141,492 of record NC_063333.1, on the reverse strand, counting down.
GTCAAGTACTCAAGCACGGAAGTACAGAATACAGTGAAAAGTTTACAATGTTGCCCCATATGGCACCATCTTAGGTACAAAGTACCGAGATACAGATCTTAGATACAAAATAGAGAAAGAAAGGGAAAAAGAAAGGGAAAAAAAGTTACATTACCTACAGTTATTCATAGTATAAGAAGAAATGAGAAATAAAGTTGAAAAGTTAAGCATTACAGTCTTTCCATAAAGGGCCTGCAGTAGATCAGTGTCTTTTACACATGGTCTGACCGGGTTCGCCAGCCACTGACCGCTCGCACTGGTCCCCAGTCCAACAACTGTCCTGCTCTGCTTGGACTTCCAGCCCACTGGCTGTCCCTGCTGTACTCAAGTATCAAGTCCACTGGTCATCCCCGCATCGCTCAAGGGCCCAGCCCACTGGTCATCCCCACATCGCTCAAGTGCCCAGCCCACTGGTCATCCCCGCATCGGTCAAGTGCCCAGCCCACTGGTCATCCCTGCATCGCTCAAGTGCCCAGCCCACTGGTCATCCCCGCATCGCTCAAGTGCCCAGCCGACTGGTCATCCCTGCTTTGTGCAAGTTTCCATCCCGCTGGCCATCCCCACTCCATTTGGGCCTCCATCCTGCTCTGCTCCCTGGCTCCAGCCCGCTCTACCTTAGGGGAGAACACCAAAAAGAGGGGCAAAAAGAGATAAAAAATGGGAAATAAACAGAAGGAGCGGAGGAGCTCTGGTTGGAGCATCCTATTCTGCCGCCATCTTGACCAAGATAGAAAGTTGAAACTAAGAATTCCTGACATGAAAGTCTGCGTGGGTACTGGTGACTCCAGCTCGCTTCTTGCTTCTCTGAATCTCGATCTTGGACACCCCAGCATTAACGTGTGAGGGGCCACTTCCTGGGCAGAGGCTGCACACACTCCATGTACACAGACCTTGGTATCTTACATTTATCAGTCTCACTACCTCATCATAGTAACTCTCCAGTTCACTTACAGTACACATCTGCACTTAATGTTGCACTTTGGAGTGCACTGGCACCTATTGCATCACATAGCATCCCTACCTTGCCTTTTCCACGTTGGCCCTCAGCCAGAGCCTAAAGGCTCATGGGGTATATATGTTGCTTTTCAGTTCAGCACAGATTGAAAACCAGAGAGCTTGTCATGATTATCAGTAGTCATCAACCAAGAGATTGAACGATTTAATATCTGACACCATTCCACCTCAATGTCATACCTAATGCATACACCAGCAGCCTATGTAGCAAATACACTGCATATGCATCAATTAAATGATCATGTCTCCAAGTCAAAGTGAAGTAGCCCTCAGTCCTGTCTGGACTGTTAATCCAGAGACCCAGATAATGTTCTGGGGACCTGGGTTCGAATCCCGCCACGGCAGATGGTGGAATTTGAATTCAATAAATATCTGGAATTAACAGTCTAATGATGACCATGAATCCATTGTTGATTGTCGGAAAAACCCATCTGGTTCACTAATGCCCTTTAGGGAAGGAAACTGCCATCCTTACCTGGTCTGGCCTACATGTGATTCCAGACCCACAGCAATGTGGTTGACTCTGAACTGCCCTCTGGAAAATTAGGGATGGGCAATAAGTGCTGCCTAGCCAGCAATGCCCTTATCCCATGAATAAATTTTAAAAAGTCACTTCCAGGAGGGCTGCTGTCATTCAGTGGGTTCTCATATGGTCAGTCAAGGGCTTCATCCAATATTACTCCAAAGGGACAGCACAGTCAGTCGGCCACTCAAGGAGGTGAGTGTAGTACCAGAGATAGAGTGAATGTGAGGTAGTAGAGAAAAGATGGTGGTCTTTATCCTAGCATTGCAGAGATGGAAATTCACCATTCTATGGCATTGCTGCATATTCCTTCAGATAGTTGAAACCTCAGTGATCTCGGCATGTAGAATACTGGGCTGGCAGGGTATGGCGCACTCTACTGGTCCTGGGCGAAGAGGACAACTCTCCCCCCACCACCGCACCACCTCACCACCTCAAGGTCCCTGTCTGCTAAATGTCATGCCAATTTGAACTTATCTACCACATCCAAAGCAAATGTTATGTACCATGCCAGGGCAGCTCCAGATGGCCATTGATAGAGTGAGTGCACAATAGCTTTTTAAATAGCCAGAGATCCTGGGATTTCCTAGTGCTGGCAAGTGGCCTACGGCAAATGGGAGAATTGGGCTGGCAACAATCAGCAGGGTATTACAGTGGCATGGTAGGTAGTTAATGTGGGTGTTTGGGGTGATAGCATAAGAAAACTCATCAGGCCTCATCAAGCAAAACCCTCCATGAACTGAGTGTTAGCCGATTTCGGATAAGATTCAGTCCACTGTTTGTGACCACTCTGTGCATCAACAGTTGCAGTTTATTTGTGAACATCTTTTCAAGCCACACCCAATTTCCCAGAATTCATTCAGTTATCTGCACAGAGTAATTAGTTCCTAGTCAGACAATCAGTCATAGCTATTTGACTGTTAACAGTCAGTGGTGGGCGCTCTCTGTTAAATTTTGTCTAAGTTGTAGTTTATCAAAATTTTAAATTAAATTCAAGAGGTTAAACTAAATTTCAGTTGGAGATTATATTAGGAGCAAATTACTGCCGATGCTGGAATCTGTACTGTAAACAACAAATGCTGGAGATCACAGCAGGTCAGGCAGCATCCATGGAAAGACAGCAAGGTAGCGTTTCAAGTCTAGATGATTCTTCATCAGAGCTGAAGTGATGTGTGGACAGGACAGCATTTCTGCTATAATTGGGGGTGGGTGTAAAGTACTTGGAGTGAAAAGATGTTGATCGTTCAGATTAATTTACTCACTACATGCCAGAATATTCCCACTCTCATCTAATCAGATTCTCAAATCTCATCATTTATGATGCACACTGTTTATGACCACTCTGCTACAATGGTACAAATGATATTGCATACAATTAATAATACTCCTTAGAACCCACTCAGAATAATTTGCGGTTCTTTGGATATATACATAAATTTACAATTTTTATTATTTATTTTCTTCATCACCTTCTCATAATACAGTGTTCTGTTGAAGGTGTTGTTCCTGCATTGCATTTTCACCAAAAGAGAAATTGAAGTCAACAATTATGTAACACAGTTGAACTTACAGTTTGTTAATACACCTGGAACTATGAAAATTCTTTATTTATTGCAAAAAACTGTACTCGTTATAATGGCAAGGGCAACTTAAATTTATATCACATCTTTAAAATTGTAAAATGGATGTGTAGTGATTGTAACTAGGTCAGCCAGGTGGACCTCACAGAATATGAATTTCCTGTTTGGGGCTGTTAACCTGATCTAATCAGGGAGCCCTGGCTCTGAGGAAGTGTAAATAAATAGTGACTTGGTGATGGGATACCAGCCTTTGTGGAGTTCAGTGGTGATGAGAGAAAAAAAAACACTCGTGAAGAAATTCACTCGCAACAGTCATCTTTGAGTTGGGGTGAGTATTTCTGGCATCATTCCATTATTTGGGAAGCTTCATTCATTCAATCCTGCTGCCAAAGACTGGTCCCTGTACGTGGAAAGAATGCGTTTTTTTTCTCAGGCAAATGACATAGGGGCAGACAAAAAAGAACAAGTAATCCTCCTGACAGCATGTGGACCCCCAACTTTTTCGGTTATTAGGAGCCTAACTTTTTTTGAGGCACCAGAAGCTGAAACCTTTCAAGACTTGACAGATTTGGTTAAGGAATATTACGATACCAAGCCTCCGCTAATTCTGAGACACTATTGGTTTTACTCGGCAGTTCGAGAACCAGGGGACTGCGTATCGGGATTTTTGATGAGGTTAAGATGACTGGTTTAACCCTTAATGAGATACTGAGAACCTGTTTGGCATGTAGGATTAATGATGTAACCATGCAAAAGCACTTACAAAAGACCAACTGGACTTCAGTCAGGCACTACAACTGGCTTTGCCATTAAAAAATGCAGCAAGTGGAGCATGTGAGTTACAGGATATGCTGATGGAAGTGGACACCCTCATCAGGCCGACTGAGCTTAGGGTCGTCACTTGAGTGAAGGCAATTGCATAGCCACACTTAGGACAAATCATGAACAGAGGGACTTCAGGTAAGCCTACAGCAAACCCCAAAACAAAGCCAAGCCTTCGCCAAAAGGTTGACATTTTCTTCAGGATCTGGGCTGGCAAGCCATTGTAGTTGCTGCTGGTATGTGAACTTGAGACAACAAAAGAGGCCCACTAGGCCTGAATTGAGTGAGAGAACTTATAGGCCGGTATCCAGGAGGGTACAAACACTGGAAAGCCCATCTACATCTGGCTTTGAACAGTTAAATTGAACAGTTAAATTGTTTCACAACATCCAAATCAGACCAATCAAAATAAGTATCTGGATAAGTGGTGACCCATAGCTAATGGAGGTTGATACCAGCGCAGCTGTATTGGTGATTGCAGAACCAGGCTTTAACAAAATCCGCTGTGCATTTCAACTCCTAAGTTTGCTTAAGACCTTGGCTAGACTGAGAACCTATACCGGGGAACCTTTACAGATTAAGGTTAAAACATTTGGTTCTGGTCTTGTACGAGCAGCTGGTTCAGTTACCACTGATTGTCGTAAAAGGCTCGGACCAAAGCCTGATGAGGTGAAATTGGTTGAGAAAGATTCACCTTGATTGGCTCAACATTTTTTGATGAGAAATTGGCTGTCTGAGTGAAGTCCTAATTAAATACCCGGAGGTTTATCGGGAAGGTAGAAGGACTATCAAAGCAGCCAGGGTCACCTTGCATGTTGACGAGGAAACAATGCCATGATTATACAGGGCCCACGTAGTGCCATTAACCTAAGGGCAAAAGTAATAGCAGAAGTCAGGAGGCTGGAAAGTGAAGGAATGATCAAATCAGTACAGTTAGCGGAATGGGCAGCGCCAGTCGTACCAATTGTGAAGTCCAACAGGTCGGTTCGTGTTTGTGGGGATTTTAAACAAACAGTAAACTGCTTCTTGCAGCTGGATAAATACCCAAGCCCTCGCGTAAAGGATTTATACGCAAAGCTGTTGCCAGAACTGTCCTTCATGAAGCTGGACATGAGCCATGCATACTTGCAATTGTGGTTAGATGAGAATTCCCAGAAGTATGCTACAATTAATACCCATAAGGGATTGTGCAAATATATGAGACTGCCATTTGGGGTATCATCAGCTTCTGCTGTTTTCCAGTGGACCATTTTACAAGGTCAACCCCAAGTCACTATTTATCTGGATGATGTGCTAACAACAGAGAAAACCAATAAAGAGCACTTAGAGAACTAGTTCTTAGCTGTTTCTCCAAGGCGGGCATACACCTTAGAAGGGAAAAGTGTGTGTTCCAAGCACCCCTAGTGACCTACTTGGGCTACAGAGTTGACAAGACTGGGTTACACCCATTGGAAGATAAAGTGAGGGTGATCAAAGGTGCCCCCATGCCCACATCTGAACCAGAGCTTAGGTTTCTCCATGGATTGGTAAATTATTACATAAAGTTCATACATAACCTGGCATATACACTATTGAAAAAGGGGTCAGCCTTGGAAATGGCCTCATACCCAAGACGTATCCTTTAGGGAACAAAGAAGCAGTTATCATCATCTAAGGTGTGCCACACTATAATCCCAAGCAAGACCTGGTGCTGACATTGATTCCTCCCCGTAGAGTAATAGGGTAGTATTCGCCCACAGATGACCCAATGGAGTGGAACGCCCACTGGCATATGTTTCCTGGACTTTGGTTGTTGCAGAGCACAAATATGCTCAGATAAAGAAGGAAGGTTTGGCAGTCGTAATTGGTGTGAGGAAGTTCCACCGATACCCTTACAAACGTAAATTTGTGATAGCAACAGACCACAAACCCCTGCTAGGACTACTTAATGAGGACAAGGCTGTGCCACCAAGTAGGAACACTGTCCGGGAGGCCAAGTAGCAAACGTGGATGCCTTGAGTCATCTCCCGCTGGCAGATACTCCACCGATACTGCTGCCACTGGAAGAGTCCATTCTGGTTTTAAACTTTCTGGACACCCTTTCAGTCACCACTGACAATACCAGACTGTGGATGCAAAAAGACCTGGTTCTGGCAAATCTGAAACATCTGTTGGTGATGGGGGAAACTGAAGGGCCATCATAACCAGAACTGAAATCTTTCCTGACCCAGCAAGACCAGATCACTGTAAAGAACATGCCTAGGTGCCTGGACTTAAAGGGGGAGGGATGTAGTGACTGTAATGAGGTCAGCCAGGTGAACATCATAGAATATGAGTTCCCTGATTGAGGCTATTAATCTGGTCTAATCAGGGAGCCCTGGCTGACAGATATAAACAGGAGTGTCAGAGGTTCTGCTCACCCTGGGAGCTGGCTCTGAGGAAGTCAGACTAGTGTGAAGTACTATGCACATGTAAATAAAGGGTGACAGGCTACTGGCCTCTGTGGCATTGTTTAGGAGTGCTTTACTGGAGCACGGTATGACTAAATTTGACACCAGGCCATGTAAGAAGATATTCAGACAGGATCTAAAACCAAACAGAGAAGATTAAAACATCTTAGAGCAGGGAGATAGCAGGGATTTGGGAAGGCAATTCCAGATCTTCAACTAAAGACGCAGTCAGTAATGATGAGCTGAAGAAAATAGGTGATGCGCACAAGTTTAGATATGAAGAAACACAGAGTTCTTGAAAGGTTGTAATACTGGAGGAAGTTAACAAAATCTTTATGGAAGGATGAGACTATGGAGGGATTTGAAAATGTGGATGAAAATTTTAAATTGGAGACATCACTGAACCAGGAAATGAACCAAATCAGTAAGCACAAGGGAATGGAGCTTGATATGAATCAGAATATTGTACAAACATCGCAATTTAAAATGTTTATTTCCCATGTTAGCGTAAAGTTAATTTGAAAATTTCATTGACAACCAAATCAAAGAAAGCAGTTTTAAAGTAGATGGAACACATTTCTGTGAAAATTATCTCAGGGATCTGAAGTTACAGCTATTCATTTATGACCTTTAATGAAACATCCCATAGAGTGTTAGAGAAGCACTGTAAAACAACGTATCTAAAGTAAAGATGCCATCAATTTCCTGAGTCACGGTTGCTTCTCTCCAAACTTCTGTTAGAATATTTATCATTTTGACAAGGAATTAGTATTAATCATTCTTAATTCATTTGTTTTTACATCAGGATTTTACAGCACCCATGAGAAAGTTTGGCAGAATTGAATATCATCCTATAAGCAGAGAGAAAGAATTATTTCCCAACAATCTACGTTCTTGGAAGGTATGATTTAATCTAATAGAGACAGCCTGAGTAACAACATTTATTTACGTTGTTCATCCAGATGATATAAAGTATTGAATAAAACTTTGCCTTAGATACATCCCATAATTTACAATTCTTTGGAATTATAAATTGACAAGCAATGAACCATTGCAATAACAATGACATTAAAGAGGACCATGTTAAATATATTGGAGCAAATTTTATTTCCTTGTGAAAATTATGATTCAGGGAATCTAAGATGATTTGAAGTTAAGCTGCCATCCGTGGACTTTCTAACAAGCACCAGGACATCGCTTGGCTGGTGGTGAGAGGGGCTCTGCCAGTGAGATCATTCATGCATGCCCGGGCTCTCTGCGCCACTGCACGCTGCCCTTGAGGTGGCTGCGGGGGGGACGAGACAGTCAATCACCTCCTTCTGGAGTGCGCCAGTGCACAGGAGGTCTGGAGGGGAATGCAGTGGTTTGTGTCGAGGTTCGTCCCGAGCAGCTCCGTGACACGGGGCTCCGTGCTCTACGGGCTGCTTCCCGGGACGCACACCGAGACCAACATCAACTGCGCCTGGAGGACCATCAATGCGGTGAAAGACGCTCTTTGGTCTGCCCGCAACTTGCTGGTCTTCCAGTTGAAAGAACTAACCCCGACCGAGTGTTGCAGACTGGCGCACTCCAAGGTTCAGGACTACGTGTTGAGGGACGCACTAAAGCTTGGGGTAGCCGCCGCCAAGGCGCGGTGGGGAAAGACCACCGTGTAAGACCCCTTGGCCGTACCATATCAGGGCCCTGTTCAGAAACTGGGCCCAGCTGGCGCCTCCTCCAACTGGTCAGGGGGCCAACTATGACTACGGGTAGAGATGACCACCGGAGTTTTTCTTTTTCCTTTGTTTTTCTCTTTAGTTGGTGTACGTACCCCCAGGGTAACCCGGGGCGGCTAGCATGACCGGGTGGGTGAACATTTGTTTTTTTTTGTATTTTGTACGAATAAAGTATATTTTTTTAAATTAAAAATCCATGGACTTTCTAACAAGCACCAAGACATCGCTTGGCTGGTGGTGAGAGGGGCTCTGCCAGTGAGATCATTCATGCATGCCCGGGCTCTCTGCGCCACTGCACGCTGCCCTCGAGGTGGCTGCGGGGGGGACGAGACAGTCAATCACCTCCTTCTGGAGTGCGCCTATGCACAGGACGTCTGGAGGGGAACGCAGTGGTTTGTGTCAAGGTTCGTCCCGAGCAGCTCCGTGACACGGGACTCCGTGCTCTATGGGCTGTTTCCCGGGACGCACACCGAGACCAACATCAACTGCGCCTGGAGGACCATCAATGCGGTGAAAGATGCTCTTTGGTCTGCCTGCAACTTGCTGGTCTTCCAGTTGAAAGAACTAACCCCGACCGAGTGTTGCAGACTGGCGCACTCCAAGGTTCAGGACTACGTGTTGAGGGACGCACTAAAGCTTGGGGCAGCCGCCGCCAAGGCACGGTGGGGAAAGACCACCGTGTAAGACCCCTCGGCCGTACCGTATCAGGGCCCTGTTCAGAAACTGGGCCCAGCTGGCGCCTCCTCCAACTGGTCAGGGGGCCAACTATGACTACGGTAGAGATGACCGCCGGAGTTTTTCTTTTTCCTTTGTTTTTTCCCTTTAGTTGGTGTACGTACCCCCAGGGTAACCCGGGGCAGCTAGCATGACCGGGTAGGTGAAAATTTGTATTTTTTTTTGTATTTTGTACGAATAAAGTATATTTTTTTAAATAAAAAAAAATAAGATGCCATCCATGGTCTGATTCACAATCAGCTTCTCTCTAAACATCCATTATTGATCAGTGTAGAAATGAGTTAATATTAATTGTTCTTCTTTCCAGTTGTTTTTGTGTCTGGATTTTGCAACATTCCTAGAAACCTCAAATAAAATGGATTTCATCCTAAAGGCGAAGATCACTGATGATTTGTCATTCTGAACACTGGCGTTAGAAGATATGGCTTAGTTTAACATCCAAATTATTATGTGACGCAGATGGACACACAGTTTATTTTATATGTGTTTAATGTCCATTATGGGAAAACTATCAATATTTGTCACTCAGCCTAGATCATTTGGATAAATGTGAACAGACTATTAAGAGCCAGCATTGCTTTGTCAAGTATAAGTCATGTCTAGTTAATCAAGTTTAATTATTTGAGGATGTCACAAATAAGATAAACAAAGAATCTATAGAGATTCTCCATATGTACTTACAGGAATCACTAAATATGATTTCACACAAAAATATTGATAAAACTGAGTGCACAGAGTTAGAGATAACAAGGTGTAGAGCTGGATGAACGCAGCAGGCCAAGCAGCATCAGAGGAGCAGGAAAGCTGACGTTTCGGGCCTAGACCTTAGAGGCAGATTTTGTCTTGGTTTATAACATGGTTATGTTACAGGATGAGAGTGAGAATAAAGGCAAGTTATCTGACTGGCAAAGTGGCAAATTGTCTTTCCCTGGAATTTTATCTGGAGCCTCAATGGGCCACAATATTTAGAAATGATTTGGATGAACAAATGCAAAGTTAAAAATCCAAACTTACAGAACAATGGGACAAGGCAGTTGTAAAGGGTCATTGGCAGATTAACTTGTGGCAAAAACAAATGGAGTTTAAAGTGGAAATGTACAAATCACCCATATTGGATCTAAGAAGGATAAATTAAAATATTTTCAAAACAGCCAGAAGCTGACGAGGAGTAAAAAAAGTTTTGGAGTTCAAATGCACAAGTCCTTAAAAGCTTTTTCTGAAGCAGCATCCCGACCCGAAACGTCAACTTTTCTGCTCCTCTGATGCTGCCTGGCCTGCTGTGCTCCTCCAGCTCCACACTGTGTTATCTCCCTAAAAGTTATAAGGTATAAGAAGAAATGAAAAAGACTAATGGAATATTGGCTTAATTGCAAAGGGCCTGGCTGGCAAAAAAAAATGAAGTTATGCTTTACTTGTGTTGCAATGCTGTGCAGACCCCATCCAAAGTACTGTATTCAGTTTTCGGTTCAACTCAGAGAAAATATGTTGGTCTCTGAAGAATTAGAGTACAGTGCAGATTCATCAGAATGATGTGGGGGTTTAGAGAGTTAAATTATGAGAAAGTTTGTACAAACATGGCTTGTATTCCTTTGAGTAAAAAGGACTGTGGTATAGTTAGATCAAGGTCTTTAAGTTCTTAAAAGGACTCAGTAAGGCTTATATAAAGAAACTATTCCCTCCAACAGGAGAATCAAAACTACACTGACATCATTTTAAATTTGGAAAAGCACTTTCAGACAATGGGTAGCAGAAATCTGAAATTATTTCCCTTAAAACACTGTGGATTCAGGAACGGTTTGTTTTCAAGAACAACATTGATTTCTTTTTTATCAGATAATTATATCAAGGACATGGAACTAAAGCAGGTGAAAGGAGTTGATTCACTGATCAACTGTGATCTAATTGAATGATGAAGCAGACTGAAAGGCTGAAATGCCTATTCATCTTCCTACGTCTCAAATTGAGAAAGTTCATTATTTTTAACAAAGTCGTAGTAATTGCTAACTGCAACTAAAAAGTGTTTTCCTGATTTGTCTAACCTTAAGTTGAAATAATTCAGTAAAAATCCACATTAAAGAGAAGACTGTGGAAGTTGATGGAGCAGATTGTTTTTCTCTGTGGAAATGATGATCTAAAGGATCTGATATTGTCTGAACTAAAGATATCATCCATTTCCTGATTCACATTGTGTTTCTCTTTAAATTTTCATGTATCAGTTTGGAAATTTGTCTATATTATTATTTCTTATTCTATCTGTTTCTATGTCTGTGTTTTGCAACATCCCTGGAAATCTCTAGCACACAGGACATCATTCTATCAGCAGTGAGGGAGAGGGATTTCCCAACACTATGCTTTTAAAGGCTATGTTTTACATTAATATAAACAACCTGAGGAACAGCACTTACTTGTTCTATTCATCGCGATGGTACAATCCATCATCCATAAGATATTGCCATAGATCCCATCATTTACAGCTCTTCGGGTGTATAAATAACAGATAACTTTACTATCATTGGACAGAGTATATTTATTTTAACAATGATTTTTCGACTATGTTGTCTCCTCTTTGAATGCCCATAGGTATAGTGCATTGAACTCAGATCATTATGAATTGCTAGAATAAAGTTGTAGTTATTCCTTTCATAGAACCCATACAGTGTGGAAGCAGTGTCCATTGAGTCCTGACTGACCCTCTGAAGTGTATCCCACCCAGACCCAACTCCATCACTGTAACCCTGCATTTCCCATGGCTAATCCACCTAGCCCGCACATCCCTGAATACTATGAGCAATGTAGCATCGCCAGTCCACCCAACCAGTAGTCATTGGACTGTCGGAGAAAACTGGAGCAACCAGAGGAAACCCACATAGACACAGAGAGAATGTGCAAATTTCACTAGACAGTCACCCGAGGGTAGAATCAAACCCAGGTCCCTGGCACTGTGAGGCAGCAGTGCTAACCACTGAGCAACCATGCCAGTATATACATTCTTACTGCATGTGAGAATCTATTTAAATTAGTGTTTTGCTTGTTGATATGGAATAAAGTTGAAACATTTTGTTAACACTGATGTCAAAGAGGACCACATTAGTTATGTTGGAGAGTGTTGTATTTATTTGTGAAAATGATGATTTAAGGGATCTGAAATCATCTAAAGTTAAGATGCCATCCATTTCCTGATTCACATTCAGTTTCTGTCTACACTTGTACTGGTATATTTATCAGTTCGGTAATTGTAAATTTTTAATGTCTCCATTTCACAAGATTCTTGGAAATCTAGAAGATGATGACATCCTTTAAGACAACAAGGAATTAAATTTGCAATCCCAACACTCCCCAGTGTAGAAAAAATATTTTACACACATTAAATAAACATGCCCTGGAAATAATCAACTTTACGTTTCTTGTATGTCTTTCCATCAAGAGCTGAATGTTTCTTGGGAAAATGTCATTCAT
>NC_063333.1:67113901-67128679 GCF_021869965.1 Rhincodon typus | reverse complement strand
TTGTGGCACTGCAGGAGGCCCAGGATGGACATGTCGTCTGAGGAATGGGAGGGGGAGTTGAAATGGTTCGCGACTGGGAGGTGCAGTTGTTTGTTGCGAACCGAGCGTAGGTGTTCTGCAAAGCGGTCCCCGAGCCTCCGCTTGGTTTCCCCGATGTAGAGGAAGCCACACCGGGTACAGCGGATGCCTGCTGTGTTCATCCAGCCCTGCACCTTGTTGCCTTTGTCATGTTGCAGTAGTTTATTGCAGTAATTTATTCAGAGGTAATGTGCTGTAACTTGCACACAAACTCATTTACTTTCAGTCACCCTTATAACTGTGGATCTCTTCAAAGCCAGTCCTAAACTAAGTTAGGAGCAGGAAAATGAAAATTGGTAATTATTAGAACTTCACTTGCTCCTGAAAGGGAAAATAGGTTTTCTGTTTACCCTCTGTATTGCAGTCACAGTATTCCAGGGTCTGATGCAGATCTGTGAATGAATCTGGAATCTGAATTTGTTCCTCCATATATTCTCTGAAGGTAGATGGAGGATTGGTTTTACATCCACCTCTGTAGTTCAGATTTGTAATGATAGCTTTAAATACTCAGGGTCATATTAATATTTACAAATAAATCATCTCCTGGCTCCAAGAGCAGTTTAAATTCATTTTGGGTTCATCTCAATTCAGAAACAGAAAACGTCATTTTTCTGAGAAAAAAGTGATCCATTCGACCATTTAGCCTGTGCTAAAGTTAAATGAAAACATATTATATTTTTTTCTACAAAACAAAATATTGCAAATACTGGAACTCTTGAAATGAAAATAGAAAATACTGCAAACATTCAGGAGGGTGAGCAGCATCTTTATTGGGAGAAATTGAGTTTACTTTTCATGTCAATGGCCTTGCAAGAGGATGAGAAAAGCTAATGTTGTAATGGGTTTTAAGCAAATTAAGTGGGGAGGGTGGAAGGATCCTACATATTCTTGTCTATTATCAGCCTCAAATGCTTGCTTTGCAATGAACTATTTTGCTACCTCTTATTATTGCTAATGAATTATTGTGTTAAGCTGTTAAATCCAAATGCTTGTTCACCTTCCCTTTTCTGAGTTCCTGTCAATGTCCTGATCACAAAATATATGCTTTTGTTGATCCCCTTAGATTTTGATTTTGATTTTATTGTCACATGCATTATACAGTAAAAATACAATAAAATACAGGGAAAAACTTTCATTTGTTGCCATGAAATGGGGCCGTTTTGACTAATTCAAGAATAAGGAAAGAAAGAAAGATATAGCATGAAGTATATTTGAACAGTACATTATTATACTTGAAAATATCGATAAGCATTCCTCAAAGTCATGTTTTATTCAGTGCAAACATTCCAGACAGATTAGTATGGAAAACATGGATTCATTCAAGATATGAATAAATGTGAGAATATAAAGGCCTTCCCTCATCTTCGCTTGCGTGATCTTGTGGCATAAAATAATAGCAATGTATATTCATAAATTGCCTTTAATGTAACAAAACATTCCAAGATGATTCACTGTTGTTTTATAAAATGTGACCTAATTACAGAAGGAGAGGCCAGTTGACTAACTGGTTACGTTTTATGGAATGTCTTAAAGTAGGAAAATGGGAGAGATGTAGGGAGGGAATTTCGGAGCTTGGGTGATGGTAACTGAGAGGGCAATCACCAATGGTGGAGTGACTAAAATCGGGGATGCTGAAAAGGCCAGAGTTAGATGAACACAATTCCTGAAGGCTGTGGCATTTGAAGACAGTACAGAAATAGAAATGGGTAAGGCCATGGAAGGACTTGAAACATGGATGAGCATTTTAACATAAAGACATTGCTTGATCAGTAGCCAATTGTAGGTCAGCAAGCACAGGAATCGTAGAAGAACAGGACTTGGTGTGATGTAGAATATGGGTAGCTCCTACCTATCTCTATTACCCCTCCAGCCTGTACATCTCTCTCTATTTCTGTAACTTCCTTCAGCGCCTACAGCCCTCACTGTCTAATAAAAGAGGCTTGCACATGTGCAGTGCACATACTGAGCTTGTGCATACATAGAGTTTTGGATGATTTCAAATTTGTGAAGGGTAGAATGTGAGAGAGCAGCCAGGAGTGTCTAGAGATGAATGAGGGTTTCAGTAGCAGATGGGCAGATGTAGTGACAGACTGGGTTTTATTACAGTGGTGGAAATAGGAGGGCTTAGTCAAGCATGAATATATGGTCAGAATTCACCTCAGTGTCAAATATGACTTCAGGGTTGTGAACAAATTGGTTCAGCCTCTGACTATTGCCAAGGAGGATGGAATTGCCAGGAATGGAGTTGGAAGCCGAGGAACAAAGTTTAAGAAGGGATCAAAAATAATGGCTTTAATCTTCACAATATTAAATTGTAACAAGAATTTGCTCATCCAGTACTGGATCTTGGATAAATTGTCTGGAAACACAACAACAGTAGAGGAATTGAAAGAGATGGTGGTATGGCAGAGCAGATGTAATTAGTGTACATGTGAAAATTAATGCTATGCCTTTGAATAATGCTGCCAAGGGGTAGTATATAGATCAGAATTAGAATGGAGCCAAAGATAGATCCTTGGAGCACATCAGAGGTAATGCTGCAGGAGCAAGAAGAGAGTCTATTGAAAATGAATCTCTGGTTATGATTTCATCGATAAGATTAACATCGACAAAAAAATGTTCACGGCTGAAGATCCAAAACTGAACTAGAAAAAGCACTACTGAAACACAGAAGAGTTAATAAGTGGATAAGACATCAGGAACAGAAGAGATGCATCCAATGATACTGAAGGAGTGAGAGTGGAAATTACGATGGTACTGGCATTAATTTTTCAGCTTTCCTTAGACTCAGGACTGATGCCAGTGCACTGGGGAATTACAAATGTTACACTTTTGTTCAAAGAAACATGCCAGGGTAAGGAACTAATGATGATCGTTTTAACCTCAATGGTTGGGAAGCTTCTGGAAAACAACAATTCAGGATAATCTACCTTTCCCACATAATAATTAGTTTTATTTTTAAAATGCCAGCATTGATTTGCTAAGGGTAATTAATCTTTAATTAACTTGCATTAACAGTGGTGTATGTGGTCATCAGGGAGGCATTTGATACAGTGCTCCACAACTGATTTGAGAGCAAAGATACAGCTTGCGGAATGAAAAGGTCAGTAGCAATGTGGGTATGAAATTGGCCGAGTGACAGGAAACAAAGTATTGCAGTGAATAATTCTCTTTCAACATGGAAGAAGGTGTATGATGGAGTGCCACAGGAAAAAGTCTTAAGACATTTACTGTTCCTGATACATATTCTGACCTACATCTTGTATGTATAAGGCAGAATTTTAGAATTTGTGGGTGGCGTGGAACATTGTGAACCATGAGGAGGGCAGTGCAGAACTTCAAAGACATATACAGTTTGGTAAAATGGGCCGATAAGTGGCAGATGAAATTTAATGCAGTGAAGTGTGAAATGGTCAATTTTGGTTGAAGAATACTGTTGGACCCAGAGAAAATATTGGATACAATTCTAAAGACTGTGTAGGAGCAGAGGGACCTGGTTCCTGATGGTGGTAGGACGGGTTGAGAGAGCTTTTAATAAAGCATATGCATCCTTGGCCGCTTTGTGGAGCATCTGCGCTCTGTTTGCAACAAAAGACAACACCTTCCAGTTGCGAACCATTTCAATTCCCCTTCCCACTCCCTGGGTGACATGTTCATCCCGGGCCTCCTCCTCCAATGTCACAATGACACCACCCAAAAACTGGAGGAGCAGCACCTCATATTCCACCTTGGGAGCCTACAGCCCAATGGCCTAAATGTGGATTTTACCAATTTCAAAATCTCCCCACCCCTGACCTCATCCCATGACCAACCCTCCCTCTCATCCCCACCTCCTTGACCTGACACAACCTGTCCATCTTCTCTTCCACCTATCAGCCCCTCCCACCTCACTGACCAATCTCCACCACTGCCTACCTGCACTCACCCATCACCATCCCACCCACCTTACCCAGCCCCATCCCTCCTCTCTCTATTTATTTCCCAGCTCCCTTCCCCCTTCCAATTTCGGAAGAAGAGTCCCGACCCGAAATGCCAGCTTTCCTGCTCCTCTGATGCTGTGTTCCTCCAGCTCCACACTGTGTTATATTTGCATCCTTGGCCTTTTTATTGGTGTATAGCATACAAAAGTGAAAAATAAACTGTTTCACTCTTAAGTAGAAAATTGAGTTCAGATCTGGACGTTGCGCTGTCGAAATATGAAAACATTCAAGAGAGTGCAGAAAAGATTCACAAGTATTCTCTAGGGGCATGAGTTGCTTCAGTTATGTAGTTACAGTGGAGAGGTTGGGTCTGTTCTCCTTGGAGATGAGAAGATTAAGAGGCGATGTGATTGATGTCTTCAGAACCTATAGAACTGGAGTGGATGGAGGTCGTCTTCAATCCTGAGAGTTTAGTTGAGAAGATTAATTATCAATTGTACCTGAAGATGCTGTTTTTGTATTCTGATGTGATGTTTTTCTACTGTAACACTTTCTTCCTGTCAATGCCTTGTTCACCAATTTTATAACTGCCTCTCATTTTTGTTATCCTACAATAATCCTTCAGTGTTAGTCACCTCATGATTGCTTGTTGATGATGCTTGGCATGTGGCTGTATATAGTCTTGGTAGTGCCCTGCCTTGAGACCTAAGGCTCTTCATTCTTAATGTGAAAGCAATTGTAAGAATTGCACAAACAATTATGGTCAGCATAAGATAGTGATGAGCCAATGGCTCAAGTGAAAAGGGAAGATAAATCAATGGATAAAATTTGACTTGATGATATTTGATAATATTATAATAAAATTTGATAGCAGATTAATATTGCCGTTTAATATCAATCCAACAACTTTATTTTACTAAATAAATCTGCAAAACTGTTTGATGATTGTTTAACTTTATGGGCTGAATCTTGCCAGAACTTGAATGACGAGTAGCTTGGGAAAATATGGCAAGATCAGAAAGATGGAATTCTCAACATCAAGTAAAATGTCTGGTTTTCCACCCAAGATTTTAACAGTGAAATGAAAATCTCGCTAGTGAGTGTAAAGGTGCCTACTGGCATGCATTTACATCTTATTATTGTCTATTATCTGACTAGTGAGAGGGATGATGTGGGTATAAAAATCAAGGAGAAGGACTGTGGTATAATTAAAGAAATCAGCATAGTTAGAGAGGAGGATGTGAGTGGTCTGACAGGCTTAAAAGCCGATAAATCAGCAGGGCCGAATGAAATGTTACCCAGGCTGTTGATTGGTCAAGGGAGGAAATAGCAGAGGAACTGACAATAATTTTCAATTCTTCTTTGGGTACAGGAGAGGTGTCAGAAGTCTAGTGGACAGCCAAAGTGGAACTGTTATTCAGGAAGGGAGGAAGAGATAAATCAGGAAACTACAGGTCAGTCAGTCTGACCTCAGTGGTTGGGATATAATTGGAAGCAATTCTGAGGAACAGACTGTAATTGGAGAGGCAGGGATTAGCATCAACAGTCAGCGTGGTTTTGTTAAGGGCAGGTTGTGTCTGACCCACTTGGTTGAATTTTTCAAAGAGGTGACCAGGTGTGTAGATGAGCCACGAGCATAGTATCACACACATCCAACTGGTGCATGGAGTTTAGGGCTTACTCAATGCCATTAGTGGGGGAGAAATTTATGTGATATTTAATTTAGTCTTGGGTGAGAGTATTGCATTCAGATATGTATGAGGCCTATGATGCATTCAGTACTGTAAGTGATGATAATTATATCTGCAAATGTTTATTGTTAGGATGGGGCTATAATATGTTCCTTATTAACTGGAAATTGAAGTAAATTAACACCAATGTGTTGTGGTTATACATGCTGTATTTAAGATGTTATATTCGAGCCTCTTACAGTATAATGGATGATAGATAACTAACTTTATAAATAAAACATATATGCTGTGCATTTTCCCCACTCATAGATACAATTTCTTCCAAAGCGACTTGCACATTGAGTGTAGACTGTGTGAGTGTGAGAATCACTGCAGTACTAATGATTGAGAAAATAAATCATGACAGGGATGGGATTGAGATGGAAGTTTAAAATGCAGTTTACACAGATGTACTGATCTTCTAAAAAGATGCTCTTGAATAAGTTGAATTGGGAATAAGGAAACAGAGCTTCACAGATTTGAGTATCTTCATAATCAAACTTTTGCTGTACATCAAAATAACATTGCAGGTGTAGAGAATAAAACACAGTAGCCGTTAAGGGGCAGTTGCTGACATTTGCAACTGATAGTATCTCTTACTTATAATGACATCTATTAAATGGTATAAACAATGATTTGAAGTGTGCAGCTTTTGCAGATATTGAACTGTAGCCTGATAAATAATTTGGTCTGTGCCATGATCATAATCCTGTATAGTGTTGTGCTGAAATGGAAACTACATACACCTCAGTGAGGATTGTAGGGATTTTTTTTCCCTTTATTCATTCATGGGATATGGGCATCGCTGGCTAGGCAGCATTTATTGCCCATCCCTAATTGCCCAGAGAGCAGTTAAGAGTCAACCACATCACTTTGGGTCTGGAGTCACATGTAGGCCAGAACAGGTAAGGATGGCAGTTTCCTTCCCTAAAGTACATTAGTCAACCAAATGGGTTTTTCCTGACAATCAATTCATCGTATCATTAGATTCTTAATTCCAGGTATTTATTGAATTCAAATTCCACCATCTGCCGTGGAAGGATTCAAACCCATGTGCCCAGAATGTTATCTGGGTCTCTGGATTAACAGTCCAGCATTGATACCACTAGGCCATCGTCTCCCCTTTAGTGAGTAGTGAAATACAGGCTAAGTGTCTCAGAGCAAACAGATGTTATCCATTTTTTTTAACCTGCTGGTAACTTTTAACATTGACAAGGCATTAAAATACAGAAAGCTACATACACCTACAAACTGAATTTGTAGCATTGTGACCAAAAATACAACATGGTTGCGAAGAGAACAGAATTGACTACAGCAAGCCTTACGTTCCATGAAACATGCAGGAACATTGGCATGTCCAAAATATTTTTGTGGTAAGGCCCTCCAATAAAGTAGATTGATTAGTTGTGCAAATAGATATAATCAGGTATGATATAATTTGAATTATGGAGATATGGCTGCAGGGTGACTAGGAATGGGAACTGAATATTCAGGACTATTCAGCTTTTAATAAGGACAGATGTAGAGGAAAAGGAAGTGGAGTAGTGTTACTGGTTAAAGAGGAAATTAACACAATACTGATGAAGGATGTTAGCTCCAGTGATGTAGAATCTGTATGGGTAGAGCTTAAAAACACTAAGGGGCCATAAATGATGGTGGAGGTTATGTGTAGACCCCCAAACCATAGTAGTAATGTTGGGGAAGGCATTAACAGAAAATTAGAGCAATAAAGGTACAGCTGTAATTATGGACAACTTTAATCTGCAAATAGATTCGACAAAACAAATTAGTAACAATACTGATGAGGAGGAATTCCTGGAATGTGTACAGGATGGTTTCCTGGATCAACACTTAGAGAAATGAACATGATAACAACTCATCCGAGATGGGGCATTGTATAATGAGAAAGGAATAATTGGCAATCTCGCTACGTGAGGCCCCTATGGGGAAGAGTGACTATAATATGATAGAATTATTCATTAAGGTGAAGGGTGGTTCCGAGAGTAGGGTCCTGAATCTAAATAAGGGAAACGGTGATGGTATGAGATGCGAGCTGGCTGTGACAAATCGTGGAACATAACTTAAACGGATGATGGTGAATTGGCGACTACAAACATTCAAGGAGCACATGGAAGAATTGCACCAATTATTCATTCATGTTTGGCACAGAAAATAAAATGGGGCATGTGGTCTGTCTGTGACTAAGAAGGGAAATTAGGGATAGTATTAGATCCACGAAAGGGGCATACAAATTGGTCAAAAGGCCATCAGATGTTTGTAGTTGCCAATTCACCATCATCTGTTTAAGTGATGTTCCGCGATTTGTCACAGCCAGCTCGCATCTCATACCATCACCGTTTCCTTTATTTAGATTCAGGACCCTACTCTCGGAACCACTCTTCACCTTAATGAATAATTCTATCATATTATAGTCATCATATCTGAGGATTGAGAGCAGTTTAGATTTCAGCAAAGGGGGAAAATGTGACTGATTAAGTAGGGGAAAATGAAATATAACAGCAAGCTTGTGGGGAGCATCCAACTGAACGTAAAAGCATTTTTAGGTATGTAAAGAGAAAACATTTAGTGAAGGCAAATGTAGGGTCTCTCACAGTCAAAAACAGGGGATTTATAGTGAGAAAAGATGGCAGATCAATTAAATATGTATTTTAATTCTGTCTTCGTAAAAGACACAAATAATGTCCCAAAAATTTTAATGAAATAGACTCCAGAGACAGTGAGGAACTGAAGGAAATCATTATTAGTAGGGAAATGGTGTTCAGGAAATTGATGGGATTAAGGGCCAATAAATCCCCAGGGCCTGATTGTGAAATCGAGAGCTTTTAAAAGAATTGGCCCCAGAAATAGTGAATGCAATCATGATCATCGATAGACCCTGGAATAGCTCCTATGGATTGGACGGTAGCAAACGTACCCTCATTATTTAAAAATGGATGTAGGGAGAAAAAAGATAATTATAGACTGGTTAGCCTGATATCAGTAGCTCGTAAAACGCTAGAGTACATGATAAAAGATTTAATAGTAGGGACCAATCTACTGGAGGTTTTCAAAGATGTAGCTAATACAGTGGAAAAGGGGAAGCCAATGGATGCTGTTTATTTGGACTTCAGAAGGCTTTCAACAGGGTCTCATGTAAGAGATTGGCATGTAAACTTAAAATGTATTGGATTGGGGGTGTGGATAATACACTGACAATGGATAGAGAGCTGGTTGGCAGACAGGAAACAAAAAGTCGGAATAAATGAGTCTTTTCTGAATGGCAAACAGTGGCTAGAGGGGTACTGGGGATCAGTACTGGGATTCCAGCTATTCACAACATATATCAATAATTTCATTGAGGGAATTAAATGTAATATCTCCAGATTTGCAGATGATGCAAAGCTGGGTGGGAGGGTGAACTTCGAGGACGGTTTGGAGATGCTTCAGTATGATTTGAACACATTGAATGAGTGGACACATTCTTGGTAGGTGCAGTACAATGTGGATAAACGTAATGTTATCCATTTTGATAGCAAAAACAGGAAAGCAGATTATTATCTGAATGACAATAGTTTGGGAAAGGGGGAGGTACAATGAGACCTGGGTGTCCTTCTGCACCAGTCACCAAATGTAAGCATGCAGGTGCAGCAGGTGGTGAAGAAGGCAAATGGTATGTTGTCCTTCATAGCCAGAGGGTTCAAATACAGGAGCAATTGCTACAATTGTAAAAGGCCTTGGAGACCACATGTGGAGTAGTGTGTGCAGTTCTGGTTCCCTTTTCTAACGAAGGATGTTTTGGCTGTAGAGGGAGTACAATGAAGGTTTGCCAGGCTGATTCCTGGGGTAGCAGAACTGACATATGAAAAGAGACTGAGGGTAGCCGAATGTGTAAGGGCTGTTCCCCATCGAGCCAGATGATGAATCTGCTCCACAGTTCCACCAGACATGGCCAGCAACAAGGAGCACCTTCAAGCAGCTCATCAGGGACTGGAAACAACATCTCTGCTGCTGACACTGCTCAGGAGGAGTAGTCCAGGACTCTCTGGACCCTGTGGCCTGATCCATGGTGGGGTGTTGTATTCTCCACAACCTGGTTAGCATGAGGACACTGCCCTGCTCACTAGAGCTTTAGTGAGCACACAGTGTGAGGGGAGGGGCAGGAGGCAGCTGACAAATGCACTTTGCAGATGGGCATTCCACGAGAACACCATTAGACAGCAGTTCTCCCTCATGAAAGGCCAGAGCAGCATTGTTCACTATTTCTCCACTCACCAGCCTGCTGTGATGGACCATCGCTCCAGTCCCCACGGTCGTAATACTGATACAAAAGCTATAAGCAAACAAACTTTACACAACAACTTTAACCAAAAACACATTTAATGTTCCAAATAATTCCCAACTGATTGCCCTTGTACATTACATGTAGGTGCCTTTATGTGCCCTAGCGCTCCTATGCTGTGTTACCTCAGTGCCTACAGTATGGCTCATGGAAGGTGCTGACCTTTACTGGTGGAGACAGCAAGAGGCTTTGCAGGATACCTGCAAGCTGACCTTGAATGTCTAACTTCAGATTGCACCGCCTTGGCATGGGCTCTCTGGGCGCTAGGCAACAGCAAGAGTGTGAAGAGTAGCTGGGAGCGACTCTTGTGGGAGCTGTGTTCCTAAAAGTGCTGGGAACACAAATCCTGGCTTCCGGGAAGAGGCCAGCAGGTTGGTGCTTCACAGAGGCAGTGTCTGCCCCCTGACAGACCAGTGATCTCAGTAATCCCAGTAATTTGTAGGACAGATTATTGCCCAGCTGGCACTGGTATTGGCAGCCATGATGGCAGCAGTCTGAGCCTTCATGGCAGCAAGTAGAAATTTCATGGCTTTTGTCTGATCTCCCATGACAACATTCAAATATTGTTCAGTGTCTGCAATGGAAGCTGAAACATCAATCATCGGTATGTTCTCATGGTCTTCTCCATGACTGGGCAGGTGGACTTCATGCTCTGAACAACACTGTGTGCTAAGCTGACATTGGACTCCTCCATTTGCACTTGCAGTGAATATGTTTCAACAGTTGTGTTTGACTTCCCTTGCGATACTCAGCTACACCATCTGTGTAGGAATTAAAGAACATCTGTTAGAAATACATGCTGATTGATGTTAATAAATGAAACCTGCCATACCACACTGTTGCATCAATTAATTTAAAGTGTTTTTCAATGTGTATATGTGGCTACCTTAAATCTGTGGAATTACTTTTCACAAAGACAATGAGGTATTTCATAATTAAAACAATCATTGGTCAGGATACAGTCAGCGTAGTCTCTGAGAAATGTGTTAATGAGCTGGATGTTGCCTTAATTGTAACCTTGTGGTATTTTTCCTCCTCTCTTTAGGGAGTGGAATGGCTCTCAGATGAAACAACAAAAAAGAGTTGTTTCAGTAAAGGAAAAACGGAGGTAGGTGGTGATTATGCTGTAGGGAATAAGGCAAGATTTTGTACTGTGAGGTGAGTGGGAGCTCAGGCTGCGCCTTCACAGTTTGGTATCTTGCCAGCAGCCACGTAAGTATTTCTGGTCAGAACCAAAGGCACATTTAGAAAGAAGCCACGTTGCATTTTAATACCATGAATACAAAACATTTATGGTTGTAACATTTCTGGAAGATTAGAATTTAGAAGAAATATACTAATATACAATTACTGGGTACACATGCTGCATGGCTTTTTAATATGATAATGTGAAAACCAGTTTTCAATCTGGATACAGTGGTTTCAGGTCTCTACTGAAATAATTATCATTGGCATTCAACACTTGTCTAAACATCTAAAGCCTTTGTAATTAGCTGTTTTTAGAAAGTAATGTACTTCTTAATCTTCTTGGTTTTCCCTCAAACCAAGACTTAATTTCTTCTTTATTTTGGATAACAATATGTCACTTCTTCAAAAGAAACTCAGTTTGCGATTGTGCACTGGGTGGTGCTATTTTAGATTATAGCAAAGGAAGAACTGAAGGGCTGTGACAGTTTCAAAATCAAAGCTTATAATTCTACGTGGTGAGCTTTGTTTTTAAAAGCCGTTTATTTAAACTCAATGCTGCCTAAATTCAAATTCTTTTGACTGGAAGCTTTAGCCCTACCACAGGGTGAAGATAAACTTTGCCAACTGTCTCTGGTGTACAGGTGAAAAAAGTCTTAAAGATTCAGTCAGTCTAATGACTGAGATGTGATTTTCTCTGTTGATTAAAATTGCACAATAATAACTTTCGTTTGTCAGCTGACTGGGGTGTACAGGTCACCGTCATTCCAAGAAAAGAACAAGAACGATAGAAATCATGGGACGGAGGATTGTCATATGAGTAGAGGCTGGGTCGATGAGGCCCATATTAACGAGAGTGTAGTAGAATGTGAGAGGTTTGTATTGAATCATATAACATTCCAACAGGGTTGGACAGAATGGATGCAGGATGTTTCCCCTCTCTTGGCGGATCCACAACAGTGGTCATGGGGATATGGGGTAGGCATTTGGGACTGAGAAATAATTACAAAATATTAAAAATGAGATGGTGCTGGCGACAAACTAAATGACTGGAATAACATAATAGGTATAAGAGTTGCATGCCGAGGGTCTGAATTGGCATGTGACTCTTATACCTATTGTGTTATTCCAGTCATTTGGTTTGTCTCCAACACCTTCTTTTTAAAAAATTTTTGTAATTATCTCTCTGCCTCATTTAATTGGATTATAGGTCATCCCTTAGCTTATTATTCAGTTGTTGACACTTTACTCACACCATCTGACACTCTTGATCACTTTCATAGACCCATTAATCAGCCTGTTGACACTCCATTCACACAATTTGTATGATCTTATGATCTGCCCATTGATCTCTGACTATAAATTCTGTGTCGTGTTCTTCTCTCCCACTTCATCTGATGAAGGGGCTACACTCTGAAAGCTTGTCATTTCAAGTAAACCCATTGGACTATAACCTGCTGTGAAGTGACTTCTGATTTTGTACACCCCAGTCCAACACTGGCACCTCCACATCATAGAAAATAGTAGGCATAGTTTTTTATTGACATTAGGGTAGTTTTCAATCCAAAAGGTTACCAATAAAACGGTTAGGGAATAAGAATTTATTTCATTCAAGTTGATAATAATTAGCCCAACAGTGCATTTTAAAAAGCTTTGTTACTTGAAGACAGTTATTTAATACTTGGCAAATAGTTTTGCCATCTTTTATTCCAATTTTCTCAGTATTGAAAGTCAAATTGTGATTGAGAGATTAGTTAACATATTTTTCATTTCTGGAAGCATCTATAAAACAAACAAGATCTGGTCTCTGTGTCAACAATGAAGACAAACATGAAATTTGTTTGGAAGTTTTCATGATTCAAGATTATCTTGAATTATCGGAAAGATTACCCATTAGCATGGTTGCTTTGTAAGTTGAGATTGCAGCAATGGTTAGTTATATATTTTTCTGAATTTGGACCTGAATTGAAGATGGCCATAACTGATGCTATCTGCAAGTAGAAAAACATGGGTGAATGTTCCGTTCTTTGGTATCCCTCAGCATTATTAGCCACATCCCCAACAAAAGGATGTAGATACACAACAGAAACTGTTATTTTAGATTTAATTCATGAAATCCTGTTTTAAACATGAAGACCACATCGTAACTGAAGATTGCAATGCAATACAAGTATTGTATTGAATTATGCATATAAGTTTTCTCTGCAGTCCTGCCCAAAAACTGGTATGAATGTGGCAGTGAATGATGGGATTTGAGTGATGGGGCTTATCCTTGTCTCATCACTCCGACCAGCTAATTCATTGCAGAACTATTGCTGATCACTTCATCCTTACAGGAACACAGCACAGATTCCCAAAAAATCCATTCCCTTTCCATCCTCATTCTGCTGCTTCCTGAGGCTGCCATCAGTGGTCAGAGATTTTTGGTGAACTGCCGTTCCTTTAAAGTGTATTTTCATGTGTTTCAATAGAATCCCTACTGTAACATGTATTTTGTACACAAGCAACTATATGAAAGCTAGTGTTTAATCATATAGGAAGCTACTGTCTAAAATGTTATAAATGCCTATTGACATTCTGGAACATGACCATTGCAGAGAGGAACTGCTATGGTCAAGAACGTTAAAATGTTATCATTACATCGGAAGTGGTCAATTCTTACATTTTTATTGGGTTGTTTACTTTTTGCAGCTAACTGAATTGACAGAAATCCATGATCGCATCAGTGGCATGGCTCGCTGTCCATACAATCCTCAACACAATTCCACTGCTCTCATTACATCCACTGGAGAACTGTATGCTGCCACAGCCATGGATTTCCCAGGGAGAGACCCTGCCATCTATCGGAGCCTGGGAGGGCTTCCTCCTCTGCGCCCTGCTCAATACAACTCAAAATGGCTGAATGGTGAGCATTGACAGGGATAGACCCTTGTGGTATCAGTGTATCACAAAGAAATTATGAACCTAATGATCCTTAAGACCTTTGAATAAGACTGGAGCAACAATAGTTGGAAAACGATAAACATGTCTAGAAAGGGACCATTTTTCTGAGGCTGTCCCACCAGTGAACGAGTGCAATTGAACAGCATGGTGCCTGATTTTCCAAGCAATGGGTTGGGAACCAACATGTGCACATTCCAGTATGCACAGGGTTTACTTCAGTATGAAAAATAAATATGAAATTAAGTTTAAAAATACTCAGACTGAATGTTCCAACTTTGAGCAAAAGTCTGTACGTACCCTTCCAATACAAATTGCAAATCCTGGTACTTGATTAAAATGGCGGTATTAATTGTTGCTGAAGGTCTTTAGACCAGAAGTTTCAATTGGGCAATGATTACAGCTCATGAAATTACTGCATCAGGAGAAACGGGTTGCACCAGTTCCTTTCCTCTTTGATACAACTGTGTCAGATTTTGCTCTTTTAAACAGCCAAAGTCTATGTTATAGACAACAAGGTGCAGGGCTGGATGAACACAGCAGGCCAAGCAGCATCATAGGAGCAGAGAGGCTGACGTTTCGGGCC
>NC_063333.1:67113717-67113891 GCF_021869965.1 Rhincodon typus | reverse complement strand
TTGTGGCACTGCAGGAGGCCCAGGATGGACATGTCGTCTGAGGAATGGGAGGGGGAGTTGAAATGGTTCGCGACTGGGAGGTGCAGTTGTTTGTTGCGAACCGAGCGTAGGTGTTCTGCAAAGCGGTCCCCGAGCCTCCGCTTGGTTTCCCCGATGTAGAGGAAGCCACACCGG
>NC_063333.1:67102396-67113217 GCF_021869965.1 Rhincodon typus | reverse complement strand
TAAAAATAAAGAAGGTGTTAATGGGAGAGCTCACTGGATCAGCTTGCCATTCAGGTCTTCCTGTTCCCATCTGAGCAGCTATGCTCTTCTCCGGCTAATTCAAGAATGTCCTCCTGGTACCGAGTAAGGAGCCTGATATCTGCCACTACCCAACTACATCATGGTGTGGAGTGCAGTTCCTCACTTGCAGTGGTGTGCAGTGAGTGACGTTTCCACCTCTCCTGTCTCACAATTCCCAAGATGCAGCTACAGAGTTAATGAGGTACAGAGCAGCTCATGAGAAAAGTCACTTCGAGCCATTGTGGACTGGGTGCCATGAATCTCACTCAACAAACTACTCCCTGCGAAAGGGAACATACTACCCCATGTGTAATTTGTCATTAGTCAGATAAGGAGAATACAATTTTGTCACAATACAATTAAAACCTTTTTCGTACTCTAATATTCAACAATCTTACCTCCAACTTCTGTAAAAGCTGCAACGTTTCAGCGGGAGTCTTATCACTTGCTCCTGTAGTCCAACAAACAGAACACTCTGACTGTGTAGGATTTGAAGGTTCCTCACACACTCTCGTTGATTGATTGGAAAGAGTTCTATTTCCTCCAACAAACAACCACTCCCACTTTGATTCATAGGTGCAAGAACTTTCTTAATAGTTCCATAGTCTGGAAGAAATTAACAGGAAAGGCCAGAGTAAATACACTATTTCCATTGGATAGGGAGTCTAGATAGTCTGAGAATTAGGGCCAATTGAGATGTTGGGAAGTATGTCCACACACAAAGGGTGGTAGATGTTTGGAACTATGTTCCACAAACAGCAGTGGATGCTGGATCAGTTGTTATTTTTAAATCCAAGATAAGTTTTTGTTAACCAAAGGTATTAAGGGATATGGGCCAAAGGCAGGTATATGGAGTTAGGCCACAGATCAGCCATGATCTCCTTGAATGGTGGAACAGACTTTACGGGCTAAATGTCCTTCTCCTGTTCCTATGTTGCCAAGGGTAAAGCCTGAACAAGTTGAACAGAAGGCACAGTGGAAATAATAGCTGGTCAGACAAAGATAATACCTTCACCTGATTCCAATGGGAATCATGAAATAGAGGCCCGTGATGAAAAGATAACTTTTTTTTTTCTCCATGGCTGAACAATGGTTCACTGTATAACTGAATTCTACACAGTCAAGAACTTACATATTAACATTTCAAATTGGAGGCTGTATCTGCTGGAAGACTCTAGATCACTAAGTTCATATTGTGTGATGTGTGCACAGTCAGTATGCACTGGGTTCTGCTACTCCTTGGTGCTTCCGAAGTTGTATTGCTCCACAGTGGCATTCAGCAAAATCAATACAGTTCAGAAGAGTGTAAGTTCCAGTTTAAAAAAAAGTACATCCATTTACTTTCAAGAACACAAAGATAAAAAAGTTTAGCATACTTTAGACAGGATGTGAGGAAAACCTTTTCACCCAGAGGGTGGTGGGAATCTGGAACTCACTGCCTGTAAGGGTGGTAGAGGCAGAAATCCTCACAATGTTTAAGTATTTAGGTGCCAAGCCATATAAACTATGGGCCAAGTGCTAGAAAATGGGATTACAACAGTTAGATGTTTTTGACCTGTGAAGATCCTTTATTTGTGCTGTAGACCTCTAATTCTAGACTGATTTTAAAACAATTGTCTTGATTTGAAGGCTGTTATGATATGATTTGGTGAGATTTGGTATTAGGTGCCACCTTAAGGGAAAATAGTTGAGACTTTAACATGGTTACAGTTGCAATTTCATAGAGCACTCTCAGATATGAGGATATAGAAATGCCAAGTATGACTTGCAGAATTGGGTCTTTATTCATTAGAAGAATTCAGATTACAGGACAGATAAAAGTAAGATTGTTTCCAGTAATTCAGAGAGCAATAAGATGGGACAATAAATAAAAATCCAGCATAAGAAACTTAGAACAGAAAGGGAGAAAATTTCTGAAGAGTTGTGAGAATTCACTTAAAGGGTAGTGGTTGAAACAAATAATGTCAACGTTCAGGAGTAGATTGAATAAGCAGAAAAGGGAAAGGCTGATAATGGGATTTAGTTTCTTTCCTCAATTTATTTACTCATGGAAGGTGAGCACTAACATGGGTCATGTAAGCTGGCTCCTGTTGGTATTTTATAATCGTTTCCCTTAGCTGACAAGGTAGCAGTGAAGTAGGATCTCTATCCATTTATTTGATTCTGTCATAACTTTAATCCATCTTATTGGATCAGGGCTGTTGAGACATGCGCACAGGCTGCCAGACGCCTCTCATCGCTGAAGTCATAGAAATTCTGCTGATCATACAAGACTATCAGTAGAGCTCCTGAAGAAACAGACATAACTCAGAGTGGGTAGACAGACACTAAAGACAAAGACTGGGCAGTTTTTTTAAGCTACAGTATCGTTAAAGGGCAACAAAGAGTCAAGGGCATTGAGCAGGACGGATTGGGAAGGAAATGTAAGAGCATGAAATGATCTTAGTTTGGGCCTGGAGTCCAGAGGCTGAGACCCTCCTGCTGCTGCTGGCAATCCCTGGGGTTAAGAGCTAAGGAGATCAGCAGTAACCAGGAAAGCCCAGAGGCTTTTACAAATGACGCGCAGGAGTAGAATGGGATGAAGAAGTCATGGAGAGGGATATGGAGGCCTGACCAGCAGTTTTCATCATCCAACTTCCTCACGTTTTCCTGGTTTTTGAGTAGAATTTTGGAGAAAAATCAAGCCCCATATTCTCAGTGGAATAAAAATGTGTAATCTTCACCAATTCCATTACAATATTAGTGGAGAATACATATTTCTACAGTACTACTTTATTCCAACATATATGGAATTGATTTTCCTGTCCCTGAACAAAGTATTTAACAAATTATAACTTAATTGATGTGATGTAATTAGATCAATGGAGGAAGTATGGTATGATAAATATTTCCACATGAGGAGCTGGACATGTTCCATTTGTCGTTTTGTTACTTATTAGTCATATCATCAGCTTCTCTTTTGGAAATAACATCCAGTCAAAACAGTATACCTGAGCTAGGATGTCACTATTTGTGGGTAGTTAACAGCCAAATACTGATTTGTGGATAAGTTTGTATTTATCTCTGTGGTTGGCAAATAGATAAATAAAGTTGTCCCCGTAAATACGTGAAGGTAGATTCAGACCCTTCACGGAACAAAGACATTTGCAATGCACAGATATTTTAAGTTTAAATGGCTGGGCGTAAAGATTTCAGCTTATCTACAGCTTAATTCCTGTGTTTAATATAACTCCACAAAATGATTCTCCTGAAAAAGTCAGCAGAAAACAGTGGTAGATATTGAATGACACCCTTACAATTAAAATATATTTAAGTTTTCACAAAACATTTGCTCTCATAAATGATTTTTCTTTAAATGAGGCAACCTAATTATGAACCATCATTTTCTTTTTGCATATTTATATAAATCTATGCAGTATTACAATCTTCAAATAAATTCACTGAATGGAACAACCATTACCTGATCGGCAATGAAGTAGGCAGGAAATATGGATAACAGATGTCATGGGCACCAAAGTAGCATGAAAAAATATTTATCCCAACAACACAAACTGATTTGTAGAGGTGTAGCACTGCTGTTGCATATAAGTATCTTTAATTCAAGTGATGTGAAACTGGAGTTTCTACTCAACTCAATCTGCTGCTCATTTTGTTTCATTCTACAACGACTAAATTTGAATTGTGATTTAATGTATTGCTTTACCCTGGATATGCAGAACATTGTTCAAACAGAAGATTATACTGGAATTGCTGCCCAAGTACCTTAGTGTAACTGTATGGTTAGAAAGTAAAATTAACTCTGCTTGTGAGTTTCATTAAACTAGCAAGACAGGGGCTGATTTTATCTTTGATATTGTAAAATGGACAATATTACTAAATGATTGGAAGAGACGTACAACACAATTGAATCAACATCTCCTCTTTTACACTACTGGCCAAAGTCAAAATTATATTCTAAACAAAAAACCAAAGCACTGTGGATACTGGAAATCTGAAACAAAAATAGAAATTCCTGGAATGACACAGCAGACCCGCTAAAATGGCAATTTCTGTTTTTGTTTCAAAATTATACTACTTCATGGGTACTCATGTTCTCCCAATCATAATATCTTTTACAAATTTGTTGACTGATAGGTGCTTTCGTTCAGCAGAGTTGACGATCTGCCACAGAATTTATCAATGACAAGTTAATGGGCATTATAAATACAGCAAAAGCAGCGATAAATTATCAGCAGCAAACAGCTTGGCAAAGGCACATAGTACACTGGCTCAGAGATAGTAAGAATTGCCGACGCTGGAGTCAGAGATAACACAGTGTGCAGCTGGAGGAACACAGCAGGCCAGGCAGCATCAGAGGAGCAGGAAAGTTGATGTTTCAGATCGGGACCCTTCTTCAGAAATGGGGATGGGGAAGTGAGCTCTGAAATAAATAGAGGAGGGGTGGGGCTGGAAAAGGTAGGTGGGATGGTGATAGGTGAGTGCAGGTAGGGAGTGGTGGGGATTGGTCAGTGGGATGGGAGGGGCGGATAGGTGGGAGAGAAGATGGACAGGTTGTGTCAGGTCAAGGAGGCAGGGATGAGAGGGAGGGTTGGTCATGGGATGAGGCCGGGGGTGAGGAGATTTTGAAACTGGTAAAGTCCACATTGAGACCATTGGACAGTTGGCTCCCGACGCAGAAAAGAGGTGCTGCTCCACCAGTTTCCGGGTGGTGTCATTGCGACACTGGAGGGTGCCCAGGATGGACGTGTCGCCCATGGAGTGGGAGGGGGAGTTGAAGTGGTTCACGACTGGAAGGTTTTGTTGTTTGTCGCGAACTGAGCGCAGGTGCTCTACAAAGCGGTATCCGAGCCTCTGCTTGGTCTCACCAATGTAGAGGAGGCCACATCGTGAGCAGCGGATGCAACAGACCACGTTAGCGGATGTGCAGGTGAACCTCTGTCTGATGTGAAAAGTGTTTTTGGTTCCTTGGATGGAGTTGTGAACCATTCTGGGCCTCCTCCAGTGTCACAATGACGCCACCTGCAAACTGGAGGAGCAGCATCTCATATTCCGCCTTGGGAGCCTACAACCCAATGGTCTCAATGTGGACTTTACCAGTTTAAAAATCTCCCCACGCCCGGCCTCATCCCATGACCAACCCTCCCTCTCATCCCTGCCTTCTTGACTTGACACAACCTGACACAACCTGTCCATCTTCTCTCCCACCTATCCGCTTCTCCCAACTCACTGACCAATACCCACCACTCCCCACCTGCACTCACCTATCACCATCCCACCTACCTTCCCCAGCCCCACCCTTCCTCTCTCTACTTACTTCCGAGCTCCCTTCCCCCTCTGAGAAGGGGCCCGACCCAAAACGTCAGCTTTCCTGTTCCTCTGTTGCTGCCTGGCCTGCTGTGTTTCTCCAGCTCCACACTGTGTTATCTAGTACACTGGCTCTGTTTTTACAATTTCCAGTGTAGAGTAAACTGGAAGTACTTAAAGAAGAGATAAGTAGTTTTTTTTTAAATATTGGGGAGTTGAGGGCTCTAATGAGCTGGCACAAAAGTGGGATTGATGTCATGATTTTGTTCAATGGCAGGGCAGGTTTGAGGGGCTGAATGGCCTATATGGCTGAATGGCTCCTGCTCCTATTTCTTATCATCTTATGTTCTTAATGGCAAGACAAGAAGCCAGTGACTATCAGTATCCACTAAATGGGCATGAAACAATTGAAACAAGTAAAGCCCAACCCCCTAACACCAGTGATGGATGGTTTTGACTGACTGGATATAACAATGACTGAAACTGGAAACTTACAAATAGCACAATCATAAAAACAAACAATAGTAATTTTAAACAAGAGATATGTAAATGAAACATAACATACTTAATCACCAGCCAGATGTGATATAAGCAAATGGATTGTTTCTAAAGTGACATGTTTTACATATATTACCAATTACATTGTGTTTATTAACAGAGTCTAAAGGAGAACAGAGAAGTGGGGAAGTGTAGAGATTGAAGAAAGGATGTCCAGAGCTTATGCCCATGCAATACAGACTCAGTCATCTATGATGGAGCAATCAAAATCAAAATTCAGGAGGTCATTAATAGAAAATATGCAGCTGTTTCAGAAGACTGTGGGCTGGAGGAAGTTGCATCGAACAGGGTGGGAGAGTTCAAGGCAATGGAAGGATTTGAAAACAAAAAATATAACTTTAAATTTCTGTTGTTGCTTAACCAAGAGCCAATGTCAATCAGCAAGGACAGGAATTATGAGCCAAGAGGAAATGGTGCACTTATGACAGCAGAGGTTCAATGCTTTATGAAGTGTGGAATGTGAAAGGCTGGATTGGACGATGTTGAAATAGTCAAGTTTAGAAACAATAATAAATAAATGAGGGTTTCAGCGGTGGATGAGCTGAGACAGGAGACATATCAGGCAAGGTCATGGAGGTAAAAAGAGGCAGTTGTAATGATCTCATTGATATGTGGTTGCAAGCTCATCTTGGGATCAAATGTGACAAGAAGGTTGTGAATAGTCTAATTTAGCCTCAAAGACAATTGCTGAAGAGAAAAAGGAGTCAGTAGCCAGGGAGCAGTGTTTGTGGTAGGGACGGATGATAATTTCAGTTTTCCCAATGTTTAAATGGAGAAAATTTCTGCTCATTCAATCCTGGCTGTTGGACAAATAATCTGATAATTTGGAAAGATTGGAGGAGTTTAAAGCGTTGATGAAGAGTTCGAACTGTGTGTCAACAGCATATATGTGGAAACTATTGTTGAATTTTTGCTAAATAGTATCAAGCCTCCAAGTTTTGAAGATGGATGTTAAATAATATTAATGCTGATCATTGACACAGTAATATGAATTCAGATCATGCATTTTATTAATGTACTGAGAATTAACATATGTTACCTGTGGCCAAGTACATAACATGGAATAGCATGTCCTTTCATTGCACAACATCCATGACAATGTGGGAAAACCAACTGCTGTCTTCCATGAAGAAAGGCATTGGAAAAATGGGCTGCACTACTTCATGCATAAGAATACATTTTTCAGCATCCTGGAGCTTCCTCTTTGTGAGCTTCACAAAAGGACCAGAATTGATAGTACCACACTAATAAAAGTATAAATTAAAAAAAAGTATCTGTTGAAAATTACAAAGTAACACAAATAAAAGAATAATGAGCAATCATTGAAATTAAAAAGTAATTCTTAGAATCTTCCAGCAGTATCTGAAAAATAACTTCTCCTACAAAATTGTGACAATTTTTATATCAGTTAAATCATAAATGCCTGAAAATTAGGATTAGGATTGGAAAAAGTCTGCCATGCTGAATTTTCCTGGAATTTGAATGGCCCAGCAAAAGCTTCATTAATGGCACTCAGACTAAACGTGCAGACAGCCAAAACAGCTAAACCATTCCTGTCGGAAATATGCCCACATGTAATTAAGTAATATTGACATATCATTTTTATTCTATAACTGTAGATATGGGTGCAACATCTGAAAGATAAAGATGCAGCATGACAGAACGCAATAAACAGTATCTTCAGTTGTATGTTACAACATTAGAAATAAGAGCAGAGGATTCCATTTGTCATTCAAGTCTGCTCCACCATTCAAAAGATCAGAGCTGCGCTTCCCCACCGGCCATCCGTTACTCTTGACTCCCTCATCAAGTATAAATCTCTGCGACACTATATTGAATATATTTAATGACCCAGCTCACTCAGGAAGGCAACTCAATGTACTAACAACCTTCAGAGAAGATATTCCTCTTCATCTCTCCTAAATGGGAAGCCCCTTGTTCCCTAGGTCTAGATACACCCCATTAGAGGAAACCTTCGTTCAGCATCTACTGTCAAGGTCCCTCAGAATCATACATGTTTTAAAATATCCCCTCTCATTCTTCTGAACTCCAGTGATTGCAGGTCCAAACTACTCAACATTTCCTCAAAAGACAAATTCCCTCATTGCAGGAATCAGTCTAATGAATCATCTCTGAACTGCATCCAATGCAACTATGCCTCCCCTTAAATAAATTGATCGAAACTTCATATAGCATTCTAGAGTCAGTCTCACCAATGCCCTGTGGACCTGTAGCAACATCTCACTTCTTTTATATTCCAGTCACATCGCAATAAAGGGCAAGATCCTATTTGCATTCCTGATTACCTGCACACTGACTTTCTGTGATTCATTTATGAGAGTATCCAAATCCCTCTTTACTCCAGAATTCTGCAATCTCTCACTCTAGTTAGATACTATTCTGCCTTTCTATTCTTCCGACCAAAGTGAACAGTCTCGCATTTTCCCACATTATACTCCATACACCAAATGTTTGTTTAAAACTTAAAACTGCCTAAATCTCTTTGCAGACTCTTTGTATCCTCTTTGCAAATTATTTCCTATCTTTGTACTGTCAGCAAATTTGGTTACAATACTGTCAGTGCTTTCATCCTTAGTTTGGAATTTGAAATACAATACTCTTAATTAACCTAATAAAAACCAAAAGAACTGCGGATGCTGTAAATCAGGAACAAAAACAAAGTTGCTGGAAAAGCTCAGCAGGTCTGGCAGCATTTGTGGAGGAGAAAACAGTTTACTCTTAATTAACCTGTTTGTTACATTCAGAAAAATCTCTAATAAATTTGTCAAACACAATTTCCCTGTCACAAAGCCATGTTAACTATCATTGACACTATTATGATTTTTAATTGCCCTGCTACTACCTCTTTAATAGTAGTAGATTCCAGTATTTTCCCAACTACAGATTAAGGCTAGCTACGTCACACAAAAACGGGTAAAGTTTTCATAGTTACTTACACATTAGTGGTGAAGATTCCATACAGCATGTCTTGCTCAGGTAATATCAGCTTATGGTAATAAAAAGGAACTAGACCGGGACCTAAACAATTTAGTTGAGCTTACATGAAGGTTGTCCAGGTATCCTCCAGACAAAATTCCCTTTAATATCATTTTTACACACTCTGGCCACTCTAGGGAAAACATTTATTCCGCAGTCAATTTCTACTGTATACTCCTGAAAGAAAGAGTAGGTAAACTTTCCAATGTCATAAGATGACACAAATTTGGTTTTGAAAAAAAATAACAAAAATCACAATCATGACACTTTTTGAGCATTGTACCTTTGTCTGTAGCTTCTAGAATAGAATGACTTTTCCGGTCACCTAACAACATTAGTGCATACAGTTGCTAAGCTAATAGTTACAGAATTCATTTGGTGTAATCCCAGACACAACATTGTCATTGTGTCCAATGTTTTCTTATGGTGCTGATTCTATCCAAGCTTGTGTAGTTGGTATGGGGACACTTAATTAATCATTGTCCCCCTTTGATCCATGCTAATGTGGCTATGCCTTCAATTCCTGCGTTCACAGCCCTAGGCTGACGAATTTTCCCAAGTCACGTGATGCTGAGCAAAAGAAGCCAACTGGAAAAATGGCAACAAAAAAAATTCCTGGCTTTGTGGGTCCAAGCCATAAGTCAGTCCCCTGCACACAATCTGTCTTTTAAGGGGATTTACAATGTGTAAAACTCATGAAGATGGCAGACATATGCTGCTGTTAGCCTTTGACATCTTTCTGGGATTCTACCAAACTAACAAATTCTGCCAATTGATGAATTTTTGCACTTTTCTGCTTGAATGAGCACAATGGCTTGTGAGGGCTAAATTCACAACTAAAATGTATAATGTAAAATAATGTTCCCAGTATATCAGTGGCTCTTATGCTGAACTCATGGTGATGAAGTAAGAAGGCCATCATAGACGTTAATGCCAATATTAATTTTAAATATTAAATAGCGACTTTTGTTAAGTTGCAGTACCATGTCAAACATGGGCGAGCTGAGCAGTCGTAACTTGAACAGTGCCCTACACATGTTGTCTGACCCTGACAATACATGCTGTAGTGACACCAGAAAGAATGTGCTGGGTACAACAGAAAGGCTGGTATGCTAACTAAGGAAAACTAACACGTGAAATAATTAACTGATAATTGAAGCAACTATTCCCCGAAATCTTAACAAACTGAAGTGAAGCTAAAACCTCCTCAATGTGCTAAACCCAGAGTAAACTGCTTTTTCTGCTTCATGAATAAATAAAAACTGGCTTTGGAGTAAATATGAATGATTCTAACATCCACCACAATCTGCACTTTTACTCAATGCCCTACTTAGCTGATGCCCCCTTCTTGTGGCGAAAGTACAGAAGATGTTACCTCTTGACAATGTGGTTGCATGGTACAGATGTATTCTGTAAACTACCCAATATAGCAGGCAACCCCTGTAATAGGTTGGAAGGATGCCATGGCATGAAGGCTTCAAGTTACAGTCATCTTCCTCTCAAAGCAAAGAGCAGTCCCTATTCTACATCCTGTCTGCACATTATTCTTCAGCAAATGGTGCAATTTGACAGCAGCCACTTTTCAGATGCAGAGGTCTCCTGCCAGCTCTTCAGGTAATTGTGCAAATCTCCAACAATGTGGGTCTTAGCAATGTTAATGTGTTCATTAACCCCTCGTGAATTTCTTTTTTTGGATAAATAGTACAATGCATTTGGAACTCCCAAAGGAATACCTAATCTCTCACTTTTGCAGAGCAAGAACATTAGCAGGGGAAAAAAATCCAAAGGAGCAAGATCAACTACTGAGTCAATCAAAATGGAACTAAAATTGCAAAGAAATTATAACATAGACTTTGAGATAGTAGGAACTGCAGATGCTGGAGAATCCGAGACAACAAGGTG
>NC_063333.1:67074663-67087396 GCF_021869965.1 Rhincodon typus | reverse complement strand
CACCTTGTTGTCTCGGATTCTCCAGCATCTGCAGTTCCTACTATCTCTGCAACATGACAATGCAGCTTTGTGAACAAACAGAAACAGACAGATATAGGAAAGCACAAATTCTAGCAAACGAAATACTTTATGGTGATTTGAATTTCTTGCTTCCCATAATCATTAGGGAATAGCAATATGGTTCTGTTGTTCCTTCAATGAATATATATATGGTGGTATTCAGTCAAGCAGACAAGGATAGTCTCACTAATCCCAAAAAGTACTTTCAACGTTGTTTATCATTCTAGTTCTGTAGTTAGGCAGAGGGATTGAAAGTTATATATTTTCCTTTAATTCTTTAAA
The DNA here is from genome assembly GCF_021869965.1 of Rhincodon typus. Lineage (NCBI taxonomy): Eukaryota > Metazoa > Chordata > Chondrichthyes > Orectolobiformes > Rhincodontidae > Rhincodon > Rhincodon typus. The sequence continues at coordinate 67,087,054 of NC_063333.1, read as the reverse complement.
ATCCTTGCACTGATAAAACAATGATATATATATATAAGAAATTGTTGCAATATGATGATTTGTTTGTCGTAATTATTGTTTGATTTCAATTTAGCTTCCACAGCTCCATACAGAAGGAAAGAATGTGGAAAAAAACATTCCCATCTAATGGTGATAGCAAGAACTGCAGATGCTGGAGTCAGAGATAATACAATGTGGAGCTGGAGGAACACAGCAGGCCAGGCAACATCAAAGGAGCAGGAAAGTTTATGTTTCGGGTCGGGACCCTTCTTCAGACAGGTCCCGATCTGAAATGCTGCCATCTAATGGATAGCTGCCTTCAAAGCACTGCCAGTAACTGGGAATTGTTATTAACCACTTGGTTTCAACACTGCTGGTTTCAGTCAGAATGCAAGTGTCAAATGATGAAGCATCAACAGGATGAAAACAAAAGAAATCCCTGAGAACAATATCAACACATTCCTGATTTTAAAGCTGGGCTACTTCCTTCAGGAGCCAGACATTTAAAGATTTTATAAAACAAAATGCAATTTCAATCATTCAGAAAGCTACCAAAAAGGAAATGACACATGGGGCTGGAATTTCATTCTCTGAACATGGCAGGTTCAGAACGGGGTATGCCATTAATTTCACACAGCTGTCTGGTGTGCCAGCCAGTCTATCAGTATGTTTCTATCCCTGGTCTATTTTTAGTGAGATTGTTTGCCGGATTGGCAGTGAGTGGTATCTGCCTGCCAGTGACAGGCAGTCATTAAGATAAATTAGAGGCCCTCACCATATGGGCCCTGCTGAGGCTGCAATGTGCTATGGATGGAGACAGCCTCCGAGCTGCAGTCCCAGGAGCCATGGAGACCTCCTTTAACTACCTCTCCCTCCACCCCTCCAAACCCTTCCCCCACCTCCCCATCGATGGCCTGGCAGCTCTGGAAATATTTTATTTTTAAACTTCCTGAGGACTTTAGATGGCATCCCCCACCTACACTGGCAACAGCCCCCTTTCTTAACAGGTTTTCCAGCCACCAGCAGCTTTGGGTGTTTTTCCTGGCCTTTCTGGTTGGACAGCTGGCCAGCTATCCCAAACTGGACAAGGTCTCCAGCAAGTGCGCCTTCTTAAAATCCCTTCAATTGACTGACCACAGCCATTTCCAGGATGCCAACCTGGTCTTCAGGATGGCCTTGGGATCAGGATTCTAGAATGAAAATCTGGAATGATGCCCCTCATTTCTTTAGTGTGACCCATGTAGGCCCATAAAAGGATGGAACATACTGACTGATGACTTGAAGTCATGTTTAAACCTTTCAACCTGTTGTGATAAATAAGGGGAAATATCTACTTGGAGATCAGAAGCAGGGGAATAGATGCTGCTTTTCTTTGAAACACCTATACATTGACTAGATTATTTGCCAAAAATATTACTTTAACATCAAAAATTATTCCCACTGAAGAAAAACACAAACAGATTTCACACACCTGAATGAATGTCAGATCCTCCAGTTTTATCCTGAAGATTTTGTTTCTGCAAAAAAGTAATATTTACATGATAAGTGATCCTTTTAAAGGTGGGGGTCCCTCAATGTGACTGGAACATTTTCTGCAACACAGACAGATTCAAACTAGTCAAACTAATCACCTCAAATGCAATTAAATTGTTTCCTAAGCAAAAAAGTCCCCAAGAAAATCAAAATCCCACATCAAAAATGGTCATTGAAAAATCTGACTATTGCTGTTACTTCTACGAGAAAGTGGCTTGGCCACAATGGTGTATCCTGTGTACTTCAGTTCTGATGAAAGAGATAATAAATGATGGAAAATTTACTGCAAAAAAAAAAATAGGAAGAGTTATTGTAATTATAATGAAAGATTCAAAAAATTGGTGCCCTTTTGTCAAAGCAGAAAAGTTTTAGGAAGATCAAACAGATTTCAAGATTATGGGACATTTTAAGAAGGTGAATGATGAAAGATTGTTCCGTGTTGGTAAACAAGAGAGTATGTACTTAGATCAGCTCCAGAGAACAAGAAAGAAATTAGAGGAAGTTTTGCTTATAGCAGATTAATAAGACAGGTAATTCTTGCCTGCAAATGATCTTTGAAGCAGAGCTTATAACATGATTTAAAAGGGAACTGTTAAGTATTTGAAGAAGAATGATACAAAAGGATGTAGGGAACAGGGAGGGAAAAGAAGTTCCAGTTAATGGCCCATATCAGGCCCAGTGGCTAGCACTGCTGCCTCACAGTGCCAGGGACCAGGGTTCGATTCCGGCCTTGGGTGACTGTATGGAGTTTGCACATTCTTCCTGTATCTGTGTGGGTTTCCTCCCACAGTCCAAAGATATGCAGGTTATGTGGATTGGCCAAGGAAAATGCAGGGTTACAGGGATAGGGAATGGGTGTGAGTCTAGATGGGATACTCTTTGGAGGATCTGTGTGGACTCAAATGGCTGGCTTCCACACTGTAGTGATTCTATATTAAAGATATACTGGCGGACACTTTGTTGAATATTCAATGACCTTGACTTTAACTTCCCAATGACATATGCAAGAGGGTTTGGAGCAGACAAGTTTTAAAAGTGGTGAATGTCAATGAGACCTTGGCTCCCCAATGGAGAAGCAGGCCATTTCATTAACTGATTTTTTTACTCTGCTACCCACCATCAACCTTTCCAATTCACAATTTCCCCCATACTGTTCCCCTGCCTCTGATTCCCAATCTGAGCTCTCTTCTCCTCTCCCAATTGTCCAAGATCATTCCCAAGGGGTCCAGATATAGATTCCTCTTGCTTTTATTCCTCTGTGCCTTCCTGTAAGCTAAGCTGGCATTTTGCACTGCCAAGTGGGAGGTAGGCAGTAAAATGTTCATGAGGTTCTACTGGCAAGATCGCCACAGCCTCCACTTCTCCAGATACTTCAGCTGTTTTCAGTCTCATCCAGATCCTCTCTGCAAATGTCAGTACCTCTGATTACACATGTCCAGTTAATTAAATTGCCAGTGAGCATGTCCAAGACTGAAATAAAAGAATTAAAACTCATGGTCATTCTACCTTTATGTAACCTTAATAAATATATTCTTGGTAATCTTTCCACACAACGAAAAAGACATAAGAAATAGTAACAGGAGTAGGCTGTTTGGCCGCTCAGGCCTGCTCTGCTATTCAATAGGATCATGGCTGATCCAGTATTCCCTATGTCCACTTATCCATGTTTTCGCTGTAGCCCTTGATTAACCTACTGATCAAGAATCTATCTATCTCAGCCTCAAATATACACAAGGACTCTGCCCCCGCAGCTCTCCGCATCAAAAAGTTCCAAAGACTAATAACCCTCTAAGACAAGAAATTCCTTCTCATTTCAGTCTTAAATTCGCACCCCTTTATTCTGAGACTATGTCTCTGGTCCTAGACTTTCCCATGAAGGGGAACATCCTCTCAGCAATTACCCTGTCAAGCCCATTAAGCGTCCTCTGTGATTCATTCAGACCACCTCTCATTCTTCCAAACTCCCATGAGCAGAGTCTGAATCTGCTGAATCTTTACTCATTAGAAAATCCCTCCATACAAGTGAATTAATTCAGGTGTGTGAAATCTATCCGTGTTTTTCTGGAGCAGGAATAATGTTTGATGTTAAAGTCTTTCCTGGACATTTCTGGAAAGTAATCTGGTCAATGTACAAGTGTTTCAAAAAAAAGTATCTATTCCCCTGCTTCTGATCTCCTACTTAGGTCACGCTAAAGAGGCCAGGGACTCAATTTTCTTTCCAGGGTCCAGATCATCCAAGTGAACCTTCTCTGAACTGTCTCCAAGGAAACAATATCTTTCCTTAAATAAGGGGACCAAAACTGCTCATGGTACTCTAGGTGTAGTCCCACCAGCGCATTGTATAGTTGCAGTAAGGCTTCCCTTAGCCCCTTGAAATAAGGACCAGCATTCCATTAGCCTTCCTGATTACCTGCTGCACCTGTATGTTAGCTTTCTGTGTTTTGTGCACAAGTATCCCCAAGTCCCTTTGCATTGCAGCTTTCTGCAGTTTTCCCTATTTAAATAATACTCTGTTCTTTTCTTTTCCTTCCAAAATGAACAAATTCACAATTTCCCGTATTCTATTCCATTGCTAACTTTTTGCCTACTTACTTAATCCAATCTTATCTCTCTATAAACTGTTTGTATCCCTCTCACAACTTGCCTTTCCACCTATTTTTGTTGCATCTGCAGATTTGGCTAATACATTTGCTTGCTTCCTTCAAGTCATTAATGTACACTATAAACAGTTGTGGTTCCAGCATGGATCCCTGTGGAATCCCAATGATTACAGGTTGCCAACCTAAAAAAGAACTCTTTCCCACTCACTACTTCCTGCCCATTAGCCAATTCTTTAACTATGCCAATATACTACCTCCAACACAAAGGGCTCTTATGACTTAGCTTTTTATGAAGTTCCTTGTCAAATGCTTTCTGGAAATCCGAATATAAGACACCTCCTTCCACTCTATCCACTCTGGTTGAGACTTCCTCAAAAAATTCTCATAGATTAGTCGTCACATGGTCCCTCTCATGAAGCCATGTTGACTCTGCTTGTTTAGGTTAGTATTTGCCAAAAGTGCTGCTATTACTTGCTTAATAATTGATTCATTACTTTTCCAACAATAGATGTTTGGCTAATCGGTCTATATAGTTACCTGCTTTTTGGCTCCCTCCCTTTTTGAATGGGTGTCACATTAGCAGTTTTCCAATTCTCTGGCACTTCTCCAGTATACAGCAATCTTTGGAAAATTACAACCAATACATCCACTACCTCTGTAGTTACATCTAATGATCCTAGAATGCAAACTATCAGGTCCAGGGAACTTATCTGCCATTAGCTCCATATTCTTTCTGATTAATCTTTAGTATTAATATCTATTCATAGATCCTAAATGATACAGCTAAGATTTGATTCATTCCAGGTTTGGGCTGATCAATCTATTTTCAATTTGCATACAGCAACGTTATTAGATTATTATTTAAAATAATTTCAAAGGTGCAACATATCTGAGCATGTGAAGGCAACATGATTTCTTGCCTAGGTTAAGAGAAACATGTTGTTTATTGGCACACATTCTTTTGTTTTATTGGATATATGTTTAGTAATTTGCCACTCCTACCTTTTGATAAGAAACTAGACATTCTGAACAAGTTGGGGCACCTTTGCAGCTTCACAGATACATTGACATCATGAAGACAACATATTTTATGAAGTAACTTACAACTCAGTTATTTGGAGGGGCAGCAGCCAACCTGAAATGTGGGTGACAGCTTTGTGTGGTTTGGAATCCTTCCTCGGGCCATTCCACCCAATATCTAAATCCTCAAGTTGAAGACAAGTTGAACTATATTTACCGAATTTACTTTCCTCTCACCCACCCAGAGACTTGTTTAATTGGGTGGGAAGGTGTGGAGTAAGCTCAGGGTGAAAAATGTTTCCACTCTAAAGCTGATTAAGGTCTTTAATTGATCATTTTGGGGCTTCATCGCATCACATCATTCAACCTGCAGCTGACAGGGCCACAACATATGTGCCAGGTATATTAGTGGGGACGTCTCTTCTACAGTCCATTCCCAAAGGAGCTAGTTGCTGGAGGTGATGACACTTACCTACACTAAATTATAATCCCCACGATCCCACCTCAATGTGATCTCCCACCTCTAATGGCCCTGGTGATCCCACCTCACATTTACTCCAGATTCCAGTGACAATCCTGCAGCCAGGGCTTTCTGTACTACCAGCAGTGGCCACTGCTCTTGATGGCACTGCTGGTACTGGAGAGCAGTGAGCCTCTGATTGGCCGGCCCTAATCCTGGTCACTTCACTGCCTGAGTGACACAAATCCAGAACGGGACTGAGGCAGGGAATGGCCACGGTGACGCTGCCAGCTGCTGTCAAACCAATGGAGGGTCCAGCATCGCACACATCAAATGCTGCCCATTATTCCCAGACTACAAAGCAGTATTTCCCAAGCAAGTGAAAAGACAGGAATAGCATTATTATATCTGTTAAATTAATTATCTTCATTTAGCATCAAAGGTTTGATGCCTTTAGAAGAAAAGTACAAATAGATTGTCAAAAAAATGTCAATAGCAAAACTGGAAACACAGAATGGCCAAGCAGCATCACAGGAGCAGAAAGGCTGACGTTTCGGGCCTAGACGCGAAACGTCAGCCTTTCTGCTCCTATGATGCTGCTTGGCCTGCTGTGTTCATCCAGCTCTGCACCTAGTTGTCTCGTATTCTTCAGCATCTGCAGTTCCTACTATCTCTGGAAACACAGAAGTTGTTTTTAATAACGTAGAGTTATAGAGACAAACAGCACAGAAACAGATCCTTCGTTCCAACTCATCCACACCAATCAGACACCCCAATCTGACGTAATCCCATTTGTCAGCATTTGGCCCATATCCCTCCTGTTCATGTACCCATCCAGATGTTTTTTAAATGTCACAATTGTATCTGCCTCCACCACTTTCCCTGGCAGCTCGTTCCATACGCGCGCCACCCTCTGCATGATAAAGTTGCCCCTTAGGTGTTTTTTACATCTTTCCCTTCTCAGCTTAAACCTATGCCCTCTAGTTATGGATTTCCCCACCCTAGGAAAAAGACCTTAGCTATTGACCCCATCCAAGCCCCTCATGATTTTATAAACCTCTACAAGATCACCCCTCAGCCTCCAACCCTCCAGGGAAAATAGCCCCAGCCTATTCAGCCTTTCACCATAGCTCAAACCCTCCAACCCTGGTAACATCCCTGTCAATCTTTTCTGCACCCTTTCAAGTTTAACAACATCCTTCCCATAGAAAAGCGACCAGAATTGTACTCAGTATTTACAAGTAATCAACTGAGTTGAAAAGAGCAGTCAAGTGAACCTGAATGTTCTGAGAATTGAAATAAATGACATTCAAGATGGAATCTCGCAAACCTCAGTAAAGTCATCTTTCTAAAAATGTCAATGGCAGTCTTAAGTAAGAAAATAAGTCAGAAAAGTGTCTTACTTTGCTCCAACGATGAGTTCTTTTTGGCTAGGGTCAAAGATCAGCCAAGAATAGTCTGTTACATCTGCAGCTTGAAATGTGTGCAGCCACGGTGCAATATCTGAGAAGAAAGTAGAAATATCTGTAACCAAGCTGACAACAAATTACACGGGAGGTGATCAATAGACTCCTGTCAATATCTGTAATTGAAATGCAGTGAACTGAATTAATAAACCCTGACAGGAGACCTCTGGATACAACACTTGTCATTGAATGTGCCAGAACTGTGCCCTAAGTTTACATCAATCTGCTACAGAAGTGTCTGTCCTGACAAATTACATCAGTATTATCACCCAGGTGCCAGCTCCATCAAACCCCAAAAGACTATGTTAAAGCTCAATGGGACAAGCAAAGGAAAACTTCCAGATGTGCTGCAGTTTAGCTAAAATTCAATGGACAAGATTAAAAGTGAATGATTTTTAATCTAACCAGTTCCACCATTTCCAAATCAATTTCTTCGAAAGTTTTCCTGGGTCTTTCTTAGTAGATCTGTGAGGAAGTCACAAGGAAGATATTCTTCAGGCTTCTTAAATCACCAGGTAGACCTTTATGAGAAAATAATACAATGATTTTGAACAACCAGTCTAAGTATTTTGTAACCTCCAATTTGAACTTAACTTTGAGCCTTGTTTTTTGTCTGACTGGGTGTTAAACATCCAACTTCACAATGCTTTCTGCAGCCCACAACTTTGAACACAGGAGTCTTCACACTACAACTGAATTGCTGTAGACAAGGTTGTTTTTCCTGCAACACGACATATTTTGCAATTAACCTGAGGCTCTAAGTGAATCTGTCACACTTCAGGTTTCCTTGTTGATTCTATTTCATCAAGTTTATTAAAATTCTTGTTTGAAAAGAAATACCTCAATCCCATTGTTGGTTTGGTATACACTGGTTATTTACTGCTCAGTTCATATTTAACCTTCCTGGCAATGCTTAACATGTTGCTCCAAACTCAGTTTTCTGCTATAATCCCAAAACAATTCTTTGTCATTTGTTTTTTGTAAGAACAGCAAAAACAATGATTCTACCAGCTATTAAATTTGTGGGAAATTGTTGTCGAAATAACTAATTACAGAATAAAGTACAAAATTTTCTTCCAATGTTGCATCTCAGCAAATTTAAAGTGAAAATTGGGAGTTCAGAAAAGATACAGGAAAGAGGAAGCTTCAGACTCTGCTTTGATCCAGTCTTCAACTTCAGACACCACAATGGCATGGCCGCAATGGCAAATGAAAAGAACAGAAGCCAACCAAACAGACAGCAACCCTGAATTATATGAAGAGAACGCACTAAACTAGAGATAAACAACTATCTGGAGCCTATTTACAGTCAAATAATTCTAAAGAGCATTAAAAAAATGCAAAAGAATGTCAACATAATGTTTTGGTAAGATTTTGCAATATCTGGACAACTGACTGAAAATAAATTGGAGTTAATGTCTGAATTTTCTTCTTGCAGAATAACAATGAAACAAGTGGGACAATAGGCAGTGGTAAATTCCCCAAAACACCCCTTGATATTTTTCTCTACTCTGAACTGGACGGCACGTACCCCTTTTCTTTACTGCCCAGCATGTGCAAATATGACAGCTTGCAGAACACAGCAAGTTGCCCCATTTTCCAGCTTTGTGCCCTTTTACTGCTGTTCTGTCATCAGGAGTATGTTGGCAATAATCCCTTGGGTGAATAACGAAATGTTCCCTTCTGTTTGAGAAAGAGGAACACCACCCAAGATCAGTCAACGGAGGAATAATCATTCCATTGTTAGAGCTCTTGTAGCACAGTGGTAATGTCCTTACCTCTGAATCAGGAGACCTGGAATGAAGTCCCACTTGCTCCAAAGGTGTATAATGTCATCTCTGAACAGATGGATGAGAAAATATCTTGATCTCTTTCACACGGGCAAATACTGGGATGAACAGACAACAGGATTGCATTAGCAAAGCCCAAATCCTGAATATTCATTCTAGTAAAGGTTAGGAACTGTAATAAAACCTTGGTAGTGCCGAAGGTTGATGCTCCAAACCTAGTCAGTCATTCTCTTGTCAAACTCTTCTAGTCTTCCTAAAACATTGTACACCATCCAACACAGCATAACACACTGTCCAATAGTGTCCTACACACAAAATGGATAAAATTACTCTGAACAATTACCATCCATTAACCTAAATGTCAGTAGCTGATGGAAGAAGTAATCAACAGTCTTATCAATCAATAACTACTCAACAACAATCTGAGTCAGTTCAGCTTTCACCAGTATAATTTGACCCCAGAACAGACCACATCTGAATGTGAAAACTGAAAGACTGAGGAGAGTTGGGAGCAGCTACCCCGTCACAAAATCAACAAACTCTGGCATAAGTAACAGTCAGGTCAACAGAGGTCAAGGTGAAATTCCCTATTGGTTAGAGTGACACGTAACACAAGGACAGATGGGGCTATTTGTTGGAGTCCTTTGAGGTAATGTCCTCTGTCTAACTGTGTGAACTTCACAAATGACTTTCCCTCCATCATTAAGTGAGGAGTCGTGCTATTCACCAAACATTCCACAGAGTTGATCACTAATCACTGCTCTTCCAATCATGGAACAACTTTCCATCAAATGTAGACAACATCCAGACCTAGCTTGCCAAGCAGTAAGTAACATTAGCAACACATAATGGCATCTCTGTCAAGTAAATGTGCAACCACTTCTCCTGACTTTCAACCTATCATGTTGACCAGAAGCCTTACTGATCTAGCTATCTCATGTCTAAAAGCACAGGAAGGATGCTACCTCATGGTGGCTACCTCAGGACAAGTAGACTACCTGTAGCCACCAAGCCCTCTCCACCATCTACAAGGACCAGGTCAGGAGTGTAATAGAATGCTCACTACTTACTTTGATGGACACAATAACGCTCATGTCTACCAATCAGAGTCCACTTTCTAACCAATCTGCACTCTTCTCATACACAGAATAAATGGTGGTTTCCTTATACATTGGTATTGTTAGGAATTGTTCTCATGAGTGCAAGTTGAAAAGCTTCAACAAAATGTGCCTTTTCTTCACCAGTACTCAAGTTATATAAATGACTTGGATGAAGGACACAATTGTACAACAACTAAATTTGCTGATGGCATAACGATAGGTTGGAAAGTGACCTGTGTAGACACAGAGGGGGCTCCCAAAGCAAAGGTTAATTGAGTTGGTAAATATGCGTCAATTGCAGTATAATGTGAAAAAATGTGAAATTGTCCGTTTTGGAAAGGGGAATATAAAGAAACATTCTATCTATGTGATGAAAAGTTGTAGAGCTTTGGCATGCAGAGAGTCTGCCCTTTTGCATGCATCACAACAGGTTCATGTGCAGATACATTAAATAATCACAAAAACCAATAAAATGATGTTATTTATTCTGATTGATATTGAATACATAAGTAGAGAAGTTAAGTTTAATCATAGGGTGTTTAGTGAGATTACACCTGGAATACCATGTACAGTGTTAGACTCCTGATTCCAAGAAGGTGTAAATGCTTCGGAAGTAATTCCGAGACGGTTTACTCGACTAACACCTGAAAGGGAATGGCTGTGTTATGAGGAAAGGTCAGATGGGCAAGGCTTGCCTCCAATTAAAACATAAGATCCTGAGTGGTCTTGATGGGTCGATGCCAAAAGAATGTAGAAGAGGAGAACAAAGAATGTAGAACAAGAGGTCACTGTTTAAAATAAGGGATCACTAATTTTAAACAGAGATGAGGAGAAACCTTTTCTCACAGAGTGTGTTACAAGTCTTTGGAACTCTCCTCCTCAAAAAGTGGTTGAAGCAAAGTCCTTGAATATTTTTAAGGTGAAGACAGATATATTCTTAACAAGCAAGTGGGTGAAAGGCCAACAGGAGCAGGTAGGAATAAGGGGTAAACAGATTAGTCATGATCTTATTGAATGGTGGAGGAGTCAAATTGTCAACTCCTACTCCAAATACTTTATGTTTGTGTGTTCCACCTCTGAGATGGCAAATAATTTACGGAGTTTCACAATGGCATGAGGTAACAACAAAATTCAATGCCAAAAGAGATATTAAAAATGGTACTGAAGCTTGGGAAAAGAAATAAATTTTAAGTACAGTCTTAAAGGTTGAAAGGAGATAAGAGAGTTGCTGCGATTTAGGGAGACAATTGCAGATAGCTGAAACTAAGCAACTAAAAGCACGGCCACCAACAGCAGAATGAACAAGGAGGGATGCAGAAGAATTAGTGAAATGCAACGCTTGTTTGTAGGCTATCGTTTAGTGCTCGAGGAATTTGCAATGATAGGGAAGGGTGAGATGACAGGAATAGCAGTAGGCTGTTCAACCCTTTGTAACCTGTTCTTTCATTCAATTAGATTTTAGCTGAGCTGCATCTTAGCTCCATCTACCCGCTTTGGTTCTATTACTCTTAAGATCTTTGTGTAACAAAAATCTATCAACTTCAATTTTTAAAACTTTCCAATATATACTCATAGAATCAGGGAAAATTTACAGCATACAAGGAGGCCCTCCAGCCCATGATGTCCATGTCAGCTTTCTGTGAGATCAACTCAGCTAGTCCCAATCCCTGTCTCCTCTCATAGCCCATAGAAAAACAGGCAATGCTTCCAGCCTGGAACACTTTCAAAAAAATGGCATTTAGGTGTCAAACCAAGAAAGTAGCATACTTCTAACTACTCACAACACCTCACTCGGACAAACAAAATAAAACATCAACATTTTAGTCCCGAGTGTCAGCAGAAAGTGATTTTCCTCTATACAATTCAGCTGTACATTACATTTTAACTTTATTAGCTCTACCCAATAGAAAACTCTGTTTTACAGGTTTTCAAGGCACTCAATTCACACTGCCAATGGGACACAGGATACTCACCACTATAAGTTACAATATGATGCGCTGCTTTCTGAAACTACTGGTACTCCAGTGAAACAAATGACCCACTGCTTCCAACTCCTCCAATCACCGCTCCAAGTAAAAAGGCCCAAAACCAATTGGTTTTTATTTGAGCCATGGGATGGTGAGCAATTTCTTCCTGACTGACTTTGCATTTTTCCTGTGTGTATCAGAAAAGACCTGTATCAAAAAAACAAACAATAATAAACTCATCTTTTTAAAATCTAAGATAGTAGGAACTGCAGATGCTGGAGAATCTGAGATAACAAGGTGTAGAACTGGATGAACACAGCAGGCCAAGCAGCATCATAGGAGCAGGAAGGCTGACGTTTCGGGCCTAGAAATTTTTTTTCTGATGAAGGGTCTAGTGTTCTAATAGGCTTGTGTCCATCCAGCTCTACACCTTGTTATCTCAGATTCTCCAGCAT
>NC_063333.1:67049484-67074263 GCF_021869965.1 Rhincodon typus | reverse complement strand
GGTTTATGATGGTGCCACTAGGACATTGGTTCCAGCCTGCTTTAAGCAGAGCTCTTGCCAATGGTGAAGCCCTGTCTTTTCCAACTACTGGCATCAGTGTCCCAAACAGCAAAACCCCTGCTTCCCCCGCCACACTTTCAGCTACTCTTTTAATCTTCTATTTCCTATGCTAATTTGCACAAGGCTCAGGTGACAAACATGAGATCAACACCTGTAAGACTCTGTGCTTCATTTTAATCCAGCCCCTCAAGTGTGCTCAGCAGAATCTCATTTCTAATTTTAACCAAGTTGTTGGACCACAACAACTGGGTTCTTCTCTAACTGTGAGAACCTAGGCTCCAGGTATGCAACACAACGTAGAATTCTCTTGTTCGTGGCTGCAGACAGGCCTGAATATCTCCTTGACTCTACTGTCCCCTATTATTCCCATGTTCTCTTTCACTTTCTGTACTCGAATGGTCAACTGCATCACAGTGTCCATCCTGCCATTTTGTAGACTTTAGTCTCTCAACAAAGGTGTAAAAAACTTAGCCCCTGCTAGACAAGATCAAGGAGTGAGTATCTCCGCACTTTGCTGGGATGCTGTGATCTGTCCAATTCACAATCACAGCCTCCTGTCTCTGACTACTACCCAGTCCAATACCACCACCTAACCAGAGCGGAGTGTGTGCCACCTGGATCAAAGTGTCTAGATAACTATTCTGGTCCTTGAATCCCCGCAATATCTGCAGCTCAGATCCCAGCTCCACAAATCTGTACCAAAGTTCCTCAACTTGAAGACCCTGCCTGCAGGCGTGTTTGTCTGATCTCCAATGCTCTCTAATCATTACTTGTTTGTTTAATCAGTTAAAAAGTTTCCATTTAGTTGACCTTTTTAAGTTCCATTACTCAATAGTTAATGCACCTTAAGTTATTGTTTCAGTTTAAAGCACGGCCCTAGCTTTAAGTGCAAAAAATGTTAAAACTGACCAACCAATCTCTTTCTGATGTCTGTATTAATTGTTAAAAGTCAAGCAAAGATTAAAGAAATCTGTCAATGTTAAAGTGCCAGATACCTCCTTAATGACCAAAATGTTGCTTTTGAATGCTCCATGGTTCACTGTTGGAACCTCTTTAAAACAACAGCGCATTTGCATCAGAAACAAAAACAGAAGTTGCTGGAAAAACTCAGCAGGTCTGGCAGCATCTGTGAAGAGAAATCAGAGTTAACATTTCGGGTCCAGTGACCCTTCCTCTGATTTCTCTTTACAGATGCTACCAGACCAGCTGAGCTTTCCCAGCGACTGCTGTTTTTATTTCTGATTTGCAGCATCCGCAGTTCTTTCAGTTTTTATTTAGCACATTTGCATTTCACCAGCTGCCAGTTGCTCGGCAACTTAACATGGAATGCCTTTCAGACATGCTGGTCAGCATGGATTAGTTTCAGTAGATTGGTGCTCTCTAGTCCCACTCCTGAATAGTGCAGCTAATATTCACTACAGTTTGAGTTCAACTAGTCACCAACATTGAGATTCCCACTGAAAACAAAATTGTTTCTTGTTTATTGTTTTTTGTCATATTGTGTACTCCAGGAAACTAAGGCAATTCTTTTGAATTCAATGGACAAAGCATATTATTTTGGCAGCATAAAAACAACTTGACTCAGCATCTAGTCCGGATCACACCTAAACAGAGCATATCTAATGCTGAAATTGTTGCAAAAATGTAAAATAATGCTTCAGTCCTCATCATCTCAGTAATTACCTTAATGAACACAAAGTTCGGCTTCCAAAAAACTGGCAATCCTCGATTTGAAAGGTTAACTTTTGATACAATAGTCATACATTACTCATTTTGTAGCAATTGTGTTCTGATTATATTTGTGAAATTAGTCGTAATTATTTTTTGAATTTTTTTTTGATGGCGTAATACATGGCAGCAAGGTTCATGTAATTTATTGAGATCAGCTAAATCTCTAGGCAATGATTTATGCATTTATTTAAACATCACCAGCCATTCATTTAATATTGAGGTCTCACTTAAACAAGAATACTATAAGTGATAGCTAAGAGTTGTGATTACAAGATTGGTGATAGTAAAATATAAATTATAACTTTTAATTTCAAAATTAATTAGTATGGACAGGGAAAGAACTGAAGAGCTGTCTGTCACAAAACCCAGACTTGTTAAATACTCTAGTGCATTTTGTTTTCTTCGTCGATACAGTGTGGACTGGAGGAACACAGCAGGTCAGGCAGCATCAAAGGAGCAGGAAAATCGACTGGTGAAGGGTCTAGGCTTGATTCTACTGCTCCACTGACGCTGCCTGACCTGCTGTGTTCCTCCAGTTTCACACTGTATCGACTCTGACTCCAGCATCAGCAGTTCTTGCTATCTCCATTTTGTTTACTTTCCTGATTACATTTTAAATACCGATGAAAAATGTGCATATAATTATTGATGCACCAAATATCTTTTAGCATTCTGTATCCTTAACAGCCACAGAAAGCGAGCTGAAGTCTTCTTTCTCTGTACATTATTTGTATTGAAAAAAGGTGTAAATGCTGAAAATCTGAAACAATTAAATCTGAACTCCATGAAAGAAACAAAGCAGATCAACCAGAACCTGTGAAAGAACATAAGAACATAAGAACTAGGAGCAGGAGTAGGCCGTCTGGCCCTTCGAGCCTGCACCGCCATTCAATAAGATCGTGGCTGATCTTTTCGTGGACTCAGATCCACTTACCTGCGTTCTCACCGTATCCCTTAATTCCTTTATTGTTCAAAAAAAATCTAACTCTTTTTTAAAAGTGTTTACTGAAGTAGCGTCAACGACTTCACTGGGCAAGGAATTCCACAGATTAACAACCCTCTGGGTGAAGAAATTCCTTCTCAGTTCAGTCCTAAATCTGCTCCCTCTAATCTTGAGGCTATGCCCTCTTGTCCTAGCTTCACCTGCCAGTGGAAACATCCTCTCTACTTCTATCTTATCTATTCCCTTCATAATTTTATATGTTTCTATAAGATCCCCCCTCAATCTTCTGAATTCCAATGAATATAATCCCAATCTACACAGTCTCTCCTCATAAGCCAACCCCCTCAACTCCGGAATCAACCTAGTGAACCTCCTTTGCACCCCCTCCAGTGCCAGTACATCCTTTCTCGAGTAAGGAGACCAAAACTGGACACAGTACTCCAGGTGTGGCCTCACCAGCACCTTGCACAGCTGCAACATAACCTCTCTGCTTTTTATTTCAATCCCTTTAGCAATGAAGGACAAAATTCCATTTGCCTTCCTAATTACTTGTTGTACCTGCAGACCTACCTTCTGTGATTCATGCACAAGGACACCCAGGTCCCTCTGCATAGCAGCATGCTGCAACTTTTTACCATTCAAGTAATAATCCTTTTTACTATTACTCCTACCAAAATGTATGACTTCAAATTGATTTACATTGTATTCCATCTGCCAGACCTTTGCACACTCACTCAATGTATCTATGTTCCTCTGCAAAGTTTCACAGTCCTCTGCACACTTTGCTCTGCCACTCATCTTAGTGTCATCTGCAAACCTTGACACCCTACACGTGGTCCCCAACTCCAAATCATCTATATAAATTGTAAATAATTGCAGTCCCAACACCGATCCCTGAGGCACACCACTAGTCACTGACTGCCAGCTAGAATAGCACTCATTTATCCCCACTCTTTGCTTCCTGTTAGTCAACCAATCCTCTATCCCTGCTAATACATTACCCTTAATGCCATGCATCCTTATCTTATGCAGTAGCCTCTTGTGCGGCACCTTGTCAAAGGCCTTTTGGAAGTCTAGGTACACCATATCCACTGGGTCCCCATTGTCCACCTCGCTCGTAATGTCTTCATAGAATTCCAGAAGATTTGTCAAGCATGACCTGCCCTTCATGAACCCATGCTGCGTCTGTCCAACGGGACAATTTCTACCAATATGCCTTGCTATTTCTTCCTTGATAATAGACTCAAGCATCTTCCCCACTACAGAGGTTAAGCTAACTGGTCTATAATTCCCCATCTTTTGTCTACTTCCCTTTTTAAACAGTGGCGTCACATTTGCTGTTTTCCAATCTGCTGGGACTGCCCCAGAGTCCAGCGAATTTTGGAAGATTACCGCCAGTGCACCTGCTATTTCTCCCGCCATCTCTTTTAGTACCCTGGGATGCATTCCATCAGGGCCAGGAGACTTATCAATCCTTAGCTCCATTAGCTTGCCCAACACTACCGCTTCCGTAATTATGATTGTTTCCAGGTCCTCACCTACCTTCGTCTCTTTGTCTATTACTGGCATGTTATTAGTGTCCTCCACTGTGAAGACCGATACAAAATACCTGTTCAATGCCTCAGCCATTTCATCATATCCCATAACTAAATTCCCCTTCTCATGCTCTAAAGGGCCAACGTTTACTTTAGCCACTCTTTTTCGTTTTATATATTTATAGAAACTTTTCCTATCTGTCTTTATATTCGGTGCTAGTTTTTTCTCATGTTCTATCTTACTTTTCCTTATAGCTCTTTTTGTGGCTTTCTGTTGACCTTTAAAGTTTTCCCAATCTTCTAGTTTCATGCTGTTTTTGGCTACTTTGTATGCCTTCTCTTTCAATTTGATAGCCTCCCTTATTTCTTTAGACACCCATGGCAGATTACCCCTTTTCTTACAGTCCTTCCTTTTCATTGGAATATACTTTTGCTGAGCACTTTGAAAGATTGCTTTGAAAGTCCTCCACTGCTCGTCAACTGTCCCACCATAAAATCTTTGTTTCCAGTTTACTTTAGCCAAGTCCTCCCTCATTCTATTGTAGTTCCCCTTGTTCAAGCACAGGACCCTTGTATTGGATTTTATCTTCACACTCTCCATCTGTATTCTAAATTCAACCATACTGTGATCACTCCTTCCAAGAGGATCCCTAACTATGAGGTCATTAATTATTCCTGTCTCATTACACAGGACCAGGTCTAGGATAGCTTGCTCCCGTGTTGGTTCCATTACATACTGTTCAAGAAAACTATCACGGATACACTCAACGAACTCCTCCTCAAGGCTACCCTGACCGAGCTGGTTCGACCAATCTACATGTAGGTTAAAATCCCCCATGATGATTGCCGTACCATTTTTACAGGCATTAGTTATTTCTTTGTTTATTGCCCGCCCCAATGTGATGTTATTATTTGGTGGCCTATAGACTATGCCTATCAGTGACTTTTTCCTCTTAGAATTTCTAATTTCCACCCAAATGGATTCAACCTCATTCTCCATAGAACCTATATCATCTCTCAGCACCGCCCTGATGGCGTCCTTGAATATCAGGGCTACACCACCTCCCTTACCTTCCTGTAAGTCCTTCCGAATAGTCTGGTACCCTTGGATATTTAACTCCCAGTCGTGACCATCCTGTAACCATGTCTCCGTAATGGCTACCAAATCATATTCATTCGCGATGATTTGTGCCGTTAACTCATCAACCTTGTTACGAATGCTACGAGCATTCAGGTAAAGTGCCTTTATGCTAGCTTTCTTACCCTCATGATTTCCAACATCTCTAATAATATCTCCTGAGTTATCCTTCCTTTTTGCTTCTTTCATAGTCTGCCTTGAACTTAAACCCTCCTGCACACATGCTAACCTGCTGCTTACCTTTTTATTTACCATCTTACTCCCTGTCGTTTTCCCTTTCCCTTCCCCCCAACTCACTAGTTTAAAGTCCTAGTGACTACCTTATTTATCCTTTTCGCAAGAACACTGGTTCCAGATCGGTTCAGGTGGAGACCGTCCCATCGGTACAGATCCCTCCGGTTCCAAAACTGATGCCAATGCCCCATGAAATGGAACCCCTCTTTCCCACACCACTCCCTTAGCCACGTGTTTACTTCCCTAATTTTCTTATCCCTAAGCCAATTTGCTCATGGCTCGGGCAGTAATCCGGAGATTATGACCCTCGAGGACCTGTTCCTTAATTTCGTTCCTAGTGCTTGATAATCCCCAAACAGGTCCTCCATCCTAGCCTTGCCTATGTTGTTAGTCCCAACGTGGACCACAACAACTGGATCCTCCCCCTCCCGCTCCAATATCCTTTCAAGCCAGTCAGAGATGTCCTGCACCCTGGCACTGGGCAGGCAACACACCATGCGGGACTCCCAAAGGCTTGCAAAGGATACTATCTATCCCCCTAACAATAGAATCCGCTATAACTACCACTTGTCTATTTGCTCCCCCCTCTTGAATGGCCTTCTGCACCATGGTGCCGCAATGAGCTGGCTCATCCTCCCCGCAGCCCTTTTCCTCATCCACGCAGGGAGCAAGTATCTCGTACCTGTTGGATAAGGTCAAAAGCTGAGGTTCCTCCACTCCTGAACTCAGGATCCCCCTACCTGCCTCACTTGCAGTCACACCCTGTTGTCCCTGATCACTAACTGAATTTGAATTACTTAATCTACCAGGTGTGACTGCCTCCTGAAACAAAGCGTCCAGGTAACTCTCCCCCTCCCGGATGTGCCGCAGTGTTTGAAGCTCAGATTCCAGATTCTCAACTCTGAGCCGGAGTTCTTCCAGCAACCAACACTTGCTGCAGATGTGGTCACTGCCATTCACAATGGGATCAGCCAGCTCCCACATCATGCAGCTACAGCACATCACCTGCCCAGCCATCTCTACTTAGTTAATTACTTTATTACTTTATCTCAATTTATGAGTTAAATACTTTCTAATACTTCTCTGCTATGGTCCTTTCAAATAACCAATTAATATATAAATAAAAACAAAGAAAGTAAATTTTTACCCAATTACACAATACAGAAGAAATAGAAAAAGTATAAAAACCTTACTTTACCAACACTGCCGCTGCCCAAATATATTCCCGGCAGCCCCCTGGTCCTCGCTGTCGCCTCTCTCTCTTCACTTACAGAATCCATGCTCATAATGAACATGGGAAGGTAATTCTTTTGTGGAAGAGGAAAAGAAATGGAAGCCAAGGAGGGAAATGCAACAAGTGAAGAAGTCACAAAGAGAAGTTAAAGGATGAGCGTCCATCAACAGCTCATGGAAGAGCAAGAAAATGTGGGATGGCATAGTATGAAGTGATTGGAACTGGAATGAGTGGATTGCCCTTATGAAGAAAGCATGGACAGACTAAGCATGTATCCTCTGGAGTTTACAAGAGTCAAAGGTGACCTAGCTGGAACGTATAAGATCCTGAGGGAACTGACTGAGTGGAAAAGGTAAGATGGATCAGAAATGAGGTTTAAAAAATACACAGAAATCTTGAAACAAAAACATACAATTCTAAAATTGCACCATCCACCCATCATTCACAAAAGGAGTAAAGGAACAACTGCCCTCCATGCAGAACACACTTCTAGGCTGTGTCCAGATCAAACACAAATCCTCACAATTTCTCCCCTTTCCCACAGATGGTGACAGATCCACCCCACATCTCCTGTGCTTTCTGATGAAAAGAAAATGTTCTACATTTGCTTTAAATCAATATCCAGAGAAGAGAGGTGCAAAGTATCCAATTATTAGCATGAGGTATTGTTCCTGAAGTCTGCACTGAAGCACCATCCTAAGTCAAAAGATTGAGAAGTGCTGAAATCAATGAAAAGGACAATAGAGTGGTAGCTAACCAATGAGCTACCAGTCATTTTGTGGCAAAATCCAAATTTGGGAAGTTGGGAGGGGGAGAGAAAATCCAGGAAGGGAAGAAACCAGTCATCAAATGGAACTTTTTATGGTGAAAAATTGATTGTTTGAAATTTGCACGATGAGAATTGTCAATAGAGGAATACAACAGGAAGACCCTGCAGTGTTGATGGCATACAAATATTTTACATGTCCTGTTAAAATGGAGTAACTGGATTTCCCATAGGGCCAATATAGGGAATGAGCAGGGTTCAAAGAGAAGTTGTTTTGGTTAAGAATCTCAGTCCAGCACTAGCGAGTGCTGAGAAATGAGGACTTGATTGGTTGCTGTTGAAGGAATCATCCCAGTGAATCATTGAGATGCAAAAAGATTATCATCATAAACTATCCTTCAATTTGAAGGGGACAACTCAAGTCTCAAGTTTCTGCCATGGGTTATTATGTGACTGGATAGGCTGATCTTTGACCTGTAGATCTTTGACCGAATGGGAACGTATGTCCTCAATGTAATAGGATCTGAAGTGCAGGATTTGGTTCCTGTTCTAGGCTTCCCTGCTGCTCCTTTGCTTCATTAATTAAAACCTTGGGAATCAAAACTTGATGCAACACGATGGACGAGTTGTCGTCGTCCTGAAAAATCCATAGCAAGCTCCTCCCAGTCATTACTATCAATTACACTGTGCTTCAAGGACAGCTCAGAGTGTCTTGGAAGAGTTTTCTTTGTTCTCCCCTGAAACACTGGCCATTGGAGAATTGAGAAAACAGGGCTTGGCACAGTAAACAGTTTTCAGCCATCCAGCAACAGGTCCTGTCCATCAAAGTTCATTTTGCAGGGGATTTTCCTGAATGCTCATGCAGCTGACTTCAGGAAAGGCAGTCACATTTGTTCCATGGTTTTCCCATTGAATTCAGTGAATATGTAGATGCATTGCTGATGGAATTTCTTTCACACTCTAACTCATTGATACAGAGTCCAGGTTTCACTGCAATGCAGGAGTGTGACGATGAGAACTGTTCTGTACACCAGGGTTTTTGTTCACTTGCAGTGGTTTTTGTTCTTAAAGAATCATTTGTAAAGGGCTGAGCTGGTGAGATGACCCAGTGTTGGATCTCTTCAACAAGGATGGCCATTTGAGAGAGGTTGCTAAGGTATGATGAATATTTTACATATTCCAGAATGTCTCTTTCGACAAGGCAAGATAGATCGGGCTTATATCCATTGGAGTTTAGAAGAATGAGGGGTGACCTTATTGAGATATATAACATCCTGGGGACATTGAGAAGGTGGGTTATGAAAGACTATTTGCCCTCGTGGGAGATCGTAGAAAGGGCATTGGAGGGGAGTTTAAAAGTCAGACATCTCCCATTTAAGGTGGTGATGAGGATCACTAATGTATGAAATTCTCTTGCTAAATGCATGTGAGAACGTGGTCGTTGCATATTTTTAACATAGTGGTCCATAGATTCTTACTAAGAAAGCAGTCAAATGTTATCAGGATAGGCAGGAAAATGGAGTTAAGGCCAGAGTCAGATTTGCCATGATCTTATCAAATATGCAAACAGGCTTCAGGGACTGAATGGCCTACTCCTGCTTCCAATTCATGTGTTAGTATGTATAGTGAAATAACTTCATAGAGGCTGGTATCCCATCACCAGGACACCCTTTAACTACACGTGCATAGTGCATGACAATGATTCAGCTTCCTCAGAACCAGCTCTCAGAGTGAACAGAATCTCAACACTCCCGTTTATATCTGTCAGCCAGGGCTCCCTGATTGGACCAGATGAACAGCCCCAATCAGGGAACTCACATTCTATGAGGTCCACCTGGTTGACCTCATTACAATCACGACATCCCTCCCCTCTGAGTCTGAGTACATAGGCTGGTCTTCTTTCTTGAAACGCCTCCTGGCCATTTTAGCACCAGGTCAGGTTCCTCTGACACTGTGTTGGATACGGACAGTGTGAAATGCACAGGAGGCCACCTCTTTTGGCCAGAGCACCTTGGGAAAAATTCATGCTCTTCTTCAGGTGGCAAAGTCGTCGATGCAGCGAGATCTGCCGTGTCCATCTCACAGTCAGAATTCTCTTCAATGTTTGATGGAAAAGGTGAACCCATGGACTCCAACAGTTTTTCCAACTGTTCTGGGGAGCAGGAGACATTTTGCTGCTTTCATATGGTCCACGTGCTTGTTCAGGAACTTTATACGTCACTGATCCTGACCTTGTGTCAGCCATGCCTCTTATCTATGCAGGACCATTTCTGTGGTTCCTACACCAAACTTTGTCCCCTATAGCAAACCGTCTCTCTTGCTTAGCGGAGACTGGCATCTGACTCTGGCATTTCACCCTCCCCCTCCAGGTCCGGGAAGGTCAGTTTTAACCTTGTGCGGAGTCTTCTCCCTATTAGCAACTCTGCTGGAGCTATCCCTGAGGGGTGGTCCTATAATCAAATATAACCCGGAACAGTTTGGTATCTAGCAAAGCTGTAGGCCGTTTCTTCAATACCACCTTCAAAGTTTGGACTGCTCTTTCTGCCATGCCATTTGATGACGGATAGTATGGAACTGTCCTTATATGTCGAATCCCATTCAACTTTAGGAAATAGTCAAATTCTCTGCTAGTAAACTATGGCCTGGTATCTGTAACCTATTCTTCAGAATGTCCGTGTATTGCAAAAGATGTGTGCAGTTTATCTATCATCATTGCCATGTTTGACAAATTAACTCTACGCACATTTGATCACTTTGAGTGGGTGTCCACAATGATTAAGAACATTGAACCCATGAAGAGACCTGCATAGTCAACATATGACTGAGCCCAGCCATTTCCACAAATGTGGGGGAGCTGCTGGCGGTAATTTCTAATCTTGTTGGCACTCTGGGGTCTGCCCCACCAATGGAGCAATAATAAAAATGCCATCCTCCAGGACGGTCTGGTCTCACCGGGTCCAGAAAGGTTTCAACTATGGTTGCAATGGCCTCATCACCACCAGCTGTTTCAGTTTTGCCAGGACCAGATCTTTCTGAATCCAAAGTCTGATATACTCAGCTGTGACTATTGGGCATTTCTCTCCATTGGGCCACCTGTGAGCCAATACTACCTCGATGCTGTACAGGAAAGCATTGCATGTCAGCACCAGATCTCACTTGGGAACGTAATGTACCAACACCTAAGACAGTGATAACTGCTTCTTCACTTCCCGAAAGGCTACATCATGGCTATAAGACCATTTCCAATGCTGACCTTTCTTCAGGTGTAGTGTGCCAGGATGGAGGCCAGATTACGTATGAATTTTCCATAATAATTCACCAGCCCAAGGAAAGGCCTAAGCTTTGGTATAGACATGGGAGCCAGGGCATCTTCAATCGCCCTCACTTTATTTTCCAACAGGTGTAATCTAGTTTTGTCAACTCTGTAGCTCAAGTAGGTCACTTGGGGTGCCTGGAAATCACATTTTTCCCTTCTTAGACATATTCAACCCGGGAGAAATGTTTAAGAACTATGTCCAAGTTCTCTAAGTGCTCCTTATTGTTATTCCTTGTTATTGGCACATCATCCAGATAAATGGCGATGTGGGGTAGACCTTGTAAAATCTTCTCCATCATCCGCTGAAAAATTGCACAGGCTGATGATACCCCAAATGGCAGTTTTGTATATTGATCCAAACTCTTATGGGTATTAATTGTAGCATTTTTCTGGGAATCCTCATCTAACTGCAATTGTAAGTACACATGGCTCATGTTCAGCTTCATGAAGGACAGCCCCCCTGCCAGCTTTGCATATAAATTCTCCATGTGAGGCCTGGGTATTTGTCCAGTTGTGAAAAGCTGTTTACCGTTTCTTTAAATCCCCACAAAAGCAAACCAACCCTTGGGCTTCACAATCAGTACGACCAATGCTACCCATTCTGCAAACTGGACTGGTTTAATGATTCCTTCACATCTCAGCCTTCTAATTTCTACCTCTACCTTTGCCCATAAGGTACATGTCAGTGGACAGGTTTTGCAAAATGGTGGAAATGCTTCCTGGTCAATATGTAAGGTCAGAAGTCATACGACATCAAGTTATAGTTCAATAGGTTTATTTAAAATCACAAGCTTTTGGAGCATTGCTCTTTCATCAGTTGAAGTGGAGGGAGGTGCACAGGCACAGAATATATAGGCAGAGAGATAATGGCAAGATAATTCCGGATAATTAAGAGTGTCAACAGATAAGTGCAAATAGTGTGAGTAGAGTGATGACAGGCTGAATAGCAAATGAAGGGATGGCCTATGAACTGATTAATTAAGGCAGAGAGATAATTACATATAATCAAAAATAAGATGGTGTTGCTAGAGACAAACCAAATGGCTGGAATAACACAAGCAGGTATCAGACTCGCATGACAAAGGTCTAACCAAAGTCACAAGTAATCAAAAACTGTCCAAAATAATTAAGGTAGAGAGATAATAATAAGTAATCAAGGTAACGGTGTCGAAACAGAACAGTAAGGGAGACTTTATAGAACAGCATGGTAGGGTTACATGAAATGCAACATGAATGCACGATCAGAGTTGAGGCCATTTTCATGAGTACAGAACTTGGCTATCAGATTCTGCTCGGCGATTCTGCATTGTCATGTATCTTAGAGGCTGCCTTGGAGGATGCTTACCTGAAGATCAGAGGCTGAATGCCCTTGACCACTGAAGTGTTCCCCGACTGGGAGGGAACATCCCTGTCTGGCGATTGTTGCGTGGTGTCTATTTATCCTTTGTCGTAGCATCCACATGGTCTTGCTGATATATCATGCCTCAGGCATCCTTTCCTGCAGCGTATGAGGTAGACAACATTGGCCGAGTTACATGAGTACGTGCCACGTAGCTGATGGGTGATGTCCTCATTTATGATGGTAAGGTGGCCTTGGCTCCCTTGATTATCCTTAGACCTTCGAGGTAGGTATTTAACTAGGACTTCACTCAGACAACCATTTTCTAATCTAAAAATGTTCAGCCAATCTAGGTGAGTCTCTCTCAACAAATTTTACCCCATTAAGCTTGGACCTGAGCCTTTTACTACAATCACTGGTAACTGAACCAGCTGCTTCTCATAAGTGACTGGAACTGAACTTGTACCCTTAATCTGTAAAGGTTCCCCGCTATAGGTTCTCCGTCCAGCCAAGGTCTAGCGCAAACTTAAGGGTTGGAGTCCAGAGCAAATTTTGTTAAAGACTAGTTTGTGATCACTGAAATGGCTGTGCCAGTATCAACCTCTATTAGAACCGGATGACCATTTAACCAGAAGTTTATTTTGATTGGTTCTGGTTTGGATGTTGCTAAGCAATCTACCAGTTCCAAACCAGATGTAGGTGGACTTTCCAGAGTATGCCCTCTCCTGGATACCAGCCTATGAGTTCTCTTACACAATTTAGGCCCAGTAGGACTCCTTATCTGTCTCGAGTCCATATACCAGCAGAAAATACAATGGCTTTCAGGCTGGATGCTGAAGAAAATTTTAACTGTTTGACTGAGGCTTGGCTTTGTTTTGGGGTTTTGCTGTGGGCTGACCTACTGTCCCTCTGTTCAGGATATGTCCTGAGTGAGGCTATGTGATTGCCTTCACTCAAGTGATGTTTCCCAAGCTCAGGCGGGTCCACAAGCTGTCATTGTTGCTTTTCATCTGCCCCAATATCATTTGTCTAGAAACAAAAAAATCACACATTCTTTCCACATACTGGGCACAGTCTTCGTTGGCAGGATTGAATGAGTCAAGCTTCCCAAATAACGGTGTGATCCAAGAAAAGCTTACCCCAACTCAGAGATGACTGTTGCGAGCGCATTTCTTCAGGAGTGTGCTTTTATCCTGTTGCCACTGATATAACTCCACAGAGGCCAGTATCCCATCACTGAATCACCTGTTATTTACAGGTTGAGACTCTTTGATACAGATTCAGCTCCCTCAGACCTGGCTTCTGGGATGGACAGAACCTCTAAAACTCCTGTTTCTATCTGTCAGTCAGGACTCCCTGATTGAATTGATTAACAACCCCAATCAGGGAACACATATTCTATGAGTTCCACCTGGCTGACCTCATTACAATCACTACAGAGAGTTCATAGTTTTAGGCTAATGGCCATGAAATGTGGCCTGACCAATGTTTCAACAGGAAATCATAAGAACATAAGAACTAGCAACAGAAATAGGCAATTCAGTCCCTCAAGCCTACTCCTCCATTTAATACAATCATTGATGTTCTCATTTCGGCCTCAACTCCAACTTCCTACCCACTCCCAATAATACATTTACTAATTAAAAATCTGCCACTGTCTTCTTTAAATTTATTCAGTGTCTCAGCATCCATTGCAATTCCAGATTCATGACACATTGAGAGAAGTAATTCCTCCTCATCACCATTTTAAATCTACCACCCCTTAGCCTAAAACTATGTCTTCTCATGCTAGATTACCCCATAAGGTGAAACATCCATTTTACATCTACTTTGTCAGTCCCATTTAGCATTTATATACTTCAATTAGATCTCTTCTCATCCTTCTAATCTCTAGCAAGTGTAGGCCTAAACTGTTCAATCTCTCCTCATAAGCCAAATCTTACATCTCTGGAACTAATCTAGTGAACCTTCTCTGAACTGCCTCCGATGCAATTGCATCCTTCCTCAAGTGGTGTTCCCCAAGCTTAGTCGGACTGGCGAGCGTGTTTACTTCCCTCAGAATACCTTACAGCTCCCATGCTCCACTTGCCGCATTTTCCAATGATAAAGCCAGTTGTCGTGCCTGTTTGAAGCCCAGTTGGGCTTCAGCATGTAGGTGTTTTTTCATGGCTATAGCATTAATCCCACATACCAAACAGTCGCTCAGCATCTCATTAAGGGTTAAACCAACCATGAAAATCACGTGCCTCTGCCAGTCGTCTTAACTTAGTCAAAAATCCTGATACGGCTTCCCCTCATTCTCAAATTGCTGAGTAAAACTGATAGCATCTCAGAATTAGAGGAGGCTTGGGGTCTAATATTCCTTAACTAAATCTGTCACCTCTTGAGACATTTTAGTATCTGGTGCCTCCGGGAAAGTTAGGCTCCTAATAATCAAAAAAGCTGTGGGTCCACAAGCTGTCAGGAGATTTACTCGTTGCTTTTTATCTGTCCCAATGTCATTTGCTCAGAAAAAATAACACATTCTTTACAAATACTAAGCCCCATTTTTGACAGCAAGGTCAAATGAGTCAAGCTTCCCAAATAACAGCATGATGCCTGAAATACTTACCCCAACTCAAAGATGACTATTGCGAGTAAGTTTCTTCAGGAACTTGCTTTTCTCTGTTGCCGCTGAAATAATTCCACAGAGGTTGCACCCAAGTCACTCTTTATTTACACGTGGAAGCTCCTTGACAATGGTCCAGCTGTCTAACAGCCAGCTCTCAGTGTGTCAGAATGTCATTGGGATTGTCCTATAGACCCCCCAATAATCAGTGGGAAATTGAGATACAAATTTGTAAGGAGATCTCAGTTATCTGTAGGAATAATAAAGTTGTAATGGTAGGGGATTTTAACTTTCCAAATATAGACTGGGACTGCCATATTGTTAAGGGTCTGGATGGAATGGAATTTGTTAAGGGTCTGGATGGAATGGAATTTGTTAAGTGTGTACATTTTTTGTGAAAATTTTCTTATTCAGTATGTGAACAGACTTACTAGACAACAACTAAAACTTGACCTTCTCTTAGGAAATACAGCAGGAAAAGTGACTGAGATGTCAGTGGGGGAGCATTTGGGGCCAGTGATCATAATCCTACTAGTTTTAAAATAGTGTTGGAAAGGGATACACCTGATCTGAAAGTTAATGTTCTAAATTGGAGGGAGGCCAATTTTGATGATATTAGGCAAGAACTTTCAAAAGTTAATTGGAGGTGGATTTTGCAGGTAAAGTGATGACTGGAAGGTGAGATAACAAGAGTCCAGAGACAGTGTACTCCTGTTAGGGTGAAGGGCAAGGCTGGTAGGTTTAAGAATGCTGGATGACTAGAGAAATTGAAGAACAAAAACAGAAGTTGCTGGAAAAGCTCAGCAGGTCTGGCAGCATCCGTGAAGAAAAAATCAGAGTTAATGTCAAGTGACCCTTCCTCAGTTCTAAAACAAAGTTGCTGGAGAAGCTCAGCAGGTCTGGCAGCATCTTCCTCAGTTCTGTTCTGTATTAAATGGAGGAGTAAGCTTGAGGGATTGAATTGCCTACTCCTGCTCTGAGCTGTTGTGTTCTTATGATTTCCTATTGAAACATTGGTTAGGCCACAGTTGACTACAGGAAGGTGTTTGTCAAGTTTCCTCATGGTAGACTGGTTATTAAGGTTAGATTACATAGAATAGAGGGAGAACTAGCCATTTAGATACAAAATTGGCTTAAAGGTGGGGGTAGAGGATTGCTTTTTGGCCTGGAAGTCTGTGACCAGCAGTTTGCTGCAAGGGTCTGTGCTGTGTCCGCTGATTTTTGTCATTTATATAAATGATTTGGATGTGAATTTAGGAGGAATGGTTAGTAAATTCGCAGATTACACCAAAATTGGAGGTGTAGTGGACAGCAACAAAGATTACCTCAGAGGACAATAGGATCTTGATCATATGGGTCAATGGGCTGTGGAGTGGCAGGTGGAGTTTAATTTAGATAAATGTGAGGTGCTGCATTTTGGAACAGCAAATCAGGGCAAGACTTATACACTTAATGATAAGGTCCTGGGGAGTGTTGCTGAACGAAGAGACTTTGGGGTGCAGATTCACAGTTCCTTGAAAGTGGAGTCACAGGTAGACAAGATAGTGAAGAAGGCGTTTGGTACACTTGCCTTTATTGGTCAATGCATCGAGTATAGGAGTTAGGAGATCATGTAGTAGCTGTACACGACATTGGTTAGGCCACTTTTGGAATACTGTGTTCAATTTTGGTCTCCCTGCTATAGGAAGGATGTTGTGAAACTTGAAAGGGTTCAGAAAATGTTTACAAGAATGTTGCCGGCGTTAGAGAGTTTGAGCAATAGGGAGAGGCTGAATAGACTGGGGCTATTTTCCCTGGAGTGTCGGAGGCTGAGGGATGACTTTATAGAAGTTTATAAAATCATCAGGGACATCAATAGGGTGAATAGTCAAGATTGTTTCTTCAAAGTAGGGTTATTCAAAACTAGAGGGCATAGGTTTAAGGTGAGAAGGGAAAGGTTTAAAAGGGACTTAAGGGGCAACTTTTTCATGCAGAGGGTGGTGCGTGTATGGAATTAAGTACCAGAGGAAGTGGTGGAGCCTGGTATAGTTATAAGATTTAAAAGGCATCTGAATGGGTGTATGAATTGGATGTGTTTAGAGGGATATGGGCCAAGTGCTGGTAAATGGGACTAGATTAATTTAGAATATCTGCTCGGTGTGGATGAGTTGGATTAAAGGGTTTGTTTCCTTGCTGTACAGCTCTATGATTTTATGACTCTATGTCTGACATTCATCTTTTATCTGTCAGTCAGGGCTCCCAGATTGGGCCAGATTAACAGCCCGATTCAGGGAACTCAAATTCTATGAGTTCCACCTGGCTGACCTCATTACAATCACTACAGAGAGTTCATAGTTTTAGGCTAATGGGCCATGAAATGTGGCCTGACCAATGTTTCAACAGGAAATCATAAGAACCTAAGAACTAGCAACAGAAATAGGCAATTCAGTCCCTCAAGCCTACTCCTCCATTTAATACGATCATTGATGTTCACATTTCGGCCTCAATTCCAACTTCCTACCCACTCGCCATAACCCACTTATGGCGCTGATGTCATTCTAATCACTACATATGACTGACCAGGTGTGGATTGATACATGGGTTTCATTTCGGCAACATTCAGTAACAAGGCCCGGGTTTCCTTTATGCAAAAGTGAAGAAATTGAGACTGGCTTGCAGATCTGGTGCAGAGTGGACAATGTCACTGCACTCATCCACAAAACAAAGATCATATGTATCTATGGTGGTCAGTCTAATTTTAACATGCATGCAACTGACTGAGATTAAAAAGTATTCCATCCAGACAGTATTTAATACTGATACCAAAGGGCAGATGATCATTGGTAAAGTCAATAGCCACTGTCAGGTAACAGGGGGTTTTACACCAGTCCAGATTTTGAAAGTGCCTCTTTTAGAGCTCCCTCTCAATACAACTACAGTTGTATCATCATAAAGGAGTTGCAAGATTGTGAACATACTTCTTGGACCTAACTCTTTGGAACACAATCCACAGACTCTCACGATTAACTTGGTCAGATCAAGGAATACAATGAAGGCTTTGTGCTATTCTTCCTAACATTATCTTAGAGAGTCTGGTAATAAAGGCCACCTTGTATGTTGCATTGAAAGTTCTGAAGCCACACTTTGTCTCTGGGAATATTTGTCAGTCACCGGAAGTATGCGACTCAGGAGAATGTACAGGACAATTTTTCTTGCTATGGACAAGTGGAAACTGCCTCATTAGTTTCCGTAGCATTCTTATCTTCTTTCATTCAGCTGCATGACCCCAGGAAGGAGGGTCTTGCTGCAGGCAGCAATGTCAATGTCTCAAATCCTAAGAGGGCCAGTCAGTCTGGAGTTCTCAGCACGGTAAGTCAAAGGCAAGCTCCGATATCAGTCAGGGAACACGGGACAGTGAGGCTCAAGGGGTTTGTCATCTGAGGAGTGGGACGTGGTCAACCCTATTATTCCAGTGCAATTAGTCTGGGCAGTGGCGGGAAGACACACAGGGAACTATACAGATATTAGTCAGGCCTGGACACTCATCATTTGATGCTATCCATTTAAGTTACTCAAGTGGTTGGGTCACATTCAGTTGGATTGAGAGAGAGTACCCACCAAAAATCATGGGTGTTATCAGGGGCTAATGCATCAGGAGGGGTTTGGAGGCAGCGTGCTGGGAGACAGAGGGACATATAATTGTGAAGGGGTGAACTTAATGTATTGGGGGAAGAGACAATAGAGCATTGAAGGTAAAGGGGTGATGTAGAAGTAGAGGGGAGGGTCGTCATCGACAGTCAGCAGCTTCCTGGCTTCCATGGGGACATAGTGCATGACTGGATGTGGCATGTTTACTCAATATGTTAGGGGCTGGTGATGTAAAGTGGGAGGATGGGTTGAATGGGAACTTGGGATTGATGAGGAAGATTACCAAGAAGGGAATGTGTACATCTGGGGGCGAATCAATTCGTAAGAGACTGAGCCTGAATCTCAATGATTGATGATTGACCTGTTTCCTGTCTGTAAACAATAAAAGAGCAATGGAGATGAAAATGGTTGCAACCACACTGGAATGGGTGGGGTGAGTGTTTCTTTCTGTGAGCAAGGGGGCTTCAGTTTCCAAATGATGTAGTCCCTTCAAAGGACAACAGAAGTACGCACATACACCCTTACAGTTCAAGTGAAACATACCTGTGAGCACAATATGCTCTCTGAACACGAAGCATTAACCTGCTGTGGGAATCTGGAAAGTTTCACTCTAGTTAACAAAGTAGCAGGGAGGCGATGGTCTAGTCGCATTGTTATTGGACCGGCAATCCAAAGACCCAGATAGTGTTCTGGGGACTCAAGTTCAAATCCAACCATGGCACTCAGTAGGATTTGAACTTACGAAAAACTCAATTAAAAGTCTAGTGAAACGATTGTCATCAAAGCTCATCTGACTCGGGGAGGGAAATCTCCTTCCTTTCAGTTGAATCATCAGTACAAAGGGAAAAAAGAAACTAAACTGGATGGACCACCTAATATTAACAAACATAGCCCTGTCAACCTTTCAATGTCATCCTTTCTAACATCTGGAAGCAAGGGCAAAATTGGGAAAGCTGTCTCACAGACTAGTCAGAGTCCTACTCATGGCATCATACCTGACAGATATTGTCCTAGGCACCACCTATCCAACTGGCAGGACAGGCAGATCAGAGATGGTAGGACTGTGCTATACAGTCAGGAAGGTGTTGCGCTGGGAATCCTCAACATTGACTCCAGAACCCATGAAGTCTCATGGCATCAAGTCAAACAGGAGCAAGGAAACTCATGCGGATTACCATGTACCACCCACTCTAAGCTAATGTTAAACAGCACGGAGAAAGCACTGAGAGTGACAAAGATGCAGAATGCAGTCTGGGTGGGGCATTTCAAAGACCACCAAGATTGGCTGGGCAGTAACATACTGATTGAGCTACTAGAATGGGTCTGCAGCAGGTGGTGAGGGAACCAACAAGAGAGATAAATATACTTGACCTCATCCTTACTAATCTGCCTGTCACAGAAGTACCTGTCCACAATAGCATCAGTAAAGACTGACCACCATACAGTCCTTCTGGAGATAAACTTATGTCTTCAGATTGAGAATACCCTCCATCATGTAATGTGGCGCTATCCCCACATTAAATGTGATAGATTTCGAACAGATGTTACACCTCAAGACTGGGTATCCATGAGGTGCTGTAGAACATTAATAGCAGCTAAACTGTACTCCAACACAATCTGCAACCTCATAGCCCAGCATATACCCCACTTGACATTATCATCAAACAAGTTGATCAACTTTAGTTCAATGAATTTTTTTTATTCACCCTTGGAACATGGGCATTGCTTGTTGGCCAGAATTTATTGCCAGTCCCTAGTTACCCTGGAGACAGCAACAGTGAAGAAACAAGGACATATTTCCAGGTAAGGATGGTGAGTGGCTTGGAGAAGGAACTTGCAGGTGGTGGTGTTCCCATGTATCTGCTGCCCACATTCTTCTAGATGGAAGTGGTCGTGGGTTTGGAAGGTGCTGTCAAAGGATTGTTGGTGAATTTCTGCAGTGCATCTTGTAGATAGTACACACTGTTGCTAATGATCCTCGGTGGTGGAGGGAGTGAATGCATGTGGATGTTGTGCCAATCAAGAGGGCTGCTTTGTCCCAGTGTGAAGCTTCTTGAGTGTTGTTGGGAGCTGTACTCATCCAGGCAAGTGGGGAGTATTCCATCATGCTCCTGACTTGAGCCTTGTAGATGATGAACAGGCTTTGAGGAGTCAGGAGGTGAGTTACTCACCGAAGTATTCCTAGCTTCTGACCTGCTCTTGTAGACACTGCTTTTATGTGGTGAGTCCAACTGAGATTCTGGTCAATGGTAACCCCGAGGATTTTGATAGTGGGGGATTCAGTGATGTAATGGCATTGAATGAAAAGGGCAGTGGTTAGATTGTCTTTTGCCTCTGATTGTCGCCTGACACCTGTGTGGGACAAATGTTACTTGCCACTTATCTGCCCAAAGTTGGATATTATTCAAGACTTGCTGCATTTGAACATGGATTCTTCAGTATCTGAGGAGTTGCGAATGGTGCTGAACATTGGTGAATATTTTCACTTCTGACTTTATGATGGAGGGAAGGTCACTGATGAAGGAACTGAAGATGGTTGGGCCAAGTACACTAAGCTGAGGAACTCCTGTAGAGATGTCCTGGAGCTGTGATTGATGACTGACCTCCAACAACCACATCCATCTTCCTATGTGCCAGGTATGACTCCAACCAGTGAAGAGTTTTTCCCTGATACCCATACAAACAGATTCAAGAACAGTTTCTTCCCTGCCGTTTTCAGACTTGTGAATGGACCTCTCAAATGTAATATTGATCGCTCTCTCTACACCTTCTCTGCAGCTGTAACACTATATCTTGTACTCTGTTTTATTGCCCTGATGCACCTTGTATGGTATGATCTGCCTGTATGGCACACAAAACAACACTTTTCACTGTATCTCAGTACATGTGACAACAATAAATCAAACTCAAACTCAAACCATTGACTCCAGTTTTGCAAGAGTTCCTTGATCCACACTTAGTCAAGTATGGCCTTGTTATCAAAGGCTTTCACACTCTCTTCATCTTTAGAATTCAGCTCTTTTGTCCATGTTTTAATCAATGCTATATTGACGTCAGAAGCTGTGGTCCTCCCAGAACCTAAACTGGGTGTCTATGAGTAGGTTATTGCTAAGGAGGTGCTGCTTGATAGCACTGTTAACGACACCTTCCATCACTTTACTGATGATCAAGAGTAGACTAATGGGGCATTAATTGGCCAGGTTTGATTTGTCCTGCTTTTTGTGTACAGGACATACCTGGGCAAAGTTGTAACTGTTTTGAAGCAGCTTGGCTAGGGGATCAGCAATTTCTAGAGCATAAGTCTTCAGCATTATTGCCAGAATGTTGTCAAGGTCCATCACCTATGCAGTATCCAGCGCTTCCAACCATTTCTTGATATCACTTGGAGTGAATCATATTGGCTGAAGACAGGCATTTGCAATATTGAGTACCATTACAGGAGGTCAAGATGGATTATCCAATTTGGCAAGTCTGGCTCAAGATTGCTGTGAATGCTGCAGCCTTACCTTTTGCACTGATATGATTGGCTGTTCCATCATTAAGGGTGTGCATATTTCTGGAGCTTCCTTCTCCAGTGAGTTGTTTCATTATCCACCATCATTCATGACAATATGTGGCAGGACTGCAGAGCACAGGTCTGATCTGTTGCTATGGGATCACTTAGCTCTCTCTATCACTTGCTGCTTATGTTGTTTGGCATGCAAGTAGTTCTGTTTTGTAGCTTCACCAGGTTGACACCTCTTTTTTAGGAATGCCTGGCATTGCTCCTGGCACACCCTCCTGCACTCTCCATTGAATCAGGGTTAATCGCCTGGCTTGATGGTAATGGTTGAGTGGGGGATATGCCAGACCATGTGGTGGAGTATAATTTTGCTGCTGTTGATGGCCTGCAGCACCTCATGATTACTCAGTCTTGATAGTGTCACACAATACAATAGAGGGTATCGTCAATACTAAGGCAGGACTTCATCTCCACAAGGACAATGCAGTGGTCACTCTTACCAATACTGTCATGGACAGATGCATCTGCACAAGACAGATTGGTGAGGATGAGGTCAATCATGTTTTTCCCTCTTGTTGGCTCCCTCACCACCTCCTGCAGACCCAATCTAGCAGCTCTATCCTTTAGGACCTGATCGGCACAATCAGTAGTGCTGCTGCCGAGCCACTCTTGGGGACACTGAACTCCCCACCCAGAGTACATTTTGCACCCTTGCCACCCCTCAGTTCTTCCTCCAAGTGTTGTTAAACATGGAGGAGTAGTGATTCATTAGCCAAGGGAGGACAGTACATGGTAATCAGTGGGAAGTTTCCTCACCCATGTTTAGCCTGAAGCCATGAGACTTCATGGGATCTGGAGTCAATGTTGAGGACTCTCAGGGCAATTCCCTCCAAACAGTATACCACTGTGTCGCCGCCTATGCCAGGTCTGTCCTGTTGGTGGGACAGGACATATCCAGGGATGGTAATGGTGTGCCTGGAACATTGTAAGATATGATTCCATGAGTCTGACTATATCAGGCTGGTGTTTGACTAGTTTGTGAGGCAGCTCTCCCAATTTTGCCACATATCCCCACATGTTAGCACAGAGGACTT
Source organism: Rhincodon typus (assembly GCF_021869965.1). Taxonomy (NCBI): domain Eukaryota; kingdom Metazoa; phylum Chordata; class Chondrichthyes; order Orectolobiformes; family Rhincodontidae; genus Rhincodon; species Rhincodon typus. Next base: position 67,051,136 of record NC_063333.1, on the reverse strand, counting down.
TGCAGGGAACAACAGACCTGTTTCTGCCATTGTCTTTTCCGATGCCTAGGCCGATGGTAGGTGATCCATCTGGTTTCATTTTTTGTTGAGACTTTGTAGTGATTCACATAACTGAATGGCTTGCTAGGCCATTTCAGAGACAGCTGAGAGTCAAATACATTGCTCTGGGTCTAGAGTAACATGCAGGCCAGACCAGGTGAGAATGGCATATTTCCTTCCCTGAAAGACATCAGTGAGCCAGTTGGGGAGCAGGAAGGCATGCCAGGAGCAGCACCAGGCAGACCTAAAAATGAGATGTCAACCTGGTGAAGCTACTAAAACAGACTACTTACATGCCAAGCAGCATGAGAGGCAAATGATAGGAGAGAAATGTCTACAATGAGATGGTATTTCCTGGTGTAGAGCTAACTGCCATTACAAATAATACATGACAGAGAGTAAATCCAGGCCTGGTTTTAGATTTGATATGGTATAACCTGAAACATGGAAGACACAAGTATTTCTCACCTATTCAGTTTTCTTTCAATGGTAACATAAACCCCGTTTTCTCTATCCCCAAATTTTGTAGAATGGAAAACTCATGCCAATTTAAATACATTGTTTCACTTCTGTAAAGTGCAGGAATATCACAAAGTAATACTTTGGAATGAAAGCTGATGATAAAAGTCTGATTTACTTTGAAACTATTTCAAAAAACAATTTTGCTCCATCACAAAACATGGATCTAAACTCTGAATGCTATTTAAAATCATTGCTTGGTGTCTCAGTCTGTGAAAATATCAATCAAGTCATGCGGTGAATTACAAAAGGAGAAAGATAATGATGAATGAGCTGACTGAAATTACTCAAGTCTTTAGAGAATTATTTTACAGTTTCCCCTCATTGAAAACCCTGAAATCTTGAAGCATAGTTAAAAAGGCAGCAGAGCTATCAGTCATCCATAACAACCTTCAAACCAACCAAATCTATACGCTCTGCATAATTTGACATTTAACATATTGCAAAATATTGATAGTAAAGAACAACTTGCTGACATAAGAATTCGATAGTTCCAGCTAATTAACTCAATTTGACAAAATCAGTGGTCAATATATTTCATTATTTTATGAAAGATGCGATACCAAGCAACTGAACTGGTTCTCAACCTCTATAGTGGGACGACAGAAGAAGAACTAAGCATATAGGATGGGCCGAAGTGCTAAACGTTAATGATGATATTTGACAGCTGCATGAGAAGATAGATTGTATAACATGGGCTGAAGGGCTAAAATTGTTGATGACACCCGACAAGCTGCATGACCTTGAATGAGAGATAGTAGGAACTGCAGATGCTGGAGAATCCGAGACAACAAGGTGCAGGGCTGGATGAACACAGCAGGCCAAGCAGCATCATAGGAGCAGAGAGGCTGACGTTTCGGACCTAGACCCTTCATCAGAAAAGGGGGAGGGGAAGGGGGTTTTGAAATAAATAGGGAGAGAGTGGGAGGCGGATAGAAGAGGGATAGAGGAGAGGATAGGTGGAGAGGAAACAAACAGGTCGAAGAGGCGGGGATGGGGCCAGGAAAGGTGAGTGTAGGTAGGGAGTTAGGAAGGGGATAGGTCAGTCCAGGGAGGACGGACAGGTCAAGGGGGCGGGATGAGGTTGGTCGGTA
>NC_063333.1:67017564-67044484 GCF_021869965.1 Rhincodon typus | reverse complement strand
ATGATGCTGCTTGGCCTGCTGTGTTCATCCAGCCCTGCACCTTGTTGACCTTGGATGAGTTCTGTAAACATTCCTTTATGGGCCGAAGACAACACCAGCAGCTTGTTTTCCTGGAGCTGTGTTTTCTGTACTAGACAGTACTTTTGTCTGCTGTATCTGTTTTCTTTGTGCTGGCTGTTCGTTACGCTGTTACAGAGTTTCATTCCAACCTGCAGGACTTCAACTCGGCTCGGAATCGTGAACAGTGCCAGGAACAAACCTAAGCCTCCAGACCAGCCATTGATTGAGGCGTTCCCAAAAGGCAGAAGGGTGTGAAATTTGTTGCTTTTTCCCTTTTCTTTTGCATTTATTATTACCACTATCATCATTATTATTACTTAATAAACATTCAGCAAATTGCCGTTGTTGAGTCTTCTCTTAATTATAATTAACCAAATCCAAAAGAACCGCCTGGATACACGCTGTGATCCAAGATGGTTTTTGGTGATGAGGATGCAATTTGGAAAAATATGTAAGAGAAGGGAAAAAGCAACGGGATGCTCTGGAGACCTTCTGTATTCCAGGGCGCAACGTGGCAGACTCTGAATTTGGGTGTGTAGATATTTTGTTAGCACAATTAGGACCCCCGAAAGGATAGGGGACAGTTATAACTGGGAGAGAGAAATGGAGGCCAGGTTTCTGTGCTGTGCAGAACCTTATAAAAGTGTTGACTCTTTGTGGTCTGGTTTGAATACACCTTTGTTTATTGGTTGCTACACGGCGTCCTGTACAATTTGTGTCTTTTTGTTCACTGGAGCTCGAGATCTGGGGATACTTTGAAGCTTTAGTTTGCATTTTGGGAATGTATGGTGAGGTGAAAACATGTTGTGTGCCTGTGTAGAGTGGAGCATGTATGGTTAATATAATGTTCTTTTCAGAAACCATCAGTGGTTGTGTGAAGCAAAAGTCTGCAAAATGTTGATTCAAAAATTTGGTTTGTAAAGCTTGGTAAAAATTTATCTTTTGGAACTGGCTCCATGTTGTGGTTGGACTTGGGTAAATATTAATTCCAGAAATTACCATGTTTGGAATTTCATTTTCCATTCAGATTGAACTTTCAAATATTGTTTTAACATAAGTGAATCTTTAATTTCTGGATGATAAAGATTGACTCATTGTTAATATCCAAGTGATAGGGACATTGGAATGTTGAAAATGCAACTCTCTGTGGGCAAGGACTTTAAGAAAGGCAAATTTAACAAAGTGATGGGCTTTACCTTCATTCAAGGAGGAGGAGAGATGGATGGCATAATTACGTGCATGAGTTTATACCCCACCCTTCCTTTTTGAATCTGTAGTAGGTTATTACTAATTAATCCATTCTATTTGATGTGGAATGGATGGAACTTGTTTGTCTTTTTTAGGAATTGGAGACACTGAAAGCTGAACGCATTTGCAGGATTTCAACATCGCAATACAGTGATGGATGAGGTATCCTCAACACATCAAGCCATTCATCAATAACACATTCCAGTGTTGGGGGTGTACTGTGGAAACATAAATTGCAGTGAGTGTCAGGAATCATGAAACCACTGAGCCTGGGTACACTTAAGTACATCATGACAAAAACTATACTAAGACTCACATGCCCTGGTATTCTATAAAACATTTAAATGGAATAGTTACTTGAAAATTTAAATGGATTCTGGGAAATGATAACATGCATGCACATAGTCTCAATGGTTTCAATGCATCCAAAAATGGTTAGTGACTTTAAGGGAGTAAACAGAATATTGAATTTGGACAAATTTACATAGAGATATATCAAATATCTAGAATGGATCATCAAGTAGCTTTAAAAAATGTGGGTCATTTGGAGAAAGAACAAACAAAGTATGTTGTGCCTGAATCAAACAGAAATGTTTGACTTCTGTTTTAAAATATTTTAAGGTTATGTTCCACGGACTACAAATCTCTAGAATTAGTATGGTAGTAATAGTTAAGTTGCAAAATTGGATGAGACAAAGTAATTAAGGGTGGAGACTGATGGCAGAAGACAAAAAAAATTAGAATAATGGATTGAAGTGGCAATTCAGGTTAAAATGTTACAATAGTGAAAAGGAGGTTTAGATGAGAGCACGAAACTGACAGCTTTCTCTTGGTGATATTTGTGTCCTTGTCTTCCTTTTTAAGAGAACTGATTTGGTGATCAAGCCACTACCCAAGGCATCAGGACCATATGTGGAGAGCTAAGTAAAACCTCATAGATCATTTGATAAGATCAGGTGGGAATCAAGAATGTGTGACATGATCCTTGGATACCGATGTAAGTGTGCAAAAGTGAATGTTACCTCGGAGGTAACAAACGTGAGACGGTAAAAAACATGCACTGAAGAACGGGTCTCAGACTTGTGCACCTACTTGATGAGCAGATTAGTGTGACTGGGAAGAGCACAAAAACATAGTTCAAACAATAATCCACAGAGAAACTGGCTTTAAAACAAAAGTAGTATTAGAGAAAGGGATGTAAGAAGAATTATGATCAAAATAAAAAGTGTGATTGGTTATTATGTCAAAATGTTACAGAAATGAAAGAATACGGGCTCTGGGAGGAGTAATGGTGGACTGAGTGAAAGGGCCCATTGGGTGACATACAGATTACCCCATCCTGAGAGTTTGTATGATGCATGTACTCCAGTGTTAAAGCCAGTAGGCGAAATTGTAATGTGTTAGGACAGTTAGTGTATGAGAAAGGAGGCTGAGCTAAGACTCAGGTGGTGTAGGAGTCTGTGGTAAGGGAACCCCAGGAAAAATAAAAGGTGGGACGCATAGGTTGAAGGTAAAGCCTGATGAACATTAGAACTGTATTGTTTGATGTATATTGTAACTCAAAAGGGGGTACCTGCAATTGAATACCACTCAATTATACAATCATTCATAAAATTGGCAAGGAGGGAAACATATTGAAGAAGTATCCTCAAGACAGATACAGATAAAGAGAGCTGGAGAAATTTTGAGTCCATGTACAATGTTATTTTACTGTTATTGGGTGAGGTGATCTGTGGATAGGGAACTGGAGGATAGAAACAAAATCACAAATTAAGGAGCCTGACTCTGGAAAACACTGGATTTTAGAGCAAATTATGTAAATAGATTAACTGAAGAAAAAATGTAGACAATATTCTGGTTGCTTCAGTCAGGTGGCACGACTTGCTGGTTCCATCATGGCCTTGACCGTTCATCAAGGGTGGGACATATATATTTACAGGTCGGTCCCCAAAGGCCACTGTGATCACTAATTTGATTAAACACCGTATTGATGTATGGTTCATATTGATGATAGTTATTTTCATTGTAGTTTTAATCTTCTAGTGTAGGTTACATACTCTTATTATACATTCTCACGCAGCTGTTGCTGATTTTCATCTGCATCTGCAATTGTAACATATGCGTTCAAATATCGTCAGGGGTGGAATGTATAGGATGGTCCAAAGGGTAAATGTTAATGATGATATTCGACAGCTGCAGGAGAAAATAGATTGCATAGGATGGGCTGAAGGACTAAAATTGTTGATGATACCCGACAAGCTGCATGACCTTGGATGAATTCTGTGAACATTCCTATATGGGCCGAAGACAACACCAGCAGCTTGTTTTCCTGCACTGTACCAGACAGTAGTTTTGTCTGCTGTATCTGTTTTCTTTGTGCTGGCTGTTTGTTACACTGCATAAGAGAGAGTTTCATTTCAAGCTGCAGGACTTCAACTCGGCTTGGGATTGTGAACGGTGCCAGGAACAAACCTAAGCCTCCAGACAAGCCATTGATAGAGGGGTTCCCAAAAGGCAGAAGGGCGTGAGACTTGTTGCCTTTTCTGTGTTCTTTTCCATTTATTATTACCACTATCATCATTACTATTACTTAATAAACATTCATATTTAAGCAAATTGCTGTTGTCGAATCTTCTCTTAATTATATTTAACCGAATCTAAAAGAACTGCTTGGATACACGCTGTGATCCAAGACAGTAAGTGTCTATGTTTTTTCTATTGTATCTTATCCAGGAATTTGGCACCAAAATAAACAATAGATGGCACACAGAAATCTGTAGAATGCCAATCATACTCTCAAAATAGTTTGTTTAGCTTCATTTTCTCTCATATTACATATGGATCTTGGACACAATTTAAGAGTTTAAGAGTTATTCCCCACTTACAAGTTGATGTAGCAGATTAAAAAGCCAACACCAGCTCAGATTTAGCAACTGCTGCACTTCCATGCTGCTTTTATTTATACAGAAAACTGGTAGGCTCAATCACCGCATTCAACTCTGTTTTTGAGGTTATCTCTGTTGTACTGTTTGTTAACATGTCTTAGTAATTTACAGATAGAGATTCAACTGTTCATCTGACACATCCAAAAGCAGATGAGGAAAGATATTTTCTCAACAATTGCGTTACAACAGCGGAATGTCACAAATTATATCTGTTACAACCATTATTAGAACATTTTATTCAAGAACTTAGTAATATTATTTGTCAAATTTAAGTTTCTTAATATAACATGAGAATTAGCTCATGGGCAGAACACAGTGAGTGGGGATAAGGGATTCTTTCTCAAGTTGGCAACCTGAGACCAGTGCGGTTCCACAGGGATATGTGCTGGGACTGCAACTGTTTACAATACATATTACCAATTTGGAAGCATGTTCTGTGGCCAAATTTGTGGACAACACAAAAATCGATGAAAAGACAGCTTGTGAGGGGGATACAAACAATTTAAACGGAGATATTGATGGGTTAAATGAGCAAAAAGTTGGCCAATGGAGTATAATGTGGGAAAATGTGAAGTTGTTCATTTTGGAAGGGAAAACAAAAGAACAGAATATTATTTAAATGGGGGGGCAGGAATTGCAGAAAATTGAAACACAAAGGGGCTTGGGGATATTTGTGTACAAAACACCGAAAGCTAACACACAGGTGCAGCAGGTAATCTGGAAGTTTAATAGAATGTTGGTCTTTATTTCAAGAGGGTTGGGGAATAAGAGTAGGAAGTTTTACTGCAACTGTACAAGGTGCTGGCAAGACCACATCTGGTGTACTGTAAACAGTTTAGATCCCCTTATTTAAAGAAAGATATCATTTCCTTGGAGGCAGTTCAGAGAATGTTCATTAGGATGATCCCCAATGAGGCACTGTCATATGAACAAAAGCTAAAAGGTTGGGACTTTACTCACTGGAGTTTAGAAGAATGAGAGGTGATCTCATTGAAACATATAGATTTCTTAAGGGGCTTAACAGAATAAATGTTGAGAGGATGTTTCAGAATAAAAGGGTGGCAATTTAAGACTGAAATGAAAAAGAATTTCTCCTCTCAGAAAATTCTGAGTCTTTGGAATTCTTCGCTGCAGTGGGCTGTGGGATGAAAGTCCTTGTGTATATTTAAGGCTGAGACAAATAGATTCTTGATCAGCAAGGAACAGAAAAATGGGTGTGAGGAACATCTGACCAGCCGTGATCCTGTTGAATGGTCAAGCAATTTTAAGGGGTCAAACAGCTTTTTATGCCATTATGTTATTTAATTTCATAAAATTCAAGGAATTATCAGCTGGTTTCCAAGTAAATCTAACTATGTGATATGTACATAATAGACATAATTATCCAACAGAAAATACTGACATGCTCAGCTGATTAGGCAGCAGCTGTAGAGAGACGAGCAGAAATAAAGTTTCTGTTTCAAGAATTCACCTGAAGTGTTAACTCTGCTTCTCTCTCCAAAGATATTTGCTGGTATTTCCAGCAGTTCTGTTATTCTTTGAGATTTTCAGCATTCTTATATTTGTCCCAGCACAAATCCCTGTGGAACCACACTGGTCTCAGGTTGCCAACTTGAGAAAGAATCCCTTATCCCCACTCACTGTGTTCTGCCCATGAGCTAATTCTCATGTTGTATTAAGAAACTTAAATTTGACAAATAACATTAATTTCTAGCATTTCTTTTTCATCTGTTGTACACACTATCCACAGCTTATTAAATTATTTTATAAATACGTTTAAGGAAAATGGAATTATGAATAGTACAAGGCAGGAAATATTATGACAATGATGAATAATAACACAAATATAATCAATGCGCATTTGAACAATTTCCAAAATTAAGTCCCATGAATATTATTATAGTTGACGTATTGCTGTTAAACATTCACTCAGATGGCAACCAAAAATCCCTAGCCAAGAAAGAAAAATAATCTATACATACTTTGATCACTCACTGTTTAATGCCATCAAGTATTTAAAAAATTAAAAGTCATGTCTTTATGACAGATCTTATCATAAAAGTATCCCTTAACAGGAGAAAACCAAAAACCTAAATTTACACTCAGGAATTGTTTGGTTATTCTGATACATAGTAAGGGAATTCATTCTAATTTGGACTTTTAATAAATAAACTTTCTACTTAATTTAATTGTTATCCACCAATCTTCAAAAAAATGGATTGCAAAGAATTCAGAGGTGTACCGCGTCATTTGTTTCATTGTATTGAGGCTGATATGTAAAAGAAATTAAATCAGGACATTACAGTGCACTAACTGATCCAAATTACACTCTGTTTCAGCATAAAAATTAATTCTTAATGCTACAAAACATTCAGCTACACAACACCGCTGCGGAACATTGTGAACAATTCACTTATTTGTTAAGTGATTGTTTCCAAAAAATAAATTGTCAGGATGCTTGTGTAGAAAACTTCAGTGTATTGGAATGTAACAAAGCAACAAGTCAGCGAATGATAACTTATATGGTGCAAGACACTTGTTTAAAAGACGCAATTTATTATTCATGTCAAACCGCATATTATGATGTATAAAAAAAATTAAGAATTTTACTTTGTTGCTATCACACCCTCTTCAGGCGTTGGTCTCCAGTTAATGAAGAAACCCAAGGTGTATGTAGGTAACTGGGGAACAGGTGCCAGTCAAGGGAACTAGAGCATGCATTCAGCTACTACAGATCACTAAGGACAGTCTGGATAGCACAGAAAAGCCCCTGGTTTTGCTTTTGTGGAGTTTAAGGAGCCTCAAGATGCTGAAGATGCTGCTTGTGGTTTGGATGGCAAGGTAATTGCAGCCCATGTGTTCGACCAGAATTATCAACAGGAGTGCCACCCTGCTCATGCCTCCAGCACACAGATCCTTTGACCCAAATGATCAGTGCTGTGAATGTGGAGAAAAGGGTCACTATGCTTATGACTGTTGTTGCTATAGCCAATGCAGAAGGAGCAGCTCCAGGACTAGATGGCTTTCACTCTCCCGGGGAAGAAGTCAGAAATCACACAACATCAGGTTTTAGTCCACCAGGTTTATTTGAAATCACAAGCTTTCGGAGTGCTGCTCCTTCTCAGGTGAAGGACACTGATAAAGAAACAGCACTCTGAAAGCTTGTGATTTCAAATAAACCTGTCAGACTATAATCTGGTATCGTGTGACTTCTGATTTTGACCACCCTAGTCCAACACCGGCTCCTCCACATCATGACAAGGAAGAAGGGTGTACCCATTCACAATGCTATAGCTGTGCCAGAAGGTCCAGATCTTTTTCTCCAAGAAGGGCTCAGTCAGTCTCTCCTAAAAGATTCAGGTCTAGATCAAGGTCACGGTCTGGATCCAGGTCTCTGTCGAGGCAGAGAAGCAGCTCTCTATCTCCCTGAAGAAAATCTAAGTCTGGATCACCGGTTCAAAGCCTAGATCACTTTCACCAAAACAAAGTTGTACACCATCTGAAAACTCTCATAGAAGTACAAATGCTGACCATAATGGTTAAGTTACATCGAAAAATTTTTAGAATGAATTTTTTTTGTTTTCATTCTTCAAAGTTGTATGGGAATCTTGATTCTTTATGGGATTTTGATCTGCTTTTAAACGTAAGGGCTTGTTTCTAAATTAACTTTTCATGCTCTTTTTCCCCCTTTATGAAAAATGTTTGGCGCAGGCCGGACATTTTTTGAGAGTACATGCTAAATCTAATAACATGCAATTATTTTCCCTGCATTACTGCGTTGTATTCTTATGTTCTTGTATCGGACTCCTCTCAGACCTGTTGAACTGTATCACATTTTTGTGTCTGGAAATAGAAATAAATAAATTGTCCTGAGAAAAGAGGGTGGAAATAGACTTCTGATGACTCACGATCCTCTGAGAGAAAAGATTTTGTGTCATCTGTTTTAAATGGGCAATATTTAAATACTGACCCTTAATTCTCAATTCTCCAATAATAGGAAACATCCTCCCTACATCCAACTTCTCAAAAACACCTCAGGATCTTTATATGTTTCAATCAATATCTTTCCTTCATTACACAGCACACTCACTCCAGGTAGTAGTCTGCTAAACCTTCCCTGAGATTCCATTTCATTTACATTCTTCCTTTTAATAAGGTGACCATCACTATATACAGTATTCTGGATGTGGTCTAACTAATGCCCTCTGCAATTGAAGTGTAACATCCTTACTTTTGTATTCAATTCCCCTAGCAATAAATGAGAACATCCTTCCAGCTTTCCTAAATACCTGTTTTTATGCAATGGGGGGCTCAGCTCTCTCTGCAATCTCTCACCATTTAATTCTTTTATCCTCCCTGCCAAAAAGGGCAATTTCACATTTTCCAACATTATATTGCATTTACCACATCTTTTGTCCACTCACATAAAGTTTCCATATTTTTATAGCCTCCTTATGTCTTCTTATTGCATTCATGTTTAACATACTGTTATCTCTTGGTAGATTGATTAATATCTCCCATGATGTATTTAGTGAAATGACTGTGGTATTGGCCCATGATGTAAACCAGAAAATGGCATTGCCATGAGTTATTGCAATAATTGGGTTCAGTTGCGGTTTGCAGATGAAAGCCTTGTCATGTTTATTTGGAGATGGAATGGAACTGATGTGAACTGAAACAACTGCATTTGAGAATTGTCAAATTTCAAGCATCAAATGCAAGGATAGAGAATGTTCATTTATTCCATATCATGTTTAGAAAGTTTAGCCATTCAGAATTTAACCTGAAGCCATTCATTTGATTTGGGTTTGTAATTTGTTAATGATTACAACTTAGTGTTGTTGAAGTAAAACTGTGAGTCAGTTTTGGGAAGTGTGAAACAGTGAAGTTTGCTGCTGGAAGATTTTTGTGCAGCTTTTCTTTGTTTGTAGAATCTCAGAATGTTCGATAGTGACACATCCTGCTCATTGTACTGGTGGTAGTTCTTTAACTAGTTCCAGTTAATTCCATTTCTTAATTCTTTTTAGTTCTGATGAAGGATCTAAGTAAATTATAGAAAGCTTGCATATGAACACATAGGTGAGGGACAGGAATAGGACATGTGGCCCTCTCCAACCTGCTTCACCATTCAATAAAATCGAACCTGATCTGGCTCCTCTAGATTCATGTCTACTCCCAAAAAATACATTTCACAAAGTTCTAGTATTAAGTCAGGCTCAAAGATTTGGGGCAACATTTTGGAATGAGTAAAAAATTTATGACAAAAGAAGATTGTTGGGAATTTTGCTGGTATAGGGTGGGTGGTTCTAAGCAGAGTGTCTCAAATCTTTTTTTTGATTGTTACCATTTCTTACTTAAGTTAATGTTTTGGTTCAGAAACTGATGTGAAATGGCACAGTTAAATGGGGCAGTGAAATCTAAAAGCTCAGCAAAAATGTTATTTGATTTTGACTATACTTACAATGTTAACCTACTTCATCCTTTGCAGATACCGAATGAACAGTGTGCTTTCCATTATTTTCTGCTTTTATTCCATTATCTAGCATTTCTCTGAATTCTTTTGTTGTCTATTATGACACATTCCTTTTTAAATGCCCGCATTTTGAAAAACACAGATACAGATTGTGTGCATGTGTGTTGGTGAGGGGTTAACTTTTTAAAGCTTTCCTCTTATTATGCTGCTAATAAGTCATAATGTATACTCTGAGCATCCAAACCAGTGGAAAAATTCTTTCACTGTTAATGTCACAAACTCTTATGTTTTAGAAACACTTGAAGAGATCTCTCTCAGCCCTACTCTGAGTTCTGAAGAGTAGTCATACCCGACTCAAAATGTTAACTCTGTTTCTCTCTCTACAGATGCTGCCAGATCTGCTGGGTTTCTCCAGCCTTTTCTGTGTTTGTTTCAGATTTCCAGTATTTTGCTTTTAATGCATGTTGTAACTCTAACACTTTCTGGATGATTTCCCTTGTTCTTTGATGTGGATAATAAATAATAACTTCTTCAAAAGTAACAAAGTATAAAGTATTGTGCAAGAGATGGGAATTTGTCTAAAATTGTATTCAAAACACCATTAAACTATTTGATAAAAATGTACACGAGGCACTGTTCGTACTGGGAGAGGCAACCAATTCTGCAATTTTTCATTTTGAAGTAAACAATACTTTCCCTTTGTTTCTCCAGAAATTTACTCAATTTCCACTTGATATTAAAACAGTATTTACATGTTAATAACCATACTTACATGACACTTCTTTTGCATGAGAATAACATTGCTTAACTCAAAATAAAAGAAGGAACTGCAGATGCTGGGAATCTGAAACTCACCAGGTCTGGTAGCATCTGTGGTGACGGAAACTAAGGGGGCTCGGAACGCTAACATTGCTTCAATTAACCAGATTCCTAATACAACTGCAATGTCCAGTTGACAGCAGCGTGTGTGCTTTAACTATAAATAACAAATTGACCACCGAATGCAATTTGCTCGGGACTGTGACAGACTTTACACTGTGTTATTGTTACAGAACTTCCCCGCATTACACAAGCAGCTCAGAGCACATCCTGCAAAATAATGAATCTGGTTATTGAAACATGTACTTCGATGAGCATGTGCTTGACTCACCGAGTAAATACTACAACTTGCCAAACACGTTTAGTTTACAATGCCATCAAAATCTCATCAAAAACAGAAATTGCTGGAAAAGCTCAGCAGGTCTGGCAGCATCTGTGGACAGAAATCAGAGTTAACGTTTCGGATCGACTCATTCTTCCTCAGGATCCTGTTTCAGGGATAACTCTGAATTCTCTCCGCATGTTCTGAGGGTCACTGGAACCGAAACATTAATTCTGATTTTCTCTTCACAGATGCTACCAGACCTGCTGAGCTTTTCCGGCAATTTCTATTTTAGTTTCTGATTTACAGTATCCACAGTTCTTTCAGTTTTTATTTATGCAAACAAAATTTCCCTGGAGGTGAAACTTGTTGAAGAGTTTGGAGTAGTTATGAGCAATGCATGCAGTGAGTAACTCTGCTCCTGTCCGCTCTCTGAGGATCAGTGTATGACTGCTCCGCTCTCATCCCAGCTCTGTGCTCTCTGACGCCCCACGCTATTACATGGTACCGTCTCAAAACGGGGGTGTCCAAAGTCACTTAAATCAAAGCATTTACAACACCAACGTCACTTATAGCTGGGAAATGATGTGTCACCTTTATCTTGCTGAATATCATAATACTTGGCGAAATTTCATGCAGGGGCTGTGTTGCTAACAATCCAACACTCATCTCTCGATCCTTTGAGATTCCGATCTCTCCCTTTCAGCTTCGCTTTAGCACATTCCAGCAGTTTGCAGCTTCTGAGACGTGGCAATGCTCTGTGCCCTCAGTCTAACTCAAACACTTTCTACAGGTATAGTTATTCAAACTACACTTGGGAAGAATTTATATAAAACCTCGAGTAATTATTAATGATTTGTAAAGTAATGCAGCTATTAAATTTACATGGTGATGTAATTTAGCTAAAAGTTTAGGGATGGTCTTACCGTTGAAATTAAACATCCGGAAAGTTTTGCCTTGATGGATGTTGACTTTGATTTATTTGTTCTTTTTCTATTGGATGCTTTATAAATGAAAGCGATTATTTTATATTCTATTATTACATTGAATGTTTTATATGGCTGTATTATTATTGTCTAAATAGCAATTTCTGAAACAGTAATTGGAACCAGATGCCGTTTTCAACGATTTTTAAAAACTTCACAAAGAAATTAGAGCAAGCGTTATAAATAAGTTAAAATGTATTTTCTCGATTGACAAACTAACTGCTTGAATTTGCAACCGTTACTTTTTTAATTTGTATGTGTGTGTTTAAAAAATGTTTTACAATGTAACAACCAACTTTAAAACAGTAAATACCAACCGTACTTACATCTAATTTCTCGGAATCACACGTCCTTCGACGGTAGTCCTGTCCTTAATTGGCATTTTACATTCTGCGATTTTATTTATTTTTACGACCATAGTTAGAGAGCAAGATAAACTAACGGCTTGTAGAACAGCTTAAATCCTGATCTTTTAATACATACACTATTCCTGATTGCAAGGAGCTAGATTAAAATGAAGATTAATGCTACAGTAGTGGTGATGGTGAGGGACCAGTTGGTGTTAAGGTGAGAATGGGGAGTGGTGACAGTATAGTTCTCTCTCTGGGCCGAAGCCGGCGCACCGAGGAATTTCCAGGCTGCCAGTGCTTGAGCACAACAGACTTCTAAGGGTGGCACTGGTGCCAGGGATCCCAGGATATCCCAGCGACGACGAGTGGAAGAATCAGACTAGCAACAACGAGCAGGGTGCCATAGTGGTATGGTGGGTAGTTAACGTGGGAGTTTCTAATGGTAGCGTGAGGAGAAAACTCTTCAGGCCTCATGGAAAGAAACCCCCCCATTAAACTGACTCCACGCCAATTTTCAAGCCACACCCAAGTTATCAGAGTTATCTACACATAGTAGTCAATCAGTTAACAGCCAATGGTGGGCATTCTGTGTTAAGTTTTGTGTAAATTGTAGGCTATTTCCAATTATCAAAGTTCTAAATTAAATTCAAGAGGTTAAACTTCATTTCAGTTGGAGATTACTTACTCACTACTTGGCAGAAAATTACCACTGTCATCAAATTCTCAATTCTCAACTCTCACCATTTATGATGCACACTGTTTATGAGCACTCTGCTACAATGGTACAAATGATATTACGTGTCATTAATAATATTTCTTATAATTCCCTCAGAATAATTTACGATTCTTTGCAAACAGTGTTAAAGTTGATGGAACACATTTTATTTCTGTGCAAATGATGATTTTGGGGATCCGGAATTACAACAACTGTTTATCCATGAGCTTTGAAGGAAGATCCCACAGCATGTTAAAGAAGCATCATGAACAGAGTATCTAAAGTAAAGCTACCAGAAATTTTCCAACTCACGTTTGCTTCTCTTCAAACATCTTTAGAATATTTACCGACTTGGCAATGGGTTAGTATTAATCATTCTTAATTCATTTGTTTTTACACCAGGATTTTACAGCATCCATGAAAATGTTTAGCACAATGGGATATCATCCTATAAGCAGACAGGATGAACAATTTCCCAACAATCTATGTTCTTAGAAGGTACGATTTAATTTAATAGAAACAGCCTGAGTAACAGCATTTATTTATTTTGTTCCTCCAAATGATACAAAGTACTGAATAAAACTTTGTTTTAGATACATCCCATAACTTACAATTCTTTGGATTTATAAATTGACAAATAATGAACTATTTCAACACCAATTACATTAAAGAGGACCATGTTAAATATATTGGAGCAAATTTTGTTTCCTTGTGAAAATTATGATTCAAGGAATCTAAAATGATTTGAAGTTAAGATGCCATCCATGGCCTGATTCACATTCAGCTTCTCTCTGAACATCCACTATTGATCAAGTTAAAAATCACATGACACCAGGTTATTGTCCAACAGGTTTATTTGAAAACACAAGCTTTCAAAGCTCAGCTCCTTCCTCAGGCATCGTGTGAGAGAGAAGGTATAAGGCACAGAATTTATAAGCAGAAAGGAAACAACCCTAAAACTGGCCACCTCTCAGTTAGGAAGGAGACTACTGATTAAAATGCAAAATCCAGGCCCCTCTCAAGTCATTGTCCCAAGATAATTAAAGGTTTTATCAATGTGTAGAAGAGGTAACATCTCAGGTTAGAAAATGCATTTTAGGTGTGAGGTCTTGCTTAGAATCTGTCTGTGTTTTAAACTGGGGTCAGGTTTTATGTTTTTGAGCAAAACAGAATGTATCATTTTTTTCTGAAGAAGGGTCTCGACCCAAAACGTCAGCTTTCCTGCTCCTCTGGTGCTGCTTGGCCTGCTGTGTTCATCCAGCTGTACACCGTGTTATCTCAGAATGTATCTGTGTATGTGTGTCTGTCTGTCTGTATGTGTGTGTGTGTGTCTGTGTATGTATGTGTGTGTGTGTGTGTGTGTGTATGTGTGTATGTGTGTGTTTGTGTGTGTCCGTCCCATCGTATCAGGCAATGGGACTTTGTGTGAGAATCTCTCTGACTATGCCGAGGGCATCTTGAAACCCATTGTACAGGGAACCTCCAGCTTCTGTTGTGACACCACAGATTTCCTACAGAAACTCAGCACCCACCGACCAGTTGGACCGAGAACCTTCCTCCTTACAATGGATATTTCGGCACTCTACACCAGCATCCCTCACAAAGACAGCATCACTACAACAGCCTCAGCACTCAATACCACCAGCTGCCAACTTACAACACATCTGCTTCATCCTCGACCACAAAGTCTTCGCCTTCGACAACCGGTTCTTCATTCAGACACATGGAACAGCCATGGGAACCAAATTTGCTCCCTAATATGCCAACATTTTAATGCACAGGTTCAAACAAGGACATCCAACCAACGCTATACACCAGATGCATTGATGACATTTTCTTCCTTTGGTCTCATGGCAAGGAATTACTGAAACAACTACATAGTGATATCAACAAATTTCATCCCACCATCAGACTTACCAGTCTCGTTCTTGGACACATTCTTTAGAATCAGTCTCACTCCATCAAGGACAGACACCTCAGTACATCACTTTACCGCAAGCCCACAGATATGCTCACAATGCTGCACTTTTCTAGTTTCCACACGAAACATATTAAAAAAGCCATCCCCTACAGCCAAGCCCTGTGCATACACAGGTTCTGCTCAGATGAGGGGGAACGTGACAGACACCTGAAGGATGCCCTCATAAGAACATGATACGATGCTCAACTCATCGATTGCCAGTTCCGTAGGATCACAGCGAGAAACTGTAATAACCTCCTTAGAAGACAGACATGAGATATGACCAATAGGGTACCCTTCATTATCCGGTACTTTCGCGGAGCGGAGAAACTACACAATGTTCTTCACAGTCTTCAACACATAATTGACGAAGATGAGCACCTCACCACGAGCTTCCTTACGCTTCCACTACTCCCTTAAAACAACCACCAAACCTTGAACAGACCATTGTTTGCAGCAAACCACCCATCCTTCAGGACGACACCAACCACACGACCCTGCCATAGCAACTTTTGCAAGACATGTCAGATCTTCGAGATGGACACTACCATCACACGTGGGAACACCACCTACCATGTACATGGCAGATACTCATATGATTCGGCCAATGTTGTCTATCTCATACGCTGCTGGCAAGGATGCCCCGGGGCATGGTATATCGGTGAGACCCTGCCGACGCTATGATAACGGATGAATGGACACTATGCAACGATCACCGGACAATGGGGAACACTTCAGGGGGTCAAGGACATTCAGCCTCCAATCTTCAGGTAAGTATCAGGTGGACTTCAAGATACACGACAACACAAAATCGCTGAGCAGAGGCTCATAGCCAAGTTCCATACCCATACGGACGGCCTCAATTGTGATCTTGGGTTCACGTTGCATCACAGATGACCCCACCACACACTCACACACATGCACATATACACACACTCCCTCACACAAACACACACACACACACACTTCATCCAAGATGTTTGTGTAGTTGCAGATGCATTCTGTTTCACTCAAAAAAAAGCTGACCCCAACTTAAAACGTAGACAGATTCTAAGCAAGACCTCACACCTAGAATGCATTGTCTGACCTGAGATGTCACCTCTTGTATACATTGATAAAACCTTAATTATCTTGGGACAATGGTTTCAGAGGAATCTGAATTTTGTATTGTAATCAGTAGTCCCCTTCCTAACTGATTAAAGATTCAACAAGAGGTGGTCAGTTTGAAGGTTGTTACTTTTCTGCTTATAAATCCTGTGTCTTAAACCCTCTCTCTCACACTACACCTGAGGAAGGAGCTGAGCTCCAGAAACTTATATTTTCAAACAAACCTTTTGGACTATAACCTGTAGTCGATTTTTTGACCTTGTCCACCCCAGTCCAACATTGGCATCTCTACATCATTATTGATTAGTGTGGAAATTAATCTAATATTAATCGTTCTTCTTTCCATTTGTTTTTATGTCTGGATTTTGTAGCATTCCTAGAAACCTCAAATAAAATGGACTTCATCCTAAAGGTGAAGATCATGGATGATTTGTGATTCTAAACATTGGCTTTAGAAGGTATGGTTTAGTTTAACATTCAAATCATTACGTAGCACAGGTGGACATGCAGCCTATTTTTATGTGTTTGATGTTCATTGTGGGAAAACTATTCAGCATTTGTTATTCAGGCTAGATCATTTGGATGAATATGAATGGACTATTGAGAGTCAGCATGGCTTTGTCATGTATAAATCACGTCTGGCTAATCTACTTTAATTAGTCACAAATAAGATAAACAAAGTATCTATAAACATTCTCCATACATACTTATAGGAATCACTAAATATGATTTCACACAAAAATATTGACAAAAATGAATGTACAGAGTTAGAGGCAGATTTTGTATTGGTTTATATCTTAGTTATGAGACAGGATGAACATAAGAACCAGGACCACGAGTAGGCCATCTGGCCCATCGAGCCTGCTCTGCCATTCAATAAGATCATGGCTGATCTTTTTGTGGCCTCAGCTCCACTTACCCGCCCTCTCACCATAACCCTTAATTCCCTTACTGTTCAAAAGAATTATCTATCTTAGCTTTAAAAACATTCTGTGAGGAAGTCTCAACTACTTCACTGCGTGGGAATTCCACAGATTCACAACCCTTTGCGTGAAGAAATTCCTCCTCAATTCAGTCCTAGACCTGCTCCCCCGAATTTTGAGGCAGTGCCCTCTTGTTCTAGTTTTACCTGCCAGTGGAAACAACCTCCCTGCTTCTATCTTATCTATTTCCTTTATAATTTTATATGTTTCTGTAAGATCCCCCTTCATTCTTCTAAATTCCAGTGAATATAATCCCTGTCTACTCAGTCTCTCCTCATAAACCTGGAATCAACCTGGTGAACGTCCTCTGCACCCCCTCCAGTGCCAGTATATCGTTTCTCAAGTAAGGAGACCAAAACTGCGCACAGTACTCCAGGTGTGGCCTCAGCAGCACTCTATACGGCTGTAACATAACCTCCCTGCTTTCAAACTCAATCTCTCTAGCAATGAAAGACAAAATTCCATTGCCTTCTTAATTACCTGTTGTACCTGCAAACCAACCTTCTGCAATTCATGCACAAGGATACCCAGGTCCTTCTGCACAGCAGCATGCTGCAATTTTTACCATTCAAATAATAATCCTTTTTACTGTTATTCTTACCAAAATGGATGACTTCACATTTATCAACATTATACTTCATCTAACAGACCTTTGCCCACTCACTGAAACTATCCATACCCCTCTGCAAACTTTCAATGTCCTCTGCACACTTCGCTCTACCGCACATCTTAGTGTCATCCACAAACTCTGACACACTGCACATGGTCCCCAACTCCAAATCATCTATGTAAATTGTAAACAATTGTAGTCCCAACACCGATTCCTGAGGCACACCACTCGTCGTTGATCAACAACCAGAAAAGCACTCATTCATCCCCACTCTTTACTTCCTGTTAGTTAACAAATCCTCTATCCATGTTAATACTTTGCCTGTAACACAGTGGGCCTTTATCTTACGCAGCAGCCTTTTGTGTGGCACCTTGTCGAATGCCTTTTGGAAATCTAGATACACCACACTACTGGGTCCCCATTGTTCACCACACTCATAATGTCTTCATAGAATTCCAGTAAATTAGTTAAACATGACCTGCCCTTCATGAACCCATGCTGCATCTGCCCAATGGAACAATTTCTATCTAGATGGCTTGCTATTTCCTCCTTGATGATAGATTCAAGCATTTTTCCCACTACAGAAGTTAAGCTAACAGGCCTATAATTCTCCATCTTTTGTTTACCTCCTTTTTTAAATAGTGGCGTCACATTTGCTGTTTTTCAATCTGCTGGAACTGCCCCAGAGTCCAGCGAATTTTGGTAAATTACTGCGAGCACATTAGCTATTTCGCCCACCATCTCTTTTAGTACCATGGGATGCATTCCATCAGGGTCAGGAGACTTCTCTATCTTTAGCTCCGTTAGCTTGCCCAACACTACCTCTTTTGCGATAATGATCGTTTCTAGGTCCTCCCCTACCTTAGTCTCCTTGTCATCAATTACTGGCATGCTATTCATGTCCTCCACTGTGAAAACCAACACAAAATACCTGTTCAATGCCTTGGCTATTTCCTCATTTCCCATTATTAAATCCCCCTTCTCATCCTCTAACGGGCCAATGTTTACCTTTGCCATGCTTTTTTGTTTTACATATTTGTAGAAACCTTTGCTAACTGTCTTTATATTCTGAGCTAGTTTACTCTGATAATCTATCTTACCCCTCTTTATAGCTTTTTTTTATGGCTTTCTGTTGACCTTTAAAATTTTCCCAATCTTCTAGTTTCTCACTGGTCTTTGCTACTTTGCGTGCCTTTTCTTTCAATTTGATAGCCTCCCTCAATTCCTTAGACATCCGTGGCTGATTACTCCTTTTTCTACAGTCCTTCCTTTTCACTGGTATATACTTTTGCTGAGCACTTTGAAAAATTGCTTTGAAAGTCCTCCACTGTTCCTCAACTGTCCCACCATAAAGTCTTTGCTTCCAGTCTACCTTAGCCAACTTCTCCCTCATCCTATTGTTTAAGCACAGGACCCTGGTATTGGATTTTATCTTCTCACTGAAAATGAGAATAAAGGCAGGTTATCTGATTGTCAAGATGTGGCAAATCGTCTTGCCCTGAAATTTGTTCAGAAGCCTCAACATGCCACAATGTTTAGAACCGATTTGGATGAATGAACGCAAAATTGAAAATCCAACTTTCTAAAACAAAAAGAGAAGGCACTTGCAAAAGGACATTGTACAGACCCCATCCAAAGTACTATGTTCACTTTCCAGTTCAACTCAGGAAGGACATGTTGGCCTATGAGGATTCAGAGTACAGTGCAGATTCATGAGGATGATATGGGGGTTTAAAGAGTTAAATTATGACAACAGGTTGCATAAACTTTACTTTGAATAGAAAAGACTGAGGTGGAATTGGATCAAGTTCTCTAAGTTAAAAGGATTCAATAAGGTTTATACAAGGAAACTATTCCCTCCAATGGGAGAATCAAAATTACATTAACATCATCTTAAATTTGAAATAACACTTTTACACAAGGGGTAGCAGAAATCTGGAATTCTTTCCCTTAAAACACTGTGGATTCAGGAACAATTCAAGTTTCAAGACTAATGTCAACAGATTTCTTTTTTTATCAAGTAATTATATCAAAGATATGGAGCTAAAGCAGTTGAAAAGGGTTGATTTACTGATCAGCTGTGATCTAATTGAATGGTGAAGCAGACTGAAAGGCTGAAATGGCTATTCCTCTACTTATGTCTCAATTTGAGAAAGTTCATTAATTTTATCAAAATTGTAGTAATTGTTAACTGCAATTAAAAATAGTGTTTTCCTGGTTAGTGTAACGTTAAGTTGAAACATTTCAGTAAAAATCCACATTAAAGAGGAGACTGTGGAAGTTGACAGAGCAGGCTGTTTTTCTCTGTGGAAATGATGATCTAAGGGATCTGATATTGTCTGAAGTAAAGATGCCATCCATTTCCTGATTCACATTGTGTTTCTCTCTAAATTTTCCTGTATCAGTTTGGAAATTTGTATGCATTATTATTTATTATTCCATCTGTTTTTCTGTCTGAATTTTGCAACATCCCTGGAAATCTCTGGGTCATAGCACATCATTCTAAAGACAAAGAGGGAAAGGGATATCCCAACACTTATGCGTTTAAAAGGTACGTTTTCCATTAATACAAACAATCTGAGGAACAGTGCTTATTTGTTCTATTCATTCTAATGATACAAAGCATCACTCATAAAATACTGCCATGGATGGATCCCATCATTTACAACTCTTTAAATTTATAAATAATATAACTTTACAATCTTTTAACAGAGTATATATAACAGCACTATCAAACAACAATGTTTCTGTTGTCCATGTTGTCTCCTCTTTGAATCCTAATAGGTGTAGTGCATTGAATTCAGATCATTATGTATGAAGTTACAATTTATTAATATGTTTAGAAGAGAGAAATCATATTTTGAAAAAATGAAGTTGTGGCTTTTCTTACTGTATGTCAGAATCTATTTAAATCAGTGTTTTCTTGTTAGTATGAAATTATGTTGAAACATTTCTCTAACACTGGTATAAAAGAGGACCACATTAATTATGTTGGAGCATGTTGTATTTCTTTGTGAAAATGATGAAATAGGGGATCTGAAATCATCTGAAGTAAAGATGCCATCCATTTCCTGATTCACATTCTGCTTCTGTCTAGACTTCTACTGGTATATTTATTAGTTCAGTAATTAGTTATAATTTTTTTTCTACATTTTACAAGATTCTTGGAAACCTAGAAGATGATGACATCCTTCGAGACAATAAGGAATTGAATTTGCAATCCCAACACTGCCCAATGTAGAAGATGATTTACATACATTAAATAAACATGCCCTGGAAGTAATCACCTTTATGTTTCTTGTTTATCTTTCCATCAAGACCCAAACATTTTTTAAGAGACGTGTTTTGTTTCATTTCAAACTATGCTTTTAAAGTGTAATCCAGTTCCTATTTCAAATACAGAAATCAGTACTGATAAAGCAAAATACTTTCTAGAACAGTCACATTGCTGAATTAACGGAAAAGTTTTCTACTTTCTGCTTGACTAGTTACAATGGGCTCATTGCCTGCAATATTAACTAGGCAGCAGATGTACATCCAACAAATTTCAATGCCTCTGTTTGCAGCGTTTTACTGCAGTCATCACCTCATTACCATTTTACTTCTGGTTTGGCATCAGTTGCATGGCAACAGATGTGCTCAGCAGCTACAAAGTGCACACACAGCCACAGACTGTAAAGAGCTGGTCCACAGCTAGGGTTGAAATGGATTCAGGGTTGGAAGCAAGAGAGGAACAAATTTCACATTGGATTCAGGACAGGTAAAGGCTGAACTCAGATTTAACAACAACAAATCTTTTTTGCGCATTTAACAGAATGAAATTTCTCAAGGCACTTCACAGGACTGTAAGTTTCTTGCTAAACTTTGAATAACCCTCAACTCTGAATAAGTTACTAGTCTAATGATACTACTCTATATTAATCCAGTTTTTTTCCATTGAATACAAAATTGTCGTTTTCGTCTTCAAACCCCTCATTGCCTCATTTCCCTAATCCTGCAACCTATGGAGTCTTAAGTGTCAATGTTTATCCATTGCTTTTTCAACTTTAGCTTTCTTTTTGTCCCTCTTTCAACTCTCTATAATCATTTGTGAGCTTTCAGCCATTTTATCACACACTCTGGAACTCTTTCCATAATAACCAGTGCTTTGCGAACATTTGTGTCTTCTATCTATTAACTCCACTGCCAGTGAAAATAGTTTCTCCTTAATTTCTTAAAACTCTGCATTGCCTTGAATGCATCTATTAAAGTCCCCAAAATCTTCTCCGTTGTGAGGAGAACGTCTTAACTTCTCAACAATTCTGAAGAAAGGTGACAGGACTCGAAATGTTAACTCAGTTTTCTCTACACAGATGTGTTTCTTCAGTACTTTCTGTGTTTGTTTGATTCAGATCGCAAGCATTCACAGTTCTTTGTTTTATTGCCCCAACGTCTCTGGTATTTTCATAAAACTGAAAACTTTCATCCTGATACTATTTAGTAAATCTTTGCACCTTTTCCAAAGCCTTTTCCATCTTTCTTAAAGAGTGGTGTCCAAAATTGGATACAACGAGATCCATTTTAATGTGTGCTAGTTTGGATTGGATTAAAATTGGGCCTAATATCTCCACTGAGGCCTAACTAGTGATTTGTAGCGGTTTAACATAACTTGCTTGTGTTCAATATTTGTATAACCCAGAACTCCACATAGTTTTTTAAACAAGTTTATCAATTTGATGTGCCATTTTTTCACAGATTTCCATACCAGAATTTTCTTGTTGCTTCTGTAAATAAGCAAGTTGCCAGAAGAAATATGTGTTTTATCACCACATACATGCATTTTAAAATTTATTCAGCTCAAATGGTCACTGGAAATAAACAAACTATCTTGGTTCCAGGAGCACACTGTGATAATTCTACTTTTTGTCCTCAGAGTTATAATTATAGATATTGCTTTCATTAGCTCTCAGATGTGTACACCGCAAAAATATTGAAACAGTGAATCCTGAGCTTGTATCAAATTGAAGACAATGTAATTGTTCCCCATTAGTTTATTTCACACTCCTTTGCATTTAATTCATTTGTACTGAAGTGAATATAAGTTTTTTAGTATTTCATACCCATTAGTATATCATAGCTTGAATCTTTATGTCTAAACTGTGCTATCTACGTAATAAAGTGAAACTTTTGTTAAATTGCACATTCGTATTTGATTTACTGTCCCTTAGAGTACGAGTAAAGGGCATTAGCTCCCTCAGTTCTTCTATTTTGTATGAATTCTTTCACTAATATTAACAATTCTCTGGGCTATGAGTGGAGTACAGACTGTACTATTTACAAGTGTCTTTGAAATCAATGAGCAGGTTATGTTTTGTTATTATTTGGTCCTGGGACTGAGATTAAAAGACAGGTTATTTTTGTTGACCTACTTTGCTGTAAAGCAGAACTGACGTAAAAATCAATACTTCATTGTAACTGGGAACAGTGTAATCCATCACACAAAAAAGTCATTGTATCTATTTTAAGAAAACAGTTTAAGTGAATTGAAGCAATTTCACAGATTCATCAATAAAATTGTTCCTAATTTCTGCAGTAGTGTTTGACAATGTATTTAAAATAATTTCAATGTTGGAAAACTGGTATAATGATGGAAAACCTGTACGTTTCATGTCTTTTAGTATGTTGGGGAGAGATCAAGAATATGAGAAGGGCTTGGTAATAAAGGAAAGCTTGTAGCGAAAAATACAGGAAACAACATTTAAACCATGATAGCCTCAGGTACTTTAAAAGATCTGACGAAAGAAATCAGTCCTCAGCACAGTCCAGAAATCAGTCCAACTTTTCAAATATGTACCAAATTCTTTCTTTATTTGCCTGATACCAGAATGCTCCAAGGAAGAGAGAAGTCCTCTCAATGTAAACTATTCTCTCCAAGTCTTCACTTTAATGGCCTTGTATTTCAAACTGAGTAAAGTACAATATAAAGAGACATGGTGGCCAGACCAAAGTGCATTGAAAATTTCTATCCTACCATTAGTTTCAAGTAATAATTTGTTTTAAAGTTGTTAATGGAGCCCAGCATTTCTTTACAATGGTACTTCTCCATCGTTGTATTACACATTGATGAATCTTCTAAACTGAAGCCTGTAGAACAGTAGCATTGTTTTTATTTAACCTATTTTCTAATCAACCTGTTTAGAGACATTATTACACACTTCTGGAGCAGCTGAGACTTGATCCCAGGCCTCCTGGTCTAGGGATGGGACATTACCACTGCACCACAAGAGGGCCCAACTGTAGAACTTATAGATCTAATAAAAGATTGATTTCAGGTTAAAAGCCAATAGATTGAATTTAAATAAAACTAAACTGTGGGCACAACCTTTCCCTGCTTGGAGATTGCAAGAAGAGGAACTAATTGGATGAACCAACTTTAGATACTCACCCACTTCTCGTAACCTCAGCAGTCAGGTGCTAGGCTAGAAGCTCGATTGAGGTCTTTCCTTGACTCACCAACAACTAAGGCTCTTGAGCAATCAATTTAGCAGCCACTTAAGGGCCTTAACTCACCACCTCCCTGCATGACATGCCTCCTCAGTACTGGGCTGATAACCAAGGTGAGGGTACACTCGTAAGGCAATCAGAGGTAGAAATGTGGATCAAAGCAGTGGCCTCTGAAAGCCACCGCTTTCCCTAATGGCAGGACACATCTCAACGTCAAGATCATCTCACTCCATCGTTTAGGCTTTTCACAGGCACCATAAAGACGTTCTCACCAGGCAGTAGCAAATTTATCCACTGACAGCGACATTGACAGTCCATTTTAAGGTCCTAGTTGACGGCCCATATCCCCTCATTAATATGTCATAGTTGTATTATCACATTGGATAGATATGGTCATTGCATGGCAGTTGTGTGGCGTAGATGTTGGTAGCTATTTATCAACCCAAGCCTGTCTGTTGTTCAGATCTTACTACATGCAGACATGGACTGCTTCAGCATTTGAGGAATCACAATTGGAGCTGAACATTGTGCAGTCATTGGTAATTATCACCATTTTTGACCATAATTGTGGAGAGAAGTCCATTGTCAAAGCATCTGAAGCTGGTTAAACCTAGGACATAGTGCTGAGAGTTCTTGTGATTACCGTGGTAATGTCCCTATCGCTCTGCCAGATGGCCCAGGTTCAAGCCCCATCTACTCCAAAGATGTAACATAGCATATCTAAACATGTTGATTACCAATGTCTGTAAGATGATTCACTAAATGTTGAATTCAAATAAAATATAGATATTTTTGTGATCTCGTGGTGGTTTGTCCTTACCTCTGAGCCAAGCGACCTGGATTCAAGTAATGACATCTCAGTACAGGTTGATTGGAAGAATACCTGCCCTGAGGTATTGGTGAGCTTTTATGACCCAGTGGTATTGCCCCTACCTTATGAGATCATAAGACAAAGGAGCAGAAGGAGGCCATTCGGAAAGGGTGAACAGCCAAGATCTTTTTCCTCAAGGTAGGGGAGTCTAAAACTAGAGGGCATTGGTTTAAGGTGAGAGGGGAAAGATTTAAAAGGGACCTAAGGGACAACTTTTACACGCAGAGAGTGGTGCATGTTTGGAATGAAGTCCTGGGGAGGTGATGGAGGCTGGTACAATTACAACATTTAAAAGGCATCTGGACAGGTATATGAATAGGAAGGATTCAGAAGATATGGGTGAAATGTTGGCAAATGGGACTAGATTAATACATCTGGTCGGCATGGACAAGTTGGACCGAAGGGTCTGTTTCTATGCTCTAGACCTCTATGATTCTATGCATTATTAATAGTTATTGGAGAATCCTTAGATGTGGAAAAAGTCTCAAAGGATTGGAAAACTGCTAATATAACAGCTTACTTAAGTAAAATGGAGTACAGAAAGAAACCGGTTTCTATAGGTTAGTTAGCTTGACACCTGTTATTAGGAACATGTCAGAGTCCATTATAAAGGATATAATAACAGGGCATTTAGAAAAATATAGTATGATCAAAGAGTCAACATGGCTTCATGGAGGAGAAATCATGCCTGACAAAGTTTTAAAGCAGGATAAATAAAGGGCAGAGTAGTGGATGTATTATATTTGGATTTTCAGAAGGCATTTGATAAGGTACCACACATTAGGCTACGGAATAAAATCAGAACCCATGATGTTGCCCATCGGTTATATATTAGCATGGTTAGAGGATTATAACTAAAACAAATAAAAGAATTGGGATAAGGGCACCATTTTCTAAAGACTCAAACAGGCTGCCTAGGGATATAGACAAATTAAGCAAGTTGGCGAAAGCTTGAGTTGATGCACTTTGGCAGCAAGAATACCGGAGATGAATATTATTTAAATGGAGAAAGATTGCAGGAAACTTCAACACATAGGGATTTGGGAGTTCTTGTGCATTGATCATAAAAATCTAGTGTCCCAGTTCAGGAGGTAATAGGGAAGCCAAGTAGAAGCCTTTACTTCAAAGGGAGTGGAATATAAAAATAGGGAAGTATTGCTTGACTGAATAAGGCACTAGTCATGCCAAAGCTGGAATACTATGAACAGCCTTGCTACCCTTATTAAAGGAAAGATATATTGGAATTGTAAGCAGTCCAGAGAACATTAACTTGACTGATCCAGGTATGGTGGGACAGTCTCATGAGGAGAGATTGAGTAGGTGGTTGTACTCATTGGTTCCAGAACTTTCCTCGGGTGCCCACGCCTGAGCCATCTCATGGAAATGCCCTTGGTTCATTCCAATTGCTGTAGAGCAGTTTCTGTATGGATTGCTGTTGCACACAAACCTTTTCTCATTTGTCTGCCACCTAGACATGCCTTGGCATTCCATTTTTCCTGCCAGGCAGCAAGGCTCCCCAGTGGAGGGCTCTCTAAGCAGGAATGTTCCTGCTTACAAATGGAGACCTTCATGGACTCCTAGCCCGACCATATAGTTCTGGTGCTGTGAAGTCAGTCTATCTTGTGTATGTTTGTTGTGGAAGGCTACACCTCCTGTAGAGTGAATTAACAGACTCTTCATTGTTCTTTTGGTTGCTGTGTGATTGGAGCTGGTTCGGTGTGATTGGAGCTGGTTCGGTGTGATTGGAGCTGACGCGGTGTGGTTGGAGCTGGAGTGGTGTGATTGGAGCTGACACAGTGTGATTGGAGCTGGAGTGGTGTGATTGGAGCTGGTTTGGTGTGATTGGAGCTGACGCGGTGTGATTGGAGCTGACGCGGTGTGATTGGAGCTGACGCGGAGTGATTGGAGCTGGAGTGGTGTGATTGGAACTGGTTCAGTGTAATTGGAGCTGGTTCGGTGTGATTGGAGCTGATGCGGTGTGATTGGAG
>NC_063333.1:67016441-67017554 GCF_021869965.1 Rhincodon typus | reverse complement strand
CTGGAGTGGTGTGATTGGAGCTGGTTTGGTGTCATTGGAGCTGGTTCGGTGTGATTGGAGCTGATGCGCTGTGATTGGAGCTGGTTTGGTGTGATTGGAGCTGGAGCAGTGTGATTGGTACTGGCATGAAGCAGGCCCTGCTCACTGGCATGTTAGAGGCCTTTAGACACAGGGCACCACAGGTACTTTAGTGCATCATCAGCCCAGACAACGTTATTTTAATTTAGTAAGTTTCCATTCAACTATTAAGTTGTGATTTTTTTCAATACAGTCCCCCAGAAGGAGCTGTGTCTGAATTACTTCCAAAACATTTACATCCTTACTTAAGTAAGGTAATTAGTTGTCTACTCAGTACTCCAGATGTGGTCTCACCAGTGTTCCATATAACTGAAACATCACCTCCAGTCCCCCCTGTATTCAGTTCCCCATATGATGAATGACACCATTTCATCAGCTTTCCTAATAATTTGCTCACCTTTACTGACTCATACACCCAGATCCCTCTGCGTCTCAGAGCTCTGTAATCTCTCACTGTTTACATATTATGCTTTTTTGTTTTTCTGCCAAATGAGCAACTTAATTTTCCCACATAATGCTCCATTTGCCAGGTTTTTGCCCACTCAATTAACCTAGCAGTATCTTTTTTGTGGCCTCCTTTGGTCCTCTTTACAATTCAGTTTCTTATGTCGGTGTCAGGAGCAAATTAGAATCAGATGTTATTGTCATCGGTACTCACGTATAGGAATACGGAGTACAGTGAAAATTGTACAGTCGCCATTCTCTGGCGCCATCTTGGCTACAAAAGCAGAATTTAAAAAACAGGAGGAATAAAGGGAACAAAATCGAAAGGAAAGAAAAATGTCCAGATCTTCTCAAAGCCCCATTTCAGAAGAGGTGTATGGAATGCTGAGATAACAAGGTGTAGAGCTGGATGAACACAGCAGGCCAAGCAGCATCAGAGGAGCAGGAAGGCTGACGTTTTGGGCCTAGACATCGATCGCCAAGAGGAGCTACTGCTGCTGGCAGTCGTCAGGAGGAGCTTTGCCGTTACTACCGCTACTGACCCCAATTGGCGGAAGGAGTCACTACCTCGCTGTTGTTGCTGCTGCTGCC
>NC_063333.1:67003919-67016341 GCF_021869965.1 Rhincodon typus | reverse complement strand
TTTTTTGCTTTTGCCCCCTCCCCCCACCCCCGATCACCAGGAGGAGCCTGGACCGCCTCTTACTGCCGGGAGGCTCTCGCCACTCCACATGCGCACGCCCGCTCTCATGGCTGTGTCAATGCCACCGATCCCGCCGCAAAAGGCTTCGAATAAAAGACAGCAATAAAAAAGAAAAAGAAAAAGACCAAAAGCAAAAAGGAAAGAAAAGGCACATAAGCCCTGTGCACATGAGCCCACACACAGCCCTGCTACTGCGCTGCTGTCTTGTACCTACCTTCCATCCCTTCATCTAAGTTACTTCTATAAATTGTGAACAATTGAGACCCCAACACTGGTCCCTGTGGCCACCATTAGTTACATCTTGCCAGCCTGAAAAAGACCCATTCAGGCCTACTCCTGTTAGCCACCAAATCTTCGATCTACGTCAATAATGGTAACCCTGCACCATGAATTTTTATTCTCTGGAATAACCTTTCAACCAGCACTTTATCAAATGGTTTCTGGAAATCTATTTACATCATATTCGTCAACTTTCTTTCATTTACAGAAATGCTGCTTCTTCAAAGAGCTCTAATTGATTGGTTAAATGTGGTTTCCTTTTCACAAAACCATGCTGACGCTGCCTCATTACCTTGAATTTATCCAAGTGCCCTGCTATAACTTCTTTGATATTAGCTTCAAACATTTTCCCAAGACAAGGCTTAGCCCGTACGCCTTATACCAGATCAATGCTGAATGTTAACGTAATATAATTTATAATAAATAATAACAGAATATGAATTACTTTAAAAATAACAGGGCTTATAAAAAAGAACATCCTGTATTCAATCTATTGAGAGCGAATAGAGAAAAATATCATATTAATATTTCCAGTCGGATATTTAACTTTCTAATAATTGGTTTATTATGTTGTCTGGTCATCATAGATGAGTTACAATTCAGAATGAGTCAGTAGCTGAGCAGGAAGCTGATCTTCTTGAAGGTTAGATAAAGTTAAAGATTACAAGTTTCACTTCACAATCCCTGTGCCTCCTTGTGTGTTGTTTCAACCTTTCAAAACAATCCCTAGAGGAATATTTAAAAGGCTAGTGTCATTGCTGACAAACAAAAACAGAAATTGGTGGTGAAACTCATTATGTAGAGCCCCTACAGTGTGGAAACAGGCCCTTTGGCCCAACAAGTCCACACTGACCCTCAGAGCATCCCCCCACTAATCTACACATCCCTGAACAATACAGGTAATTTAGCCTGGCCAATCCACCAAGGCTGCATATCTTTGGACTGTGGGAGGAAACCCATGTAGACACAAGGAGAATGTGCAAACTCCACACAAACAGTCACCTGAGGCTAGAATTGAACCCAGGTCCCTGGTGCCATGAGGCAGCAGTGCTAACCACTGTGCTACTCTTATCAGGTAGCAGCTGGGGGGGAGAAAGCAGAGTTAACCTTTTGAGTCTTCAGACTCTATCAGAACAGTTTGATGAAGCATCTTCAGTCTCAAAACATTAACTCTACTTTCTCCCCAGAGATGCTGCCAGACCTACCGAATTTCACCACCATTTTCTGTTTTTGTTTCAGATCTCCAGCATCCACAGTTCTTTTTTGTTTCATATTAGTCTCATTGTCAATTGTTCATCGAAAAGAAATGGGCTGACTTATTTCAAAGCAAATGGTCTGGTATCCTATCACACTAATAGAGAATTCTACATTCACTGCTCCTTGATCTTGTTAAAACATGAGTATCTTTGTCCACACAGCTCTAATTTACCCAATTTCAGACTATATTCAACACAGAACATCTCAAGGTCAAAAATCACACAACACCAATTTACAGTCCGAGATAACAAGGTGTAGAGCTGGATGAACACAGCAGGCCAAGCAGCATCAGAGGAGCAAGAAAGCTGATGTTTCGGGCCTAGACCCTTCATCAGAAAATGACCCTTCTGAAGAAGGGTCTAGGCCCGAAACGTCAGATTTCCTGCTCCTCTGATGCTGCTTGGCCTGCTGTGTTCATCCAGCTCTACACCTTGTTATCTCAGATTCTCCAGCATCTGCAGTTCCTACTATCTCTATACCAATTTACAGTCCAACAGGTTTATTTGAAGACACAAGCTTTCGGAGTCTTGCTCCATCTACAGGTGTCAGTGAGAGAGGTGGCATTGGACACAGGATTTATAAGCAAATGATCAAAAGGTCATAGAACTGATGCGGTGTTGAATAAACCTAAGATGGCTGTTAAATTTTTAATCAGTTAGAAAGGATCAATATGCAAATTCCCGAATTTATGCTGAGGTAACTAAAGGTTTTATCAGTTCCCTCAGTATACCAGAGGTGACATCCCAGGTCAGACAATTCATTTTAGGTGAGAGGCCCTGTTTAGAATCTGGCTGTTTATCAACTTGGAGTCAGACTGGTTTTATTTTCAAAGTAGGAATTTATAAAATGCCACATTGACTGTCTACAAATTGTGTGCTTTTTGAACAAAATAAAATGTATCTGCAATTACAAATCTGGAAATGCAAATTCACTCCATAGATTTGTGTGTGTGTGTGTGTGTATGTAAAGGGTCACCTATAGTGTGACATGAACCCAGTTGAGACAATCCTCATGGGTATTGAACTTGGCTATCAGCCTCTGCTCAGTGATTCTGCATTGTTGGGTATCCCGAAGTCCTCCTTGGAGGATGTTTACCTGAAGATCCGAGGCCGAATGTCCTTGACCACTGAAGTGTTCACCCACTGGGAGGGAACATTCCTGTCTGGCGATTGTTGCATGGTGTCCATTCATCCATTGTGGTAGCATCTGCATGGTTTCGCCAATGTACCATACCTCGGGGCATCCTTGCCTACAGCGTATGAGATAGACCGAGTTGGCCGAGTCACATGAGTATCTGCCATGCATGTAGTGGATGGTAGTATCCATGTTGAAGTTCTGACATGTCTTACAGAGGTTACCATGACAGCATTGTATAGTATTGTGGTCGATGTTGTCCTGAAGGCTGGGTAGTTTGCTGTGAACAGTGATCTGTTTAATGTTTGGCAGTTGTTTGAAGGCGAGAAGTGGAAGCGTGGGGAAGACCTTAGCAAGGTGCTCATTGGCATTAATGATGTTTTGAAGGCTGCGAAGAACATGGCGTGGTTTCTCCATGCCCGGGAAATACTGGGTGACAAAGGGTACCCTATCAGTCATTTCCCGTGTCTGTCTTCTGAGGAGGTCATGAAGGCTTTTCACTGTGGCACAACCGATTTGGCAATCAGTAAGTTGAGCATCGTATCCTGTTCCTGTGAGGGTATCCTTCAACACCTTCAAATGTCCATCACATTCCCCTCATCTGAGCAGATCCTGTGTATGCGTAGGGCTTGTCTGTAGGATGTGTGTTTTAATATGTTTAGGGTGGAAGTTAGAGCAATGCAGCATCGTGAGGTTATCCATAGGCTTGCGGTCGAGTGAGGTACTGAGGTGTCTGTCCCTGATGGAGATGCATGTGTCCAAGAATGAGACTGATTCTAAAGAGTAGTCCATGCTAAGTCTGATGGTGGGATGAAACTTGTTGATATCACTATGTAGTTGCTTCAGTGATTTCTCACTATGAGTCCAAAGGAAGAAAATGTCGTAAATATATCTGGTGTATAGCTTTGGTTGGAAGACCTGCGCAACAAAGAAGTCTTGTTCGAACCTGTGCATGAAATTGTTGGCATAATGGGGAGCAAATCTGGTCCCCATGGCTGTTCCGTGTGTCTGGATGAAGAACTGGTTGTCGAAGGTGAAGACCGTGTGTTTGAGGATGAAGTGGATGAGCTGTAGGATGGCGTCTGGAAATTGGCACTTGGTGGTATTGAGCACTGAGGCTGTTACAATGATGCCGTCATTGTGGGGGATGCTGGTGCAGCGTGCTAAAATGTCCATTGTGATGAGGAACGTTCCTGGTTCGATTGGTCCATGGGTGCTGAGTTTCTGTAAGAAATCTGTAGTGTCATTACAGAAGCTGGGGGTGCTCTGTACAATGGGTTTCAGGATGCCCTCGACATAACCAGAGAGGTTCTCACACAGAGTCCTATTGCCTGATATGATGGGACATCGAGGTGTGTTGGCTTTGTGTATCTTCGGAAGGCAGTAGAAGTTCCCTCCACAAGAAGTACGCGGGATGACAGTGCATACGGTACTCTGAAGGACTGGATCAATTGTTGTTATTAAATCTAGATTCTACATTGCCTGAATCTGTAGCAATCTCTGGTTTACAGATTATGTCATTGCACAGTGAAATTGCAGACAAAGCTATAAAGTAATATCAGGATGGCAATAAATAAAATCAATCTACAGTACTTTTAAGTCCAAGACAAAGTTCCAGCTTAAAACCAACATATTTCTCCAGTCTCTACTTCTCAACATGAATTCATCTCTACTATTTCTGCATCTACTTTGGTTGTATCAATATCACAGACTATTTGTATTCTGCCAACAGTTATATGGTAGTCATTATAAGGCATGGCATTGAACAGGAATATACTTCTAAAAGGTTTCTTCCAAAAGCAGCATGGAATAGCAGTGGAATTCTTTTCACAAATCTTTCTATATTTTTCTTAAAAACTTTCCATCTTGCCAAGCTTCTTCTTCGTTACCTTCTTCTATGGCCTACAGTTAATTTTCTTCTCTAAGAATCACTTTGAGATGTTTTTTGATGTATTTGTTGGTTGTCATAAGAAAATGAAACTGAAATCTCTGCTCTGCAGTTGAAATGCCACTCTGAAGCCAGTTTGGATGTCGTCCATTTATTGGTTTCCTTAACCATTACATGGACTCTGAGGTTAAATTGGGCTCTTGTTTTTGGATGCTAGTGACTCCCAAGTGCTCAAAAATGAGTCTGAGGTGCACTCATTGTGCCCAATGTTATTTTATAAAAGGATTGTGCACATGCACAGATTGTCAGCAACATGTAGAACAGGCAGATAAATCAATATGCAATGTTAATTTGGCCCTAGCACTGCCATTTTGAATGCAACACTCCTGTCTATGCTCCCCCCCTTAACTTCACACCACTGAACAACATGAAATCGAATGAAGGACCCTTCACCAGCACTGTCTAGAAGAATCAAGTACCTCTTGCAGTTTCATTATGGATTGTTTCTTGTGGTAGCTGGTGTAATGCTGCATGATTTTGGAGCTTCCTTATTATTGCCTAACCTTTAGATGTGCCAAAGTTAGTGGTCTGACTGGTGACAAGGCTTAAGTTCATTTAAAAGTCTGTGCTGAAACAAGTTGCTTACAGACATGGGAGGGTTGGGGGCACAATTTGAGTGCTGTCTATAGTTAACTGAGTCATTTTCATACCCACAATGTATGCTTACATAGTATAGCTTTTTCCTTTGGTTTTCCATACATGTCTACGCTGCTTCAACCTACCATTTGTGTTTAGTTGGTCCTCCACTTCTTCAGTCAGTATTTGTATTCTTATATACTTTTATGTTATTGCACAGAAGATTAACTGTATTTCAAATTTGCATTAATGCAGACAAGTGTTGTGGCATCTCATCAGAAGTAAATGGTAACAGAACTGAAATGTTAATTCTGTTTCTCGATTCACACTTGCTGCAAGACAAGCTGAGTATTTCCAGCGTTTTCGGAAATTTTTCTAATTTCCAGCATCTGCAATATTTTGCCTTTGTCACCTTGAAACCAGGGTGCTCCTGACCATGGACGCACCCCCTCCAGCATTATCCTATTCCCAGCAATGCTTTACTGTATCCTCCCCTTACAGATAAGTTGCTTTCTCTTCACAATTGTTATACCCCATTTCTCCAATCCCCACAAATAAGCTCCTGAGTCTCCTTCCCATCATAGTAGACTACCTTGTCTCCCCGCTGAAACCCTTTCCCCTTAATTTCTCTGGAAGGTCTTGATGACTGACCATGACCCATCCCCTTGAGTGATCTAACTGGAGAGTCCCAGATGAGAAGTTCCCAGGCCACTGACTGGTGCCTATAAATCTCCCTAACCGTGTTAGCCTTAATCCCCAGAATGGCTGCAGTGATAAGGGACAGGAGGGTGCAACAATGAGTGAGGCAGGTAGAGGGACCCAGCAGGTAGTGCTGACGGAGCATGAGCCCTCAGGTTTGTCTAACACATTTGAGATTCATCCTCCCTGTGTGGTTGATAGCGGGGGCTGTAGGGAGGATGAGCAAACTGACCATAGCACCATGGTAAAGCGAGCCATTCAAAAGTGGGGAGAAAAGAGAAATGTAATTGTAAGGCCATGTTGCCTGAATGGTGTCTAGGTTCAGGATATCTCATCTGGGGTCCAGAGGAACTTGGAGTGAGAGGTGAAAGATCCAGTTGTCGTGGTCCACATAGGCACCAACGATATAGGTAGAAAGTGGAAAGAAGTTCTGCTGAGGGAATACGAGCAGCTAGGGGCTAAATTGAAAAACAGAACCAAAAATGTTATGATCTCTGGATTACTACCCGAGCCATGAGCAAATTAGCATAGGGTCAACAAGAACAAAAATGTAAATGCATGGCTGAAAGATTGATATGGGAGAAACAGGTTTGAATTCATGGGACATTGGCACCAGTACTGGGGAAGGAGAGCTGTTCAGATGGTCCTGGTAAATTGCATAACTAGGGTGATGATAGAGCTTTAAACTAAATAGCGGGGAGATGTGTTCAGTTGCATGGAAAATTATAGAAAGATTTAATAGGGCTAGGGGGAGAGGGCTCAGCAGAAGTTATTAAAGTTTCCAGAGCAAGTAATAGGACAGAGAGGATGGAAAGGTTCAGGAATCTAACTTCAGGCACAGCAGATAAAGGAACAAGTATGAGAAGAGGGGCAGTCAGCACAGGACTTGAGGGTATTGTACTTAAATTCGTGCAGTGTACAAAACAAGGTAAATGAGCTTGTAGCGCAGCTTAAAATTGGCAGCTATGATATTATGGGTATCACAGAGACATGGCTGCAAGAGGAGCAGGCCTAGGAACTAAATATCCAAGGATACAGGTCCTGTCAAGAAGACAGACAGATGGACAGAGGGAGCGGGGTTGCCTTTTTAGTAAAAAATAAAATTAAATCGATAGCAAGAAGTGACATAGAAAAGGCATAGAATCTGAGTGGGTGGAGTTGAGGAACCACAAAGGAAAAAATCCCTGATGGGAGTTATGTACAGGCCTCATATCAATGTGGTCCAGATGTGGGGCAGAAAATAAATCAGGAGATAGAAAAGGCACGTAAGAAAGGCACTATTACAATTATCATGAGGGAGTTCGGTATGCAGGTGGACGAGGAAAATCTGGTTGGGAGTGGATCTCAAGGAAAGGAATTTGTGGGATGGCTACGAAATGTTTTTTGGAACAGTTTGTGGTTAACCCACTGGGGACCAAGCAATTCTGGATTTGGTGCTGTGTAATGAGCCAGACTTGATTAGGGAGCTGAAGGTGAAGAAGCCCCGAGAGAGCAGTGACCATAGTATTATAGAATTCACCCTCCAGTTTGAGAGGGAGAAGCTGGAGTCAGATGTAATGGTATTACAGTTGAATAAAGGTAACTACAAAGACAAGAGAGAGAATTGGAAGGGGAGCCTCTCAGGGAAGATGGTGAAGCAGCAATGGCAAGTGTTTCTAGGAGTAATTTAGCAGGCACAGTAGAACTCATCCCAAGGAAGAAGAAACACAAAAAGGAGAGGACGAAGTAACCGTGGCTGACAAAGGAAGTCAGAGACAACATAAAAGCACGAGAAAAAGCATACAATGTGATGAAGATTAGTGGGAAACCAGAGGATTGGGAAGCCTGTAAAAACCATCAGAGGACAACTATAAAAAACAATAAGGGGGAGAAGATGAAATATGAGAGTAAGCTAGCTAGTAATATAAAAGAAGATTGCAAGAGATTTTTAGATATCTAAAAGGTATGAGAGAGGCAAGAGTAGACATTGGACTGCTGGAAAAAGTAATGGTGAACAAAGAAATGGCAGAGGAACAGAATAGGTACTTTGCATCAGTTTTCATAATGGAAGACACCAGCAGCATACCAGAACTTCAAGAGAGTCAGGGAGCAGAGGGGACTGCAATGGCCATCACTAAGGAGAAGGTGCTGGGTAAGCTGAAAGGTCTGGAGGTGATAAATCACCTGGACCAGTTGGACTACTCCCCAAATTTCTGATGAAGATAGCTGAGGAGATTCTAGAGGCATTGGTGGTAATCTTTCAGGAATCACTGGAGTCAGGGAAGGTCCCATGGACTGGAAAATGGCTAATGTAAAACCCTTTTTTAAGAAGGGAGGGAAACAGAGGACAGGAAACTATAGGCCAGTTAGGCTGACCTCAGTCATCGGTAGGTTTTAGAGTCCAATATTAAGGATAGATTGCAAAGTACTTGGAAGTGCATGGCAAATGGAACTGTGTCAGCACAGCTTCATCAAGGGAACTCTGAAGGGGCTGCCTGTTTGCTACATTCAGTGTGTTTGCTGTGTTAGCTGCTGGTACATGATGCCAGTTGAGAGTGATATAGCACTCTACCATACAGCAAGATGTCTGCTACACTGCCTGAGAACTGCTGACACCAAGGCAGGCTGCCTAGTTGTGTGACTTTGCTAATTGGCACAGCAAGGCAAAGCAAGGATGAATGGTGTGAACATGCAAGCAAACACTTAGTGAGTGAGCACTTAGAGAGCACTGGAGTAGCCGTGAGATGCAGCCTGGTCAACTTTGTGAGCTGAGTGTCTGTTGGTGAATGCAAGGTGTCCTTGCAGCATCCTTTCGATGCTAGTTGCTGGACACCTTGCAGTGTCGGTTTGTGCTTTCTCCAAGTTGATCGGAGAGGTGTATGAGGATCATAAGGGGTTGGCAAATCTCAGATGCCAATGTCTGTGGATGAGGGGTGTGTGTGGTTGGTGCTCATGGATAATTCCCTGAGGTGCTTTTCAGTTGTTTCAGCGGCGGGAGTCTGGGAGGAAGCGCGAGGGCACCCTGGGAAGGTAAGCTTTTCGATTATAAAAGTCTTACCTCGGGTGACTCCATTTTTGCAGCAGCAGTGAGGGCGAGGACCAGGGGCTGCCAGGAAGGTAAGTTAATCCTTTAAAAACTTACCTCATGAATAGGCGGAGCGCACGCTGAGCAGGAGCGGACAAGGGACGGCTGAGTAAGTGAGGTAATATATTTGGGCGGTTGCTTTACCCAAAACACTACCTAGGTAGTGTCTCCCACCCATCCTCCTCCTCTAACCAAAGAAAATGTTCTGAGCGCCGATTTGGTAAGGTTACTAGTTTTTTTTTTCAACAGTCTGTTTGGGAATTCAGAACAGTGGGAATGGATGTTAGGGCAGTTGCATGCTCCTCCTGTAGAACAAGGGAGGCAAGGGTCACCACTAGTGTCCCCACTGACTTCATCTGTGGGAAGTGCACCCAACTCCAGCTCCTCGGAAACCATGTTAGGGAACTGGAGCTGGAGCTGGATGAACTTCGGATCATTCGGGAGGCTGAGGGAGTAATTGAGAGGAGTTACAGGGAGGTAGTCACACCTCAGGTACAGGAAAAAGGTAGATGGGTTACAGTCAGGGGACAGAAGGGGAACAGGCAGACAGTGCAGGGCTCCCCTGTGGCCATTCCCCTCAATAACAAGTATACCGTTTTGGATACTGTTGGGGGGGACGACTTACCAGGGGTAAGCCATGGGGTACAGGTCTCTGGCACAGTGTCTGTCCCTGTTGCTCAGAAGGGAAGGGGGGAGAGGAGGAGAGCATTAGTCACTGGGGACTCCATAGTTAAGGGGACAGATAGGAGATTCTGTGGGAACGAGAGAGACTCGCGGTTGGTGTGTTGCCTCCCAGGTGCCAGGGTCCGTGATGTCTCGGATCGTGTTTTCGGGATCCTTAAGGGGGAGGGGAAGCAGCCTCAAGTTGTGGTCCACATAGGCACCAACAACATAGGTAGGAAAAGGCATGGGGATGTAAGGCAGAAATTCAAGGAGCTAGGGTGGAAGCTTAGAGTTAGAACAAACAGAGTTGTTATCTCTGGTTTGTTACCCGTGCCACGTGCTAGCGAGGCAAGGAATAGGGAGAGAGAGCAGTTGAACACGTGGCTACAGGGATGGTGCAGGAGGGAGGGATTCAGATACCTGGATAATTGGGGTTCATTCTGGGGTAGGTGGGACCTCTACAAACGGGATGGTCTATACCTGAACCAGAGGGGTACCAATATCCTGGGGGGGAACTTTGCTAATGCTCTTCGGGAGGGTTTAAACTAATTCAGCAGGAGGATGGGAACCTGAATTGTAGCTCCAGTGTACAGGAGGTTGAGAGTAGTGAGGCCATGAATAGGGTTTCAAGGTCGCAGGAGTGTACCGGCAGGCAGGAAGGTGGTTTGAAGTGTGTCTACTTCAATGCCAGGAGCATCTGGAATAAGGTGGGTGAACTTGCAGCATGGGTTCGTATCTGGGACTTCGATGTTGTGGCCATTTTGGAGACATGGATAGAGCAGGGACAAGAATGGTTGTTGCAGGTTCTGGGGTTTAGATGTTGCAGTAAGATCAGGGAAGGTGGTAAAAGAGGGGGAGGTGCGGCATTGTTAGTCAAGGACAGTATTACGGTGGCAGAAAGGACGTTTGATGAGGACTCGTCCACTGAGGTAGTATGGGCTGAGGTTAGAAACAGGAAAGGAGAGGTCACCCTGTTGGGAGTTTTCTATAGGCCTCCGAAAAGTTCCAGAGATGTACAGGAAAGGATTGCAAAGATGATTCTGGATAGGAGCAAAAGTAACAGGGTAGTTGTTATGGGGGACTTTAACTTTCCAAATATTGACTGGAAACGCTATAGTTCGAGTACTTTAGATGGGTCAGTTTTTGTCCAATGTGTGCAGGAGGGTTTCCTGACACAGTATGTAGATAGACCAACAAGAGGTGAGGCCACATTGGATTTGGTACTGCGTAATGAACCAGGCCAAGTGTTAGATTTGGAGGTAGGTGAGCACTTTGGTGATAGTGACCACAATTCAGTTACATTTACTTTAGCGATGGAAAGGGATAGGTATATACCGCAGGGCAAGAGTTATAGCTGGGGGAAAGGCAATTATGTGGCGATTAGGCAAGATTTAGGATGCATAGGATGGAGAAGGAAACTGCAGGGGCTGGGCACAATTGAAATGTGGAGCTTGTTCAAGGAACAGCTACTGCGTGTCCTTGAGAAGTATGTACCTGTCAGGCAGGGAGGAAGTGGTCAAGCGAGGGAACCGTGGTTTACTAAAGAAGTTGAATCTCTTGTCAAGAGGAAGAAGGAGGCTTATGTACAGATGAGGCGTGAAGGCTCAGTTAGGGTGCTTGAGAGTTACAAGTTAGCCAGGAAGGACCTAAAGAGAGAGATAAGAAGATCCAGGACGGGACATGAGAAGTCTTTAGCAGGTAGGATCAAGGAAACCCCTAAAGCTTTCTATAGGTATGTCAGGAATAAAAGAATGACTAGAGTAAGATTAGGGTCAGTCAAGGACGGTAGTGGGAAGTTGTGCGTGGAGTCCGAAGAGATAGGAGAGGCGCTAAATGAATATTTTTCATCAGTATTCACACAGGAAAAAGACAATGTTGTCGAGGAGAATACTGAGATACAGGCTATTAGACTAGACGGGATTGAGATTCATAAGGAGGAGGTGTTAGCAATTCTGGAAAGTGTGAAAATAGATAAGTCCCCTGGGACGGATGGGATTTATCCTAGGATTCTCTGGGAAGCTAGAGAGGAGACTGCAGAGCCTTTGGCTTTGATTTTTATGTCATCATTGTCTACAGGAATAGTGCCAGAAGACTGGAGACTAGCAAATGTTGTCCCCTTGTTCAAGAAGGGGAGTAGAGACAGCCCTGGTAATTATAGACCAGTGAGCCTTACTTCGGTTGTGGGTAAAGTGTTGGAAAGGATTATAAGAGATAGGATTTATAATCATCTAGAAAGGAATAATTTGATTAGGGATAGTCAACACGGTTTTGTGAAGGGTAGGTCATGCCTCACAAACCTTATTGAGTTCTTTGAGAAGGTGACCAAACAGGTGAATGAGGGTAAAGCGGTTGATGTGGTGTATATGGATTTCAGTAAAGCGTTTGATAAGGTTCCCCACGGTAGGCTATTGCAGAAAATACGGAGGCATGGGATTGAGGGTGATTCAGCAATTTGGATCAGAAATTGGCTAACTGTAAGAAGACAGAGGGTGGTGGTTGATGGGAAATGTTCATCCTGGAGTTCAGTTACTAGTGGTGTACCGCAAGGATCTGTTTTGGGGCCACTGCTGTTTGTCATTTTTATAAATGACCTGGATGAGGGTGTAGAAGGATGGGTTAGTAAATTTGCAGATGACACTAAAGTCGGTGGAGTTGTGGATAGTGCAGAAGGATGTTGCAGGTTACAGAGGGACATAGATAAGCTGCAGAGCTGGGCTGAGAGGTGGCAAATGGAGTTTAATG
>NC_063333.1:66966008-66998919 GCF_021869965.1 Rhincodon typus | reverse complement strand
TGATGCTGCCTGGCCTGCTGTGTTCATCCAGCTCTATACCTTGTTGTGTTGTAATAGTCTGCTTGTATCAGTTTGTAATTAAATCAGCACATTCTAATCCTCCTACCTGCAAGTGGCAATAAAGACTGTTGACATAAATTCCTGAAGGAGTTTGAATCTGCTGTTTTATCTACAAACACAAACAACCCATCCTCAGTCAGCAACAGCAATATTAAACTTGGATCATCAGTTCTGTCCTAAATCATTATACGTGTTTCACAAGGGTGCTTTCATCGGTCTTTATTGAATAACAAGCAAATATGACTTCATGGCCCATTTTTTTCCCCTCCGTAAGCTAGTGGCATTGATGCTAATGCAGCATCCTTATCACTGCCCTGATTGAGATCAGGATACTTGAGTACTGAGAGGGGATCGAGGCTGCGATTTTTTTTATATATCTGACTAATAAATTAGTCACTGCTTGAACTTAACTGAGGGATGGTAGTGCCCTCAGTCTCTGCTGTATTATACCAAGATTCCAGGTGAAGGACAAGGGTTCCAAGTGCTCAAAATGTCACCCAGACACCGGTCACAATATTTATTTCGTCGAACATAAAGCTTTTTTTTATTTTGAGTTGCAGGAAATGTTAATGCCACCTGGTTTCTGGCACATGGCACTTGTGCGATAAATACAAGTTCAGGGAAAACCAAGGTTGGCCAACAAGATGATCTAACGTCAAAGATCCCCTCGTTACTTTTTTCTGCTGCGTGGACATCTGAGATCTGTGCCTGGCAGTGGTTTCTCAAAGGGGAAGCCGACCAGTGTGCACACATCCTCCCAGCAGCTGTACAGTCGCACGGCTTGGAGGGAACATTGTCTCAGATACATCTGCAGATGTTGGAGATCTGAAATAAACGCAAAGTTCTGAAGAAACTCAGCAGGTCTGGCAGCATCTGTGGAGAGCTACAGAGTTAACGTTTGGAATCCAATAACTTTTCTTTAATTTCATGTCTCAGCCCAGGAGCTGCACCAGGGCCTGTGATTTCTGACCCTGGTCTTGACTCTGAGCCTTCCTTGGAGATAGACTCTGAAGTCCCCTATCCAGGGTATGTTCTGAATCTTTGCCACCCTTGGTGCATCCCCCACATGGTGTTCAACATGGAGGAGAAATGCACATCAGCTGAGGAGGGTTGGTAAGTGGTAAACAGCAGGAGGTTACCTTGCTCATGTGACCCAATGCCATGAGACTTCATTGGCTCTGTAGTCAACATTGAAGACTCCAGGGCAACTCCATCTCAACAGTATGCCACTGTGTTGCCAGCTCTAGTGGAGTGGGATGTACGCAGAGATGGTGATAGAGGTGTCCGTGATATTGCTAACAATATATGATCCAATGAGAATGGCTATGTCAGGCTGTTGCTTGATTTGTCAGTGAGACAGCTCCCTCTATTCTGTCACAGGGCCCTAAATGTTAGTAAGGAGGACTTTACAGTACTGACAAGGCTGTGTGCTGATGTTGTTTCTAGTGCCCTGGTGAATGATACATGCTCCAACAAGTTTCATTCCTTTACTCAAACTCTGTAGCTGACTATTAGACTGGCTTTTAATTCTAGGCTTATCGGTTTAAATCAAATTTAATTTGCTGTAGAGGGATTTGAACCCCCAAGCAACAGTTTGGGTCCCTGGACTCCTCCCCTTCCTCCTCCTCCTCCTATCTTCTTACATAGCTCAGTGTCATATTCAGATTTATTATGGCCCTGTAAAGCTCCATAGTTGTTTCATTATGTTAAATGCACTATATGAATATAAATTGTTGATTCATAGAGAGTACTCACTGCTGGCTGCCAATGTACTCAGCACTGGGTTGAGTAGAGTATGCTCAAAGCACGCAGTTCAGACAGGCTGCTCCTCCAATAGGAGACTTGCATTCAGTAGAAGGGAGCTGTGGCTGACTCCTTGTCTTGGCACTAGCTGTAATTGGAGCTGCACAAATATTATACCAGGGAAGCAAGAGGTCCCTTGACACTGCTTATAATCATAATGCTAGAGGTTAACAGGAATAAAAGAGATTATGTTGGAGATAGGAAGGCATCGAGTGAATGGGAGTATGTGACCGTGGAGGTTATTGACTTCAGGCATTGGATCCAGAGTTTGAAAAGCAATGCTGTAAGAATTTCAGTGATCGCACGTGGATAGTCAAGCTAAATGAATGCATCTTCAAAGGCTGTCTCCTCCCTAAAATAGCATCGATGTCTCTAGCCATTCAATGCACCATACCCCCACCATTAACTCATCAGCGACTCAGAACAAACTGGTGCTAATTTAAGACAGATGAGGAAGAGTTTCTCCTCTCAGAGGGTTGTGAGTCTTTGGAACTCCTTCGCACAGAGAGCTGCGGAAGAGAGTTCTTGTGTATATTTAAGGTTGAGATAGATAGATTCTTGATCAGTGGGGAAATCAAGGGTTA
Source organism: Rhincodon typus (assembly GCF_021869965.1). Classification (NCBI taxonomy): domain Eukaryota; kingdom Metazoa; phylum Chordata; class Chondrichthyes; order Orectolobiformes; family Rhincodontidae; genus Rhincodon; species Rhincodon typus. The sequence continues at coordinate 66,996,472 of NC_063333.1, read as the reverse complement.
TGGGGAAATGGGAAGGAAGGTGAATTTGAGAAATGTCGGATCAGCCATGACCCTAGTGAACGGCAGGACAGGTTTGATGAGCCAAACAGCCTATTCCTGTTCCTATTTCTTATGTAAACCATCATACCCTGGGGATTTATTAGCTTTCAGTCCCATTACTTTCTCCAGCACCTTTTTTTAAACTGATACTAGTTTACTTGAATTCTTCCTTCCTAAAAGGCCCTTGCTGACCTAGCATTTCTTGGAAATTATTTGTGCAGTTTTCTGCAAAGACAGAAGTGGTTGTGTAATTAGAAAGCATCAGAGGAGCAGGAAAGTTGATGTTTCAGGTCAGGACCCGACCCGAAACGTCAACTTTCCTGCTCCTTTGATGCTGCCTGGCCTGCTGTGTTCCTCCAGCTCCACACTGTTATCTCTGACTCCAGCATCTGCAGTTCTTACTATCTTCTAGTTGTGTAATTATTGGAGAGGATTCTGAGAGATAGTGTTTATGATTATTTGGTAAAGCACAGTTTGATTAGAAATAGTCAGCATGGCATTGTGAGGGGCAGGTCATGCCTCACAAGCCTTATTGAATTCTTTGGGAATGTGACAAAACACATCGATGAAGTTAGAGCAGTGGATGCGGTGTATATGGATTTTAGCAAGGCATTCAATAAGATTCCACATGGTAGGCTCATTCAGAAAGTAAGGAGGCATGAGATTCAGGGAAATTTGGCTGTCTGGATACAAAACTGGCTGTCCAACAGAAGACAGAGGGTGGTAGTAGATGGAAAGTATGGAGCCTGGAGCTCAGTGACCAATAGTGTTCTGCAGGGATCTGTTCTGGGACCTCTGCTGTTTGTGATCTTTATAAATGACTTGGATGAGGAAGTGGAAGGATGGGTTAGTAAGTTTGCTGATGACACGAAGGTTGGAGGAGTTGTGGACAGTGTGGAGGGCTGTTGTAGGCTGCAACGGGACATTGACAGGATGCAGAGCTGGGCAAAGAAGTGGCAGATGGAATTCAACCCAGAAAAGAGTGAAGTGATTCATTTTGGAAGGTTGAATTTGAATGGAGAATACAGGGTTAATGGCAGGATTCTCAGCAGTGTGGAGGAACAGAGGGATCTCGGGGTCCACGTCCATAGATCCCTCAAAGTTGCTACCCAAGTTGATAGGGTTGTAAAGAATGGCGTGTTGGCTTCCATTGGCAGGGGAATTGAGTTTAAGATCTGTGAGGTTATGCTGCATCTCTATAAAACTCTGGTTAGACCACACTTGAAATATTGTGTTCAGTTCTGGTGACCTCATTATAGGAAAGATGTGGAAAGATGTGGAAGCTTTAGAGAGGGTGCAGAGGAGATTTACCAGGATGCTGCCTGGACTGGAGGGTAGATTTTATGAGGAAAGGTTGAGGGAGCTAGGGCTTTTTTCATTGGAGCGAAGAAGAATGAGAGGTGACTTGATAGAGGTTTACAAGATGACGAGAGGCATATATAGAGTGGATAGTCAGAGACTTTTTCCCAGGGTGGAAATGACTATTACGAGGGAGCATAATTTTAAGGTGATTGGAGGAAGGTATAGAGGAGATGTCAGAGGTAGGTTCTTTACACAGAGAGTGGTGGGCGTGTGGAACACGCTGCCGGCAGTGGTAGTGGAGTCAAATTCTTTAGAGACTTTTAAGCGACTCTTGGATAGGCACATGGAGGATAGTAAAATGTAGGATATGCAGGGTAGTTTGATCTTAGTAGGATAATAGTTCGGCACAACATCGTGGGCTGAAGGGCCTGTGCGGTGCTGTACTGTTCTATGTTTATGTTCTATGTACTTTTCCATTCCCTCAGGTGAATCATTCTCCTGCTTTAGACTAAAAGGACCCTACAATTGCCTTCACTAATCATTTTTTTTTTACGTATTTACAGAAGCTGTTATAATCATTTACACACCAGCTGATGTTAAAGTTTTCTGTAATTTGTTTTGCTGACCTCCAAGGACCATATTTACTAGCTGCTTCCAGAAACAGAAGCCACTCAATGTGAGCAGACATTCCCAGCAGCTGCACAACCATAGGACCAAGCGGCTTTGAGGTGACATTGCTGGGGATAACACAGTATGAAGCTGGAGGAGCGCAGAGGGCCAGGCAGCATCAGAGGAGCAGGAAAGTTAATGTTTCGAGTCGGAACCCTTCTTCGGAAATGAAACGCCACCTTTCCTGCTTCTCTAATGCTGCCTGACCCACTGTGCTCCTCCAGCTCCACACTGTGTTGTCTCTGACTCCAGCATCAGCAGTTCTTACTATCTCCGACATTGCTGGGGAAACCCTTTTAGGTGTGGTGCAATTCAGAGTTGACATTCAGTGTCCGTAAAGCAACATGATTGCAATCAATTGCACCCTGCAGCAGGGAAGAAACCTACAGTCCAATTGAAGTCCTGTGACTGTTTTGTTGTGTTGTCTCATCCCTCCCTAAAACAAGTTAGACAGCTCCAACCAGAATGTTGTGAATGAATTTGCCCAGGTATCCCCCAGTACCAAAGCAGTCAAATCACTATGAACACAAGGCAGTACCAATGCAAAACAGTCCCAACTTTATTAGGGAAGAAGTTACAATAGTATTCTTTTGTAGTTAAAGCTATCTCCAATCCTATTCAGGCCCTTAAGTTTACAATATGTCCCATGTCTCTTGTAGATTTGTGCAGTCACACTCTCTCTGTGGGACTGCAAAGCTGCTTTTGTTCTTCCTTTCGCTCTCCCAACGGTAAGCTGGTCTCCGTCTTTGGCTATGCTGGTCTCCTCAGAAGGCCTGCAGGTAATACCGGTTTTTATGTCTTTTTGATGGTTTTCTGGAATTTTTTAATAGTTCTGGCCAATCATTTGGGGAGCTCGTCTCTTTGTGTAGCAGAACCCAGTATCTTTCTGTCTGGTCCTTCTTTTGTTCAGCGGATACATTGTTGGGGGTATGACTCTCCAGGATAACTGTTGCCTTTTATATTAGTATAACGTCATTAGCACCTGGCTGCTGTGTTTGCACTGTGCCTAGTGTGTGGGTTTTGTAATTTCAGAGTTTCACTTGGCCAACGCATCCAGTATCCCTTGCTGTTTAGCCAAATTTGCAATCTGTTTTAGTAGCAGGAGGCTACTGCAGCTCTGACAAGAAAGAATTAAAATCTTCAGTTGTCTCCAAGCAGAGAGTCTCAGTGACCTCCTTCTTGCAATGGTGAATGGTAAGCTGGACAATTTTGCAAGTAGACACAACCTCTCGCAATGAGCCTTTATGGATATGAGGGTGACGTGACCATGTTCTGGGTGGCTGTAGCAGGTGCCAGATTTCTGGGAAGACAGCCTGAGTTAATCAAGTCATGTAAACCAGTGCTCAAAATACATAGGGGAAGGTAAGTGAACTTGCACCTTAAATCCCCCAAACTCCTCAAGAAAATTCAATCATAGTCAACCAATCAGAAAAATTTTACTCTCTGCCCATGAGTAGGATTGATAGAGCTGATCTTGGGAACCTATGCTGGAAGCTACCAAACACTTCTGTACCAGTAATCAACCTGTACAAATATTTTGACATACCTCTGGGGCAGATGGAACCTTCTGCCCTATAGAAAGGGACAAACTGCCAGTGTGCCTCAACAAATTCTTTTACTTGGTTTAAAATCAAAATTAACCAGGTTAGAGCACCCTCTGGTGGGGTAAGCAAGCAACTTTATTTTTCTGAAGAAGGGTCCAGACACAAAACGTCAGCTTTCCTGCTCGGCCTGTTGTGTTCATCCAGCTCTACACCTTGTTATCTCAGATTCTCCAGCATCGGCAGTTCTTACTATCTCCAACTTCTACAATTGGTTCTGACTGGCTACAGCTGCAATCAGCAGCGAACCTGAAATCAGCCGAGTATCCTTTTAATTGCTGCTAGTAGAATGTTCTGCTGAACATTTATGCAGACAAGTTTGCTGAAGCATTGAGCTTCAAAAACACCACTGATGTCATTATGCATTGCCTATTGATTGACAATCATGATTCTTTTGATGCTTTACCAATATCCACTACAAACCCACTGACTCTCAGTTACCTTGATGAAAAAATCCTCACACCCCACTTCCTGTAAAAACTCTTCTATTCTCTCACTTGCTCTGTCTCCCTTGTGTCTGCTCCGATAATGCCAGATTCTACAAGGGGCCTCTGAAATGTCCACCTTATTCCACAACCAAGATTTACAAAGGCCCTCAGCCATGTCAGAGGCATCTCCGTTACTTCAGCCCTCTCCCCTTCTCATCCCTCCCACAGGATAGGGTACCCCTTGGTCCTCACTTACCACCTCACCAGCTCCTATTGGCAAGTAGAGTATAATTGAAGGAGGATAGGCTGGTGTAAACTAAATACCAATAACACATCCAATTATTTCCTCACCATGCACCAAAAGACCAGGTCAGTTAGCTCAATTGTTTGGCTGATTTGTGATGCCAGGAGGTACCAATAGCATGCATTCAATTCTTGCACCAGCTGAGGTTACCATGAAGGATTCTCCTTTCAGCTTCTCCCCATGCCCAAGGTATGGTGATCCTCAAAAATTAAATCACCACCAATCATTTCTCGAGAGAGAGCAGCCCTATGGTCCATTAGGTCTATGGCAATTTTACCAAAGTTAATTACAACCAACAGACCGTTGGACAAGGATCAAAAGCTGGACATGTTGTTCCTACATTGCTACACCAACTAACAGTGAACATCTCAAAAATAGAAAGAAGTTAGGTCTTCCTCATTTGTATGGTTAAATGCAACACTCTACATCCCAGGGAAAAGCTGGTGATGCTGACAGAGTATTTTAATATGTCAACAAATCAGACACAATTAAAGGTTTCATTAGTAACATTTCTGGTATTGTTTTAAATATCACACCTATACACAGTTCACTTAAAATTGTATTTTTACAATCTGAATCTGATAAAGTACAGAATCAGATTTTTTTTAAAAAAAACACAGAAGTTCAGTATTTGCATACTCAACTGTTGGGGAAAACAAGCCATTGGCTTAAAACCCATGCTGCAACCCCAAACTGATTAGATCACATCTAAAAATGTTCCATTATTTAATTCTTGAAGACAATTCTGTAGTCACTCTGCAGTAAATGAAGATTATGCCTGCTTTGTCCGTTCGATTGTTTTTACGATTTCTTTTGACGGGGTTTTAAATGACTTTGCATCATACAACCATGCTGTATCAATTCCCTTTCCAGATTCACAAACAGCCATCCAGCTGGGAAATGGAAAACGACAGGCTACAACTCTAGCATTGCTCCTCAGCTCCCTCTGAAGTTTCTCCTCCAAGGACGTCATCTGGAACATTGGAAAATGCAATCAGAAAATTCCCTGCTAATGCTGTTCCTAAATTAAAGAAAAATATTCAATTGTACTTCAAAACAAAATTTTGCATCTAATACAGAGACAGTCTTTTACTAAAACACACTTTTAGATAGACAATTATATTTTGAATTCCAATTTCTTAATTAATAACAAAACCAACTTCTTTCAGCACTGTCTCTATTAACCCCTCTATTTAAGAGGTGGTGATGGCCTAGTGGTATTATCACTGGACTGTTAATCCAGAGACCCAGACAACATTCTGGGGACCTGGGTTCGAATCCCACCACAGCAGATGGTGGAATTTGAATTCAATAAATATCTGGAATTAAGAATCTACTGATGACTGTGAATCCATTGTTGATTGTTGGGGAAAAACCCATCTGGTTCACTAATGTCCTTTAGGGAAGGAAACTGCCATCCTTACCTGGTCTGTCCTACATGTGACTCCAGACCCACAGCAATGTGGTTGATTCTAAACTGCCCTCTGGGCAATAAATGCTGGCCTAGCCAGTGACACCCACATCCCGTGAAGTGAATTAAAAACAGTCATCTGATGCTGACTGGTCTAAGATCAGGAGTTCATGTTTGAGGTTGACTCAAAACATGTGATTCCTTCTTTTCACTTTATCTCCTCACACACTTCTGGTCTCGTTATGCCATTGAAAAATGGCTAGGGGTTGAGGGGTCGAGCTATGGGAAGTAGAAGCCAAACTAAATTTAAACAGGTCTCCGACATGTTTTATAAGGGAATGAATGGAGTATTACCACCTATCTCAGAGCCAGAAGGATCAGGTTCAAGCCCCACATTATATAATAAAATGTCTGAACAGTCTGGTTAGAAAATACCGATAAGGGAATGCATTAAGCTTCACCTAATCTGATTGTGTCACAACGACTTAGGTGGGGAAAGTTTAAACATTTTAGAATCTTTAAAAGGACAGACCAATTATTATAGGCCTCTCCATAGTAAAAATATCTATCTTATTAATGTACAAAGACAATGAACCCAATTGCAAATACACAATAAACTATGTCTTGTTTAAGACAAGACTTTCTTCTCATTAGACTACCTACATGGCTCTTCTCTACCACTTTAAACAAAATTAGCCCCGTAAACCCAGTCAGAACGAGATGGTGGCTGCATTCTCATATGATGCAATCAACCTTGGAAGCAAGAGATAATAGAAATTTATTAGCATTTAGATAAACCAAAACTGGAAGCACATTAATCAAAAATGGAAAAATCATTTTTTTCAAAACCACATATATATATGGGCTCCTAGCATCAATCATACCATCATCAGGCTGATAGGAAAAAGAAAATAAATAAAACAGTAAGCAAGCCATGCCAACTGCAAATTGCTGCATTCAGGAGAAGTGACTAAAACATGGTACAACCCCCTTGGTTGCAGATTGTGTAGGCATTAAAGTAATCTTAATTTTTTTTGCAAAAAAAAAGATAATTTAGCAACTTTTTCTTCCAATAACTTCATGGTTTCTTGAGAAACCTAAAATCTAGTACAATATCACATGATTATGACCACTATTCAAAAAGTTATTTCACAAAAGGTATAATTTAAGTTCTTCATGTCATCACCACAGGATTCAGGAGAGCTACTGCTATTATTTTTGTGTATTCATGGGATGTGTGTTTCACTAGAATAGTCTAGCATTTGTTTCTCATCCCTAATTACCCACACGGCAGTTAAGAATCAACCACATTTCCATAGGTCTGGAGTCAGATGTAGGCCAGACCAGGTAAGGATGGCAGATTTCCTTCCCTAAAAGAGTAGTAATGAACCAGGTCAGTTTTTGTGACAAATCAACAATGTTTGTCATTGGGCTAGCTTTTTCCTTATTCCAGGTTTTAGTTGAATTAAAATTTTAAACATCTGCCATTGTAGGAGTCAAAGCCATTTCCCCAAATATTAATGTGGGGTTCTGGATTCCTAATCAAGTGATATTCCCACTACACCACCATCTCCCATAATTGATTTTTTTTAAATCCACAGTCAATCACTGTTTAATTAATGCCAATTTGTGATAAGGACTTACTGCCAATAGAAAATAATTTGAACAGAATTAAACTTTCACTTTTAAAAAAGCAAAATACTGCAGGTACTGCAGATCTGAATTAAAAACAAAGTGCTGTTGAAGCTCAGCAGGTCTGACAGCATCTGTGGAGAGAGAAACAAAGTGAATGTTGAGTCCACTAACCCTTCAGAAGTGAAGCAGCTCCATTTCTCTTTTACTGAAGAGACTCACCATCAGAAAAAGGCAACTATAATCTGGTCAGTCATTCTGCACTAGATTCAAACCCAAGATCTAAGGCTTGAAATAGCATGCCATTTCCTTTACAATTGACTCAATTTTTAAAAAATTTTTGTGGTAAGATATCAATAGAGTCAACCTTCAAACATAAAACATTCTAGTTTTGCATGTTAGAAATATCATTGATACTTTGGCAGGAAAGTTTGAATAAAATGATGAGGTTCTCTAATGTAGACCTCATCAAGTGAGGTGCTAGACCAGGAAAAGAATTTACCAAAAATGTATCCTATGTCTGTACATATCACAAGAATTTAAGAACTAAATTATTAAAATCAAACTCACCATTTGAGGAACTCCAAATATGACAACATTACTATATTCTGAGAAATCAACCTAAAAACATCGTACAAAAACAATTATCCACATTGAAAAATAACAGTATGTAATACATCATTATTGCTCTGCTGTCCAAGAGTTCCTGTACCTTCCATAAGTCAGAGATGTAAAATCTGGTATTGTGGTGCACTCCTTCCTGCCATGCTTTGTATCTAGAGTACCAAACCAACCAAGGATTCAGCTCATAACCCACAGCTCGAAACCCTTGCTTTGCTGCTGCAATTACCTATAAAGTTAAAAGAACATATCATAAAACCTAGTAAATAGATTGCCGGTTAACCCACGAAGATAGTTATACAATTTATACGAGACAACAATAGAAGCTGGTCATCACCATGTCGCTATAAGTGTTTTGCCCACAAGTTCCATATTACAGTGACCAATACAGTAAGTTTCATATACAAAATATTGGAAAATTTAAAGTCCTTCCCTAATAAAACATTTAACACTCAATTAGTATTAAAATATTTCAAGAATAGTAATATTCTGAATAAGAAAAAGAGGTCAATTTTTACCAAATCCATCCCAAAATGTAGTGAAAACCCATAAGCTCAAACAGTATCTTGGCGATCACAATTCAATGCAAAAGTTTTTGTGGCATGGGTGCATCAACTAATCAAAAATTCACTTGTTAGTAGATAACTTGAGTACTGCTGGAACAAACGACATACTGCCAAAGCTTTGCCTTGAATTCATTGGGGTAGTTGCAATAATGCCAGATTTGAAAGGGAACAAAAATTTATACTGCATGAGAAAACAGATGCTAATTGGTTGGCATGTGAACTCTAATTGGCTGAGACATGCCACAGTAACACACTAGGTAACAATGTTCCACGGGCATTTGTTTAACTTAATTAAGCAAGTGCTACCTAATCACAGACTCATATACAACAGTAGACACTTTATTTTGGGTTTGCAATGCAGGCTGGTTGAGTATTGTCTGTTATAAACAGCTGAAGGAGGATGGTCTTTGACTCAAATCCAGCCAAATGATACGATATGCTGTCTACATTCCAGTGGTATTACATTGGCATTGCAAAACCCAGACAAAATATCTACCATTATATGTGATTCTGCATTTGGGAGTACTTCCTGAACATACCCAAGTGTGCTGACAGCGTCACTAACAGCCACGTCAGGTTCACAACGTGGCTCACTTACACTTGTTAGGACACAGACACGCACACACGCACCACCTGTTCTGAATTACCTAAAGGGTTAGGGAGCATATAGTTCTGTTGTTTCCTCCATTAACAATGCCTAAGCCAATCAATGTCAACTGCCCAACAAATCAGCACTCTTTTTCTGCCTGTGGTATAATTATTGCAACCGTTTGCGATTTTGTATTCTTGCATTTATCTGGATGAATGCAAAACAAAAAGCTTCAGTAACACGTCTCTCATTTTAGCAATATGCTTTTCTGTACTAGCAAGCAAACATAATATTAATTAATCTGTTCAACAAAAAGAATCAAAACCAAGTTGTGCTTTCACTTGGAGCAGAGATGGAGGACAGTTGATTCAGCACCACTTTAGTCACATTCAGACTTTTTTTATATAATAAATCCCTATGTCCACAATTATAACTCAAGTAACGTACATCAGTGTGTTGTAACTATAGCTTCCCATTATTGATTGGGCTTTGGAACATCCTGAGAATGTGCTTTATAAATGCTAGTTCTACCTTCCATACTTTGATCATTTTTTTGTAAAATCTTCCTGTACATTAATGAACTATTTTCTTAACCCTTTGCCACATAAATCACTCTCCACCACATTGTGACACTGTAATCTTCAGAAGTTTAACTGTTCATGGAGTGAAAGTATGAGCAATAACTCTTTCAGGAATAAACTGTTTCTGGAGATAAAAAAGGACAAGAACTAACTGTATAAAGAAATGAAAAGAATATGCCAATTAACCATCCCTGGAAAAAAAGGAAAAAAGCAGTCAAAGCTACATGAGCTACATTAACGGCTTCATAACCAGCTACCTTATGCCACAGGAGAATTTAAGGAGTTAAATGGCAAGACAGGCTTTATTGCAAACACACAGCTAACATTAAAGCAACAAGGAATAGAGAAGCTATGCCTAATAAGAAAGCAAGCTACAGACTTGGTGACTTCAGAAAAGTCACAAATAACCACACCACAAGCTTAACAAAACAGAAAATCCTATAAAAATTCAGCCTTCAGGATTCTTCAGCAGAACTCCAGGGAATCACGCTTCACAAGAATCAAACGCCGGACATATCCCGGGACAGATGTGGTTGTTGTAGCTAAATTTCACGAGTAATATTTTAAGGGTACAAAATTCCTTATTTGTGGCAGTACATGCTTTTTATTTGCTTTTTTTTTAAAAAAAATTCATGGATGTAACTTTTCCCAGAAATTCATCATTGGGATTTCTAAAACTGTCACTTCCAAATTACACCTACAATAAACCACAAGCAATACCACCCTCCAAAATAAAAAAGAACACATATTTCCTAAAGTGACACCAATTCTGAATAAGCCCAAACTTTATACACAAATATCTTCCCAACCTAAAATCAGCACAATTGAAGAGTTTTAAACTTGAAAAGGCCCCAACACCATTTTTTGCCAATTTATAGCTTTCTTGCTGATTTTTCTCCCCAAGAGTAAATTCTTATTACTCCCTCCTTCCCACTCTCTCTTTCTTGCTCACTCCTTTCCTTTCCTTTCCTTCCCTTTCTCCTCTCTGTCTCTTCTTCTCCTCCCCATCCTTCGCCACCTTCATCCCTATTCTCTGCCCTGCACTCCACAATCCCCTCCCAGCTTTCTCCCACCCACACCACCGCCTTTCTCTTCTTTTCTACTTACTTACATTTTGTCACTCTCCCCTTGACTTTTCACCTACCCCTCTCTCCTAAGCACTCCCGTACCACACTCTCCCACTCCCCTTTGGCATCTTGCTCCCTCCAACTCCGCTTCTTCCCCACCCTCATTCCTTATTCCTCCCTTCACATTTCCTATTACCCCTACCCACTCTATCTTCCTGCCCCCTTCCCACTCCTCCTTCCCCTACCCATTTCCCTTTCCTTCAAACTTTCTCCCTCCCGTCATCCCCTCCTCCTCATTTCCTCCCCCACATTCTCTTTCCTCCTTTCATACTGCCCCTTCCCTATTCCCTCCCGTACCTCCTTTACCTCCCCCCTCCCTCACCATCACCCCTCTCCCCTGCCCCTACCTCCCATCTACTTTTCTCCCCCTCCCCATCTTTTCCCATTTCTTTACCCCACTGCTTTCCACTACCCCCACTGGCCTTGCGCTGACTTCCCCCCCTCCCCTAATCCTCGGTCACTTACGATCCTGCCGTCCCCGCTGCCGATATCCACCAGCTTTCCCCTGCGGCCTTTCAGCATCTGTAGCACCGTCTCCACTTGGGCCGGGCTGGCAGGGACGAAGGGGAGACAGACCCTCCTCAGAGCCGGGGCCACAAATGGAGCAGCGCCCAGGGACAGTGCGAGACCAGCTCCGCTAACAACTCCGAGGAGGGCCAGGCCCCAGTGCCGCTTGCGGCCCGATCTCGTCCCAGGGATCAGATCCGACATTCAATGAAATGAGCGGACTCCGCACCGGACGGAATGATTATGTCGAACGCTGTCACATTGAATTAGGTCCGGGTGGTCATCGCTTGTGAGCTGTAACCATGAAAACCCTTCTCTTTCACGTGTGAAAAATGCACCCCTCCCCATCTCGGATTTTCCTCTCAAAATAACCATGAAGCTAACGACCCTCACGATTCACAGCTTTCGTAAATGCCCAGTATGAGTTTGGGCTTTGGACGGAGTGCAGAAGAGGTTTACCAAAATGGTTCCAGGAATAAAGATTGGAGAATATGTGACTATTTTCCTGAGAGGGGATTCTCTCCCTGCTTGTTGGAGTCATACCTAATACCCAAATGGTTGCGGTTGATGGAGGTCGATAATCCCAGTCCCAAAACAGCAGTAGTTCCTCAGGGTAATATCTTAGGCTCAACCACTTTCAGAAACTTCATCAATGACCTTCCCTCAATTCTAATGTTAAAACTGGGCATGTTTTCTGATGATTGCAGCATGTTCACCACCATTAATGACATCTCAGACACTGAATTAGTGTGTGCTCTAATGCAGCAAGACCTGGAAACATCCAGTCTTGGGCTGATTAAATGACAAGTAACATTCATACCATACAATTGCCAGGCAATGACCATCTCCAAAAGACCATAAGACTTGGAAGCCGATGTAGGCCAGTTCAGCCCATTCAGTCTGCTCTGCCATTCAATTGTGTCATAGTTGATCTGAAAATCCACAATTCCACTTTCCTGTCTTTTCCACGTAATACTTAATTCTCTTATCTCTGTAGCTACATCCTTTAATATCCAGGATGTATCTCATCAGGTCCAGAGGACCTATCGGTCTTCAGCCCTACTAGTTTCCCTTGCACCTTCTTTCTAGTGATGGTTATTCTATTTATTTCCACTCCTCATTTTCTCCTGTCTTCTGTTATGAAGACTGAGGCAAAGTATTTATTCAACTCTTTTGCCTTTTCCTGGCTCCTCATTATTATTTCCTCAGCCTTATTCTCTAAGGGGCCCATGTTCACTTTATGGCTTTTCTTTTCCTTTCTATAACTTTAAAAAAAAACAATACGTGAAGAGTCTTTTGACAATACCTTTCCAAACCCACAATGCTGATGTTAGGTCTCATATTTTTCCAATGAGAGTCTGAGTCCAGTGGTAGATTCAGGTACAACTTTATTTTGGTACAATTTAGTTACAGCTTCAGATTTTCTTCTCAGTAAGGCACACAAAAACTTCAGATTGTATACAGTTAAAACTTACAGAGCACATCCCCCCCCACGTACTATTGGTCAATGGTGCTGGGTTACCCCTCGGTGATTGGCTCTCTGGTACAGCATCTTAAAGAAATGGACAGGCTGGTAATTCAACCCTGATCTTGATATTTTCACAGACTTTAATGATAAGGGAGCCACTTATATTGCCTGAATCTTTCTTTTGGTAATTTTTTTCTATATATGTGGATCTATAGCGACTAAAGAAGAATCTTGACTAAAACCTACTCCTAATATTGTAACAGGTTGATTTAATAATTCAAGAGAAACATCTACTTTGTGTAAAATATTCTTATCTATGTAAGGAACTGCAGCAGTACATTACATCCCAGCCAGTAAACTTGATTAAACAGTCTTGCTATTGTTCCACTTGCTGAGACTACATTAAGAAAACATTGTTCTAAGGCTCTCTATCTATTGTCAGCCACATTCTGCTGCAGAGTTAGTCAGGGGCAGTTAGTGACCATTTTGTACCACTCTGATATGGGCATCCCTAACAGCTGACCACCTAGGACAAGGTGCAGATGTCTGGGAACTCCACCTCCTGCAAGTTACACATTATCCTGACTTGGAACTATCACCATTCCTTCATTTTCACTGCATCAAAATCCAGGAATCTGCTTTCTACAGCTCAAGGACTACAATGGTAGAAGCAAACTGCTCACTACCACCTTTCCCAGGGTAATTAGGGGTGAGCAATAAATATTGGTATAGCCAGCAATGCCCACTTCCCATGAACAAATTTAAAAATGAAACTTATAAATGTTGATGTTCATAAAGACTTGGGTGTACTTATATAAAGAATGCAGAAAATTAATATGAAGTCACAGCAAACAATTAGGGAAGTAAATGGCCTGCTGAACTTTATTACAAGTGCATTAGAATACAACATAAAGACATCTTGGACAGACCTTTTGAGAGACCACATCTGGAGTACTGTGTGTAGTTTTGGTCTCCATATTTAAGGATATGCTTTTCTTTGGATATGTTACAGTGATAGTTCACCAGATTGGTGTCTTGAATGAGCAGATTGACATTTGAGGCTGAATAAATTGGGTCCACATATAAATTAGGATATTCTCTTATTGAAATGTATAAAATTCTAATGGGACTGAAGAAGTTCATGGTTTAAGGTGGCATGGTGGCTCAGTGATTAGCACTGCTGCCTCATTTGAGGGCTGGGGTGGACAAAATTTTGATCCTGGTCATGGGGAGCAATTGGGAAAACAGTCAAGGCCAAAGATTAGCCACTATCATCTTAAATGAATGGAATATTTTCAACAGGCTATATGGTCTATTCCTGCTCATATTTGTAGTCTGTCAGCATTCTGAAAAGATCACTAGCTCGAACATCCTTGGCTCAATCACCTCAAACATTTCCACTCTTTCCATGGCATTTATCCACACAAGTGCAGAAGAAGCAACAGAAGATTATCTCCCTCTTTCTCATTATCCAAGATTTCAAGCATTATTTCCAGGTAAAACAGCGATTTATTTGCACTTTAAACACACTATATTCACTGCTAATGAAGTGGTCTCCACTAAATGGGGAGAAAAAACACAAAATGGGTGACTGCTTCGCAGAACACGTCATTAAGTCTGCAAAAATAGCCTCAAGCTTCCAGTAGCCTGTCATTTAATTTTTGACCTTGCTCCCATGGTGAATTGGTGTTCTAGTGGAGATTAAGGCCAGCTTGAGGAATAGCACTTCACAGCTTTCTAGACGAATCACGAAGATCAACAATTTTAAATGGTCGCTACAGGTCCCATTTTGTTTGATGCCTTTTTTGATGAATTTTCTTTCTCCTCTTGTTTTGCAAACTTTCTTTCTGCGTTCAGACAGCAGGTATTCAAGATCTCATCTTACACACTCTCTTTGTCTTCAGAAGTTAAGCACAAATCCAACTGCAATAATAGCAAATGCTGAAAATCCTACGTGACCCACAGGGGACGTAGGTAGTGTTTATTCCTGTTGCCTCTTTTTGCTATTTTGCATGAGCCTAGGCAAAACGATTGGTGACATCCCACAAAACTGAGTAAATTGGTTATACACCACATCTCAAGATTCCATTTGTGCATCAGTTTAAGCAGAACTGGCAGCCTAGATATTCCAATGGTCACATAATCATTTTTGCAGTAGATGTGAGTTGTGCACAGGGACTGTACATAATCCCCATCATAGAATACTCAAAGCAGACTGTCCAAGAAATGGAGATTTTGCTGTGCAATTCCCTTATCTGGAACCCTCTGAAAGTATTTATTTAAAGTTTTTGAGAAGATTTGTAGCTCAGGTTGCCAGCAATCTGAGGCATATAAATAACAAGTAGGACAGAACACCAACGCTTCACCGGAGGTGCTCTGACAATGTTATCTAGCAAGGTGACGAAACATCTACAATCAAACACACCGGTTTGGCAAGCAAATCTTCAACCTCAGTATCTATTTAAATCGTAGAATCTGGAGGGTGTCAATGCAATTAAGTAAAAAGTTACTCAAGAAAAGTTAGACTATTAAATACCTAATCTAACTCCTGAATAACTATTTAGCTGAGCCCCAACTTACTGCATACACTCAATTACAATTCACCCAAATCTTTGAAACTCCCCTGGACCCTGACCAAGGCACTCGCCTCCATCCAGAACACCTCGCTCCGTCCCTGACACCCCGTTCCCCCAATACAGACCTCCTACAAACTTGACACATCTTTCTCCAGCCTTTGGACCAAACTCATTCCTCCATTTGGGAACCCATTCCCCAGTACATGGACCTGGCACACATGTTCCTGCTCTGGACCCAACTGTACCCCCTGACACACAACCACTCTAGACCTTGACATCACGCCTCTCCCCTTACCATTTGCCAGAGGTGAACCCCTTATGCCCCTGTGTAGTCTCTTTGTCTCATTACCCAACTTCACATATCCCCCCAACACAACCACAGCAACACATCATCCCCTCACCTCCTGCCAGAACTGTTTTCTCCCCTTGCTACCTTGAGCCCTAGTATCCTATAGGCACCATTTACTCCTTTCACAGGAGCTGTCGAAGTGACTGTGATCTGAACTGCTGTAAAAAAAAAAGCAGACCTTAGAATCCCTAGTGTGGAAAGAGGCCATTAGGCCATAAGAGTGTACACCAATCCTCTGAAGTGCATCCTACCCAAACTCAGCCCCTTACACGCCACTCTGCAATTACCAAGGCTAATCCACTTAGCCTGCATATCCCTACGCACTAAAGGATAATTTAGCGATAGTAAGAACTCCCGATCAGAGATAACACAGTGTGGAGCATGCCATGCAGAATCAGAGGAGCAAGAAAATTGAAGTTTCGGGTCGGGACCCTTCTTCAATCCACCTAACTTGCCCATCTTTGCACTGTGGGAGAAAACTGGAGCACCTGGCGAAAGCCCTTGCAAACATGGAGAGAACATGCAAACTACACACAGTTACCAAAGTCTGGAATTGAGTCTCTGACGCCGTGAGGAAGCAGCAACCCCAAGCCACCATACCTTCCCTTACTATCTTTTCTATTTTCCGATAAACCAGCTCAAAGATGTTACAACACACCTCTAATGCAGTGGGACCCGAACACGGTCCTCCTACGTCAGAGGCGCGGGCACTACCACTGCCCCACTATACTACACTGGAAGTACAGATTCGTATTTCCGAAGGAGCCCTGATTAGGAAGCTCCAGGCAGAAATGTAGGGCCGGGTCGTTTTGTTAAAAGAGTTAGAGAGGCAATCTACTTGTGATATCTGCTCCTCAGAAAATCCAGCCCAGATAGCCCGAACCAAACAAAAAAGAGGGAAAAAATAATAAACGCCACCACCTCACTGACCCGAACCACCACGCCCTCCCCAACGGCAGTTCCTAATCTCGCGAGAACCAGCAGGACCTCTGATCAAACCATTATTACGCCATCTCCACTACATTTCACTGAATTTTTTTTAACACAGACCTGGAATTATTAGACATACAATTACATTTTGAATTCTATTCGTTAAGAATAGAAACAAACAGCGGTCAAAGTTGTTAGTGTTGACCCATTTATCAGTGTACGTCCACCCCCCCTATGGTGAATGGTGCGGTCTGTTGGACGGTTCCAGAAGCCGGTGCGCGAGCCCCTTCCCCCTCATGAACCCGCCGGGCGGAGAGTGAGCGGGTTTGATCAGGTCCGATCGCAAACATGTCCACTCTGGGGACCCTCGCTTTCGATGAATATGGCCGACCCTTCATCATCGTCAAGGATCAGGAAACCAAATCTCGGTTAACCGGGCTGGAGGCTCTGAAGGTAATGGCACAAGCAGAAAAGAGAAGTGTGAGGCCCGGGTCTGTTAGCTGCTTACCCACATGTGGTGTCGCGGCCTATACTTGTGTTTGATCAGAAATCTAATCTGTCGGTGTCTAGGGCAGCTATACAATGAGACTCGGATACCCGATCTCCTTTGATCTGAGGCCCGGAGTGAAGTGACTGATTTCGGAGCGTCGATTTAAGTGTATTTTATTTTTTAAATACTGTATCAAAATGCACATATGGCGGTTTCCTCCACGCTCCGCTCCTTGGCGTTATGATAGCGTGGAGCCGACACTCGGCGAGCAACAACCAAAAGATGGGAGTTTGACTCCCACAGTGTTAACGTTAATTGTTGTATTGCCATCTCGTCCTGACTGATTTTGTCCATTTATAGAAAAAATTCCTCCGGAGGGTTTAAAAGAAAACCTCGCCGATTCACAAGACTTTGTTCCAAACCCATTTAATATTTCATCTCCTGATCCAGTTAGGTTTCGAATATTCTAAAATAGTTGAGAAGGTGGGACTTCACACTTGGGCAGCCATCTGGGACATCCTGTTGCAGTTGTAACCCCTATTCGAGCATGTTTGATCAAAAACTAAATCTGGATGAAAATATGAATGACAAGTTTGTTTACGATCCTGTGAAAGGGAAACAACACCCCGCCAAAAGTGTAGTTTCATTGCAACATGAATCCATTCTCTAAAAAACTGACTTAATTCGACGTTAGTTTCTAAGACGTATGACATATGGCTCTCCAGTTAACTTAGCTGCACCTGGATTTCACTTGGTTTGGTTTGCTAAATTTCCCTTTATGAATAGATCTATTTTATTGAGGAGTGATTAAACTGGGAGCAAATTTATGAATTGACTGCTTGAATGTCTTAATTAAGCCATTTACTTTGCTTCTTTCTTGGATATACTGAGTTTTGTCGGAAGCCCTATCTAATTCTGATTCTAATTTTGCCTTAAATAACTGTTATTCTTATAAGCCTAACATTGATTATAGACCCAAAACAAAGTTGCTGGAAAAGCTCAGCAGGTCTGGCAGCATCTGTGGGGGAGAAAACAGAGTTAATGTTTCGAGTCCGGTGACCCTTCCCCAGAACTGATTTACTGATTTACAGCATCCGCAGTTCTTTTGGTTTTTATTGATTATAGACAGTTTGACCATTGTATATTAACCTTGTTTTTCCATCCATAACTGTTCTCTTTCTAGGGAAGTCAGCAATCCAGAAAAGTTCACTAGGCTGATGCCAGATATGTAGGAACTTCCTTGTGAGGATAAGTTCAGTCAGTTGGGCCTGTACCTGGAATTTAGAAGAATGAAAGGCAACCTTAATGAAACATACAAAGTTTTTGGGAGAGTTGGCAGGGTAGATGCTGAATAGTTGTTTCCTCATATGTGTGTGTTTAGCACCAGAGGGCAAACTTGGTGGTTTGCGGGTATTTCAGCAGCCTGGTGTGAAGATCTTGTCTTGGCATGGAGATTTCGTCCTTGCTTTCGAGGCTGCTTCCTTGTCGTCCCTTCTTCAGAACTGGAGGGAGGGTCACTGGACCAGAAACGTTAACTCTGATTTTTCTCTTCACTGATGCTGCCAGACGTGCTGAGCTTTTCCAGCAACTTCTGTTTTTGTTCCTGATTTACAGCATTTGCAGTTCTTTTGGTTTTTATTGAGATCAGGAGAAGTTTTCCTCCAGAGAGTAGTAATCTATGGAATTTTTTGCCACAGACGGCTGTTGAGACTGGGCGTCATTAAGTATATTTGATAGACAGATTTTTAATCATTTGGATAATTGAGGGTTATAGGGAAAATTTGGAAAATGGAGTTGGGAATTATATCAGTCATGATCTCATTGAACG
This sequence comes from Rhincodon typus, assembly GCF_021869965.1. Taxonomy (NCBI): domain Eukaryota; kingdom Metazoa; phylum Chordata; class Chondrichthyes; order Orectolobiformes; family Rhincodontidae; genus Rhincodon; species Rhincodon typus. Next base: position 66,977,454 of record NC_063333.1, on the reverse strand, counting down.
GCAGAAGAGGCTTGATGGCTGAATAGCCTACACTTCTGCTCCTATGTCTTATGGTCTAATTGGAAATGCTGAGTAATTGCAAATGGAAGCCTTGGTTGATGTCTTTAGCCCTTGTTAGCCCAGGAGTACCAAGTGAAATTTTAGAAGTAGAACTTAAATAAGCTAACTCAACAGGGTGCTCCTAATGCCTGCTAGTAGGATATGATGTATATTCACCCACAATTGCATCAAAGAGGGTGTTTCTCATGTTTAAATTTTGTTCATTGAGCACTTAATGCTGAAAACATTTTTCATTATTATTGTGAATGTACACCTTAAAGGAGAAAAATGACATTTATCTAGCACCTGTCATGCTCACAAATGTCCCTCAGTGCTTTACAGCCAGTGAATTTAATTGAAGTGCAGTCTCAAATCTTCCTTGACTCCCACTCCAAAGGAAATAGTAAACATATAACATTGACACACACATTTGGATGATGGAGAGATATAAAGACAAGGTGGGAGGAGGTATTTGAAGTGAAAGGAGACTCCTGGGGTACAAACACGAATAGACCAATGAACCAAATGGTCAGTTTCTGGGCTTTAGATCCAAGTAGGCCACTAAATGTCTTTTTGGCAATAGCATTTAATTCTACTTGTATAATAAAGTTAAAATACAGGAGATACATTTTTAGAAAAAGCAGAATCTTGATTCTTAATAACAGGTCTACCTTGCACATGAACACTTCCTGTTTTTGATATTCTGATACAGATTTTCCCGTTGGTATTTTTGAATGTCAGCACTAGCATCTATAAAATAAGCAATTACCAATTTAGAAATCTAGACAATCTGTCATGTTGATTCAATGAATAGCTAAAAATAAATGCTATTTGCTTTTAAGTACAGGAAGGCTTAGAGTTCTTTCAAAAAGACTAGACTTCTGACAGACCAGTTTTTGAAGTAAAATTCTAATGTTGTTGCTTTCATTACAGTCGCATATTATGGCAGCAAAAGCAGTATCCAATACATTGAGGACTTCCCTTGGACCAAAGGGTAAGATCACCAATTTAGAGTTTTAGGTAAATCTCAGTTTTGAAGTACTGAAGAATGTGAGGCAAATAAGCTTCTCTTAGATTAATTCACACTTGCTTACTTGTAAATATACAAATTAGGAGCGCAAGTTGGCCGTTTGGCCCCCCGAGGCTGCTCCACCATTCAGTAAGAACTCTGTTGAGCTGTCACTGTTTTGAACTCCACATTTCCAGTTATCCTTGATAAACTTTGATTAACAACCTTTGTCTAACAAGAATTTTGGTCAGTTATTTGGCTGAATGTGGTATCAAGCAGCCCAATATAAACTCGAGTTCATGAGAACCAGGGGAAATATTCTCTGTTGATTGAAGTCATTCCTGGCATAATAGGAGATGGGTGGGTTGTTGGAGGTCCATTATCTCAGCAGTAAGACATCTCTGCAGGGACTCCAAGAGGTCCCTAATATCCTATTATACCTTACCAAAAGTCTACAGATCTCAGATTTCAATGATTAATTGAGCTACCATCATGTTTTGCAGTAGAGAGTCCTACATGTATAGCCCTTCGCTTGAAGAAGTATTTGCTAATTTTCTTCCTAAAAGAATTGGCTATGATTTTATTGTTATGTTTAATTGTCATGTTTATGTAATTATTTATAAATTTCATATTCGGGAGAAATGAGGTAGTATGAAATGATTGACTGAGATAAATTAACCATGAATGTTTCAACTGATGGACCAGGCATGAAGAGCCAAATGACCAACTTTCAATACCATTTTTGATGTCCTAGACTGTCCCATCAGGAGAGAATATTTCTCTCCACCTTGTCTATTCCTTTAAAAATCCTTCCAACCTGAATCAAATCACCACAGAACCTTCCATATTCTATGCAGTAACATACTAGTATATGTAATCAGATTCTGTAATATATTGCTCCAGAATGAGAGAACTTTCTTCAATGCACTGAAGAAATTTATTATTCTACTGAATTAAGATCCTCTGCTAGTCCATCTGTTTGAAAATTGAAAGTCTCCAATTAATATAACTTGCTTTTGTTACAAGCTTTTAATCTCAAATAAGTACATTCTTTGACACACACACACACACACACACACACACAAACATTCTTTAACTTTTTATTGTTGTTGACAGGAGGCATGTAGGTGTCTCCCAATACAATTTAAGTCTTCTCTGATTGCTCAATTCTAGTTGGAAAGTCTGCTGTTGCTAACATTGCCTTAGCAATTTTAAACAATATGGCTGGCCCTCCTCATCTTCTAGTTTCCCAACCCTTTCTGACAATGGAAGTTTCTAACCTGGAATATTCAAATATCAATTGTGTTTCAGTAAAGGCTATGTCATGTGTTTTAAGTTCTGTTTTATTCATTTTTCATAGACACTGCATTTGCACATGATACTCCTGTTTGGACAGGAATCACTTTGCATTATACCTTGTCTGATGTTGTCTTTGTGAGCTGCCAGAGGAAGTGGTGGATGTATGTATAGTTGCAATATTGAAAAAACATTCGGACAGGTACACGAATAGGAAAGGTGTAGAGGGATATGGTTCAAACACAGGCAAATGGGACTAGTTTAGTTTGGGAAACCTGGTTGGCATGGAAGAGTTGGACCAAAGGGTCTGTTTCCATGCTGTACGACTCTATTTAATGTAACACTGTAATAACTGTTTATTATTCCTTTTACATGGTTTGACCAGAACTATGCTTTAACCCTTTTTAGAATGTTAAAGCTATGCTTAATATTGTTTCTGACTGACCTTTCCTCCAGTCTTTAGTTTACGTGCATTGCTACACTGATGCTCCCAGTCCTGAGTTCTCCAGTACCTTCTATTTTTATTTTATCCCCGCAGCACTTTTTCAATTATCACACGAGAAATGTTTCTCTTGGCAGAATGTTAAAAGGCACATGGCCCATGTGAAGTGTATTTAGCCTATCTTTGTGTAGATGGGATAATTAAAGAACTTTTTGTCATTTATAGAAATGATTTGGTTGTGATATAGGAGGTATGGTTAGTAAGCTTGCAAATGACACCGAACTGGTGGTGTAGCGGACAGCGAAGAAGGTTATCTGCAAGTACAACAGACCTTGATCAGGTGGGCCAATAAGCCAAGGCGTGGCAGATGGAGTTTAATTTGAATAAATGTGAGGTGTTGCATTTTGCTAAGGCAAATCAGGATAGGAATTATACAGTTAACATTAGGCCCCTGGGGAGTGTTGCCGAACAAAGGGATCTTTGGGTGCAAATTCATAGTTCCTTGAAGTGGAGGGGATGGCCTAATGGTATTATCGCTGGGCTGTTAATCCAGAGAACCAGATAATATTCCGAGGACCCGGGTTCGAATCCCGCCACAGCAGATAGTGGAATCTAACGATGACCATGAATCAATTGTCAATTGTCTGGAAAAACCCATCTGGTTCACTAATGTCCTTTGTGGAAGGAAACTGCCATCCTTACCTGGTCTGGCCTACATGTGACTCCAGACCCGTAGCAATGTGGTTGACTCTGAACTGCCCTCTGGGCAATTAGAGATGGGCAATAAATGCTGCCTAACCGGCAACGCCCTCATTCCATTAATGAATTTAAAAAAGAAAGTGCAGTCGCAGGTAGACAGGGTAGTGAAGAAGGTGTTTGGTACAGTTGCCTTTATTGATCAGTGCATTGCGTATAGGAGTTGGGATGTCATGTTGCACCTGTACAGGAGTTAGGCCACTTTTGGAATACTGTGTTCAGTTTTGGTCTCCCTGCTATAGGGAGGCTGTTGTGAAACTTGAAAGGGTTCAGAAAATGGATGTAAATGCTGTTGCCAGATTTGGAGGGTTTGAGCTATAGGGAGAGGCTGACTAGGCTAGAGCTATTTTCCCTGGAGTGTTGGAGGCTGTGGCGTGACCTTTGTAGAGGTTTATAAAATCATAGGCAAGATTGGGTGAATAGGCAAGGTCTTCTTCCCATGGTAGGGAAGTCCAAAGCTAGAGGACGTAGGTTTAAGGTGAGAGGGGAAAGATTTTAAAAGGGACCGGAGGGGCAGTGTTTTCAATGCAGTGTGGTGTGTGTATGGAATGAGCTGCCAGAGGAAGTGGTGGAGGCTTGTACAATTATGTTATTTAAAAGGCATCTGAATGGGTGCACAAATAGGAAGGTTTTTGAGGGATATGGGCCAAATGCTGGCAAATTGGCCCACACTAGTTTAGGATATCTGGTTGGCATGGACAAGTTGGAATGAAGAGTCTGTTTGTGTGCTGTATAATTCTGATTCTACAGTTGGAGTGTGGTTGTGTCTACACATGTTTTGAGGTTGCATGCCATGTGCTTTGTTGTCCATAAGTGGTGGATTGGAGTCAATACTGGTGGATAATGTTAAGATATAGAACAATGATAACTTCATTAAAGGTTTTTAAGTGCTGAAAGCTCTTAGAAGTAAACCAGTGTTCCACTACTCATAATGGCTGTCAATTTAACAAACCCAAATCAATCTCTAATTCCTAACTTAGAAGCAGGAATACCAAGTGATTGTACCTGAATAACAAATAATACAAAACTTTTAGTTAATTGCAGATTATCTTAGTTGGTAACAACTCATGTTATCAGCTACATACGCTGGTAGATGCTGACTGATGATCTGCACTAGCAATATAAGCTCAGTATGTTTTATGTTAAAACCTAATCATAAAGTCGTTTTTGTTCCATTTCAGGTCTTGACAAAATGATGGTAGACAAAGATGGAGAAGTGACGATCACCAATGATGGTGCTACTATTCTGAGTATGATGGATGTGGAGCATCAAGTTGCCAAATTGATGGTGGAACTTTCCAAGTCTCAGGATGATGAAATTGGTGATGGCACCACAGGTGTAGTTGGTAAGTTGGAGACTAATGCTGACAACATGTTTTGGAGTTTTTTTGAAATCTTCATCACCATTTGCACACCATTTCCCTGATGAATTCAGAAGTTTTGAGCAAAAAGAAAACCGGAATCTTCTGTTATTTGATTAAATCTGTCTCACATTTCAATATTGATTGCATCTCAATATTAAACATATATTTATAATTTTTCCATATAATCTTTAAAGGATTGCTTGTAAATTGGTAGACAAGGATTTTAATTGTTTTCCTCAATCTCTATCCTCTAACCCCAGCCAAATATGATTCACCTGGAAACAGTCTCTGCATTTTTCAGAAGTATATATTGCATGATCTCTTTTTCAGTTCTTGCTGGTGCCCTGTTGGAACAAGCTGAACAGTTACTGGACCGTGGTATTCACCCAATACGCATAGCTGATGGTTATGAGCTGGCGGCTCGCCATGCCATTGAACATCTGGATAAAATAAGTGACAGTTTTCCTGTAGATCCAAATAACAAAGAGCCCCTTGTTCAAACAGCTATGACAACGCTTGGTTCTAAAGTGTGAGTACAAATTGTATGAACAGTATTGATTGTTTCACCAATACCCACGTAAATATTGTACTTTTATGCAGGTTTCCCAAATTCAGCTTGCGTTCGCAGCCATTTACAAAGGTGATAGATAGCCATCTTGCCACAGAGAGGGTTAATGTGGTGCAGGGGTATTGACATGTTGTTCCTTGTGGATCACTTATTAGCCAGTCCAATATCACATTTGAAATATAGTAGTGATGAGGGAGTTATGCTACTAAGGGGATAAATAAGGACATCAGTAGCCATAACAACTAATTCTCAGAGTCCTATAGCATGGAGACAGGCCCTTCAGCCCAAACTGGTCCATGCCAACCAAAATGTTCATCCACCCTGCACTTGGCCCATCTCCTTCTAAACCTTTCCTATCCGTGTATTCGTTCAAATGCCTTTTAAATGTTGATAAAGATACCCGCCTCAACCACTTCTGCAGCTCATTCCATATACTTACCACCCTCTGTGTAACAATGTTGCCCCTCAGGTTCCCATGTATCCTTTCCCCCCCCGATGCCCTCTAGTCCTCGATTCCCCAACCCTGGGAAAAAGACTGAGTGCATTCACCCTATCCATGAACTTATACACTTCTTTAAGATCCCCCCTCAGTCTCCGACGCTCTAAAGATAAAAGTCCTAGCTCGTCCAATCTCTCCCTATAACTCAGTCTCTTGAGCCCTGACAACATCCTTGTAAATTTCTTCTGCACTCTTTCAGGTTTAGTAATACCCTGCCTATAGCAAGGTGACCAAAACTGAACACAATATTCCAAGTGTGGCCTCACCAACGTTCTGTACAACTGCAACATAGCTTCTATACTCAATGCCCTGACTGATGAAGGCCAGTGTGCCAGAAGTCGTCTTCACTGCCCTGTCTACCCGTGACTCCACTTTTCAGAGAACTGTGCACCTGAACTCCAGGGTTCCTCTGTTCCACTACACTCCTTAAGGCCCTACCATTCACCATGAAACTCCTAATTTGATTTGACTTTCCAAAATGCAACACCTCACATTTATCTATATTAAATTCCGTTTGCCATTTCTCGGCCCACTTCCCCAGCTGATCAAGATCCTGCTGCAATTTCTGATAACTTTCCTCACTGTCCTTGATACCACCTCATTTCGTGGCATCAGCAAACTTACGTTCTCATTCCAAATCATTTGATATAGATTACAAAAAGCAATGGGCCCACCACCGACCCCTAAATGCATTTATATCTTATCCCTCAGAATCTTATCAAGTAACTAACCCACCACAGATGTTAAGCGTACTGATCTATAATTCCCAGGTTTTCCTTGCAGCCCTTCTTGAGTAGGGCACAACATTTGCTACCCTCCAGTCTTCTGGGACCTCACCCGTGGCTATCGATGATACAAATATATAAGCCAGGGCCCCTGCAATTTCTTCTTTAGCCTCTTGCAGGGTTCTTGGATATACCTGATCAGGACCAGAAGGTTTATCCACCTTCATACATTCTTATACTTCCAACACCACCTCTACTGTGATATGGACTATCCCCAAGATATCACCACTAACTTTCCCAAGTCTTTATGTCCGATTTCTGAAGAAATGAGTTGTCTACACCTTGCTCGGGTAAGGGATATCTTAGCAGCAGAAAAGACATTTCCAAAGCGAGGTTGTGTGAATCCAAATGTTGTTGTCCATATTAGAATAAACAATATAGGGAGGGGAGTAAAACATGGCCTATATTTATGTAGTTCCTTTCAGTCTTTTCATTCAGAAGCACTTAACAGTTCTGAAGTACATTTGAAGCGTAGTCGCTGTTACAATCTAAGAAATATGACTTCCAGTTTTTAAACAGCATGCTCTCACAAACCCCAATGTGATAATGACCTGAATCTGTTTTTTTCATAATCAACATTGTGATATTAAGAATTACTTCCCTATTCCTCTTTGAAACAGGGAATTTTAGAGAGAGATTTTCCATTCAGGTAAGGACAGAAACTGGAGGTCAATTTTGATGACGACTCTAAAAGAGAGTACTGCTAACATGCAGTACTCACTCAATACTAATCTGGATTGTCAGTCTAGAATTTTGTGTTTGAGTCTCTGGAGTAGGACTTGACCCATAATTTTTCACCTCCTAGATCTCTACTGCTGAGCCATAAGTGATGAACACCTTTTGCGATAATATCAGAATTAGGAGCTAACTTAATAAAGCAGGAACTGGAGGGTATTCTAGAAGATGGTTGAATGAACCACATGCAAACGTGCCATGGGAATAGATAAAGTCTTGCCATCTCTCTGTCAAATGAGATTGTGTAGGAATGAGGTATTCCTTTTCAGGGGATATTAACAAGAAACAAAGCACTGAAGGAGAGCATAACACAGAAAAGGGAGTATACATAGTGTAAAAACAATAAGAATAAAATGAGAGAATCTATTAAGAATGAGTTAAACTAGTGACACATATGGTGCGTATCATAAAACAAGGGAACTTGTGGCAATAATGTGAGGAATGCAATTTAATTATACTTATTTTTCCATCTGTAGAAGAATTTTACCCTACTGTAAAAGTTGTTACTGAGTTCGTGCAAACTGAGCTATGTTGTAGTGTTGTCAAATTATATGGAACTGGGGCGTGGGCCTATAGGGCTCCAAGTTAACTGTCTTCGTTTGTCATTCGCTGTGTATAGTATTCAATAAATCCTATTGCTGTTTACTGTTAAAGCTCATTATTGTAAGGTTCTGTACTATAATCTGGACTAAATTTTTATCTTTGTTCTGTCTACTCTGATTTATTGAATAATACTATAAACATGGAATGATGGGAGGACATTGACTTGAAGACCTGTGCACCCAGGCTCCTGTTCTGTGATTCAGCAGTATTACAACATAGCTCAGTTTCACACATGCTCAATAACTATCTTTAGAATAGATTGGGGGTGGCTGGTTTGTGATGCAGAGTGATGCCAACAGCGTGGGTTCGGTTCCTGTACCGGCTGAGGTTACCATGAAGGATTCTTCTTCCCAACCTGTCCCCTTGACTGAGATGTGGTGACTTTGGGTTAAACCATCATCAGTCATATCTATCTAATGAGAGAACAATCCTGTGGTCTGGCAAGACTGTAGCAACTTTAGCTTTTATCTTGCCTTTATTTTAGTATGATCACATCCTCCTTTAAATTTAAAGTGTCTTCTAGTTAATGACCTGCAAATTGAATGACTTTGTGTTAGGTCTTTGAATCTAACTCCTTCAGAAATTATAAATATTAACAGATTTATCAGTTTGCCACATAACTTTCATTTCCCATCTCAACTCCTTTTAAGGTAATTTATTATTTCTCCTCAAGACTTACCCTGACTCCCCATAGCTTTTGAGGTTAACAAATAATTTTCTGTGTGGAAATTTATCAAATGCATTTTGAAAAATCCGGTGCATATCATTGCAGAATTCTTCATTATTTACTTGTTGCTTCGTCATTAGATAACTTTTCAATTTATTGTGGTGATCATTCTTTAATGTTAAAATGTTTGTAGGAATTGTTGATGTGAGTCAGTGATCAGATAGAATCTGCTTTAATTCAGTATCCTAGTGGCCATTAACTCCGGTTCCAGAGCTGAATAGCCAAATGTTGTCAGCCATTTTTGCAGGTGTCTTTCTCCTCTTCTCTTCTCTCTTTTCTAAAATTATTTTATTTCCGATTTATACAGTATTAATCGTTGCCATAGGCAAATGGCAGAGATAGCAGTAAATGCTGTCTTAGCTGTTGCTGATATGGAACGCAAGGATGTAGATTTTGAGCTGATGAAAGTGGAAGGTAAAGTTGGTGGAAAACTAGAGGACACACAATTAATTAAAGGAGTCGTGGTGGACAAAGAATTCAGCCATCCACAAATGCCAAAGGTAGGATATTTTTACACTGTAACATTCAGTTCCAAAGCATGTATGACTTGCTTATCCGTATAGCTTTTATATGGCAATTTGGATACAAATTTTGTTCTGACAGTTTTGTGTTCAGAAATTATCATGTGCAGGACAGATTACAACAGCTTGTATTTCTTTAGCATTTTAATCTAGCAAAGCATCTTGAGGTACTTTTTGGAAATGCTATTATTAAATAAATTTGTCACTGAACCCTATATTGGGGCAGGTGACCAAAACTTTGGTCAAAGTAGTAAATTTTAGGGAGCTAATTCAAGACGTTTTTTCCAGATGTAACAAATATTTTTGATTGTTCTAAGCTTTCTATTTAGCTACTAAAATCTATAAATCCGTAAGATTTCTAAAGGCATTGATTTTTACGTTTATCTTTGGTTTAGGCGATAAAAGATGCAAAGCTTGCTATTTTGACTTGCCCATTTGAACCACCAAAACCCAAAACTAAGCATAAGCTTGATGTGACTTCTGTGGAAGATTACAAAGCCTTGCAAAAATACGAAAAGGATAAATTTGAGGAAATGGTTAATCAGGTCAGTAACTACATTCTTACTAGTGCTAGACTTTAACAATGGACTTTGTGTATCAAATCTTATTTTTGCATTTCTTTTTCCAAGATAAAAGACACTGGTGCCAATTTGGCCATTTGCCAATGGGGATTTGATGATGAAGCAAATCATTTGCTTCTCCAGAATAAGCTTCCGGCTGTACGCTGGGTTGGTGGACCTGAAATTGAGGTGAGTATAGTTGTATCAGATTCTAGAGTGTGAATCACATAGTTTGCTAGAATATCTGTTTTTACAACTCATTAATACTTCTGTTTGTGATGCAGCTGATTGCTATTGCCACTGGAGGGCGCATTGTCCCTCGCTTTTCAGAACTTACCTCTGAGAAGCTCGGTATTGCTGGTATCGTCAAGGAAATTTCTTTTGGAACTACCAAGGATAAGATGCTTGTGATTGAGGAGTGCCAGAATTCAAGGGCAGTGACAATTTTCATCAGAGGTGGAAATAAAATGGTAAGTTGGGTATTTGTGAGCATCATGTTTGAAGTAAACATTGTTTCGGGTGAAATTTGTTTGTTTTTCCGCAGCTGTTTGTCATTTGGTCTTCTGTGAATAGTGAGAAATGTTTCATTGATATTAATCAACTTTCCTCATGATTCAAGATTTTTACAAGAGTTTCAGATGCAACTGTAACATTAATGTAAAAAATCTATAAATGATGTTTGTTTCAAACATTACTGGCTTTCTCACCTCATTCCCTCAAATCAGTGTGCAGCTTTAGAACATGGGTTGCCACATATTTATTTTGGTGGTCATTTGCTAGGTCTGAATTGATGTCAAGTGCCAATGTGCTCCGTACTCCTCTGTCAAAACTACCTTTTCACTCCAGACTCACCTTAGAGGCTTAAAAAAAAGCCTTCTTTCCTCTGGTCAAACTGTTGTTATAAATACTTCCCTCTACCCCTTACCTGAAGGAGTAATTATGAAAAACTTGCAGCTGTTTCAAATCACTGAGTTAAATGTTTGAGTCAGATTGAACTAGGATCTTCCTAGTTGTTTTGCACTTGCTCACCTATATGTCTTTCCTTTCTCTTCCTACCATTTCACGGAACCCCTCTGATCCCAATCAATGGTTTAGGCAAACATTTGCTTAAACAAACATTTTAATTGTTATTTTATTTCTACTTGCAAAACCCTGACCTATCTTCTACAACAAATCTTAACCCTGTCTGTTCTTGCCCTCCAAAACATTGCTTCATGTTTATCTTCCTGGAACTTTTCTTTCTAAATTCATTCACAGAATATGGGCATTGCTGTCTAGGAATAGTAGATTTTCCTCCCTATAGGGCTTTAATGATAATTGTAGGGTCAACATTACCGAGACTACATCAACGTTCCAAATTTGAAGAATTGAATTGATACTCTCAACAGCTGCCATGGTGACATTTCAACCCATGTCCCCAGGCCATTAGCTTGGGCTTTTGGATTCTAATCTAGTGACATTATAACTATGACATTGTCTTCACTTTTCTTTCTAAATTCTGTCATCATCATCATCTATTGCTGTCTACGACTCGCAACCCGC
>NC_063333.1:66877768-66965908 GCF_021869965.1 Rhincodon typus | reverse complement strand
CTCGACACACACACACACACCCCCCGACACCGGCCATGTCCATCTGCTGTTTGTGCACGATACGTTTATTCTCCCCACCTTCAAACTAAGACAAAGACACAGGACTAGGGCATTCCCAACACAGTGGGAATGCCAAATAAATTTATTTATGATCTGGGGACAATCATCAATAGACCAAATTCACATTTTAAGGACATATTGCCTGCCTGCCTTTTAACTTGTTAATATATTTTGTTTTAAAGCAACTAACAAATCCTAAACCATTTCTTCCAAATCCTTTCTACAGGCAATAACATAAACAAAACAGTGTGTTCAATTGTTATATAACTGGAATATACTTCAACGTAATGTTTTTCTTTCATCCTCATCTGTCTGCTGAGTAGAATCTGAATAAATTTGTGCTGTTGCATAATTTAAGTTGTCAGTAAACCTACCCACAAAAAAAATTGAATCGTTGATGTCTTCATTTTAAATGAGATTTTGCTGTTTGTAGTGTGTGTATATGTATCTATGCCCATAAAGCTTAGTTTCTGCATTGATTTTGTTAATGATACAGCATTTTATTCCAGATCATCGAAGAAGCAAAAAGAGCACTTCATGATGCATTGTGTGTAATTCGCAACCTTGTGAAAGATAATCGCATTGTATATGGTGGTGGTGCTGCAGAGATTGCTTGTGCTTTAGCTGTCAATGAAGCAGCAGATAAGGTAAAATGAACATTTATTAAAATTCTGAATGGTTTGTGTGATGACTTTTTGGATCATGGATACTTTGTGTTTAGTATACTTTTGTTTATATGGAGTATCGTAGAATCCTTACAGTGTGGAAACAGGCCATTCGGCCCAACAAGTCCACACCGACCCTCCGAAGAGAATCCCACCCAAACCCATCCCCTTTCCCTATCCCTGTAACCCTGCATCTTCCATGGTTAATGCACCTAAACTACACATCCCTGAACACTATTGGCAATTTAGCACGGCCAATTCACCTAGATTGCACATCTTTGGACTGTGGGAGGAAACCGGAGCACCCAGCAGAAACCCATGCAGACGTGGGGAAATGTGTAAATTCCATACAGTCAGTCGCCCAAGGTTGGAATCGAAACAGGGTCCCTGGCGCTGTGAGGCAGCAGTGCTGACCACTGAGCCACCATGCTGCCACAAGGATGCCATAAATTACAAATTTCAGCATTCTTCTGGGTGGCATGTAGAGAAGGTGTGCTACCAACTGTTGTGACTGGTCCTTTCTTCATGCTTGTATTGTACCTGTTGCTAGTGAATGGTTTTTAAATTGCACTTGTTTCTTTTTCTGCCTCTGTACAGTGTCCTACTTTAGAACAGTATGCTATGAGAGCTTTTGCAGATTCTCTCGAAGTCATTCCAATGTCACTTGCAGAAAACAGTGGTTATAATCCAATCCAGACAATGACAGAGGTTCGAGCTAGACAGGTGAAAGAGAACAATTTTGCACTGGGTATAGATTGTTTACACAAGGAGACAAATGGTAAGTAGCTTTTCCTTAATTTTTTAATTGTACTGGCATAAATTTATTTAATCACTGTTTTGCATATCATTTACAGCATACTATGGGTATTATGTTCATTGTTATCAAATTTTAGTAGCTATGCTGTAACCTTTATCCCAGTCTCAGTTGCAGCTTACATTGACATACGAGTGTATGTAGTACAAAAAATTGACAGAGAAAGATATTGGGAAGGTTTGATCTTGGGTTAACGAGGAAAGTTTTAAATTTTCGTAAAAGGAGAGGGGGAGAAAAACAGAATGAGAAAGGGGGGATGTGGTGCTTCAGACCTTTAGGGTTTATAAGACTAAGAATATCAAAAGAAGATGAGGATTCACAAGAGACCAGAATTGGAGAAATATGGCATTCTTGGTTACAGTGGTGAGATGGAGTGAAGTGAGCCAATTTAGCTCCGATAGCACCAGGGTGATGGTGAGCTGGACCTGGTATAAGTCAGATTATATGTACCTGAGTTTTAGGTGAGCTTGTTCCTGGTGGGTGTAGAGCTGGGAGGCCAACCATCAGAAATTGGAACAGTTTGGAAGTAACATAAGCGTGTTGCAGGTTTCCGCAGCGAATGAGCTGAGACAAGGCAGAGATTGAAGTAGATGGTCTTCTATGCGAGGAGGATGTGGGATGAGAAGTTCTGCATTGAAGAGGACAGCAAGTTTACGCAAAATCTAGTCCAACCAGAGACAGTAGCAAAGAGAATGGAATGATGACGAGAACAGAACTCAATGATTTCTGTCTTCCTAGTGTTTAATTGGGGAAAATTGCAATTAAACAAAGACTTGATTGTTGGCTCAGTAATCCAATAATATGGGCAATGACAAAGTAATGTTAGGTGGTGGTAAAAGTGAGGTGTTTTCAGAGTACAGTTGGAACTGAGCAGCACTTTGACTCGAAGGACGTGTTGTTGATAAATTGGAGGGGCCCAAAGATAGATTTTTGAGGAATTCCAGAGTTAACTGTGCGAAGAAAAGTCCAGTGCAGAAGATCCTCTGGATAAGTAAGGGTGGAATCAGATGACCACATAGGTAGACAACACAAGAAAGATACTGGAAATAGAGTGGCCTCTTGCATCTGAGGTGAAGAATGTACTTTCCAGTTCCATCAATCACAGAGAATGGTATTTCTCATTTGATTAGGACTATTTTAGTGCAGAGGCTGGGCAGAAACCTAATATGAGAGGCATATAGAATTGTGGGAAAGGTGGTCATGAATTTGGTAGGTAATATGATCATGACTTTAAAAAAGGATGAGACTGATACTACAATTATAGAATCATCGAGATGTAAAGCACAAAAACAGACCTTTGGTCAAACTTATCCATGCCGACTTGGTATCCTAAGTTAATCTAGTTATATTTTGAAGAACAGTTTGGTTGCGTTAAATTTTTTGAGAGGGTGTTAATCATAAATTTACAAGGGAAGTGGGGTGGCAGTGTCTTGACAAGAAAAATTGCTTCGTATCAGCCATGAAGAGAGATTAGTGGGAATCTAGTTTGAATTATTTTAAGAAAACAAATGGGTCATTTTACAATGGTGAAAAATTGGGTTATGGTTCATTTACATTGATCTTGTGCATCTTGAGTTGGTTTAAGTATCTCTTGCCTTGGTTGTTTTTTTAGGAAAAATCTAGGCGAACGCAGTTATCAACTTGCACATCAAACAAAATAAATTTTCTAATTTTTGTGTGGTGTTGCTTGAATTATAAATGTTGGCCAGATCAGTCATGGAACTCTTCAAATGGTGCCCATCTATGTGAGGGGACAGCAAAGCCCCCAGGTTAATGATTCATGCAAAAGGCTGACATGTTCCAAATATTTCATTTCTGACAAAATATCAGACTATTATTTTGGGCCTTGTTTGATATGCTTATTCAGTGCAAGTTCAATATACACATATATGTATTTCTTTCCTGTGAGACTAATATATTTAGTTGGTCTTGATTTGTAACAGACGGTAATGTATACAGATAGTTGTAAATGATAACTGCATGTTGTGACTAGGTACAGCTATTGCAGTTTTGTTATTTTGAATAAAAGCTCCAAGATTTTTTCACATTCTTGGGGATAGTTGTTACAGTGTTATGCAATGGATCTTCACAGCAAAGAGTTTGGCATCCAGGAACACTTTGCCTTCATCCATAAGAAGGAGTAACTAGTTTAAACTAAAAATGCCCAGTTTACGGATTGATATTGGGAGACTTTTCTTCTGATGAAGCAACGGAGACATGAAATGAACTTCTAGATTGAATAGGAAGCAAAAACCTTTGATTGAATATTGCTTGGATTGATCAACCGGGATGGCCACTGTCCTGTAATTATCTTGCCATTCTGAAATGTGCAACTGATCTTCGAAATGACTTTTAATAAGACATTGTTTAACTCAGTACACTAATTCCTTGATTCTTCATTCTAGATATGAGAAAACAGCATGTCATAGAGACTCTAATTGGAAAGAAGCAGCAGATTTCTTTGGCCACCCAAGTTGTAAAAATGATATTAAAAATTGATGATATTCGGTGCCCTGGAGAAATGCAGGAATAGACATGCTGTACTGACAGGAGAGTGGTGGGATGTAGAAAATGCCACAATTAACATTTTCTGTTCAGTTATTTATTTTTGTTTTACACTGTAAGCTACACATACCTGTTTAAAAGAACTGAATAAAAGCTTACGCTGTCTCTGGGCTAATTTTTCATTTGATATGTTTGTGTGTTGCATATAGTAACAGTTTCACATTCCTCTGATCAAAGACAATAGCAAATATTTCAACAACCCAAATAAAATGTTACTGTCAATGCAGTATATCATGAGACATTGAATAGAGTTTGATGTTGAGGTTTCTATTTATCACAATCTTTCTTTTGGTCATAAAAGTGAAAGGAAAATTATGACTGGTAAGTAAAGCAGCAGAAAACTCTGGCCATCAAGTTTTGTCAGAATAAACTGAAAACGTAGATTGAATGTGCAGTCCTTTATCCAGAAGTTTAATAAAGAAAAATAAAAGACTTACATTACTTTTTGATGAGCCTACTGACAAACATCAGAAAGGGCTTTCACTAAACGTTTTGTCTATTAATAGTGTACTATTGGGAATAAATCTTTGGTTAATATGGGAAGTTAGGCTAATGTGGCAATAAAATCAAATCCAAAATATTATTGCATGGTAATAATTCATTCAATAATTCATGTAATAATATTTTGGGTTTCTTAAGCCACAAACTGATAAATGCACGTTGCTACAATCCAGCCAATTTTTAAGGTATCAATGCCCTTGACAGTACGGTCCCTCCATTCCTAGTTCCCAAATGTATGGACCAGATTAGTCAATTGCACTGGGCACCCATACAAGGCATCAGCCATTTGATACCCAGTGGATGTAATGGAGTTGCCCTAAACTGGAATTGGTGTTGGTTATTTTAACCAACCTGTTTGGACAGGTTATTAAACATCAGAAAGAGGTGGGACTTGAACCTGTCCTAGAGGTAGGAACACTATCCCTGTGCCAAAAGATTCATTTTGAAATTGGTGTTCTGAGTACATTTTATGTCCATAATCCAGGCTGTGTTGTTAATATATATTAGGGGAATGGCACACAAACTCAATTAACAGCTCAAGTCATATTATCTGCGAGCCAACACCATTTTCCTGGACTGATTATTGTTCTGTCATATTTCTAACAGATAGAGAATAACTCCACATCTGGTCAATGTTACCTTCATCAGTTCACTTTTGCCATTCTGTCCACCATAGGATGATGTAAATTGTTTAACTATTGTGGGTAACTTATCTGAGATGTATATTTTTGATTTATGTTTCCCACACCATCCTAAGCTAATTTTGTCTATGGTTGGGGTGTGTACTTTTAATATGTTGTTGTGATTCCAAACATGATTACTGCTCCTGTGACTATGTGGGTTGCCACTGTTCTGGAGATTCACCTCAAACAAAATAACTAAGTGAGCAACAATTTGAATTCTTACTGGCGGATATAGACTTAGGTCTTCACTTGTGACGTATGCTCCCAACTTCTCCCTGCCGTTTTTAATTCCACATGTGTCACTAATGACTATCTTTACCACCTTGAAATGAACCTGGGTTGAGTCAATTGAAAATCTTTGATTCATTTACCGTAACTTTGGTGCTTAACTCCTTTAACTGTTCGCATAATGCTATTACATACCTCTTAATCTTATCTCTTAATGTTCTCTTCCTCTGGTCTCTGGGAGTGAAGCCATTGTCGGTTTGTATTGTTAGAGACCACAGTTGCCTAATATGATACATAAGGTCATAAGGCAAAGAAAGGACAGGACCATGACAGATGAGAACACTTCACCAATCCCAAAGCTGTCCATAGAGGAACGGGGTTGGTGGTTTTGAAATGGTATTTTTGTCTTTGTTCTTTCTTCAGGCTGATATAGGGGAGCTCCTGGTCTTCTCCCTGAGCTGGTAGCTCATTTCCCTGGATGTTCTTGCTCATAACAGTCTCTCTCCATGTATCCCTGTTGATATGCCTTATTTTGGGAGTTGGTCATCTCAACTGTGTCAATCACCTGTCTAAAGCCTCAGCTACCATGGGTAGCTAATCATGATGCCAGGATGACTATTGACTGCTTTTCAACCTCCATTTGAAGGGTAGTTTTAATTTCTTATAAGAACAAAGACCTTTAATTTTCAGAACACTGCATTGATAATGAGCCAGAGTGGTGCCTAGTAAATTTTTGACAATTGTGACCTTAGTGATCCTTATGATCTTACCTCTTTTCATAGACTGGAAATCTGTTCATATTTGTAGTAGTCACTAATGTAAGACTCAAGCTACATGGAAAATATTAATTATAAAATAATTGCAGTTTTAATAAGGACCCCAATTTCCCATACCCTCACTTAATTGAAATAGCATTAGGCCAGTTTGAAGTTGCATATAGCTACATTAATATCACTGGGAGTGTCTATTCACCCTAGCCCTGTTCTAATGCCTTTGCAATGGTAATTTTCAACATCTGATTCATTTGCGGTACACTACCTGAGCTTTGAAATGGCACAGAACACGGAATCTCTGCCTTACACCTGCAATTGGTGTGCTTCCTTCATTAAAAGCAAAATATGGCAGATGCTGGAAATCTGAAACAGAAAATGGTGGAGGAACTCAGCAGGTCTGATAGCATCTGTGAAGTGAGAAACAGTCAACTTCTGATTTGACATAATGAAGTCATAGAGATATACAGCACAGAAACAGGCCCTTCAGTCCAACTTGTCCATGCCAACCAGATAACCTAAACTGCTCTAGTCCTATTTGCCAGCATTTGGCCATATCCTTCTAAACCCGTCCTGTTCATATACCTATCCAAGTGCCTTTTAAATGTTGTACCAGCCTCCAACACTTCCTCTGGCAGCTCATTCCATACATGCGCCACCCTCTGCATGAAAAAGTTGCCCCTTAGGTCCCTATTAAATCTTTCCCCTTTTACCATAAACCTATGCCCTGTAGTTTTGGACCCCCACATCTCAGGGAAAAGACCTTGGCTAATCATGATTTTATAAACCTCTATAAGGTCACCCCTCAGCCTCCAGTATTCCAGGGAACATAGCCCCAGACTATTCCGCCTCTCCCTATAGCTCAAACCATTCAACTCTGGCAACCTCCTTGTAAATCTTTTCTGCACTCTTTCAAGTTTAACAACATCTTTCCTATAGCAGGGATACCAGAGCTAAAGGCCGTATTCCAAAAGTGGCCTAACCAAAGTCCTATACAGCCACATTATGACATCCCAACTCCTATACTCAATGCATTGACCAATAATAGCAAGCATGCCAAAGGCCTCCTTCACTATCCTGTCTACCTGCAATGCAAGAAATGTTAATTGTTTCTCTCTCCACAGATTAAACATTTCAGACTGTACTTAGCCAAATCTTTCCCTACTCCCAGCCATTGCTGTAATGCTCCATGAACTCTGAACTCTGTTGTGTTGTTCTATGATATATTCCTAATAGACTGACTCTGGTACACAGTAGGGCTGCATCTCTACCTTTCTTTTGCCAAATGTCCTCTGCTACTCCACCAGCTCTTAAGCGATGGGGCTTCCTTTTACTAGGTGCTGTAAACTCCTCAAGTACTTGTGAATTAAAGTTGATGAGCCCCAGGTTTCATAACACATGTTTACAGAATGGGGCATCATCACAAGGGAAAAAGTACTGAGAAAACTATTGGGATTGAAGACAGGGTCTGATGACCTACATACTAGGCTCTTGAAGGAAGTGGCAGCAGAGATAGTGAATCCATTGGTTATAATATTCCAAAATTCCCTGGTTGCAGGCAAGTTTCCAGTTGATTGAAAAAATGCTAATATAATGCCCTTATTCAAAAAGTGAGGGAGGCAGAAAAGTAGGAAACAATAGATCAGTTAGTTTAACATGCTGTCGGAAAACTTTTAGAATCTATTATTAAGAAAGTAATACAGACATTCGGAAAGTCAAAACGCAATCCATCAGAGTCAGCATGGTTTTATGAAGGGTAAACAGTGTTTCACTAGAGTTCTTTGAAAATATAACAAGCAAGGTGAATTATAGGGATCATGGAGAGGCAGTAAATCTGGATTTCCCAAAGGCATTTTGATAAGGTGTTGCACAAAGGGTTAATACACAAGATAAGATCACATGGCATTAAAGGTAATTTACTCACTTGAATAGAAGATTGGCTAACCAACAGAAAGCAGAGTGTCAGCATAAATGGGTATTTTTCTGATTTTCAAGCTGTAACTAGTGGGGTTTTGCAGGGTTTGGTTCTTGGGGCCCCAACCGTTTGCAATTTGTATCAGTGACATGAATGCAGGGAGAGAAAGTGCTATATCTGCAGATGGCACTAAAATAGTTGGCAAACTATTGCAATGAAGAAATAAAATTTACATATGGATGGAGTAGGTGAATGGTCAGAAATTTAGCAGATGACGTTTAACATAGACATGTGAGATTATCCATTTTGCTAGGAGGAATAGAAAGGCAACTTATTTAAATGGGGAGAAACTACAGAGTGCTTCAGTGTAGAGAGATCTGGGTGTGCATGAATTGTAGAAAATTAGAATGTACAACAGGTAATCAGGAAGGCAAATGGGTTTTTGCAAAGGAATAGAGAATAAAAGTAGGGAAGCGTTGCTACACCGTATAAGGCATTAATGAGACCACACCTGGAGTATTGCATACAATTTTAGTGCCCTTGAGGAGAGATTTGTTATATTGGAGACAGTTTAGAGGAAGTTCATTAGGTTGATTCCAGAGATGAGGGATTGTCTTATGAAGCATGATTTTAGAAGAATGAGAGGGGATCAAATTGAAGTACATAAGATCTAAGGTTTTGGAGTAGATTTGCAGCTCGGGTTGTGGTTGTTGAGGTTGGTTGGCTTGCCGAGCTGGTTTCTTGTTTCGCAGACATTTCGTTACCATGCTTGGAAACGTCCTCAGTGCAGCCTCTGATGAAGCGTCAGTGTGTTTTCGCGCCTGGTTTTTAAACTCTGGGGTCCGTTGAGATGAATTGCCTCAATTCTGGTTTTCCTTCGTAGTGGAATGTATATGGAGTCGAGTTTAATGTGTTTATTAATACCATGCTTCGTGGAGTGCCATGCTTCTAGGAATTCTCGTGCCTGTCTCTGCCTAGCCTGTTCCAGGATCTTGGTCTTGTCCCAGTCGAAGTGGTGGTTTTCCTTGACCATGTGGATTGAGATGAGTGAATATTGGTCGTGTCTTTTTTTTGTAGCCAGTTGGTGTTCATGTACTCTTGTACATGTACTCTGTTCACCAGAGAAGAGGAGAAGAATAAACAGCTCCCATTCCTGGACGTCATGGTAGAGTGCAAGACAAATGGGGAACTGCAAACAAAAGTACACCGAAAAGCCACACACACAGACCAGGTACTGAACTTCAACAGTAACCATCCCAGCACACATAAACGAAGCTGCGTGCGAACACTATTTAAAAGGGCAACAACACACTGCAGCAACACGGAACTACGCCCGGAAGAAGAAGAATACCTCTTCCAGGTTTTTAAGCATAATGGATATCCAAAGAATTGGGTCAGAAATTGCCTACATGAACAACATCAGAAAGAGACTACACGCCCCGACACACTCATCACACTAGCCTATATCAGAAACACATCAGAACTCACCACAAGACTCCTACGACCGCTGGACATCAGAGTGGCCACACAAGCCCACGTCAACCCTACGACAACTGCTCACCCGAACTAAGGACCCACTCCCCGCCATGGACAGGACCAGTGTCATCTACAAGATTCCCTGCAGAGACTGCAAGAAACACTACATCGGACAAACAGGAAGGAAAGTAACAACAAGAGTACATGAACACCAACTGGCCACAAAAAGACACGACCAATACTCACTCATCTCAATCCACATGGACAAGGAGAACCACCATTTCGACTGGGACAACACCAAGATCCTGGGACAGGCTGGCTGAGACTGGCACGAGAATTCCTAGAAGCATGGCACTCCACGAAGCATGCTATTAATAAACACATTGAACTCAACCCCATATACATTCCGCTACAAAGGAAAACTGGAACTGAGGCAATCCATCTCAATGGACCCCAGAGTTTAAAAACCAGGCAGGAAAACACACCGACGCTTCATCGGAGGCTGCACTGAAGCTGTTACCAAGCATGGTAACAAAATGTCTGCGAAACAAAAAACCAGCTCGGCAAGCCAACCAACCTCAACAGGTACATAAGATGCTAAAGATCTGTACAGAGACGAAATGGCTTTATTGAGCTTTATCCTGAGCAACTCAGTGATGCAGGACTCAGAAATCTAAGGGCTGTTCTCAGAGACACACACACAGAAAAACATTTATTGCTGCTAGAGGACTATCAACTTGATAAAAGACATTTTTATTAGAGTCATAGAGTCATACAGCACAGAAACAGACCCTTCATTTCAACTCATCCACGTGACCAAGTTTCCCAAACTAAATTAATCTATATCCTTCTAAACCTTTCCTATTCATGTACCTGTCCATATGTCTTTTAAATGTTGTAACTGCTCCTGCATCTACCACTTCCTGTGGCTGTTCATTCCATATATGAACCACCCTAAATGTGAAGATGTTACCCCTTAGGTCCCTTTTAAATCTTTACTTCAAACTTGCTGGTCTTCCAATGCAAAGAGTTGTCCTTAACCAGGTTTTGCACACTGGCACATTCCAAAAGTCCAGGACTACATGTTGAAGGATGCACCGAAGCTTGGCTCAGCTGCGATTGAGGTGCAAAATGGAAAGGCCACTGTGTAAAGGCCTTTGAGCTATAATGTTCTGAGAATCTGATGACTCATGGAATGCTTGGGTTGTATGCTTGTCACTGGTGTAAAGACTTTTTTTTATTTTTCCGTGTTTTAACTAATGATTGAAATGAGAAAAGAACTGTTTTGAAAGATAACTGGATGTTTTTGAATGCAATGACTCGATACGTACTGAAGGCACTGCCCCAAAGTCTAGTTCAAACAGTAGTAGGAGAAGGTGCAGACTAGCTGGAACCAAGGATTTGTATAAATGGAGATTCAGCTGGCATCAGCTATGTGATTGGTTTGTGGATTAGTGATCAATTATTGATGATAAAGGCCTTCTGAATGCCAAAAACTAAGTGATTGGTTCTCAAATAACTGAATAGGTTGGGGCAGTGAACAATTTAGGGAAAAGCCATCAACCTCCACCAGCTCTTTCTGTTCTCTGCAGTTAAGCCTGCAGAAGTTTAACCTTGAAGAAAACCAGTTTATTTTTCCATTCAGTGGTTGCTGTAATCTGTAATTTTAAATATCTTCTAGTTATTCATACAACGTGGGTGTTACTAACTGGGCACGCTCGTCCCTAATTTCCCAGACAGCAGTTAACAATCAATCATAATTCAATGGATCTGGAGTCACATGTAGGCTAGACTAGGTGAGAATGACTCATTTCCTTCCCTAAAGGAGATTAGAGAACCAGATTGGTCTTTAATGACAATAGATAATGTTTACATGGTCATCATTAGGGTTGCTCTTTACAGTCAAACAGCATGGAAGCAGACTCTTTGGTCCAACCAATCCATGCCGAACATAAACCCAAACTAAATTAGTCCCAACTGCCTGTTCCTGGCCCATATCCCTCCAAACGTTTCCTATTCATGTACTTATCCAAGTGTCTTTTAAATGTTGCAATTGTACCCACATCCACTATATCTCAGGAAGTTTATTCCACACCCTGTGGGTAAAAAATTTGCCCCAAAGTCTTTTTTAAATCTCTCTCATCTCACCTTAAAAATGTGCCCTCTAGGGCAGCATGGTGGCTCAGTGATAAGCACTGCTACCTCACAGTACCAGGGACCCAGGTTTGATTCCATCCTTGGGCAACTGTCTGCTTGGATTTCCTCTGGGTGCTCTGGTTTCCTCCCACAGTCCAAAGATGTGCAGGTTAGGTGGATTGGCCATGGGAAATGCAGAGTTATAGGGATAGGGATAGGGATACGGATAGGGTGGCGGGGTGGGTCTGGGTGGGATGCTCTTCAGAGTGTCAGTGCGGACTCAATGGGCTGAATAGCCTGCATCCACATGGTAGGGATTCTATAATTCTTGAAATCCCCCATCCTAGGGAAAAGACAACTACCATTAACTCTATCTATACCCCTCATTATTTTATAAACTTCTTTTATTCCAGAGTTTTTAAAATTGAATTCAACTCTTTATCATGTGCAATGGTGGGATTTGAACCAATGTCACCAGAAAATTAGCCTGAGGTTCTGTATTGATAGCCTAATGATATTACCACTGTGCCTTAGCCTCTCCTAAATAACTAGTAAGTAATTCATAGATCTTTTGAAAAAAGTGAACCTGTTACAGTGTGTTCTGCGAACAGTGAAAGCTTCCACAGAAGGAACACAGAGAAGCAGCAGAGATAACAAGGTGTAGAGTAGGATGAACACAGCAGGCCAAGCAGTATCAGAGGAGCAGGAAAGCTGATGTTTCAGGCCTAGACCCTTCTTCAGAAAACTATCACAGAGAAGCAGCATCCTGATTAGCACAAGAATCAACACAGTAGATCAATCAAATAACTCTCCTTTTCCCTCTGTCCATTGCACACTTTTTTTTCTGAATGTGTCTGCCTTTTTGTGTGCCTAAGAGGGAGTTTATTAGGGGGTTAGATATTTAACTAGGGTTATATGATTATAGTTAATAATTGTTCACCTGTAGCTGGAGTCTATTTACTTGCAATAAATTGTAATTATTTTTAATTACAGAAACATGATCTGTGCTTTCTGTCAACCTGGGTCTAAAAAGACAGGTAAGTTGTGGAATTCTGCATACTTCTATAAAATCTTTTCTGACATGACTCTGGGAACAGTAGAGCTTGATTTTCAGTGCATTACCCCTGTGAGGTGTAATGCAAAATGCGTAAATGTCATGTGTATTGGAATTGGATTGAGGCACTTAAACGTCTTCAAAGAAGAAAAGTTGAATTTTATTCCATCTTCCATGATATCCAATTTGAAATCTTTTGGAATTGTTTTTAGACATTTGATGAATGCAGTATATTTCAGCAGCAAAGGAAAATGCGATTTCGAAAAGGGTTGTTTTGTTGTATAGCATGCGATAATTTTCTTCGTCTGGAAGATTAATTGCTCAGATCTATACCCATCACTCTAACCATGCACCATGAGGAGAGGCAACGGCCTGGTGGTATTATTGCTGGACTGTTAATCCCAAGACCCAGATAATGTTCTGGGGTCCTAGGTTCAAATCCCACCACAACAGATGGTGAAACACAGCATTCATAGGGAAAGAAACAAGTTTCTTTTCCACAATGGAATGAACTGCCAGATGGAGGCTGGTGCAGTTACAAAATTTAAAAGGTAACTGAAATAGAAAGGTATGATGACAAATGCGATGAGGTTAATTTAGGACATTTGGTCAGCACGGACGAGTTGGACCTAAGGGTCTGTTTCCATTCTGCACATCTCGATGACTCCATAACTGAGCAGAGCTGCTGCCAGACATGCTGAGTTTCTCCATCTTTTCCGTTTTTACTATAGCCTAGGGTTGCTTACAGTTTTTTATGTTTATAGAAAGAGACTGGATGATTGGGTTTTTCCTCATGAAAAGATTGCTGGTCTTTTTACTATTAACATTTTGAAGTGATGCTGGAAGAATTCGAAGCTTGAACATAACTAATGGGAGACAATGACTTTGTTGCGGACTTCAACCCCATTGAATACTAAGCCTCCAACTTTGTGACTATGATCTCCGCGCATGCGTCCCGAAGGCAGCAGTGTGTGTGTGTGTGTCCGTCCGTCCATCAGGAAGTGATGTCAGACGCACCGGAAATAGACCGCCGGGGTTGCAGAGCGACGGTTTGCAGAGGTTTGAAGCGGAGCGGCTGGCTGGGTAAATACGGGTGGGTTCTTCTTCTGTTTACCCGACAGGAAGGATTGAATTGAACTGAACTGGACTGGACTGGAATGGAAAGGAAAGGAAACGAAACAAAACAAAACAGGGGTTGGGGGATACGGGGAAGGTGGCTGGAGCCCCGCTCGCAGCGCCGGTTGTGGCAGCAGCGCTCGGCTTTGTTTGTGAGGGGTTGCACGACTCCCCCCGCGTTGACTCCTGGCCATTTCGAACGGCCTCTGTAGTGGAAACTACAACCAAAGAAATGATGAGTGCTGCACTCGGCCTCTTATCGCCCCTGTTCGCCGCAAAATAGGTCATCATGCGTTTTCCACGTTGGTATATTTAAAAATTTGCATGCAATTTAGCCGAATTTTAAATGATGAAATAAAAACATCTATTTTTGATATGTTGTAGATTTCACCCTGAAGCATGAGTGATGCAGATAAAATTCTTCAAGCTGTCTCAGATGGAAATGCCGTCGCTGAAAGTGATGCAGACCAAATGCCTGCCGCTGAGCTCGGAATGGAGATTGCAGAAAAAGATTCAAGTGAACTCCAACATCACGACATCGGTAATGAAAGACATGTAGCCAAAAGCCCCGAAAACCAGTCGCAAATTCAAATCGAGAGTGGGCTAGATGAAGTAATGGATGAAATAGACCGTGATCAAACTCAACCGAACAGTAGACATGGTGAAGATGAGAGTAGCACAGATAAAGTCCAACCTGAAACTGAAAATGCTGGAAACAAAATAAATGATGCTGGGCACCAGGCCCTTCTTCAGGAGAACAGTGATCTGCAAGGTATAGAAGTCCAATCTTGCATTAACAGCTCGGAAAAAGATGAAACCCAGAATGATACAGGGCACGTTGAAAATGAGCCTACTGATGGAGATGAAGTTCGGTTGGAGTTAGATCAAATTAAAAATCAGTCCACCAGTGGAGAGCATGATGATGCTCCAATTGAGGTAGATCAAGTTGGAGGTCAGTTTACCAGCAGTGAACAAGATCTGACTCGGAATGAGTCAGACCAGAATCAAACTAGTAATGATAAAATAAAGAGTGGCACAAGACCAGCAAAACTTCCTAATGATGGTAGAACAGCAGCAGCTAAGACTGGCATGGGCAAAATCAAATCAAAGCTAACTGGTGGAAGAACCGGAAGAACAGGTGTACTTGCTGGAAAGAGAATTCCAGCTTGTATTGGGAGAAAGAAAAAGCTTGCCATAAAAATTTCCAGAAAAATGGGTAAAACCAGCAGTGACCTCTCACATGCTAAGAGTGCCTCAGGCCAAGCTCAGACTAAGAGTATACTTGCCAAGCCCAAATCCCAAGCAAAGAATGCTGAAAAAGGAAGTTTAAATGTTGTGGAAGCAGATAAAGTTCAGCCTCAACTGACTGATGGGAAAGAACCTTTGACTGTTGGAAACATTGCAAATGACACAAAAGAACCTGATAATGAGGCGACAGACATGTCAAATAAAGACCAGTTGCAAGCTAACACAGATGAAACATGGTCACTTGAGAGTACAGAGTTGTCTGCCAGTGGAGAGCTCCCTGAAAGTGGTGGATTTCTTCGTAGCAAAGAGGGCAAACCTGTGACTATGTTTTGGTGTGATGTAAGTATTTAAACCCTTACAAGGAGAGCTGTTTGATATTTTGCTTTATTCAGTGGTTAATATCTTGATTCGATAAACCTAAACTACCACATGTTGGATTAAAATGTTATATCTGAACTTATTTGTCAACGAAAGCAGATAATGCTGACAATGGTAAATGAATTATGAATGTTAATACTTCTAAGGGTTCTGCCAACTACTGTATACTTCCTTCGTGCATTAGAGCATTCAAAATGCATCACCTTGCATTTGTTCGATGTCAGAAGTCACGCAACACTAGGTTATAGTCCAACAGGTTTATTTGAAATCAAACAAGCTTTTGGAGCGCAACCCCTTCATTGGGTGTGTTGAGAGAGCAGAGCACACAGACCCAGAGTTTATAGACAGAGAGGTCAATAGATCATACAAATGATGTGAATGGAGTCTCAATTGGTAAGTCTCTGCGTGTGACCAGGAGTGTTAGACGGTGAATAAAGTGTCAACAGCTAAATGACCAGTGAAGCGGTGACCTATAATCTGATTTAGTGAGGCAGAGAGATAATTACAAAAAACTAAAACTAAGGTGGTGCTGGAGACAAACTAAATAGTTTAGACCAAGGGTCTAAATTGGCATTTGACTGTTATACCTATTATGTTATTCCAGTCATTTGGTTTGTCTCCAGTACCACCTTATTTTTAATTTTTTGTAATTATCTCTCTGCCTCAACCGTGGTCATGGGTTCATGTTGCACTACAGGTGACTCCACCATACTGTTGTATCTAAAATCTTCCTTACTATCCTGTTTCAACAGCATCACCTTGATAAATTATGATCTCTCTTATCTTAATTAGTTTGTACAGTTTTGAATTCGGCATGCGATTCCAGTATTTAGTTTGTCTCTGGCGCCACTTCATCCCTTCACTGGTTATTCAGTTGTTGATACTTTACTCAGCATCTAACAGTCTTTGGTCACCTGCGAGACTTATCGTCTGACAATCGACTCACCAGTTGTATGATCTTTTGATCTCTTTGCCTATAAACCCTGGATATGTGTGCTCTGCCCTTTCACTGCACCTAACGAAGGAGCTGTGCTCCGAAAGCTTGTGCGATTCAAAAAAGAAAACCAATGCATTGCACGAGAAAAAAGTCAAGTCTATTTGTATGTATATATGATTAAACTCCAGGTTAGACGTAAACAGCAAAACAAAGTTTAAACCTGTTACTCGGCAATTTTTATCACAGGTACTCAGTCCTAACAAAGTGGGTCTCCTGTCCTAACTCTTCAATTTCTTACTCCACTGACACTTTCCAGGTTTGATGTCTTAGAGATGCCTTTCCAGTTCTGATAACATAACGTCTTTGATTCTGAAAGCTTGAAAACTTATACGTAGACTGCCTCAGCTAGGCAACTTCACAATCTAAAACCCTCATATTGGGGTGAAATTGTTCTGAACTGAACAACTTAATTCTTCAGAACTGAACTGAAAAAGTAATAGTGCCTGGTCTGTTTTCTTTGTAGGTCATTAAAAGTTCAACTTTTGTAAAGACTTAGTAATTTAGCACCATAGAGATCCTATGAGGCACTAACTAAGCCACATGTTTCTTGGAAATATATCTAGAACAGTTTTCCAAATGACTTTCCAACATCTTTTAAAATAATTTACTTCACAGAATCAGATGCCAATGGGCTTTGGATTATGTAAAAAAATTCAAAATACCAAATCAACATGTATAATATACCTTTAAACCAAGTAACCATAGAATTAGAACAGATTTATAATCCTCTAATTTTCCTGTGTAATTATTATGCTTAAGTGAGTCAAAACCCTCCAAAATTTAAACTCTAAGGCATTCTTTTGTAGGATTTCAGGTGCAGGATAATTTGCCCCAAGAAAATTTTAATTTCCCAGGGAATTCTTGTGTTTTGGATTTCCACGTTGTCCTGATGTGCAACCACAGTGTACCTTCCAGAAGCTACTATCTGATGTTTGGAATTATTGAACCAACAATGAAGAATGTCAAAAACTTCGAAGTCCTGGTATAAACAAATATCCAATAATCTTGTTTGAATGTTAACTGTTGTGATAGAATTACATTGTTACATATACTAATTCATTTTACGGCTTTGATGCTCATTTATAGATACTGTAGAAGTGATTGAGTCGTGTAACTCTTTTTAAAGAAAATCTTGATCTAAAGCATTATATTTGTTACATGTTTCTAAATTTAATTTTTTCTAAGTTCCTCTTTAAACTGAGTCATATATGAAGAATGAAATAAGTCCATCCTATCTTGGACTCCTTGCATGATGCAGTGTTAAGTCAAGGGAGTTTGAAACATGCAACTATACTGCAGAATTCATAATCGAAAGTTATCTATGTATCTTTATAAACTGAATATAATTGGAGTCAACTGTTTTGTACGGTTTAGTTTGAAGTGAAGTTGCAACTATTTCAAAGCCTTGACATGGTCGATCATTGTCCTTGATCAGACTGCTAACTGTATAAACCAAATATGAATCAGTGAAAATTAACAAGTATGGAAGAAGTTAAAAGGCCAGCTAGCCCATTGAACCTATCCTATACTGTCACAGGAAATATGTAGTTACTCATTGAGCCAAGGATGAAACTTCCCTTCAGCTTTTATTTGAAATTGGAACTCAGAAACTCTAAGCTTGATTTGCTTTTTCCAAAAAAAAGATTCTGTCAACTAAGTGCTATCTAAATGTTAGGTTGTTGCACCCCACTGCCTCTGGTACAAAATCAGAATGAATCAGTGCAGTTTGTCTCTATTTCCCACTTTTTCTTCATAATTTGGCTTTGTGTATTTTAGTTTTAACTTACAATCTGAGTTTAAATCTTTTGCCTTTCAGTTAATTTTTTTTGAACACTAACCTTTTAAACTGAATATAATTGGGATCAACTGTTTTGTACAGTTTAGTTTGAAGTTGCAACTATTCAAAGCCTAATAGTACTGTTGAGATTTTTTTTTATTTTAAAGATGGTCTATTTGTAAAAGTTTTATAATCTAATGATATTTTCATGCATAAAGGTTTAATTTTATATTAATTTATCATATAAATTTACCATTGTGTTTCAAAAAGTCTATTTTTATTCTAGATTTGCAAGGTAGTTTGTACATCTGCTCTGAATCTCCAGATGCATTTCCTTGGTTTTAAACACAAAAAGGTATGAAGTTTCAGTGACTTTCATTAAACAGTGCCATCTCTTTTAAAATAATGAGAACTTTGTTCCTAAGTTTCAGCATTAAATGTGCTCTTAGAAAATGTTAGTTCATCACTAATGTTACATTTTCAGATACAGTGAAACCTTGATTGTCCACATGGTAATTGTCTGTTTTCTTGATCATTTGTAAGAATCATGATGGGAGTTTATATTTGATAAACTTAGGTCAGAGCACCATTGAATGTTGGGCTACCCGTAAATCTATTAAAAATGGACATCTCATTTGGGTACACAGGTCATGTTCTTGGATTTAAATTAGTACAAAGTAAACCTGTTGATAGCAAATATCTGATTTTGGTTTTTCCAGATTGTAATAATTTAGTCACCTTATTTTGAAAGTCTTCATTGTTTTGAAGAAACTTTACAGCAATGAAGTGATTTTACTGATGTGTGTGAATATAAATCAAACTTTTCCAATGTAATGACAAATGAGATGATCAACTAACAGTTGCCAGTATTTTGTAGAATAGTCGGAGTTAAAAAAAATTGAAGTGCTTGGGACTCTGATCTGGCAGGTTCTGTTATCCAGCAGTGAATTTCCCCTCTGTGTTTATGGGCATGATTAAGGTTTCATTGTCCTTGATGTGCCATACATTTCTATAAATTGAATGATTCTTGCATTTTGCTATAGTCACGTTAACTGAATTTATTCTGAATATATTACTCTAAATTTCCTAGTTTTGTTGTTTACTTTAGGAATTCTTCAGACCAAGGGTTTTTTTTGGTGTTTATACAGTCCTGAGACTAAGATGACTGGTACACAATTACAACAGAGAGAGAGATCTTTTTAAATTCTTGGAGACAAAACTGTGCAACAAAAGTTAACATCTTGAAAAAAATAATTGATTTGTGTCATTTCTAAGTGGCTGCTACTGCTTGATATCCTAGACAGACCAGCACGTAGGCTTACAGTGAGGCATGTTCAGCTACTTTGAAACTCAGGATTGACAAAAATTCCAAACAATTATTTGGCAGTACTGCGCATTGATCTATGCTGAATTTTGGAAAGAGTTTTTGAACATTTAGAAATGTGGCTCAGGTTTGAGAATTTAGCTTCCTTTTGAAGAAGTATTCCATTGATGACTCACCTCTACGATACAAATTGAAAGAGAATACTGCACTTTTAAAATCTTCAATCATAAAATCGTAAATACATCTAGTTGATTAAAAACTGAGTGATTGCAACACATACTGAATTTTCTTTCTCTTTGAGTTTATTTTACTATGTAACCATAACGGGTGTGTGTTATATAAGTTGTTGGCCTTTATATGCTTGTGACAGGATTAGTGCACTTTTTTGATTTACATTACAGCCAAGTCCAAATCTCATTGAATCCATAGAACCTATGTTCATTTCCTAAATCAGATGAATTATGTTGTTGTAATTCAGATGATTTGCAGATAAATTATTATGGGGCTAAAATTTTGCCACTGTTTTGGCTGTTATTAACTTCAGATTTTTAATGTAAAGTTTCTTTAATTGTTGTTAGCTAGTTGACTCAAAGTAACTTCTGACTCTACACACAAGTGGAATAGTCCATTATTTTGATCTCCAGATGTTCTTCTAAAGCATTTAGAACATCATTCAACAGTCCTTTAATTGTTTTTTTGCTGATTTGCATAAGGTAGTTACATTTAATTGAATGATGTCACTAAGAATTTCTTGGAAGTATGTTTCAAGACTAGAACCTAACTTTCAAGTTTAGATGATTGTAGCTCTTTCTTTAACTCTATGTTCTTCAACTTGAAAAAAAAATTACAGTTTTGTAATGTGCTGGACTTCAACCATCAAAATATGTTTTATGCATTTCATTGCCATGAAGAATGGCCATTTCACTGAAGTGTGTTTTGGTAGAAGCACCATCTATATCACGTCTTAAATTGATAGGCGTGAAGAAATTGGATCACGGTTTCCAGAAAGCAACGGGACACCCACATTTAAACCCCATTCCTGACAGATACTTGCACTCAGACTTCCATACACAGCTTCCTGTCTTCGTTGAATTCTCAGTTGAAAGAGTGAGAACCTGCTGAAAGTTTTTTTTCCTGCATCCTTGATCTGCCTTTTAGTTGGTAGTCAAGGAGCAGTGATAAAAACATTGTGAAGATCTTCATGGGTACACCCCTTCCAACAACAGTGCATATTATGGACTTTGTAGGGAGGGAGAAAAGAAGATGAACCACTTGACTGTCTTCAACAAATAGAAGACTGGATTTTCCTTGATGTACATCAACCGCCTGTCTCAGCAGCCCTAATTATTAATGAGAGGTAATTAATATGAGAGGATGACCTGGGTTGCTGAGCTACAAAACATAGTTGGCTGGGCTCTGAATTTTTTGCATCCTTGACCTCATTCAGTAGACTAAAATAAACTGATACAGAAAATCGTTAAAACCCTGAATTGTATACCTTGGTGGAGCAATATTGAGGTTTTCCAGTGGAAGATGTGTTTTAGAGCTCGCATATTAGTACACATATAAAAATATTGCGGTGTAGATTGCAGTTTTTGATAGTTACTGCAGAAAATAACTTGTTTATTTTAGAATTTATCCGGATTTCACACCATGAAATCTATTACCCGGGTGGCTGTATGAACTTTATATTAAGTATTTTGAATGAAATGTTAAAGTTATCACTCTACTATTATTACAAAACAACTGTGAACATGAGCTATTTTTCTCATCAGAGCAGTTGAATCCTATACAGTTGTAAATGTCCATGGCTATTCTAAGGAATTGGATCTGTGGCCAATTTAATCCTCCTGTGCAATCTTGCATTTTTCAAGAACAGCCAAAGGGTTACCTTATTTTAAGCAAACCGTGAAATGTGGCCTTCAGAACAAAATTTGCCTTAATACATTTTAATGAAATGTTTCAGTTTTTATGTCCCAACAGAAACAATCTCGCTAACTTTTTCTGTTCCTTTTCCTGGTTGATTCTCTCCAAACATCATTATGGCAGATTGAAGCAGCTTTAAAATGGAATGGTAAGTATTTCAGGATTCCTTGTGAATCTGTTCCCATCTCTACAGATGTTACTACATGTAAATTCTTCATGCTGTTTTGATGTTTAATTTCCACTGTAGTGCTTATTCAAACTATGAACATGCATAACTTTTGTTTCGATAGTTCTGAGAATACTTTTTGATTTATGCTTGGCAACAATCAAAAGTGCAGTAATTAGGACATCGAGATTTTCTTGCATTTGACTGAAAGATTGCACCAAATTTAATTTTCCAAAAGAATCTTGGTCTTTTTTGTGAGGACTTTAAATTTGCAATCTTCCATGCAAAGTCTATATTAATCAAGATGTAAAGCTATGTTGCCATGAGTAGTTTTAACATTTCAAGAATTTAAAATTAATATTGACTTGCAGTTGCATTAAAAAGGGCAGGTTTTTAAACTTTCTCAATTGAAATTTTTGTTTCTCTATTCCAAAATTGATGGAAATTTCTATGACAAATGTACAGTGGCAACTTATAAGATTGTTCATTATTGTTTAATTTCTGAAGATAAATATAAATTAATCAGTTTTGTCATTATAATTGCTGAAATGTTATTGTTGGCTTCAAAATTAATACAGTTCTCAAAAGTGTCATCAATGTAACTTGTAACTGACTAGCATTACCAAATACATTTTTTTAAAGAAACAAGGCCAGGTTTAACTCTGACAGGTGCTGGTTAACAGAATATGATTTATTACTTCTGAAAGGATTCATAAAATGATGAATCTGATGCTAATCAATATGGATATTTTCATGGTGGAGCTATTCAGATGACTACCCTCCTTGGAGTTAGGAGATGGTATGGTGGCATGACACTGAGTGGGGTCCAGGATTGTGACTTCAGATGACTCATCAGACAACGTTTTCTTTCCTAAACTCTGAAACTAAACCCAGCTGTCTCATCTACTCTCACTCCTGATGCACCAAAGCTAATCAAACAAACTCCAATATATCAATTACTAGTGCCTTGTATTGTTTGGAGTTGGGTTTTGATGGCCAAGCTCATCTTGTATCCGTCAACTGTCTTAGGTAAAGAACTGCAGCGGCATCCAAACTGAAGTGGGTGTTCCATCAATGGCGAGCACAAATGTTGACTTCATGTGGTTGAAGCTAAACTTATTTGGGTTTCTATGGTGAACTAAACAATTAAGAAGCCTAAAATATCAATTCAGGTTATCTTGGTTTCACCGAAGTGGAATTCCCTTTGTGAGGCATCATCTTGAGGAGTTTTGGATGCAATATCATGCTTGGGATAGCTTAGAACTGTCTAAGCTGTTACCACTGGTACTGCATCCAATACCTTCCCTCGAAGATCAGAGCACAAGGGAATATATTGGTGCTTTTTAATGAAAGATGATCACGCCTTCAACTTCTGCAGCAAAAGTTATGCAAGCATAAACAGCATCGTCATCTAATGGCATCAGTATCGTAATTGGGCACAATTTCCAGTACCTTCATTAATTGTTTAATGAAGTAATGTGCCTGAAGAAGTGGATATGAACTCCTGCAACTCATGGTGAATTGTGCTTCGAACTGTGTTGCCTTAGAAGGAGTTCCTGACACCAACTCAGCGTCTATCCAGGGCTTGAACTCCTCTTGTCAGTAGTTTAATAACCACTTATTGAGGGAAGGGACACGCGGCGGTAAACATTATCTCTCAGACAGTGCTTCAGAATGTCATGTCTGGTGATGAGGGATTGGAATCTAGTCAATCTTTTATGGTAGACTATGTAACCAATCCTTGAATCAGGAAGATTTACAGCACAATAGATGACTCACTAGACAGCCTGGCACATTGAAGACACTTGGAGGAATAAAATTGGGGCCTATGACTTTTCACATTCATTTCCAGGGAGCTCTGCAAATCAGTGCCCACATTGTTGAGCACTCGCTGATGTGGACAACAAGCAACAAGCTTACCAGAACTTGTGGTAAACTGTGAAGGGTTAGCTGTTTTTGTATGAGTAATACTGTTGCACACTCAGGAGGTTTTAAACTTGGTTTTACGAACCCATGTCTAATTCGTCTTCCTGTAATAGGTGAATTGTAACCATTTGGAGAGAGTTGTACTTAATATCAGGCAAACTGTATTTCTTCTTGCGGTAGTTTCTTGGTTTGGAAGCCCCTATGTGTGGTGACTGATTCTGCGTGATCCAGTGTCTGGCTGATCAAAAATGAAAAGGTATTAAGTTTTGCACAGGTTTTAGACCTGACAAAGATCTTGTCAGAATCTTTACAAAGCTTGTGCTGACTTAAGCACATCAAGTATGCTGTGTGTGGTCTATTAATAATTTTCTTTTTACTCCTTCCTCCCAGCTACCAACTAGGCCTGCTTTTCTTTTCGGGGGTGAGCGGGGTGGGGGAGTGAGTGAGCGAGCAGGATATTTTTCAAATAATTTTCCTTATTTTAAGGTACTGTAAATATTGGCTGTTAAATACCCTTGTAATCTGAAAAGTTGCACGCTGAAAAATAACGACAAATTTACCAAAAAAAAAACAAAAAATCGCAGAAGCTGGAAATCTGAAACAAAAGCAGAAATGGCATGACAAACTCAGAAGGTCTGGCAACACCTGTAGCTAACAGGTCATTGACCTTGAAACATTAACTCTACAGATCTCTCTACAGATGCTGTTAGACCTCAGTTTTTATAGTACTTTGTTTTTGTTCAAGTTTACCCAATTTACTTACCTTTTAAAATTAGAATCCTTCACCCTTTTTTTTTTGTAAAGGAGCTTTGTATTAGAGGCTAGAAATTTTGGAAGACAGATGAAGGTCATAAATTGCTACAGCTCTTGAGTTAGTCCAGGACAGAATTGTTATGATAATAAACTTAAGATGAAGAATTTAGATGATGTAACACTTTGATTTGAAGACACTTTTTTGAAATTGCCTTCCCAATGCAGCAATGACTTAATTTTGTCTCTTGCTTTTGAAAAGTCATAATATGTTGCTGATCAATACAAGTACAGATATGATGTTCAAACGTAACAGCAAATCAATATGTATAAGATTCTTAGATTCATTTTAACAAATGTGCTTACAAAGGTAAAATCAAGATAGCAGGATGTGACTATTCTCTTACAGAACAGAATAAGCCATAAACAAAAACAGAAATTGCTGGAAAAGCTGAGCCGGTCTGGCAGCGTCTGTGAAGAGAAATCAGAGTTAAGATTTCAGGTCAGATGACCCTTCCTTTGATCTGAGCAAGGGTCACCAGACCTGAAACGTTAACTCTGATTTCTCTTCTTAGATGCTGCCAGACCTGCTGAGCTTTTCCATCAATTTCTGTTTTTGTTTCTGATTTATACAGCATCTGCAATTCTTTCAGTTTTTAGAATAGGCATTTGGGCATTGCTGGCTAGGCTAGCATTTATTGTCTATCCCTGTCTGCCCAGTGGGAAGTTATGAGTCAATCCCATTGTTGTGGGTATGGAGTCACATTTAGGCTAGACCAGGTAAGGAAGGCAGTTTTTTCCCTGAGGGGCATTAGTGAACCAGATGGGTTTTTATGACTATTGGCAATAGTTACGTGGTTGCCCTGAGGCTAGCTTTTTTTTTTCCTTATTCCAGATTTTTATTGAATTCAAATTCCATCATTTTCCATGGTGGAACCCATGTTCCCAATGGGGTTCTGGGTTACTGGTCAAGAGACATTCAGTGCCCCACCACCTCCCCCTTTGCTAAGGGTATTTGGAAAGAATCGGAAATAGTAGAATTCATCAGTATCCTGAATTTTCAACACAAGAAAAGCATATATTTCCTAGATACTACAAATTAGCACAAGACAACAGGCATAAGTGAGCAAAGGATCTTTTCAAAGTAACTGCATACTTACCCTAAAAAAACTATTGCCCCAAATATACGTACTGCAAGCTGGTGATGTTTTTATTATATGTTCACAAAATTGAATAGTTTAAACAAGCAGTTACTACCCAATTTTTTTTAAACTTCATTTTGGTTTTCATTTTCAATTTGACAGCCAATACAATAGTGTCCACTGCAGTCTTCTCCATAGTATTGCTCCTGAACGTGAGCCTTTAAGCTCAAGATATCGCAGTCATTTGAAAGTCATTCATTACTTCAGTGATTTCCCATTTTTTGTACTTTTCTAGTTCTTTTTACAGGTAGTTCCTTTGTTGACAGGTTTGAAATACCCCCATATTCCTTGCAACCTCTTTCTTTCTTCTCTGGCCTCCATAGCCTCTTTGTGCTCTCTCATTTTCCTAAACCCTAATGGAATCTCTGATTCTCGCCGCTGCTTCTAGAATCAGCAGGCAGATGGCTGCCTGAACAAAGAGGTGGGTGTCTACCTCCATTCCTGGTCTAAACTAAAAATCTGCTACTGACTCTGGCTCTACTCGGCAAACCGGCAACTGGTTCCTGATCCTGGCCCTTGGCCCCTTGCTCACGGATCAGTATGGTTTACCCAAAGTTTAGTCACAAGTTTAGGAATGTTCAGCAAAGAGAATTTTATATGCCTATATTTTTGTTACTTTAAGGATTTATTAGTGTTAACATCTAAAGTTATTTATGTTGTTAGGTAACTTGTGGGATTTTGGATTTTATCTGCAAAAATGCTATGGTTGTAAGAAACTTTCTGATACCTATTTCTAGTTATTTTGGGAGATCTGTTGTCGCTACTTATTGATGTCTTGAGGCTGTAAGTAATATATGTCTTATAATCAAACATACTGATACATGCATAAATTTCTCAGACTCCATGTCAAATGCATAGAAATTTTTAATATGTTTGGAAAACATAATACCAGTGTTCTAATAATTGAGTGTGGTCATCTAATGAGTAACCGCACCATACAGACTGAAGGAGATATTAGTGGTGGTTAGAGGTTTAGGTACAGGCCTACAGTGTGGAAGGGGGTTGGATGAATTTGGGAAGGAAATTCAAGTATGAGGTATGATGCTATAGATACAAAGATGGGTGTATAATGAGCTTGACTTAGGAATGGAGGATTTGCAAAACTCTGAAGGGTGGCATTGTTTAACATTGAAAGATGTTATAGAGTAGAGATCAGATCATGGGGAAATTCAAATATAAGAGTGAATATTTTAAATTTGAGGGATTGTGATTCTCGAGGGCAACAGGGGTGGGCAATAAATGCTGGCTCAGCCAGTGATGTACATCCCATGAGTGAATTTTAAAAAAAGCTGGAGTAAATAATCCAGAGATAGTAAGAACTGCAGATGCTGGAGTCAGAGATAACAGTGTGGAGCTGGAGGAACACAGCAGGCCAGGCAGCATCAAAGGAGCAGGAATGTTGACGTTTTGGGTCGGGACCCTTCTTCAGAAGTAAAGAGAGGTGGGTATTCTGATTGCAGAATTGCAGCAGGATTTTGGGTGAGTTGATGTTTATAGTCCTTAGCTGTTGGTTGTGAATTTGGCTGGGAGAACATTTTTGGAGGTGACAGACGTAAGTGATTGAAGGTTTCAGTGGAGGAAAGGCAGAGACAAATAACAGTATGGATGTTAAAATGGGTAGCCTGTTGGGTGCTGCAATATTGGATTGGATACTTAGTTGTGGATTATTTGAGATATTGAGGTGGGGATGATGGAAATCACGAAATAATTTGGTTGGGCTCTGATCATGGTTTTGGATTTAAGGACATCTAAAATCAATGTGAAAAATTGGTTGTTCAAATCAGCATGTGTTTTCTTATTAAACTACAGGGGATTTATGCATAGCACACTGCCACAAGAAGCAAGAAATTAAGGACTTGATTATCCTGCTGTTCTTTGAATTGAGATCCTACATGTACCTGAGAGGACAAGCGGAGCCTTAAATAACATCTTAATCGAAAGACCATTCACCATTCTTTAGAATGCATTTGTGTGTCTGCCTGGATTGTGTGTGCAAGTCTGTATTGTCGCTTGCACTCACGTGTGGCAGGTATAGACAACTGGGATCAAGGGCATTATTAAAGGAGAAATCAGGACGGCAAAAATGGATAATCCAAAGAGATTTTACAAGTATATTAAGGGCAAAAGAGCAATTAGGGCCCCTTAAAGATCAACAAGGTCATTGTGTGTGGAACCACTGGAAATGGGAGAGATACTAAATTTAATATTTTGCTTCACTGTTTAATGTGGAGAAAGACATGGAAGCTAGTGAACTCGGAAATAAATACTAATGTCTTGATAACAGTTCATATTACTAAAGAGGAGATGCTGGAGGTTTAAAATGCATAAAGGTAAATAAATCTCTGGGACCTGATCAAGTGTATCCTAGGACATTGTAGTAGGATAAGGAAGCAGTTGCGGGGTCCCGAGCAGAGATATTTGTAACATCGACAGCCATGGGTGAGGTGCTGGAAGACTAGAGGATGGCTAGTGTTGTGCTTTTATTTAAGAGGGGCTATAAAGAGAAGCCTGGGAACTATAGACCAGTGAGTCTGATGTCAGTGGTAGATAAGTAGTTGGGGAGTTTGAGAGACAAGATTTGCATGCATTTGGAGAGGCAAGGACTGATTAGGGATAGTCAGCATGGTTTTATGTGTGGGTAATTGTCTCTCAAACTTGACTGAGTTTGAGATGTGATCAAGAAGATAGATGAGGGCAGAGTAGTAGATGTCTACATGGACTTTAGTAAGGCCTTTGACAAGATTCTGCATGGTATACTGGTTAGTAAAGTTAGATCGTATGGGATTCGGGGAGGGCTTACAAATTGGATTCAAAATTGACTTGACAGTAGGAGACAGAGGGTGGTGGGGGTTTGTTTCTCTGACTGGAGGCCTGTGACAGGCAGTCTTCCTGCAGCATTTGGTGCTTCGTCCACTATTGTTTGTCATTTATATAAACAATTCGGATGAGAATACAGGAAGCGTGGTTAGTAAGTTTGCAGATTACACCAAAATTGGTGGTAGACAGTGAGGAAGGTTATCTACAATTACAAAGGGATATTGATCAGTTGGGCCAATGGGCCAAGAAGTGGCATATGGAGTTTAATTTAGATAAATGTGAAGTGTTGCATTTTGGTAAGGTTAACAAGGGCAGTTAATGGTAGGGCCCTGGGGGGGGTTGCAGAACAGAAACACTTAGAGGTTCAGATACATAGTTCATTGAAAGTTGCGTCACAGTAGGTAGACAGAGTTTTAAAGAAGGCATTTAGCATGCTTGCCTTCATTGCTCAGACCATTGAGATGTCCTCTTGTGGTTGTACAGGACGTTGGTGAGGCCACTTTTGGAGTACTATGTACGGTTCTGGTTGCCTTGCTGTGGGAAGGATATTATTAAATTGGAGAGGATGCAGAAAAGATTTACAATGATGTCACTGTGACTGGAGAGTTTGAATTATAAGGAAAGGCTGGATAAGCTGAGACGTTCTTCACTGGAGTGTACAAGGTTGAGGGTGACCTTAAGAAGGTTTTATAAAATCATTAGGGGCATAGATAAGGTGAATAGCAAGGGTCTTTTCCGTTGGGTAGGAGAGTTCAAAACTAGAGGGCATAATTTTAAGTTGAGGAGAGAAAGATTTAAAAGGGACCTAAGGGCAGCATTTTCACACAGGGTGGTTCGTATATGGAATGAACTGCCAGAGAAAGTGGTAGATGCAGATACAGTTATAACATTTAAAGGACATTTGGACAACTGCATGAATAGGAAAGTTTTAGACTGATATGTGACTAGTTTGGGAAACTTGGTCAGCATGGACAGTTTGGACCGAAGGGTCTGTTTCTGTGCAGTATGACACTATGACTCTAAATGTTAAGTCAAAGTGTGTTGCCACTGAACCAAGCCTAAGGTGAACAGGAAAATGGTGATCTCGGAGATGAAAGACAAAGGAAATTGCTCAATGCATGGTTTGAGGCAGGAGAGTCGGAAAATTGTTTCATACAGGATAGGGCCAGAAATTATGTGGTATTTAAGGGAGATGAGGGAATGGAAAAAGGCTAAGGTTTTCAGAGAAGGAAGGGCCATGGGAATTGTATGGGTGAAGAAAGACCCTGGTGTATCTTGGTGATGAAAGCCATGCTCCCAATATATTGGATTAAGCAGAACAAATCCAGGTTGGCAACAAGATGTCACTACAGCCAAATAAAGTATATAAGTTCTATAAATTTTATAAGTATACTAAAAATGGTGATTACCAGGGAAAGAGTGGGGCCTATTACAGTCCAAAGGGCAATCTATGTGTGGAGCAAGTGGATGTGGGAAAATTTTTTAAATGACTATTTTCCAACTGTATTCAGGGGAGAGAAACATTGTAACTGGAGATTTTAGTTGGGATGGTGAGGTTATGGAACATGTTAAAATTAATAAGAGAGATGTACTAAATGTTTTAGCAGGTATAAAGATGCATAAATTACCAGAGCCTGATAAAGATGATCCCAGGTTGCTATGGGAGGCAAGAGAGGAGTTTTCTCGGGCCCTGGCGGATATATTTAATAATATGCTGGCCATAGGTGAAGTGCTGGATGACTAGATGATAGCTAATGTGGTTCCTTTGTTCAAGACGGACAACAGGAATAGGCAAGTAATTACAGACCAGTGATGGTAGGAACTGCCGATGCTGGAGAATCTGAGATAACATGGTGTAGAGCTGGATGAACACAGCAGGCCAAGCAGCATCAGAGGAGCAGGAAAGCTGACGTTTCGGGTCGAGACCCTTCTTCAGAAATGGGGGAGGGGAAGGGGATTCTGAAATAAATAGGGAGAGAGGGGGAGGCGGATAGAAGATGGATAAAGGAGAAGATAGGTGGAGAGGAGACAGACAGGTCAAAGAGGTGGGGTTGGAGCCAGTAAAGGTGAATGTAGGTAGGGAATTAGGGAGGGGATAGGTCGGTCCAGGGAGGACGGACAGGTCAAGGAGGCGGGATGAGGTTAGTGGGTAGGAGATGGGGGTGGGACTTGAGGTGGGAGGAATGGTTAGGGAGGCGGGGACGAGCTGGGCTGGTTTTGGGATGCCGTCAGGGGAGGGGAGATTTTGAAGCTTGTGAAGTCCACATTGATACCCTTGGGCTGCAGGGTTCCCAAGCGAAATATGAGATGCTGTTCCTGCAGCTTTCGGGTGGCATCGTTGTGGCAATGCAGGAGGCCCAGGATGGACATGTCGTCCAAAGAGTTGGAGGGGGAGTTGAAATGATTCGCGACTGGGAGGTGTAGTTGTTTGTTGCGAACTGAGCGTAGGTGTTCCGCAAAGCGGTCCCCAAGCCTCCGCTTCGTTTCCCCGATGTAGAGGAGGCCACAACGGGAACAGCGGATACAGTATACCACATTAACAGATGTGCAGCTGAACATCTGTTTGGAAGGTCTTCTTAGGGCCTGGGATGGTGGTAAGGGGGGAGGTGTAGGGGCAGGTGTAGCACTTGCTCCAGTTGCAGGGAAAAGTGCCGGAGGTCGTGGGGCTGGAGGGGAGTGTGGAGTGGACAAGGGAGTCACGGAGAGAGTGGTCCCTCCGGAAAGCAGGTAAGGGTGGGGAGGGAAAAATGTCTTTGGTAGTGGGGTCAGATTGCAGATGGCGGAAGTGTCGGAGGATGATGCTTTGGATTCAAGCTTCAAAATCTCCCCTCCCCCGACCGCATCCCAAAACCAGCCCAGCTCGTCCCCGCCTCCCTAACCATTCCTCCCACCTCAAGCCCACCCCCATCTCCTACCCACTAACCTCATCCCGCCTCCTTGACCTGTCTGTCCTCCCTGGACCGACCTATCCCGTCCCTAACTCCCCACCTACATTCACCTTTACTGGCTCCAACCCCGCCTCTTTGACCTGTCTGTCTCCTCTCCACCTATCTTCTCCTTTATCCATCTTCTATCCGCCTCCCCCCTCTCCCTATTTATTTCAGAATCCCCTTCCCCACCCCCATTTCTGAAGAAGGGTCTCGACCCGAAACGTCAGCTTTCCTGCTCCTCTGATGCTGCTTGGCCTGCTGTGTTCATCCAGCTCTACACAGTGTTATCTCTAATTACAGACCAGTTACTGACATCAGTGGGAGGGAAACTATTGGAAAAAAATTCTGAGGGACAGTAATAATCTACATTTGGAAATGCAGAGATTGATCAGGGATAGTCAGCACAGACTTGTTAGAGGGAGCTCCTGTCTGATTAATTTAGTTGAGGTTTTTCAGAAAAGGTGACTAAATGAGGGTAACGCACTTGATGTGGTTTACATGGACTTCAGTAAGGGCCTTGACAAGATCTCACGTGGAAGGCTGGCCCAAAACCTAAGAGCCCATGGGATCCAGGGTAAGCTGGAAAACTGGATCCAAAATTGGCTTACAAATTGAAGGCAGAGATTGATGGTGGAGGGTTGTTTTGTAATTGGAAGCTTGTGACCGGTGGTGTACCGCAGGGTTCGGTGCTGGGACCCTTGTTTGTTATCTGCATGAACAACTTGGATGTGAATGTAGAAGGTTTAATTAGTAGGTTTGCAGGTGACCCAGAAATATGTGGTGTTGATAGTGAGAAAGATGGTCTCTGTCTAGACTCTGATATTGATCGGCTGGTAAATTGGGCAGAGCAATGGCAGATAGAATTTAATCCTGATAAGTATGAGGTGATGCATTTTGGGAGGCCTAATAAGGAAAGGGTATATACGATG
Organism: Rhincodon typus; assembly: GCF_021869965.1. Classification (NCBI taxonomy): domain Eukaryota; kingdom Metazoa; phylum Chordata; class Chondrichthyes; order Orectolobiformes; family Rhincodontidae; genus Rhincodon; species Rhincodon typus. The sequence continues at coordinate 66,933,555 of NC_063333.1, read as the reverse complement.
AAGGATGGGTCCCTGAGCAATGAAGGGAGCTTGGTGTACAAATGCATTAATCCCTGAAGGTATTAGCACAGATAGACAGGGGAATGAAGAAGGCATGGTTGCCTCCGTTAGATGAGACGTAGAAGATAGAAGTGGGAAGTCTTGTTTCAACTTTATGAATCATTGGTTGTGTCACAGATGGAATACAGTGGGTGATGCAGAGGCTCAGCGGCTAGCACTCCTGCCTCAGTGTCAGGGACCCAGGTTTGATTCCAGCCTCAGGTGACAGTCGCTGTGGTGTTTGATCATTCTCCCAGTGTGTGCGTAGTTTCCTCTGGGTGCTGTAGTCCAAAGGTGTGCAGGTTAGATGGATTTGCCGTGCTAAATTGCCCATAGTGTTCGGGGATGTGCAGGCTAGGTGAATTAGCAATGGGAAATGCAGAATCACAGGGAGTGGGTCTGGGTGAGATGTTTTCCGGTGAGGAGGGGGGCTTGATGAGCTGAATGGCCTGGTTCCACAATGTAGGGATTCTATGATTCTGTATCCATTTCTCGTTGCCACACTATCAGAAGAACATGGTTGCTGTGGAGATGGTGCAGAGGACATTCACCAGGATGTTGCCTGGGATGAAAAGTCTGTTATGAAGACGGACTGGAATAGAGGAGGCTGAGGGTGGGTCTGATTTGAGGTATATAAAATTTGAGGGGCACAAGCAGAGTAGATTGTGAGAGTAGATGTGTCTAAGACCATAGGGCACAAATTTAAGGTGAGGAGGAAGTGGTTTACAGGAGATCTGGTGAAATATTTCTTCACCCAGATGGTGTTAGAAATATGGAACACGCTGCCTGAGAGGATGATGGAGGCAGGTACTCTTGCAACATGTAAGAAGCATTTGGATGAGCACTTAGAATGCCAGGACATAGTAGGCTATGGACCAATTGCAAGTAAATGAGATTAGTGTAGTTTTGTTTGTTGATCAGGATAGACATGGTGACTAAAGGGCTTGTTTCTCTGTTGTATGACTGACTCTATAATCTGTTAAGGCCAGAATGTCCATACGTGATGAATGGATAAGTGGAAGTTGAATAATTGGAACTTAGACAGTTGGCAAATATCATTCATAGAATTACATTGAGACTTTCTTTTGTAATGACCCGGTGAAGTGTCTTGAGATTTTTTTTTTGCTAACTCCAGTATAAGGACAGGTTGTTGTTCAGAGGAATGGAGGAAGTTGGTGAAATAGCATCAAGCAAAGACTAAAAGCATTGAACTTCTTGGTGCATCTTTAAATATGTGATATTGTACATTGCTGTTTGAATTACAATGGCCATTTATAGCTTTTTATTTTAATATCTTTTCACACTTAGTGTCATGGTCATGATAAATAATCAAGGAACATCCATAAGATTTAGAAATGGCAGAGTTTTAAATAAAATGGATTTTTAAAATGTGTAGGAATATTTGCATTGCCATATGGCCAGTCATCTTTTCTGTGATTTACATAGTAGAATTAATGTCCAAATTTTGGATTCTAGTTAACACTGTGGAAGAAGGTACTAAAGATGAATTTTCATCCCCTACGGAGATAAGAACTGTGGAAGATCATCTCAGTAAAATGAAGATAAACAAGGCAGTACTTGGTATGTTTTTAATGTGGCGTTTATGTTTACAATTTGAGCTGAAAGTATGCTGCTTTTTGTTGTTTCACAATAAAAACCACAAATAGTCAAATATAAAAGAGGATGTATGATGCAAAACCCTTTATCTGTTCACTTCTCAATTTAGGTAAAATGTTGATTAGTCTCTCCTCGCAGGGCTTATAATTTGTTTGACATTTTTAACCAGATCAAGTAGAACTTGCTGTTTCTCAACTAATCTAGAAATTTGAAATGTGCTAAACTTTGTCTTTTGAAATCGCACAATAGGTATCCTCTTACAGAGAGTAGCTCCTAGCCAACCTTTGAGTCACCAATCAATTAACAAACAAATCAAATCTTGTTTATCATTGGGAATGTAAATAGCCTTTGACCCACTTTTTGAATCTTTGCTCCTTTATAACTGTCCTCTGATTCTACTCCCTTTATGTGTGGCTGCCAGTCACCCAGCACATTATCTTGCTTGATGGAAAAAGCGGATAATTGTTTTATATGATAAGCTAAACATTGATTTGGAGTAGGTATTAGGTAGGTACTTATCCTTAAAGTTGACAAGGCATCAGGATTTGATAAAATATATCTAAGGATACTGAAGGAAGTGAATGTGGAAATCGTTGATGCATTGGTCATAATTTTTCAATCCGAAGTATGAGAGTGGTGCCAGAGGAGTGAGGAATTCCAAATGTTGCACTCTTGTTAAATTGTGAAGATAAGCCCAACAATTTAAGGCCAGTGAATTTAACCTTGGTACTGGGGAATGTTTTAGACACAATAATTAAGGATAAAATGAACAGAAACTCAACTACTATGGATTAATTGAAGACCACAGAGATTTGTTATGAGCAAATTAAGTTTAGCTAATATAAGTTTTCATGAGTTAATGATGAAGACTGTAGTAAGGTTAACATATTGGTGTCCAAAAAACATTTGATAAAGTGTCACGTAACCTTGTAAGCAAAATTGACGGTTGTGAAATTAAAGAGCCAGCAATAGCTGGATACACTTTGGCTGAATGACAGGAAATAGTGAGTAGTGGTGAACAGTTGTCTCAGAAAGATTTAGGAGTGGCATTGCCCAGGGGTCAGTGTTAGTGATGTATATGGGATTAATAACTTATTTTAATAGCCAGGCTGCATCATCAGTGATGTTGCATGATGTGGTACTGAAACCTGACCAAAAAGTTTGAGATGTTCTTCTTAACTGTAAGATGTAGGAGCAGGAGTAGGTCATTCAGCCCCTCAAGCTTGTATACCATTCTTTAAGATTGCAGCTGATCTGACCCAGGCCTTCTCTTTTGCGCCAGATCCTCATCTCCCTCAACTTCTTGATATTTCAAAAATCTATCTAACTACCTCTTTTAAATATCTTGTGCTCCAGCCTCCAAGTCTGGGCTAGAGAACATCAGACCTGCACTACTTTCTGGAAGAAGGAATTCCTTTGCATCTCAGATTTAAGTGAGTGCCCTCATATTCTGTAACATTGTCCTAAGTTTGAGATTGCCCAAATAGTTGAAACATCATCTCAATATCTTCTCTGTGAAGCTCCCTCAGAATCTTGTGTTTCAATAAGATCATCCCTTAGTTTTCGAGATTCTAATGAATAAAGACCTAAAAATTTACCCATTCTGAATAAGTCAACCTCTTCACCCCAAGAACCAGCCACTAAATCTCTTTTGAACTGCTTCCATTACCATTATATTCTTAAATCGGGGGATCAAAAATGTACGTAGTAAGCCACCCTTGTATATAATGTAAATAATTAGTAAAGGTTGTTGGGATTTTACAAATATGGTTGGAGACTAACTTAAAATGTTGCGGCAGGAGTTGATTCACCATTCAATGAGATAATTGCTGATAATCCTCAACTCCACCTTCCTACCTTTGGTAGTAACGCTAGATTCCCTTGCTGAGTAACTGTTCATAGTATTCCAACTGTGGTCTGACTAGCGTCCTGTAAGTCTTTCCCTACTTTTATACTCCATTTCCATTGAAATAAAGGCCAGCATTCCATTTGCCATCCTTATTACCTGCTGAACGTGAATGTTAGCTTTTTAGGATTTCTGTATGAGGACTCAAGTACCCCTCTTTTGTAACGTTCTGCAGTCTTCCTCCATTAATATTCATTTCCTCCTCTTCCTGCTGCAGTACAAAATCTCACATTTTCCCCACTTTATATTCCATCTACTAGGTTTTTGACCTGTCTACAATCCTCTGCAGGCTTGAGTCATCCTCACCATATGCCTTCCCAGCTATTTTTTGTGCCTTCTGCAAACTTGGCTATAATAAATTCACTCGTCTCATCTGAGTCATAATTATAGCCCAGCACTGATCCCTGTGGCACTCCACTATTTACAGGCTGCTATCTTGAAAATGTCCCCCTTTTTTTCAACTGTCTTCTATTCGTTAGCCGGTCTTCTATCCAATGTTAATTGATTTATTGGCATGTGTACCAAAGTACAGTGAAAAGTTTTGTTTACGGGCAGTACAGGCAGATTATAGTAGGGAAGGATGTACACATCAAACGTTCTAAAAAAAATTAGAGGCATACAGGTTACATTGCACAGGGCGTAAGCTAGATGATATCAACGTTACCAAGATCAGCATTATTTGAGGCTAGAGAGAGCATTTGTCAGTCTGAAGCTGTTCTTGAACCTGCCGGTGTATGTGTTAAGACTTTTGTATCTTCTGCCTGATGGAAGAGGTTGTAGGAGATCATTACCGGGGTGCGATGGGTCTTTGATGTTGGCAGCCTTTCTGTGGCAATGAGCTGTGTAAATGGAGTCCATTAATGGAAGGTTGGCTTCCATGATGACCTGGGCTGTGCACACAACCTTCTGTAGTTTCTTCTAATCCTGGGCAGAACAGTTGCCATAGCAGGCCGTTATGCACTCGGACAGTATGCTTTCAATGGTGTATCTGTAGAAGTTGGTGAGAGTCCCTATGGATGTGCCAAATTTCCTGAGCCACCTAAGGAAGAAGAGGCGTTGTTGTGCCTTCTTGACCATCACATCTACATGGGAATCCAAGACAGGTTGTTGGTGATCGTCACTTCGAGGAACTTGATGTTTTCCACTCTCTCAACCTCGTTCCATTAATGTCAAGGTGGGCGTGTTCTCCTCCTTTGTTTCGGAAGTCAATGATCAGTTCTTTAGTTTTGCTGACATTGAGAGGGAGGTTGTTCTCATTGTACCACATCACCAAGTCCTCTATCTCTCTTCTGTATTTTGACTCCTGGTTGTTAAATATCTGTTCTACTGCATTGGTGTTGTCAGCGAACTTGTAGATGGTGTTGGTTTGGAATTTGGCAACACTGTTGTGGGTGTATGGAAGGTATAGTAGGGGGCTGAAGATGCATCCTTAGGGAACTCCAGCACTGAGTGTTATTGCGGAGGAGGTGCAGTTGCCTGTCATCACTAATTGCAGCCTGTGGTTCAGAAAGCTGAGGAACCTGTTGCAGAAGGCGGAGCCGAGACCAATGTCTTAATTTTGAGATCAATCTGGAAGGGATAATGGTGTTGAAGGCGGAACTGTTGTCAATGAGCAGGAGTCTGATGTAGGTATCCTTGTTGTCCAGATGTGCCAGGGATATGGCGTCTGCTGTGGATCTGTTAAGTCGGTAGGCAAATTATAAGGGATTGAGGCAGCCTGGGAGACTGGAGTTGATGTGGGCCAAGACCAGCCTCTCGAAGCACTTCATGATTTTTGAGGTCAGAGCTGCTAGGCAGTAGTCATTAAGGCACACTGCATGTACTTTCTTATGTACGGGGATGATGGTGGTCTTCTTGAAGCAGGTGGGGATGACTTGTTGTAGTAAGAAGAGTTTGAAGATGTCGGTGAATACCTCTGTCAGTTTGCCCACACACCCCAGCCCCAGCCCCAGCCCCAGCCCCCGTATTTCTTTTTTGCGAATTGATATACTTGGATTGGAAGAAGTTCAGAAGATATTCACTTGGCTGATTCCTAAGATGAAAGGATTGACTTATCAAGAATGGCTAACAGGCTATGCCTTCTTTCATTAGACTTTAGAAGAGGTGTTATCTTATTCAAGCATACCATGTTCTGAGGGGGGCTTGATAGGATAAATGTTGAAGTTCTTTCCACCAGTGAAGGAATCTCAATGTTGGGGACATAGTTGCAGAATAAGGGGGTATTCATTCAAAACTGAGATGCAAAAGAATTTCTTCTGAGGGATAGTGAATGTCTGTAATTGCCTACTCCAGACAGTTGTGGATACTTGATGACAGAAAATATTTAAAGAAGTAGACTTTTGAAGTATTGGGAGTTGGGGACGATGAGGATCTGGCACGAAGTAGGTGTTGAGAAAACTGGGGCAGATCAACCTTGATCTTATAGAATGGCAGGGCAAGTTTCAGGAGCTGAATGTCTACTTCTATTTTTCATTTTCTTATGCAAACTGTCCCCATTGTTAGGACAACGGTTAGGAGGCCAGTAGTTCAGTCATGAATTTGTAACCTTCACAGTGTTTAGATGAATGTAAAATATAATTACAGTGGATTCTGTACCACTTTTCCAGTTGTCAGTGCTACTCTTGATTACATTGTGCAGTTATTTTTATACAATATCCAGAGTATTTTTATGGAATTCATTTGTCTACTTTAGTTGAAGTACTGACCTATGATTTTAAAATACTACATTATAACAACATTAAACAATCAAAGCTATTTTTGTTTACATTTAAGGCATCAATGTGTTGGCTAACCTGTGTTCTTATTAAAGGAAGTACAAAGAATATTTTATGATGCTGCTTCTTAAACCTGTAGGACTTGACTATGTAATTGAATATCGTAATGACCAAAAGACGAATCCACAGTTTGTCTGTAAACTGTGCTACTGTAAATCAGAACTCACCTGGTTTCTCCCCCATCTCCTTGGAGCTAAACACATGACAAATTATCTGGTAAGTATATATTTAGTAATAAATAGAACCCTTTGAATAAGAACCCTATAAGTTTGATTGTGAATGCAGTAGTTAAAAATAGGGAGTCCTGTACTAAAAGAGGATATTACTGAGTTGAAATGTTTTAATACAAAATACTTCAAGTGTCTATTTACCCTAAATTGTTAATGATCTGAGATGGTGGAGCAGGCTCGAATGGCCTACTCCGTTTCCTATGTTCCTATGATCTGAGATATTCTTTCTTAGTCTACTTTTCCACTTAGTTGATGTCATGTTAAGTTTCTGTTTTTGTCCTTTTTAAAAAAAAACTACTCATCTTCACAGAAATGAAAACCAAAAACCTGTTTACCTCTACTCTAGTACCAGAATTCCCAAATAACACTACTATATTACAAACATTCATTATAGTACTACTGGCACAGATTTGACTAAGATATTCTGTTCGTGTATGCAAACAGTAAAGGGCTAAACTTGAAAATAGAACCAAAAGGTGGTAATCTCCAGATTAATGCCGAGCCTCAAACAAATTAGCATGAGGGTGAAGCAAGTTAAAGATTTAAATATGTGACTCTAAGATTTATGTAGGAGAACTGTATTTCAAATATTTGGAGCACTGGCTCCAGGAATTGGCAAAGAAGCACTTGTTCTTTCCTGTGTTCTTCACTTGAATTGTGCTAGGATTAATGTTTTGGTTAATTGAATAGCTAGGGCTGATGTTTTAAAACAACTATATAATTGGTGGGAGGTTGGGGAGAAAATGATTGAAATTGGTTGACGTGTATTATTTTCAAAGAGACAGACTGGGGCAAGAGAACTTGGAATTGATCTGGGTCTTTTGACGTAAAGAGTACAATAGGAAGAACAGTATACAGACATGAGTACACTAGCAAATGGGGCCAGAATAGGGAAAAATATAAACACTTAAAATTCTCTCTAACTGAAGGTACACAGCGTTTGTGTTAGAAGTGGTGAAATTGTGGCTCAAATGGAAGTAAATTGGTGTGATCTGATGGCTGTTGGAGAAATGTGGTTGCAAGGTGATCTAGGCTGAGAATTGATTATCTAGGGGTTATTTGACATTTTGGAAGGGTAAAGAGGAAGGAAGAGAAGGTGAGGTAACTCTGCTAATAAAAGATGACATTAGTGCAGCAATGAGAAATAATCTTGGCTCAGAAGGCCAACAAATGGAATTAGTTTGGTTGGAGATGAGAAATAGGAAGGGAAGAAGTTCTAAGCATGATGCATCCTAATATTTTCTGCGGTTTGGTATCAAGATTCTTCTGAGAATGCTACTTTGAAGGACCTTGGGAAACTTTACCAAGTAAAACATGCTACATAAACTAGTACTGTAACAAATTATCAAAATGACCCCATGTTGGAAGAATGGCATTTGATTATACAATTGTTCTTTTCAGGAAAAGCACCATCCTGATGCTCTTAAGCATGAGGGAGAAAAGCTGAAGCCTTCTGAATGGAAAGAATTTGTCTTCAAAAAAGCACTTGAAATTGAAAAATTGGATGGAAGAGGGAAGGTGACTGTAAGTACAAGTCTGTTTGTAGGTTGTTTACTTATAAATTATCCTGGTATATTCAAGCATTCTAAATGGTCTAAATATTCCAGTCTCTGAATCATAACAAACTGGGTGCACAACAGAAGATGTGTGTCAGGACTCTGTAGCAGTCCTGATGCACAAACTTGTGTGAGAAATACCCAGGAAGTCTAAACTGCCAGTGGTAAATTACCTTGTTCCCTGGGCCCCATGCAAATGTCTCAGATTCTGAAGTAAGAGACAGAATAGCAACATTTACCTGGATAACACCTGTTTAAACAAGTTAAAACTTGGTCTCGTAGCCCACCAACGAGGTTGCTTCCCCCCGACCACCAATTAGATCATCATTTCTCCTTAAACAGACCAACTCTTGGCCAGATCCATTGATGCCCTGCTGTTTTGAGCCCCCCTGACTCCACCCCCCCCCTTAACCCCCCCCACCCCCAATCCTGTGATCATCTGATATGACACTGAATCAAACCAACAGTCTCTTGCCCACTTCATCCATTTACTAACCCAACTTGATTCCTGCATTGAGTGTGATTTCCTGGATACTGTTTCAGATGTCCGATCTTTTTAAATGTAACCAAGTAAATGAATAATTTATCTGACAGATTGACGCAGTGGTTCGATCTATGATTTGGGTGGTTGAGTGTTTATACTAAGCTTTTTCTTGAGTTTCCCTTGAGTTGCAGCCAGGAACAAGGGGACTATTTCACAAGCCATGCTGGTGATGTTTGATTTGCAGCTGTCCAGTTATTTTACCAATCTACTTTCATTGTTGTGATGCTGTGGTGCTTTGCATGATTTCTCATGTGATCAGGGCCTACTTACATTTCTCTTCTATTGATGTCATATCTTGAGAGGAATCATATATTTGACTGCCAAGTTTTGCCCATATTTCTTTATCCAGTTGGCGCACTAAAACCCAGGCAACACTGCATGTATCTATAATAAGCTACACAAAATCATGAGATCTGGCATCATATTAGTATGTCTTTCAGCCCATCTGGCTTGTGCTCTACCTGAAGTAATAGCTTATTTTTTGAAGTGCAGTACATGTTTTATGATCAAAACAGATACTATGGATATTTGAACAGATGTCTGAAAATCAACGGTTTTCTTTCTTTGTCTCCTGCCACCTTCATATCCATGTTATCATTGTCCCTTTATTCCACTGGCTTCAACATTCCTGTTACGTGAGCCAGGAGCAAGTGCCTTGGGAGTCCCTGTACAGCACTTCTTCTGTGTTACACTCAGCAACCTTTTTTTGTTATTCCATCAGAAAACTTCAAAACAATTACCTGGCCTGTCTTTTTCAAAAAAAAACATCCCCTGGGTTCTTCAGTTAATTAACAGTGACCCTGGTTATTATTTCTAAATGTTTTTTCACAACTGAGGTCAAACTGACTGGCTGGATTTATCCCACTGTCATTTTTGGAACACTATTTCAACACTGCTTCATATCTAAGGCGGATTGGAAGATGATGTCCACTTGCTGTTCAGTTTCTACCTTTATTCTCCTCAACATTCTGAGGTGCATCCCATCCCATGTGATGACTTGTCAACTTTGTTTTACTCCCCCTCCCAATTTTTAGCCCATCCAGCATGTTAACTGTTTTATCGTCACTGTGGAAGCATCCTCTTCCTTCGAAAAAGCCTCAACTGTACAATTTTGTTTACCAACCATGGATCCTCTTCTCAAGGTCTAATCAGTCTCACACTACCTATGTGCCTATAATCCCTTTTTGGTTATATGTGTTTGTTTGTTTTATGTTACGCCTGTTGATATGATTCATTGGGGTGACGTGCTGGAAATCAATTTTCCTGGAATCACGACAAAAGTTAAATATTTTATAAAAGTACTCAACATTCCCCAGTTTATCTGTGTTTTAGATCTGGCTGAAGGAAAGCGCCAACCAGGTTTCTGAACTTATCAAATGTTGATATTTATCACACAAATAAATTCTAGCTACAGAAAAACAATTACACGGTCGACACATAACTATCCTAGCTAAAACTCTAAATCTCTCATCAAACTGCCTCCACATGCTTATACTCAGGCTAAAACATTGGTGGAGGAAAAGAATGGGGAGATGGCTGAATGATCCCAGTCCGTAGGGTTCACTAAGCTGGTCCTTTTGGCTTGCCAGGATCTGATGCTGCTCAATCCTCCTCCTCCAGGTACTTTTACTTGCTTGCAGGAAGTACAGAGCATCTGATGCATACTTACAAAGTTTCTGACTTAAAAGCCTGAGCTGACAGTAACTAGTAAGGGGGAATAAACTGGTTTTCTTTAGGCCAGGATAAACTGCAGAAACAAGAACAGCATTTTCCTTTCCAGAGATCCGATGGCTTCTGATCAAATATTCAAACCCACAAGCCGTTCAGCTTCCTGGGAGCTAATCATGTTGTAGTTGGCAGGCAGAAGGCTTGATAGTAATGGTGATGCTTTTTAACTGTGGTAGCAATTTGTTATAGATGTAACATGTTGAATGTATTCTGCTTGGTTTTGACTGAAGATCAACATGAAGATTGTCCTGTACCTCATTCAGTGACATCTGCTTGCCAATCCATGGTATGTCTTTATTATTAGATGAGATTGGGAGCATGTCCGAGCACCTGAAGTTATCTTTGATCCTGGTTGTGTTGGACTTCAAGGTCATAGCCTTGGATATTGATCAGTTATGTTGGAGCCATGGTGGTGCATTTGAAAATGGCTTCCTGCTAACCACTTCTAATTGCTTATGATCACTAGTAAAGTGTTTACCGAAGAGCTTTCTGTGGATTTGCTGTATCCCCAACACCAGTGCAGGGTGTATCTTTCAAAATTGGAATGATTTGTCTGGTCTGTCATGGGTGTATTATCCTGCAATAAACATGTACCAAGGTCTTTTTAAGACACATCTAGCTCCAGAATGGTAGGTTTAAACCTGTTATAATATGAGTGGTCATTTGTTAGTTGAGAGAACATATTTCAGGGTTTGTAAAATATGCAGGTATCGTCCTGATGCTGGAATGGGGATAGCATATCTTTAAATAGGAGATTCCAGAGAAGAGAGACTTTAGTCTCAAAACCTGGGATGTATGATGATAGGAAGCTGAAGAAACCAAGGCACCTCTGCAGGTCATCTTTATCCTGGGATACAGGTAACGTGTGTACATCCGTACAATCATAGATCATAGATTCCCTACAGTGTGGAGACAGGTGCTTCATCCAAACAGGTCCACACCGACCCTCAGAGCATCCCACCCAGACCCATCCCCCATAACCTACCTAACCTACAAATCCCTGAACACCATAGACAATTTAGCACGGCCAATCCACCTAGCCTGCACATCTTTGGATTGTGGGAGGAAACCGGAGCACCCGGAGGTGATGGGGAGATTGTGCAAACTCCACGTGGACAGTCGCCCAAGGGTGGAATCAAACCTGGTTTCCTGGCGCTGAGGCAGGCAAGCCTGATACTCCTGGATAGGTCTATGGAACTGAGAAACTTTATTTGGCTTGTATTAATTTGACACTTTGTTTTTAAAAAAGCAAGGCCATATTTCTTCGTGACCTCTGTAAGCTGATGGAGATTGCTGCTATGCTTGTGTTGGGCCTTTTCTAGGGCTTCAGTGTCATCAGCAATGCATTGACAAACTGGATGTTCTCTATGATTCGGTCCATGTGTTGTTGAATGATACCCTGATTCACAGATTGCATTTTACAATTATGGCAATCTGCAACACTCTCACACCGCTACCCCCCAGGCCTGAAACGTCAGCCTCCCTGCTCCTCTGATGCTGCTTGGCCTGCTGTGTTCATCCAGCTCTACACCTTGTTTTTTCTGGTATTGTGTTGGTTCTTGTAATAGGATCACTCAGGTGGCATTCTTACAGAGAACAGGTATTGGAAGGTGTATTCACTAAGCAAATCTTTACATTACAGCTCTATTACAATAATTAGAGTCATAGAGATGTACAGCATAGAAACAGACTCTTCGGTCCAACTTTGTCCATGTCGACCAGATATCCTAAACTTGTTCAGATTCATAATGTATAAGAAAAAGTGAAATGTTCCTATCGTTGAATCCCTGTAGGACAATATTGTGTACTAATTTCCAGTCTGAAAAATAACTAAATACTACTATTCATTACAATCAGTCTCCAAACTACTGTCATGCTGGCACTCCCCCTTTCATCCCTTCAATTTTGAAGTAAATTTCTCTAACTTGCCTATTTATGTGGTGTTATCTAAACACCTTTGAACGTCCATGTGCACAAAATCAATATTCTTTTTCCGCGTCAAATAACTAAGGTAAAAGATGTAATTTATTATGTTGGCAGCATGAATAAATATACATTGACATTTACCATGTTAATTGTTTGCTCTTCAAAAGTCCCAAATAATCTGCTTTGAGTTATTGTGCTGTATCACTCTTAAAGGCTGCAAGTTCTTCACTGTGGTGGTTTGCATTTTGTTCACAGCATGTAGCACCAAGGGGATCTGTGATGCCACTTTTCAGTGCAAATTTATTATTAAACTTTTTTGCTAGTTCTTTTATTTATTCTCAAATGAAAAACTTTTTATTAACTAAATGCAGTATCCAAAATGGTGTTTATTCAGACTGTTACTTTTGAACACAGCTGATATTTTAAATGGAATATTTGTGAAATCCTTGATATTAAAGTGCTAAATTCTGTGCGTTAGTGGAGGAGCAGGGGAAAGTACATATTTTGGAGGATATAATTTAATATAGTAAAAACTTTAAATATCTTAAAGACTTGTCAGATAAATTTCATTCGTACTTAAGGGTTTTCTGACTTAAGTTACTAATTGTATTTATAAATTTTAGGTTGTCTTAGAGAAAAGTGATGCAAAGAGTATTGAAAAAACTGCTGTAAAGAGAATTGCAGAAACATGTAAGTTGCTGAATTATTTGAGGAAATTATCTAAATTGTGCATAAATAATTGAGTTTTTTTGATCCTGTTTGCACAACAAGCACTGTCCATCCAACCAGTTATTGTTATCTATCCCTTTCTGAATGAAAATTTGTCCAGGACTTTAATTGTTGAAGACTTTACACAAAGAATCAAGTTCCTATAAAATGTCCTATTTTCTTTTGATATTCTTCAAATATTGAACTTTTTTTAGGCATAATTGGAATTTATGCTGTAATCCCTTTAGTTCAGAACGCTTAGGACCAATTAATTTCTGAATTTTAAAATGCCATTGGAATGCTTAACCACAAATTTGTGAACTGGAAAACATACTCATCAATAATAACTGCTTAAAACAGTGACAAAATATTATAATGCTGTAATAGAACATATTTTCTTCATCCAATTGCTGTATGTTTCTGCTTCTGAAGTGCTGTACTAAATTGATACTGAGTTGCTTGGCTCTGATCAAGAGATTTCTCAACAATTTTTGTTTTCTCTTAATGATTTCTGGACTGGAAAAGTTATGGTGTACATAGCTAATTAAATAGTGTCGGTTGGCATTCAAAATTAGGTTTGAAAATCATTTTGTGGTCATGGAAAAAGACTACTTGCTCAGTCAATGGATTTTGAATTGAAATGAGTTTTGGCACCAGTTTGAATTTTAGAGCTCCTAGAATGCGCATGAGCCATTGGAAATTATTTACGGGTGTTGTATTCAACTGACTTTTTTTATCTTCATTCGTTGTTGTAAAGCGGAGGATAACCCCACTCTGAGAAGTAAAACCAAAACACCCAAAGAAGAGCACCTCACCCTATAATCTGTAAAAGGAGTGTAAAAAGTGGTGTAACCTGCCTTTCAGCAACTTCTACTGGTTAAATAAAGTAAATCCCTGACACACACTCTACAATTAACAAGTAACAATTTATTTATGTAACTATAACAGTGAGCAAATCAACTAAACAATTAACAAACCAAATATATCCCATCTAACTACTAAATATTCCCAAGTAAAACAATTCTAATGGTATGCTGTTCCAATAAATACAACTCCCTCTCATATTAAAGAAATAATTTAGTTTCAAAATTATAGCCTGGTTACATGTCTTCTGGAATGTTCTGTGCCTTCTCCGTCGATTCGTCTGTTAGGAATACCTTTGCCTTCTGTCAGGAATGTTAACTAGTTGTGCTGTGGGTACCTTTGTTAATCCGATGGAGCTTTCTCTAATACTTAGAAGAGACTGTGAGTGCCAGTGATTCTCTCTTGAGAACTGAGGGCTGTTGGCTCTGTCGGATGGCTCTTCTGCTTTGTCCAACTGCCTCCTTTTCCTCTTGATGACATACCAATATTTCTTTCAGTAGGGTTGGTCCTATGTTGTCAGAACCATCAGATTTAAATTTAATTGATTTGGGATAAATCGGTGCCTGGTTCAAATTGATTGGCTAAATTCAAAACTTCTTGTCTTGGTAAAAACTGCTGCTTGGCCTGCTAACTGTATGGCCTTTTGATATAAATGTTTCAATTTGAGTGCTCTGTGTACTTGCAAACTTTCAAGCTGCTTCTCACCGACATCCATTTTAAATCTGAGCACAGAAGAAGCATGTCATCTTTTCAAGGGACCACGCAATGCTTTCTCCCACCGCCCCCCCCCCCCGCCCCCAGCATTTTACAAACACTAAATTCTAATTTCCTGCGTCCCACTCCACAAGTACTCTACCCAACTTTGCAACACTCCTCCTTCTCATTTGCCTCTATTTTCTTCCATACAAACAGAAATTAGAAGCAAGACTAGACGATTAATCATGTTAAGCCCAATTCACATTTCAGTAAGATAATCACTGATTTGATTACTCCACATACCAACCTACCCCAATAAGCAAGGAAGTGAAAAGTTATAAAGAATCCGTCATCTGCCTTGAAAATATTCATTATTTTTTCCACTACCTTTGGAGGACGAAGTTTTGAAAGGCACTCAACCGCCTGAGAAAAAAATTCGCCTTGTTTCTCTCAAATGAGCAACTCGTTAATTTAAAACCTAGTTCTATATTTTCCCATAAAAGGAAACATGTACTGATTTTATATTTCTCACTTTTCCACCCATCTCTCAAGTCTATTGATAGTTTTCTGCAACTTCCTTCCTCCCTAAAATCCCCACTACCAACTCCATATTATCGGCAATCACCTTTGTCATGCTGCTTACATAGAACATAGAACATTACAGCACAGTACAGGCCCTTCGGCCGTCGATGGTTTCACAGGTTGGTGCAACAATCTGAAGCCCATCTAACCTACACTATTCCATTATCATCCATATGTTTATCCAATGACTATTTAAATGCCCTTAAAGTTAGCGAGTCTACTACTGTTGCAGGCAGGGCATTCCACGCCCTTACTACTCTCCGAGTAAAGAACCTATCTCTGACATCTGTCCTATATCTATCACCCCTCAATTTAAAGCTATGTCCCCTCGTGCTAGCCATCACCATCCGAGGAAAAAGGCTCTCGCAGTCCACCCTATCTAATCCTCTGATCATCTTGTATGTCTCTATTAAGTCACCTCTTAACTTTCTTCTCTCTAACGAAAACAGCCTCAAGTCCCTCAGCCTTTCCTCATTAAGACCTTCCCTCCATACCAGCATTTAAGTCTAAGTCATTGGCATATGCCATGAACAGCAAGAAGCCTGGTACTGAACCTTGCGGAACCCGACTGAAAACAGCCTTCTCTCAAAAACCATTGTCAACCATTATCATATGCTTCTAGTCACTGAGTCAGTTTTGGATCTGACTTGCCATTTTCCTTTGATCCCATGAGCTGTTAATTTTCTGATTGTTTGCTATTATGAGACCTTGTCAGAATCTACGCAGATCACATCAGAATCACTGCTTATTAATCCACTTGTTTCCTCAAAACTTTAAATATAGTGAGGTTTCTACCACTTAAGGTGTTTTCAGACAGTGAGTTCCTGATCCTTATCATTCTCCAGATGGAAACCTTCTCCATAACTCCTCCCTAATCTTCCTACAATTTATATTCAAGATAGACTTGGAGTAGGGCATCTTGAGTTACGCTGTACCATTTGAAGCTGGAGAAGATCCATTGTTCATGAATATTTCAGACTGAAGGATGAAAACCTAGAAAAAAGTCCACTCTGACAGATCCTATCGATTTCAAAATAGTGAAGGAGCAAATGATGATTATGATTGTGATTCTCTGCAGCCCAGTACTTTTTGTTAAGAGTTTTACTGAAGTTCTTTTATTTTTTTCAGCTGCTGTGGAACCAGAATGTAAAGTGCAGAAATCTGAAGAGACTTCAAGTATGTTTATTAATTTTCCCAAAGTGAAGTTCTGTTACTGTGGATCATGCCATCATTTCCTTTAGTCTGGATCACCACACTTCTTGGGGGAAAAAAAAATTCCTACACCATGTGTGAATGTCACTTACTAAACCACCATTTGGTATCCATCCCTAATTGCCCTTGAGAAGGTAGTGAGCCACCTTTTTGAACCATGGCAGTACATGTGGTGTGTGTACATGCACAGTAATATTAGTAAGAGAGTTCCAAGATTTTGACCCAATGATACTGAAAGAATGATGTGGTTACAAGCCAATATGTGGTGCGTGGCTTGGAGGGGAAATTGCAGGTGATGATGTTCCCATACTCCTGCTGCCTTTGTCCTTTTAAAGTTGTAGAGGTTTTGGGTTTGGACAGTGCTGTTCAAGAAATTTTGGTGAGTTGCTGAAGTGCACCTTGTAGATAGCAGTGTTTTCTCTATGCACTACCCACATGTGTTTGCTCTGGCTGCAGCCAGTGTCCATTATACTTGCCTGTTCTCCCTGACCTTTCTGTAGTGTAAGATATGCAATCATGTCTTCACTGTCTCTTCAGTCCCCCACAATTGCTTCTGGTTGCCTGAGTTCTGTACCTTGTCTCCCTATCTAAGTGATGCTGCTCAATGACACCATTAATGAAATTGGGCTCTGCTTCTATGAATGTTGATATGCCCAGCTGTACATCTCGACCCTTGTGATTTTCAGAATCACCTATGTGTAGTCAAATTGTTAAGCTCATGCATAACTTGTTGGGCGGAATATTTTTCTGGTTGAAAATTTTCTGCCAGTTTAAAAATAAACTGCACATTCTTGACCAATGGCCAGCACAATTTAGGAATTATGTGGGAGTCCTTTAAAAGGGGCCAGAAGAGACCTAGCTCTGTGATTCAGGGATGGGGGTTGTTAGCTCCAAGGTTTGGTTGACAAAGCTAGAGTTGTTGCCTTGAATCAAAAGAGATTGAGGGGAATTTTGACAGAATATGGCAGGTATGGAGAAGACAGACAAAAGAAAGAATGTTTTCATTAGCTGATTCCATAATTACCAGGGGAACAAATTTTAAGATTTTGAGAGAGAATTCTGGCTGGTATAAGGAAGTTATAATGAGCTGGAATTTGCTATCTGTGGGAGAAAAGAAAGCAGAAACAATGAATGAATTTAAAAGGAAATTGGATGGGCACTTGAGGGGAAATAAACTTGCAGGGCCATGGGGAATGAGACTGACTGGATTATCTGAGTGACTCTATTTTACATGGAATCTCTGGGTTGAGTGATCTCCTGTATAGGTTCTAGTATTCTGCTGATTTAGTGTGTCTCTTGTAATTTTTATCACTGGAATTTCAATGCACGTTGGAACTATGTCTTAAAAGTTCCAAACTGGCTAATATTTAGACATCCACAGCTCTTTAGATATCTGTGAAGGTATCCTAGAAAAGAGTTTCTAGACTTCTGGGATTTGAACTAAAATTTATTAAATTCGTGGGATATGAACATTGCTGGCTGGTCCAGCATTTATTGACCACCTAATTTCCACTTGAACTGACTGGTTTGCTAGTGCCAGTTCAGAGGGCATTTAAGAGTCAACCACTTTGTTACGGGTCTGGAGTTGCGTGTAGGGCAGCCCAGGTAAGGTAAAGGAGCTTAATGAACCAGAGGAGTTTGTAACAACAATCAACAGTGGTTACTCAGTTTGCCAGTAAGCCTTTTTTTGTTTTGATTCCAGATTTTCATTGACTCAGATTTTACCATCTGCTATGGTGGGATTCAAACTCATGTCTCAGAGCATTAACCTGGGTCTTTGGATTACTAGCCCTATTCCACTGCTGCCTCCTAACATAACTGATCAATTGAGTCAGTTCAAAATTAGATTAGTTCCTCCATTAAACTTTGCAAGCAACTGACAGGGCTTTGGCAGCACTTGTACCAAATTGAGCTTAGTTCAAAATCCTTATGCTTTAAAACTCATTATTGCTGCTGACCAAAGCAATCTCTGCTAGAAATACGGATGCACGTTTTCATAGAGAAACTGTTGTCACCCTATTAATGATTGTGATCAAGCTTGATAATTTAATCTTTTTCCTTACTTCTCTAATAATGTGAACTATAATTATTGTCATGGATTTCATATTTTGAACACTACATCATTATCAGTATTCTTTGAATTTGTTTTGAGAATTTTCTGTTCTTCCCCTAATCGCTTTGCTTTCTGTTGTAACATAGTATCAATTGCATTAGGTATCCTAATATAATTTATTTTAAGTGAACATTGTTTATGCAGCTTAGATGGTATTTGGTGGCATGCTTTTTTTTATTGTGCATTCAACAGAGCCAAATCTGTCTACTCTACCGGATAATGCACTAATTTTCTAGCAGATTGTCTTGTAGCTATAATTGAAGTTTGTGCATTATTGGTGTCTATTTTCATCTTTTTGTTTTAAACTGGCATTGAAGCATTATCACATTTGTCCTACCATTTTATATTTCAGCTGCTGAGAACACTAATGAGCAGTCTCCGCCTACCCCAGGTATCGTTATTGATATAATGAAGGAAGTCTCATTCCAAATTCTTTCTAGATTTTTGTTCTAAGTCACTTTCAGTAATATTTTAGATGAAACCATTTAGCTGTGTTATTGATGTCACCCAGGGGTTCAATAGTCCATTGGTTGCTGGAGATTGGATTGGTGGGGGTATTTTGAAAGAACCCCTCTAATTGAATTTCACTGTTGACATTATTAGTGGTCTATGCTGTTTCTCTAGTTTTAGTGTGTGGGGGCAGGATTTTAATGCTAACGGAAAACTACATATTTTCCAAACTGCTTTTGATGTTCATGTAGAAATCAGTTCATGTATGGATTACATTGGTACATATTGAATAGATTTGACCTATATTGTCATTTACAGGATTGTTTACTTGGTAAAATGCAATTATCTTTCTACAGTTTTACCATACTAGGTGTTGCTCAAACAAACAAAAGTCTTTTTTTTTCAGTCCTATAACTATTTCAACACTTCTCTTACACATCTTTTATACTTGCTTTCCACTGTCCTCTTTTTAAATTTCTTGCATTGTCCATTTGAGTACTTGTTGTTTGTGTTCTTTGTCTCTATCTAAATATCAGCCTCTTGCTCTTATCAAAATGTTTATGCTGCTCCACCTTCCTCTTGCAATTCTCTTAATCGATGCCTCATACATGCTTCTCCACTGATATACTGCATTTGTATATCTTACCTTAAAGACGAAGAAATAAAGGAAAGTGAGAACTGGTCAGGGATGTACCTTTATCCAGATGGTCTTCCTATCAATTTTCCAGTGGATTCAAAGCCATACCCTCGACCAGTACTGGCACGTCAAGAAGCCACGGCAGCACAAGGAGGTGAGGAAAACAAAGTTAAGATGGTACCAAACATTGAAGAACAAAAGCTGCAGGCTTGGGGTTAGTAGTAGAAATTTGACGCATTGAGATGGGCAATGTTTTGGCTACTACTGGAGAAGTCTGTGCTATCTGTTTTGTACATACATTTAGAACATAGAACCGTACATCACAGGACCAGGCCCTTCAGCCCACCATGCCTGTGCTGACTATGATACCATTCTGAACTTATTCCATCTGCCTGCACATGGTCTGTAACCCTCTATTCCATGCCTGTTCATGTGCCTGTGTAAATGCCATTGCTATTCTATCTGCTGCTTCTACCTCCCCTGGTATTGCATCCCAGGCACCTGCTGCTATCTTTTTAAAAGACTTGCCTCACAAATTTCCTTTAAACTTTCTCTCCTCACCTTAAAGATTTGCTCCCTAGTATTTGATATTTCCACCCTCGGAAAAAGACCTTGATTATCCACCCTGTCCGTGCTTCTTATAATTTTATTTACTTCTATGAGGTTCTATGAAGTCACCTCTCAGCCTTCAGTGCTCTGGTGAAAACAATCCAGGTTTGTCCAACCTCTCTTTATAGCTAATACACTCCTGGTAAATCTCTTTCGCACTTAACCCTATAATGTGGCAACACTATATGCCAGTTTTTGATTTATCTTGGCATAAATTATTGTCAAGTACAATGAGACATATCAGGAAGAATGAGAGGTTCTATTTAGATTGATTGATTTATTTTTGTGGAATCATAACAAAATACTCTGCTAGGTACCCTTTACAGCATTCTGCTGTACTTTGCTAGTGTTGACCAGCTTGATGGAACTGCATCATCTTGTTCCATTCTTACTTTTTGACTATAATTAGAAATGTCATTTACAATGGTTTGTCCTCATTCTGTCTGACTACCTCTGGTGGCCCTAATGATCTATCCTTGGCTCCTCCTAATTCTCACCTATGTGATCCTGGTGACATCCTCTAAGATACACTTGTACCAATTTCGATATACATACTGAACATACCCAGTTCTACCTCACCACCAAACTTCTAAGACCCCTCCATTGTCTCAGCTTGATCGATATCCAGTTCTGAATGAGCAGAGATTTCCTTCATTTAAATTTTGGGACAGCCAAATCATTGCCTTTGGTCCCTGCCAGAAACTTCATTCCCTAGCTACTAACTCCATTCCCATTCCTTCTAACTGTCTGAGGCTAAACCAGACTCATTGCAGCCTTGATGTCATTTAGGACACTGAAATTAATTTGCAACACTTTTGTGCCACTACTAAACCTGCCTGCTTCCATCTCCATAACATTGGTTGACCATCACTTGCTCAGCTAAATGCTGAAGCCTTTGCTGTCAACAAATATGACTCTTCCAAAGGATTCCCGGTCAGCCTTCTACCTTATTAATTATTAGGAGGATAGAGTACAAGAGCAAGGCTCATGTTAGGCATCAGGTGAATTATGTGCAGTTCTGGGCACGAATTTTAAGAAGGATGTGAACATTTTGGACCGTGTGCAAAAATGTTTTACAAGAATGGATCCAGGAATGAGGAATTTCAGTTATCAGGATAGATTGAAGGAGTTGGGCCTGTTTTCCTTGGAGAGAAGTAGGCTAAGAGGACGTCTGATAAAAGTTTTCAAAATCATGTGCATGCTTCTTAGAATAAATAGTGAGAAATTGTTCCTGCTTGTAAAACGCTGAAGAACAAGAGAGCGTAGATTTAAAGTGGTGTGCCAAAGAAACAAAGGTGAAGCAAGGAAAAGACTTTTCACTTAACATGTAGTTAGGGTATGGAATGCGCTGCCTAGTTGTGTGGTGGAGGCAGGTTCAATTGAGGCGTCCCACAGGGCATTGGATGATTATTTTTATCCAAATAATGTACAACAGTATGAGGAAAATGCAGGAGATTTGCATTCTGTGATGATGTTCATTTAACGAGCTGGTAAAGGCACAATGGGCTGAATGGCCTCTTACACCATAACAATTTTGTGATTTTACCCTTGAAGTCATCAACATCTCAACTGCCCACGTCCTAATTTATACCAAGTCCTGTTCACCCATTACTGATGTTGCTGCTTTATATTGATTTTGATTTTAAACCACTCCTCCTTGTTTTCAAACACCTATATTATTCTCCAATCCCCACATCCCTATTAAGAAGTCCGTGCCAGTCTAATTCTGGCCTCTAAGCTTCCTCAATTTTAATCCCTTCACTCTTGCTGACCATGCCTTCAGCTTCCTTGACTTCAGCTTTGGAGTTCCATACAGAAACTTCTCCTTCTCTCCCTCACTTTCCTTCTCTAAGATGCTACCTGTTTAAGCAAGCATTTGATGATTTGTGTAATTATTACCACATGTTGTACCACTTGTGACTTGGTGTCGTATTTTGCATTTTAAACTCCTGGTAATTGCTTTGGAGTGTTTTATTATGCTAAGTAGTGCAATGATTGACTGTTTTGCCATTGAGTCGAGTCTGAAAAACAACTAATAAATGCTTTGCACTATCTGTCAAACATTTCCTATAAAATGGCAAGAAATGTGAGCATTTCACAATTGTAATAATTATCATTGAATCATGTTATAAAATTCTTAATGTATTACTAAAAAACTTCAACATAATTGGTTCAATACAACCTATATGATCATATACAGGGAAGGTCCCGAGCTTGACCTCTGGTGATTCCATAGTTAGTTGATATCTGTTCAGGCAATAGAAGGACAATGCTATTGATATTAGTGTCCCCATGTTTGGGAAATTGCAACTTGGTCTCTGTAGCTGATAACTTTTCAGCAGGAGTCACTGGATAGTAATTTCAGTTTAGGTTGAGCTGAATGATGACCTGTGAAATTGCTAACAACTTTCTAGGCTTGTGGATGAAGAAAGGCTTGTTAAATCTGGAACGTAAATCTAGACCATAATATGACTTCTACCTGGTATGAATCAGCACTTCAAAGAGAAGAACAGAGATAGTTGGTGCAGGCTAGGTGAAGGTTAAGAATCGAAATGTTAGCGCCTCATTCTGTTTTATCTAATTTTGGATTCCTTTTTAGCAACTTCAGCAGTTGATGACCTGTTAAGTTCTATAGGATCAAAAATTTTGGAAGATTACATCACAAATTTTGATTTTGAGGAAACTATAATAGGTATGTATTTTTCCTTGTTTTCAGCATGCATACTTTAACTCTGTTTTTCCATGATTTGCTGGTAGTTTGTAGTTTTGTAAATATACCTTTAAAAAAGTTGCAAATAAAGCATTCTTTGTTAAACTGTATGGAGGCATTAAATAATTAACTTTTCTGCTGATGTAAGTCAGTTGACATAAATCGTAGAATCATATTTTTAGGCAGCAAAAGTGGTCCTTTGGCCCAACCCGTCTGGCTTGTTGTCTTACATGCTGTGGGGTTTGAAGTATTCATCTGAATAGGTCTGAAATGTCTTGAGGGTTCCTACTCTACCAATCTTTTAGGTAGTGAGTTCCAGACACCCAGAATGCTTCAAGTATCTATAGATGTGCACACTAAGTTCCCTCTCCTCCTCTAGTTCCTAGGATTTTACCTTTCAACATGTACTTTCTTGCCTTGCTAGTTCTCCTAAGAATTCTCTCAAAATTCTCTGTCCCCGAGATCGATAAGTGTTTGGTCATTATGTTCAAGTTGAAGATCGACAGATTTTTTGGAAGCTGACAGAACTAAGTGATGTGGGGATAGTGTACGGAGGTGTAGTTGATGTTGAAGATTAGTCATAATTGTATTGAGTGGCCTTTTGCTGCTATTGATTTTAAACAAAGAATAAAGGCTTTATGTAAAGTAACTATTTTCAAAGGATCAAGGATAAATAATCAGGCACAGTTTTAAACTAGACCACACAGCAAAAGAACCAGAGGTGAAATGAGAAAAAAATGTTTTTACGCAATGAATGGTTCACATTGAGTGTACTACCTGAAAGGTTGGTAGAAACAGATTCACTAATAGCTCTCGAAAGAGAAAAGGATAAATACTTAAAGGAAATAAATTTACAGGGAAGCAGGACTAACTGGATTTCTCTTCAATACAACCAATGCAAAGGTTGAATGGCTATTTCCTATGTAACACTATTTTATAATTTGTGTGTTATCTAAAACTTTTCTTAAGTTTAATTATTTAGAGGGCCATATAATGGTAGAAAATTGTGTGTAAATAAAATTTAAGGAGTAGGTAATGCTGTAAAAAGATGACTATTCTATAAGTCCTTTGCAAGGCTAAAATGACATCTGTTTATTATTAGTCTTAGGTAAAGTTGAAGTGACTGATAAAAATGCAGAGAAAGAAAACCCAAGGCTCAAGTGACAGAGTAAACCTGCACTTTTATTTCCGATTGATTGCTAAATAGGAAGTTACATAATCTGTTTGTGAGGAGGGATTCCCCATTATCACATCCCACAATGCCATTTTTTTAAATTTCAACTTACAGCATCGCTGAGTGGGAGATGCTGACATGGGATGGTACCACAGATTTGTGTTATCGATAGATGGGTGGGCTCTGGAGCTTGTAGATGTAGGCTTATGAAGACACATCCTAGAGATTGCAAGATAGGTATGACAATGTCTTTTGCCCCTGGTGGATGCAGTCAATCAGGCTTTGTGACTGATGACTATGGTGGTACTGCACAAATTACATTATGTAGTGATAGCAAGAACTGCAGATGCTGAAGTCAGAGTCAGCATAGTGTGGAGTTGGAGGAACACAGCAGGCCAGGCAGCAACATTTCCTGTTCCTCTGCTGCCTGATCTGCTGTGTTCCTCCAGCTCCACGCTGTGTTCACATTGTGTTTTACATGGTGCTACATAATCTGCTATAATACAAGTGCTTCTGAAAAGTTTTGTAGCAATTATAAAACTATGCCATTGAGTTTGCTGTTACAAATCTATTTTTGAGATTGCACATTCATCCACCAAAATGAAATATTGTTGAAAAGAAAGATTTGCAGCAGGAGCTTTTTCTTTTGCACATATCAAGAAAAATACAACTTCCATAAATCACAACTATTTGATATGTATCTGTAGTTCAGTGCTAGTTATGTAGGCAGAATGCTCCAGTGGATATGGATGTTATTTCAAAATGGTGTGGTCCCATTAATAAAAGTTGGGAAAAGTTGCTTTGATGACATGACTTATTTTTGAATAAGATAATAAGGCGTGGCTCCCTTGTTTCAAGTGGGGTTTACATGCATATGCAACAAAAGTCTTTTTCTACACCATTAATCCCTTTAAATTATCTCTCTCAGGCTTAAACCTAGGGTCTGAGATCTTACAACAGGGATAAACTTAAAATGGAGGTGTTCTGAGGAAAGGTCACTGGACCTGAAACATTCTCTCCACAGGTGCAGCAAGACCTGTTGAGGTTTTCCAGCAATTTTTGTTTTTATTTCTGATTTCCAGCATCTGCAGTTCTTTCGGTTTTTATGGTGAACTTACAAAACTTGGGTTGATGTCAAGTTGTTTGGCTATGTTGTTAGATCAAAATAGAAAGTATGTAGAAAGCATAAAAATATTCAACCTGTATGAAATATATCTTTACTAATTCAATGTTTTTCAAATTTCTCTTTTTTTTTACTTCGTTACCCATGAGCAAAATCCCCACATTGTGGACATTCTAGTGCTGTATGCCCAAATTTGTTTGGAATTCAATCCTAAACTCTTAACATTTCTTGGGCTGATGGAGTAATGATATTTATTTATTTATATCTGCAGGGTTGGATTTTGTGACTGAATACCATTATAGAGGAAAGGATGAACCCTTATATTACTGTGAACTGTGCACTTGCGAATTGCCTCTTCAATGTGTTCTGGCACATATCTTTGGACTTAAGCACAAGATGCGTTATGTAGTATGTATACATTGTCTAAATATGCCATGTTTTAAATATATTTACTTCAGAAACATCAGGGGAGATGATGGCTAGTGATCACTCGCCAAAAGTGAACTAATTAAAATATTCATATGGAGGACAGAAATTAACTCGTTAAGAATTAGTTCTTACTGAGAGTTTCAGCATTTTCCTGAGACACACAAGGGTTCACACTATCATGTGTTGCAATTTTATCAGCAAAGACATCACCACCTACAAACAGAAGTCACAGTGACTAACATTATTGCTGGACTGTTAATGTAGAGAAGCTGGTAATGTTCTGGGGACCTGTGTTTAAATCTCGCCACGGTGGATAGTTGAAATTGAATTCAATAAAAAAATCTGGAATTATGAGTCTAAAAATGACCATGAATTCATTGTCGGTTGCCAGAGAAACCCATCTGATTCATTAATGTCCTTTAGGGCTGGAAACTGCCACCCTTAACATGGTCTGGCCTATGTGTGGCTGACCCACAGCAATGTGGCTGACTCTTAACTGCCCTCAGGACAATTAGGGATGAGGAATAAATGTTGGCCCAGCCTGCGATGCCCACATCCCATGAATGAATAAAAGAAATTATTTGTACAGTTGACTTCAAGAATATCATCTTAGTTTGAGTTGTTCAAACATATCGTGATTACCGCATTGCATTATTGAGATGATGGTGTAGACCATCACTAAGCTAGACTGCCAAGAAATGTTAGGGTACTGTGGCAGGAATCTCAGAAAATGATTGGATATGGTCACCTTCATGAAATTATGCTTGAATGTTGTTTATTTACTCGCATCATGGATGTATTTGAGAAGGAAAATCATGACAAGTTTATTATTTTAAAAGAAATTGAATGAATAATTGAATAAATATTGATTCTGTCTTGCTTGCAATACATATTAATCATTTCCACTTGGTTACTGTATATGTTTTAGTTCTGTATTTCTTACGCCATTCTCACTCTTGGATTTTTAAAAAAAGAATTCTTGCAATGTGACTGTAGCATATTGCCATCCCTATTTGACCTTTGAAAAAGTGGTGGTGAGCTTTCTTCTTGACCCACAGCAATCCATGTGCTATAAGCATACCCATTGAGCAGGGTTTATCACTGTTAAGGGGGAAGTATCAGGATTTTGATTTAGCAGCTGTGAAGGAATAAAAACATGGTTCCATGCCAGGGTAGTGAGTGATTTGGATGGGGACTTAGAGATTGTGGTATTCCCATGTGCATACTATTTAAAAAAATTTTTTTTTTTTAAACATAGAATCCCTGCAGTGTGGAACAGGCCTTTCGGCCCAACAAGTCCACGCCAACCCTCAGAGCATCCCACCCTAACCCATCCCCCTACAACCCACCTAAGCTACACATCCATCCCTGAACACTACGGGCAATTTAGCATGGCCAATCCACCTAACTCACACATATTTGGATTGTGGGAGGAAGCCAGAGCACCAGGAGGAAACCCACGCAGACACGGGGAGAATGTGCAAACTCCACACAGGCATTCACCTAAGGGTGGAATCGAACCGGGGTCCCTGGCCCTGTGAGGCAGCAGTGCTAATCACTGAGCCACCGTGCCGCGTTATCCCCTAAGTGGCAGACCTCAAAATATGGAAGGTGCTGTTGAAGCATGCTTGACAAGTCACTGCTGTGCATCTTGTAGATACTAAACACTGCTTCCATTCTAGTCATGGAGTGGAGAGAGTAAATTTTCAAGTTGGTGGATGGGGTCCCAGTTAAGTAGGTTCTTTATGGTTAGTTCAAGCTTACGTTGTTGGTGCTGAACTCTCAAAGGCAAGTAGAGTGTGTTCCTGGCTTTTTTTAAAATTCACTCTTGGGGCATGGGCATTACTGCCTGGGCCAGCATTTATTGCTCATCCCTAGTTGTCCTTGAGAAGGTGGTAGTGAGCTGCTGCTTTGAACTGCTGCAGTCCACTTGCTGTAGTAGACCCATAATGCCATTTGGGTGGCAATTCCAGTATTTTGACCCAGCTGCAGTGAGGAGGCAACGATCTATTTCTAAGTCAGGAAGGTGAGCGGCTTGGAAGGGAAATTGCAGGTGGTAATGTTCCAATGTATCTGTTGCTCTT
Organism: Rhincodon typus; assembly: GCF_021869965.1. Classification (NCBI taxonomy): domain Eukaryota; kingdom Metazoa; phylum Chordata; class Chondrichthyes; order Orectolobiformes; family Rhincodontidae; genus Rhincodon; species Rhincodon typus. Next base: position 66,905,844 of record NC_063333.1, on the reverse strand, counting down.
GTTGTTCTAAATGGAAGTGATTATAGGTTTAGAAGGTGCTGTCAAAGGATCTTTGGGGAATTTCTGAAGTGCATCTTATGGATAGCACACACTGCTGCTACTGAGTGTCAGTGGCGGATTGACTGTTTGTGGAAATATAGATAGTAAATGGACTTTGTGAAGTCAGGAGGTGAGTTACTTGCTATGGATTTCCCAGTCTCGGACCTATTCTTGTCACTATTAAGACTATTTGAGGTCACTTTTTGATCATTGGTAACCTCCAGGATATTGGTGGTGGACAGTTTATGATGGTAATGCTGTGAATGTCAAAGATAGGTGGTTAGATTGAGCCTTGATTTAAATAGTCATATCCTGGCATTTGTACGGTACAAATACCATTCATCAGTTCAAACTGAATGTGGCTCAGATTTTGCTGTATATGGGCATAGGTGGCTTCAGTATTCACTTCCAACTCTTCAATACATATATAGTGTCTGTGTCAAATGTCAGAAGTGTGATCGAATACTCTCCACTTGCCTGGATAATTGCAGCTCCTAAAACACAAGCTTGAATCCATCCAGAGCAAAGTTGCTGACTTTATCAACATCCCATTCAGCAAATTAAGCAGCCACTTTCACTGTCACTGGTGCATAGTGAAAGCACTGATTACTATCTACAGCAACCCATCAAACCTCCTTCAGCAGAACCTTTCAAACCCATCACCACCACCACCACCTACAGAGACAACAGATACGTGAGAATACCATACAAACAAGGAGCAAGAATATGCCACTCAACCCTTTGAGCCTGCTTTGCCATTCAATAAGATCATGGCAGATCTGATTTTAACTTCCAACGCTACATTCCTGCATAGCCTTGATAAGAACCTAGATGCCTCTGCCTTTAAAAAATTAAAAATTCTGCGTCTACTGCCTTTTGTGGAAGGGAATTCCAAAGACATTCAACCCTATGAGAGAAAAAAATGTTTCCTCAACTCTGCTTTGGCAACCCCTTTTAAACTATGTTCCCTAGTTCTAAATTCTCCCAACAGGAGGAAACACCCATTCCAGACTGACTCCTGGGTGGCAGGACTGACCTCTGAAGACAGAATGGATTCCTCTGAAATATATTTACCATATTTTAGTTGTGGGGAATCTTGTAGAACTGTGTACAATTCTAACAAAACTGGACAGGTTAAATGCTTGAAAGATATTCCTGTTGACTGGGGAGTCCAGAACCAGGAGTCGCAGTCTAATGATACAAGATGGGCCATTTGGGACTGAGCTGAAGAGAAATGTTTTCACCCAGCGAGTAGAATTCTCTGTCACAGAAAACAGTTGAGGCCAAAACATTGAATGTTTTCAAGAAGGAGATGGATAGATATAATTTTAGAGTTAAAGGGGTCAAAGGGTATAGGGCAAAAGCTGGAACAGGGTACTGAGTTGGATGATCAGCCATGATCATATTAAATGGTAGAGCCAGCTTAAACAGTTGAAATGCCTACTCCTGTTCTTATTTTTCTGTTTCCTATCCTTTCGGCATCCACCCAAGTCCTCTCAGGATCTTATATGTTTCAGTTAAGTTATCTCTGACTCTTCTAACCTCCGGGGTGATAATAAAATTAGTAGGCCTACCTGATCTAGCCTTTCCTTATAAGCAATTAGCTCATTCCAGATATTTTAGTCTAGTAAACCTTCTCTGACCTGCTCCTAGTGCATTAACATCCTTTGGTAAGTATGTTGACCAATACACCTGTAGACAATAGTTCAGATGTGGTCTCACTGATGCCCTGTATGACTGATGAAGCGTAACATCCTCACTCTTACATTAATTCCCCTCACATTAAGCTATAACATTTCATGAGCTTCGCCACCACGTGCATATTCCTACTGAACCAAATAACATCCTGGTTTGTTGAACGTGATGCGAGTAATTTGAGGTAACGAATTAAGAGTTTTGAACATTAATGCTTATTAGAATGAGGATGATTTTTCTCCCCCACCCTCCCCAACACTCCATCCCCAGGCATTCCTCTCATTGTATTATTACCTGGCATCACCACTATTTCTCTGCCAGTTTTGCAACTTGAGCATTTAGGTACTACTTCTGAATAAGAATAACAATCTTACATTTCAAGCAGCCTAGGTAAATGAGTTAGTTTTCCTGTTGGAGGAACTTAAAGCTGAAAGGTGAACAAATTATCAGTATGGTACTGTGTAGTCCAACAACTGAGCATAGTCAATATTAGTTTTTTTTAAACAACCGAAAGATGCTCAACCTTTGTGTTTCATCTTATTTGCCAGGGTCATTTGTGAGCCATTCTGGAATGTTCGTAACTATTGGTAATTTTCTATGCACGAGATATGTTTTATTCTTTTCCAGAAAAAGAGGCATCCTGAGATATTGAAATTGAATGCAGGAAAATATAAAACGATTGTCAAGAAGAAAGCAACAGAAATTGAAAAGACAGATGGAAGAGGAAGGGTTAGGGTAAGTATACATCTGAAGTGCTCATTATTAGGAGCAAATGAAATCCATGACAATAATAATAAGACTGACTCAATTAACTGCCTGACCACTATCTGAGGCTGAACTGTATTGTTCATAACCTCCATGTCCTTTTTAACCTTGTTTTTGGTGAGCTATGGAGACTTCTAGTGTTGTGATACTTGAAATTTAAAATTCTCATCCTTATATTCTAATCTGTCCTTGACCGTACTGTATTCTATCTTGGTAGCTTTCTTCAACCCTCCAGGAACTGTGTTCCCCTCATGTGCATCCCTGATTGTCTTTGCCTTATCAGTTATTTATGCCTTCACCTGTCCAAACCCAAACTTTAGAATTCCCCTTTCCATACTCTCTGTCTCTCCACTTCTCTCTTCCATGAAAACACTTGTTTAAAAACTATCTTTTAACCAAAATTTTGTTCATCTATTTTCACATCGCTTGTGACTAAGCTGGATTTGGACTAAATTTTCTTTTTGTTTTGAGAGCACCATGACATTTTATCAGCAGCTGCTGTTTGATTTTTTTCGGATTCTTTTGGTTTTTAGGAGCTGTTTTGTTTATTAGGTGATGCAGTCAGGTAGTACATATTACCGTCTATGTTTGACATTTGGTCATAGAGAACTTGAGTATTGCTGAAAGAAAACACATTTTGTCAAAAGTTTTTGTCTTCTGCTCATCAGGAGAATTTGTCAGAATACCAATTTAAGGGAATACCAACATTTATACTGTATGAGGGAAAGGTGCAAATTGGTTAGCAGTGGACTGATAAGTAGAGGTGTTGCCATGGCAAATGTACCACTTGATCCTCTCCTTAAGTTGTTAAACTTGCAAAATATCCAGATGTGTGCAAGACAAAAAGCCTCAACAGCGTTCATTTTCAATAATATTCTTTTTTATTTTAGATTTCCTTCTCTAGATATGAGACTCTCTGGAAATAGGCAGATAGGAGCAGGACTAGGCCATTTCAATCTGTTGACTCTGCTACACCATTTAGTTAGATCATGGCTGATCATCCACTTCAGTGTCATTTTTCCACACTGACTATAGCAATTGATGTTATTAGTATCTGGTCATCTATCAGTTTTTGTCTTGAACGTGCTTAATAGTTGAGCTTTCACAGCCCTCTGAGGAAAAAAGTCACTGCCATCTGAGCGGTGAAGAAATCCTTTCTGAGCTCAGCTTTAAATGGCCTATCTCTTATTCTGAGATTGTGTTCTGGATTCTGATTCTGGACACATTAGCAAGGGGAAACATCACATTGCTAAACTTATTGTGAATAATATGCTGATAATTGTGTCCCGCTGTTTACAAGCAGTCGCAAAGTGTTTAAATGTACAAAATACCCAAAAAAAACACAGTGACCAACTTGCTTGGCTGACATAACACCGTATGGAACTGGAAGAACACAGCAGGCTAGGCAGCAGCATGTTATCTCTGACTCCAGCATCTGCAGTTCTTGCTATCTCTTGCTTGGCTGAATGCTACTCAGGACAAAAGGAGTTCAAACCACGTTTGCTTCAATTACAGTTTCAGCAGCTCTTTTTGTTATAACACTTAACAGTGAAAAGAAGGGATTGTTAATTTATGCAACTTAAACTATGCCCCTTCAAAACGCCAAATTCATTCAATTACAATTAAGACAGACGAAAAAAACCCAAAAGCTTTAACCGATAATAGAGGTGGTAAAAGAATATAAACAGAGTAAACAAAACTCTGAAGATCACAAGTCCACACACAAGGTAGAAGGTTATTTTTCTCACAGTCCTTTTGATTTTTGTAATGCTGACATGCCATTGTCTGCAGTGTGATGGTCACTCTTCGATTTGAAGGTCGATTGGTGAACTTGGGGTCTTGTATGAATGCTTTCTTTTGGACTTGCTTGGTATTTGTCTTTATTTCTGTGCATGCACACTGAGAGGTGGGTGCCTTCTGTATGAAGGCTGTGGCTGGCTCTTTATCTCTGATCTTTGTACTTCTGACTTTTTTAAACACTGCAGCTCAACCAATCAGAGAAATGTTGTCAGGCAGAACTACCTTACACTGAGTGATTCTTGATGCCATTCAATCTCATTCTCCCTCTTACTGCTTCCAAAAAGCAACATTGTAGTACACAGCTCAGCAATATACAGCACTTGGTTTTCAAGTTGCAAAATTCTGCTGCATATTAAGTTATACCAGACCAACATTGATTTCCGTTTATAGTTCCAAAAAAAAGAAAAACTGTGGTCTGTTCCAATATTAAACCCTGTACGAATTTTGTTTGTTTCAATGAGATCACCTCTCATTCTTTAAAATTCTAGAGAATACAGGCTGAGTTTCCTTAGTCTTGCCTTATAAGACAGACCTCCCATCTAAACGATTTATCAGGTGAACATTAGTTGCATGCCTCTATGGCAAGTGTATCTTTCCTTTAGATAAGGAGACCAAAACTACAAAATATTCCAGGTGTAGCCTTACATAGGTTCTGTGCAGCTACAGCAAGGCATCTTCACTCCTGTACTCAAATAATAGAAAGTAGGAGTCATGATAGATGATTTGACCCTTTGAGCCTCCTAAACCATTCATTATAATAACTATGGCTGATCATACAACTCCATACACTGTTTTTGCTTTCTCCTCATACCCTTTGATCCCTTTAACCTTAAGAACTATGTCTAATTCCTTGCAAATGTTCAATGTTTTTGCTTTGTGGCAGAGAATTCCACAGGCTCACCACTCTCTGGGTGAAGAAATTTCTCTTCATCTCAGTCCTTAACGGCCTACCCTGTATCCTTCGACTGTGACCCTTCTGGACTCTTCGTTCATCAGGATCATCCTTCCTGCATTTACCCCATCTAGTCCTGTTAGAATGTTATCGTTTTCTGTGAGATGCCTCCTCATTCTTCTAAACTCCAGTTCATACCCTTATGCTGAAGGCCAACATATGATTGCTTCCTGCACCTGCATGCTAGCTTTTAGTGACTCATGAAGAAGGACATCTAGGTCCCTTCGGTCATCAGCACTTCTCAACCTTTCACTGTTGGTACCTAATCAGTGGTGATGGAGGTACCATTCTACCAATGATGGATCAGTGAAAGTCAGAAATGGACACAACCAGAATTTTAGTGACACTGGGATCTGCACTGATTGTAGAGATGAATTAATTGCAAAGCTGGAGAAACTATTAGTCATGGAGGGATTTGAAAATTGGGATAAAAATGTTAGAGTAAGACTTTGCCGGGCTGGGAATAATTATAGGTCAGCAAGCAGGATATATCAAGCTATTTACAAAGAGACTTGGCAAAAACAAAAATTGACACTGAGGTACAGATGGCCAAAGACTTGGCGAGGAGTTGTGTTTTATGGAGAATATTAAAGGAACAGAAATAGAATCTGAGGGGCTTAGGAAAGAAATTCTAAGGCTAAAGGCCTAGGTGACAGAAGGCAGAGCTGTTAATGGTGGAGCAATTAAAATTGAGGCTTGAGCAAGATACCAAAATTGGAGGTACATGGATAACTCTATGACTTGTAGAGCTGCAAGATTTTATGTAGAGATTAGTTAATTGAATTTCTCATAATATTATATTTCTCATAATATTTTGGGAATAAAATGTGCATTGTCAATCAGGAAACAGGCGATTTTGATCATGATGGATGTTCTGTCACCTATTGATCTTTTTACATTTAAATATCCCATTCCTAGTACCTGATGAAACATTTTGACGCATCTTGGGGCATTTTTGCATCAAATTTCAGTGAAAACAAACTTCAAATGAGTAAAAAGTAAATGTAAATCCCTAATGTTTGCTTCTCTTGGTAGGGTGTCATATGTACTGTTAAGTTTATTATGGTGTTTCACCCTATATACCATTTCACTGGAAGGTTACTTTCTATACTGGAATTTCTGGAATTCTGACCACATGATCCAAGTTGTTTCATTCAAGCTGTGTTCTGTTTCGGCATGGCTTTTATTCTCTTCACTTTTTTTAATAAAAGCATTTTTCAAATTCCTGTAAGCATTACCTAAAATTGTTTGGAGCGTATTAAGGAAGGAGTTCGGACTTCCAGGCAGATCCCTGAACTGTAAGATGTTGGTTTTGGACAATGTAGCCATTCCACACGTGACTTGATTGATGATCTAAATCTAGATTAACTGCTGAAATTTCAGTTAAAACACACAAATTCAAGGGGGAGAAACATATTTAAAATAGCCCTATAGGGTTTGAAAGATGACATATAGTACTCCATTTTGAGAAGACAATTCCATTCATCCTTCAAAAAATGTTGGATACCCAGCTACCAGTCCAGCGTTTGAGAGGAGAGATCTTGTGGGATGTTCAGTCCAAAATGTCATGACAGTTTACCTTTGGAATGACTGTGGCTTTTTACACAATCACATCGTGATTAATTTTATGTTGAATAATGCAAATATGATTTTTGCTTTAAAATTGTTAAAGTTCTCATGAGTATCATTGAGAGGATTCTTCTGTGTATTGAACAAGTGATAAAAATCAAGTTCTCTACAGAAATCATAAACTTTACAGAAAAGTAGAGGAAATGCTGTTTGAAATTCACTCTTCTAAATGCACTAAAGTTAGCATTTTGGACAACAGCATTCACTAATAACGGTTTTTTCTTCAAAGTGATACCTTTTTAAATTTCAGGTTATCCGCGATTATAATGGACCTGCACTTAGTGAGAGGATAGCTGCTGAGAAGGTGGCAGTTGAAGAAGAAGAAGGTTAAGTACCAATGCTTGCTACTTTTAGTTTATATAGTAGAACACTTACTAAAGGATATGAAGGTGTCTGTGTATTGCATTTTTAAAGTGACTTTAATTTTCAAGAGTCATTTTAGTTGTACATGTACCAAATAATTTTGCCATTAAAGCATACTGTAAACTTAAATGGAATTGAGCTTATGCAGTTTCTATTCCTGTGAGTACAGGATGAGAAGGGCAATTTACCCTTTTGAGCCAGTCTGTCATCAGTATCTATTCTGTGACTTCACCGCCTTTGCGTAATACCTTCCGATTAACAAAAATCTGATAAGAACATAATATAAGAACACATGAAGTAGGAGCAAAAGTATAGAAGGAAAGAGCTCTGTGACATTCAATGATGTTACAATCACTGAATCCCCCACTATTAATATTGTGCGGGTTACCGTTGACCAGAAACTCAATTGGACTCATCACGTTAACAGAGTGGCTACAGGAGCAAGAATACTGTAGCAAGTACCTCACCTAACTCCCCAAAGCCTGTCCATCATTTACAAGGCACAACTCTGATGGAATGATCCCACTGACCTGGATGGGTGCAGCTCCAACAACATCAGGAAGCTTGACACCATCCAGGATGAAGCAGCAGTACATCTGCAAACATCGACTCCCTCCACCACCAACGCTCAGTTAATAGCAGCATTGTGTACCATCTACAGGATGAATTGCAGAAAATCACCCAAGATCCTCAGATAGCACCTTCCAAACCTCCTGGCCTACATGTGACTCTAGACCCACAGCAATGTGGTTGACTCTCAACTGCTCTCTGAGCAATTAGGAATGGGCAATAAATGCTGCCTAGCCAGTGATGCCCTTATCCTGTGAATGAATAAAAAAATGTAGATAAAAGAAATTAGTTTACAGTGTCATTGTGGTCAGCGCGAACATGGTGGCCGAAAGATCTGCTCCTGTGCTGTACTGTTCTATGTTCTGTCACTTTTATGTATGGAGATTTACCTATTTGCACTGATGCTTTCCCTTCATTATGTACAATGACTGACTAATTATCAACTAGAAGGAAATGGCTGTAGTCTGTTAAAACCAATAAGCAACGAACAGAAAATGTAATGGCTAGGGGGCTTGCACAATTATATTCAATTATATGGGCAGCATCTGTGGATAGAAAAAAAAAGTGTTGGTGATTCAGATTTCTAGCTTCTGTAATATTTTATTATTGTATTCGTGCCTAGTTACATCGTAGCGTATAAAAGCCAAGGGAATTTCCCAGTTGTACGATCAGGCTATTTAGCAAACACTTTTACGTGCTGGTAAACCTGGCCTGAACACGAGAGCTGTTCTTTATATTTGATCCACTGCATGATAAATTTACAGTTGTTAAATTTTATTTCCTTTATTTTGACATACTAAGTTCTGATTATTGACCAAGTGTCATCTTTAATTGTAGAAAGTCAACTACTTGACATGGAATACAGTGGTTTTGACCAAGACCAGAGCACCAACATGGAAACCTCCTACTCTCTTGATAATAGAATAAAAAGGTCTTCTGCTACCACAAGTTCAAGATCATCCAGCAGACCAAGTTGTTCAAAAGGTATCGATCTACAGCATTTTAATATCCTGTCTCAAAATTAAAATTCAATTTATGCCACAAAGTAGAACATACTTTCGCAGCTTGTTATGCTGCAAGTTCCCTGGAGTGGTGATGTGCGGAATCCAGCTAGTAGGTGTGCTGTTACATTTGTTAGGCTTGGTAGTAAGCCATTTACCTGCTGGTTCTACTGGCTTTCGACAGATAAATATATTTACAGAATTAGGAATGCTAGATGTTTGATTTATACTCTTATTCACGAGATACTGTCTTCACAAACAGTTATCCATCAGTGATAGTAGGAACTGCAGATGCTGGAGAATCTGAGATAACAAGGTGTGGAGCTGGATGAACACAGCAGGCCAAGCAGCATCAGAGGAGCAGGAAGGCTGACATTTCGGGCCTAGACCCTTCTTCAGAAGGGTCTTCTTGGCCTGCTGTGTTCATCCAGCTCTACACCTTGTTATCTCAGTTATCCATCAGTCTTTTGATTTTGAAATACTTCACTTTCATGTGTGTTCTTGCGCTTTCCAAGTAAATTGGTCATCTTTTCCAGCTCTATAAAATAGCAGAAAATCTGACTTGGTTCTGTGCATGGTTGATTTTTCTGTCTTTTTCTGCTTCACCATTGGCAAGAGATTCTTTAGCTATCGTGTCCTACATGCTGGAATTGTCTCAACTATTTTTGTTTTGGATGAAGTTGAGGACATATAGGGCAAAGCAGGGGTTGTGAAATTTAGCATATTGCCAGAATATTTCAGTCAATGACTCCTGGCTGCAGGTACTGATACCCCTGTTAATGTTTTTCACATTTTATATCTTATCTGCCATAATGATTGCCAAGATTACAGCAACAAATGCATTTATATTGTGGCTTTAACATAGACTATACTTTAAGGCATGTAAGTGAAAGGGAAAACTAATCCGAGAGAAAGGATTGACCAAAAGTTTAGTTGAAGACATGGTTTTTAAGGAGTGTTTAAAGCAAAAGACTTGAATGTGTGAAGTTTAAAGTAAGGTTGGGATTTCCAAGAATTGTGGTCTTGGGGAAAAACCTAAAGCCAGGGCAAGTTAATTAGAACATGGATGGTGGGTGCATAAAATTTGATAGGATATAGGGAGCAGACTTTATGATGAACTGAAATTTCACTTGGAGGATTGGTGTTTGATGGAGGTCAGAGATAGCAACTTTGTTGTTCCTAGTGTTTTAATTCAAGGAATCAATCCCTCACTTAAGATTGTGTTACTTGTACCTGAGCGATCTACTTTATTTCAAGGTGTTAAGAATTTTTTTGTAACAATTAATTCTGTTTCAGTTGGTTCTCGGTCAGATTTTAAATACTCGCGCCGTGATTCCTCAACAAGTCGATATGATCAGTCCAGGAAACGAGAAAGCTATAAAGGTAGAACAGTTTTTTTTTGTGTTCTATGATTATGAAATTAGTTGAAAGTCTGTATTCTCACCCTACATAAGATTTACCAAAATACAACAAGAAGCAAAACTGCCTTGTTAGTATCAATGGCATGCACTTTGCTTCACCATAATTTATATATGCAGTGACAGTCAGAAGGGAAGCTGTCCATTTCCTCTCCAGTGCTGCTTTCTTTTAATATAATACAGCGATCAGAAGTAGGGCCATTTTTGTCAATGTGGTCTGACTAATATTGGATGCAGTGTTAGCAGCACTCCCCTGCTGTTGAAGATGATACTGCTCTGTAGACATTGCATATTGAATAGTTTCTGTAGACTCCAGTCTGAAACATTGTGGAAATCCTAGAATTTTTTTTAACATAAAGTTCAATGAAAAGACAGGAATTTTTTTTGTTTTGGAATGAGGCGTTTCTTGGAAATTGTGATTTTAGACAATCGCTTGTCTTGGTTACTTGAACTAATTTCAGGAAGTGTCCTACTGGGTTAATGACTGTTTCGTTTAAATGAACTTTGCAGAATTGGAGTTTGTGTTTGGGCGGTCACTCGGGGACAGTCTGCTGCAAAACAAACTGCGCATCTTGTGCATCCTATTTTTGAAATGGCCTTGCTGTGAGATCAGGTTTGAACCTGATTGTTCTCCTGGAATTGATCACATCTGCAGTAACACAAGATGAACTGACTTTGGAGCAGTCTATGCTTTATCCATTTTGCCTTCAACAGTAATCACCATTGGCCAGATGGTGCTTTTCTTTTTTTAAAAGTGAATCTCTCCAAAAGATAAATTCTTCCCCCTCCTCGACATGCACATGTATGCGTCTGCACGTGCACACATCCTGTGTTTTGGGCAATGTGGTTGGGTGAATATTTTTAGTTTTCCAAATTGTGTCAGCCAATTCTACATCTTCATTGGCTGGATTTTGTTTTATGATAAATAATTCTGTGTCTATTAAAGAAACCTGATTGGATCTTTTCATTTTAAGTCTAATATAAAGAGAATGTACAATTGGTTATATTGGGACTTGGGAATTATATTTTTCAGTTTATGTTATGATACGTGGAATAGTGGATCTAGAGCATTCTTCCAGCTTGATTATAGCAAAGTCTTTATAAATTAAGTGTGGTTTGGTTTTTTTGGCCTTGCCATGATTTTTAACCGTAAAATTGACATCTCAAGTATGCTGTCAAGTAATGTACTTTGTTATATATTAATTGGGCTGTATTCACTTTTTAAATATTTTTGAAGATACTAAACATTCTGGAGAAGACTGGCGAGATGAATGGGAACGATCGGTTAAGCGAACAAAGTATTATAAACAAGATAAAGAAAGATTGAAAGAAAAAAGTACATATTCTGAGAGAGATAAAGACAGGAGACGGAAAAGTAGATTGGATTCTAAAGATAACTACAAGAAGGGAGACCGGTCTAGGTAATGCTTTGTGAAAGCTCATTTTCTTTTGCCCATAGTATTGCCACTGACACATCATGGTAGCATCTTAATAGTTTGAGAAAGCAAGGGTAAGTGTTGGCTGTATTCAGGCCAAAGGAATTTTACCACATACGTGAATGGTTGGGCAGTAAACTTGTCAATAAGCCAAAATTATTAGTGCTGTAAAATTACACCAATTACAGTTCTGATTCTTTTGATACAGTCTGAAATTTCATTTCTTGGGGTACACAGAAGGGCACCTAAATATGAGTTGAAGAACCTTCTAAGGAGCAGATTGATATCTGGTGCAGTAACTGAAGTATTGTAGGGACATATATAAAAAAAATACTGCTGTAACTTATATCCCAACTCCCTGGATCTGCAAGTAGAGTTTTGCAGTTTTCCCATAGTGCATGTTTTAAGAACAGACTTGAAAACCATCTCAATCTGTAAAGCTGCACTGAAATCTGAAATATGCTAGAGCAATATCTTCTATTAGAATCCTGGCAAACCAGATACTTGAAATGGATTTGCAAGGTTAATGGAATGTAATGGTTAGAGACTGGAAAATGACTAATACAACACCCTTGTTGAAGAAGGGACGGAGGCAGAAGACAGGAACCTATAGGCTGGTTAACCTGACCTTGGTGTTGGTAAGATTTTGGAGTCCATCATTAAGGATGAGATTGTGGAGTACTTGGAAGTGCGTGGTAAAATAGGTTTGACTTAGCACGGCTTTGTCAAGGGGAGGTCATGTCTGACAAATCAGTTAGAATTCTTTGAGTTGACAAGCAAGTTAGGCAAACGAGAGCTAGTAGATGTGATCTATTTGGATTTCCAGAAGGCCTTTGACAAGGTGCTGCACAGAAGACTGATAACTAGGATAAAAGCCCATGGTGTTAAAGGAAAGATTCTGGCACGGATAGAGGATTGGCTGACTGGCAGAAAGGGTCTCGTGGTTGTAGAGAAGATGTTTCCATTAGTAGGACAGACTAGGACCTGAGGGCACAGCCTCGGAGTGAAGGGGTGACTGTTTAGAACTTTTACAGCTGGTCCATGGAGCTACCTGCTGGTGACCTGTTGCTTTTCCAGTTGAGCTGGACTGGCGTTAGTGAGTATGTAACTTGTCCACGTTTTTGTTTAATCCTTCTTGATCCCCTTAACTTTCCTAATGTGAAACATTCAGTGCCACAATTGTTGGTGAAGTTGCCAGAAGAATAGTTGGCTCATAACGAGTAGATCAATTCTTCAATATTCTTAATATCTCGATTCAGATTAAAAAGGTCTCATGGATATTAGATCCGGGATGAAAAACATGAGCAATGGGGCGTTTTGGGGCATCAAGTTAATAGGAATAAAAACCAATCGGCTAATACCTCCTGACATGGAAGGCAGATAGATATGTCATGCTAATAGGGAAACCTTTAAACTTTTCCTGATCAACTAGTTCGGAGATGTTATTACATATTGTACAACAGGTGGGGCTTGATATTTAAGATGAAATGGTCACTGGCAGGTAGTACCTAGAAACTACTTGTAAAATGTTCCATTGGAATTGAAGCTGTACGTCTAGCTCTATCTTTATTTTGAGCTTTAACGGTAAGCTGTGAAGTTTGTTTTTTGGGTGTTCCTGCTAATTCCAGCTGTAGCCAGCTGTTAAACATGTTTAAGATTTTATAGCAGTCAATTAGTTGCTATTCTGTGATGCATTCGGGATGAAATGATTTGGATGAGAATATAAGAGGCATGGTTAGTAAGTTTACGGATGATAGCAAAATTGGTATAGTGGACATTGAAGAAGATTATTTAGGAGTATGACAGGGTCTTGATCATCTGGACCAGTGGACCGAGGAATGGCAGATGGAGGTTAATGCAGATAACTGTGAGGTGTTATAGTTTGGTAAGAGAAAGCAGGGCAGGACTTACACAATTAATGGTAGAACCCTGGAGAATGTTGTCAAGCAGAGACCTAGGATTGCAGGTACATAGTTCCTTGAAAGTAGCATCACAGTTAGACAGGGTGCCAAAGAAGGTGTTTGGCACACTTGCCTTTGTTGTTTGGAGCATTGAGTACAAGTTGGGAGCTATTAGCCGATTGGTTTTTATTCCCTATTAACTTAATGCTCCAAAACGCCCCATTGCTCATGTTTCTCATCCCAGAACGAAATTCCTTGAGACTTTTTTAATCTGAACTGAGATATTAAGAAATTTGAGAAATTGACTTGTTATGGGCCAACTATTCCTCAGGCAACTTCAGCAAAAATGACGGCACTGAATGTTTCACATTAGGAAAGTTTATAAGGATTGGTAAGACCACATTTGGAGTTGTGTGTACAGTTCTGGTCGCCCTGCAATAGGAAGGATGTTATTAAACTGGAAAGGGTGAGAAAAAGATTTACAAGAATGTTCCTGAGTTATAAGGAGATGCTGGATAGGTTGGGACTTTCCTCCCAGGAGCACAGGAGACAGAGAGGTGACTTTGCAGAGGTTTGTAAAATCATGAGGGGCATAGATAAGGTGATTAGGCAAGGTCTTTTCTCCAGGGTAGGGGGGAGTCCAAAACTAGGAGGCATAGGTTTAAGGTGAGAGGGGAAACATTTAAAAAGGGACCTGAGGGACAACTTTTTCACACACAAGGTATTTTGTTGACTGCTTGCAGGTAATATCTGTTCCTTATGTTCTGACTAAACCCAACATTTCAGTGCCATTCTGAAAACATCAAAATGGTTTTATTGTTTTCCATAGGAGTAGTAAAGATGATCACCATAAAGGATCCAGCATCAGTCATCGGGTACCAGAAAAGGTATATCAGAAATTCATATTGTTTAATCAGTAGACTATAGTTTCCACAGAATTAACTCCTATGTCTTGAGTAAAAATACACTCATGAAGCATTTATTATTTATATCTTAGTATTCTGGAACTGATTCTTTATTCATCTTAGTGGCCATTTTTAACGTTTTAGAGTTTTACTGAATTTTATCTTTCCATTTACTTTCAAGTTATAACTCTGCTTGTAGTTTGCTGAAATGTTTTGGTTAGAAAAATGCTTTTTGCTAAAATGTTTAGGTTTTGCTGCACTGATGTGGGCAGAAAACCTGTTCTTAAATAATTGAGTGGTTAGATACATCCAAGTAAGAGTCTTGTTTACCTCTTAATCTGGTCATGGCATCTTCTATTCAATTTCCAGTATCATATGGGCAGCATGGTGGTTAGCAGTGCTGCTTCACAGCGCCAGGGACCGGGTTCAATTCCAGCCTTGGGTGACTGTAAAGTTTGCACATTCTCCCCCTGTCTGCGTGGGTTTCCACCGGGTGCTCTGGTTTCCTCCAAACACCTCAACCTTCAATTTCCCCTTGAGCAAGCTCACAATTGTCATTCATGCCTCTTTTGGCGTTCTTTGGAACTGTTGTCCTCAAGAAATCACCACCTCGAAACTCTCCATCCTTCATTCATGACCTTCACGTGAAGAGTGCCAGATGGGACTAATCTCGCCATCTGACTTACTGTTCCATTCACCCCACCTCTGCGTTTGTGAACCATAATCCAGTGTTCTTCACTGGAACACTGTATTTGACTTTGACTAGCAGCATGTAATCTTTGTTTTGTAAATTTTTGTACTCTAACTGTGTTTCTATCACTTCGCTATCCCATTTTAAAGTTTTTTTTGTTATCTAACTGTCCTAATACATTTATTAATTGAGGTTGTAGACTTGCTCACCGAGCTGGTGTGTTTGGTTGCAGACATTTCATCACCCTGCTAGGTAACATCATCAGTGTGCCTCCAGTGAAGCGTTGGTGTTCCGTCCTGCTTGTTATTTATATGTCTCGGTTTGCTGGGGTGGTTGGTATTACTTCCGGTTCTGTTTCTCAGTGGTTTGTACACGGCGTCTAATTTAATGTGTTTGTTGATGGAGTTCCAGTTAGAACACCAGGCCTCCGGGAATTCCCTGGCTTGTCTCTTTTTGGCTTGTGTGATTATGGATGTGTTGTCCCAGTTGAATTTGTGTGCTTCATTGTCCGTGTGTAATGAGACAAGTGAGAATTGGTCATGTCTCTTGGTGGCTAGTTAGTGTTCGTGTATCCTTATTGTCAGTTTTCTTCCAGGTTGACAATATGGATACACGGACACCAACGAGCCACCAAGAGACATGACCGATTCTCAGTGGTCTCGATACACACTGACAAAGCAGGACATGAATTTGACTAGGACAACATGTCCATAAAAGCACAAGCTAAATGGAGACATGCCAGGGAATTCCTGGAGGCCTGGCATTCCAACCGCAACTCGGTCAAAAAACACATTGAACTGGACCTGAAATACAAACCACTGAAGAACAAAACCGCAAGTGATACCACCCACCCCAGCAAATCGAGGCATATAAATAACAAGCAGGACGGAACACCAATGCTTCACCGGAGGCACGCTGACGATGTTACCCAACAGGGTGACAAAACGTCTGCAGCCAAATACGTTGGCTCGGCGAGCAAGCTTTCAACCTCATCCCCAACCCGAGCTGCTCATCGTCTCAAATGCTTTAAACATTTATTAATTTAATAATTAACATAATAATTTTTCTTTCCTCTGACTTCCACTATCAATTTTGGATTTTGTTGTTTGTTTGTCATTCAGTAAATAATTCAGAATCTGAAATTGACTTGATCACATCACAGGTGTGACAGTTGGTCAGTCTCTGTATGAAATGGGATAATTGTTATGGTCGCAACCAGTTGAACCTGAATGTACTTCAGCAACAGCTCATTTGAAGTTGAGAAATGAGTAAATGGTATAACTGTACCAAACCATGATAAGCTTTATTTATTAAATTTTAGTATGTTTGCTCAGTAGTGAGAAGCATCATACCATTGAATTGAAGCTGTTTGTTTAAGGTCACTCACAAAAGAACACAAGTACTAATGTGTTCCATTGTTTCTCTAGTTTAATGTTACTGAGAGTTCTGTTTCAGAAATGGTTAGCAGTTACAAGAATATTGAGAGAAAATATTTCTTTGTGTACTTTAGCATGGCCTATCCAAACAAGATATCATAAAGAAGGAGATTTTGGCGTATTTGGTGAGTGCAAAATGGTTCTTTTCATTTTCTGTCAAAAGTTAAAATCTAAGGGGCAACGTTTTCATGCAGAGTGTGGTGCATGTATGGAATTAGCTGCCAGAGGAAGTGGTGGAGGCTGGGACAATTACAGCATTTTAGAAGGCATATGGATAGGTAGATGAATAGGAAGAGTTAGAGGGATATGGGCCAAATGCTGGCAAATGGGACTAAATTAATTTAGGATATCTGGTTGGCATGGATGAACTGGACCAAAAGATCTGTTTCCGTGCTGTACAGCTCTATGACTCTAATTACAATTGCAATACAAACTGCTATGTAAAGATGACTTTCACTTTTTTTTCCTCAATTAAACATGTTATAATACATCTCCAGCAAATTTTCCCTCTATATTGTGTGGCTGTACAGCTGCTGTAAATGTACATGCTGCCTGATTGGCGTGCTATGCATTCGCTTCTGGTTTCATGAACCTTGGAGGTGCACACAGTGGCTGGAGAAATGAAATGGAGCATGGACCTCCAGGGCAGGTAGGTCTTGAACCCAAACCTTCGGCCTAGAGGAGGAAAACTACCATTGCATAAAAAGATCCCTCAACTCAAAAGGCCATTGAAACTGAACAAAGCAAATTATAACTGCCAAAAGTGATGCACTTTTTAAAAAAGCACCTTTTCTGATCATAGGTCTGTTAATTTTTTGATATTGTCAAATCTATTTTGACAGAAATTGTGAAAGACCAATGTGCAAGTAATGAGTTGAAAGAAACACTTGTTTTGAAGTTTGACAGTTGATCTTTAGAGGTGGTAAGTCTCCAAGGCAGCAGTTGTCATGCAGTATTGTTTGAAATCAGTTGTTGTAGAATGAGAAATGCTGCTGTCAAGACCAAATTTATGTTTCACCATAGCTTGCAATCTGTCTGCCAGAAAAGAGCAATTATAAAGGAACGGTGATTCGATTTAGGATTGTATATGGCTTGGAGGGCAGTGATGTTCATCAGTGGTGAAGGAAGTGAATGTTAAGATATAGTGAATGGAGTGCGGTCAAGAGGCTGCTTTATCCAAGATGGAGTCAAGCTTCTTTTAGCCTTTGGACCTGCATCCACCCAGGCCATTGGAGAATATTATGCCTTTACTTTGTAGATATTGGCTGGGCACTGGGGAGACAGGCGGTGAGTTACTTGTAGCACAATTCCTAGGTTGACTTCTTGGAGCCACAGTATTTATATGGTGAGTCCAGTTCTACTTTTGTTCAATGGTAGCTCCTGTTGATAGTGGGAGACTCAGAGATGGTAATGCTGTCTAACATCAAAGGTTGATGGTCTCTTGATGGAAATAGTCATTGGCGAACATTTGCATGTTCAAACGTTGTTTATGAACCTAAACCTGGATGTTGTCCAGGTCTGACTGCTTCAGTATCTGAGGAATTGCAAATGGTGTTGCACGTTGTGCAGTTATCAGCAAACATCCCACTTCTGACCTAATGACAGAGAAAAGGTAAAGTCATTGAAGCAGTAGCCTGGCAGAACCCAAGCTTATATCATTTGAGCAGGTTATTCCTTTGCTTGAAAGGACTGTCGACGGCCTCTTCACTCACTTTGCTGATTTTGGGGAGTAGACTGATCAGGTGATAACTGGTTGAGTTGGAGTTGACCTGCTTTTCATAAAGACCGTGAATGCTGTAAACTCCAGCTGTAGCTGGTGCTGGGAACATGCGTGTGAAGAGGCGCACACTGTAATTTTGGAATAATGAAAGTCAGTCTCCATGATGGTGTAGCTGGAAAAATCCAGTGGGAAGTGATCCATGTCTTGGGAGGCTGGGCTGTCGGTTGTGTAGTAGGATGCTTGGTTCTGGAGGTTTACCTTTCAAAAATGAAGACTACCACCTGCCCCCTCCAGCTGCTGTACAGCTGCACGCATCTTGTCTTCTGGTATCGGCCAACATGGCCCCCTGCTTTTAGGTGGCGCCAAGTAGGGTGCCTGTCCATTAAGGGATAGTATTGAAAAATAGTTAGAAATTTTGTGATGCTATTTATGTTGAGATTGTTGTGAGCTTTTTTTTACATATATATCTATAATATTCTTTGGTGTAAAGAACTTATGTTCTGTTGTTAAAGAATATCTACAGCCTTTAGTGAATATGTTAGTGATTAGCAAGCACATTCAATACTTTAAAAGTAAGTTAACTCTATGAGCTATCAAGCCAGGTTTCATTCTGGGATCTGATTTGTCCAGTATTGCCATCAGATGGAATTGTAACATCTCACATAAAAGTTTCAAGTCTGTATGCATTGGTTTCAGGGGAATGAATTTGAGGGCTGTGCCAGTGGGAACAACCAGAGTCGGAGTGCAGTGGTTTTAATGGCCAAGGGCATGGAGAGAAGGGTGTTTATTGTCAGTAGGGTGGTGATGGAAATATCCTGGTGAATGGGGAATAAAGAGTTAGACGTGGGCATTTGAAACTACACATGCAAGTAAGAGGGGGGAGGGATTTTCTCCTAGGTTGAAGGTGCTTCAAGGGATTGACCATCCATGTTTGATGGCAAGGCCGAGGGATTGGTCTTGAATATGAATAAGGAAGGTTATTCAGAGAGAGAGATTAAAGGACATAAAGGCACTGAATTCAGAAGGGAGCACAAACAAAAACAAAAGTTGCTAGGAATACTCAGCAGCATGTGTATGAGAGAAAGCAGAGCTAATGTTTTGGGTCTAGTGACCCACTTCAACGCCGTTCAGAAAACTGAAATTGGACAGTTGCTTGGTGGCAGAGACTTAAGACCGTGAAGTACTGAAGATGTTTCTGAGAAACCTGGTGTAGTGCATGGTGGGGGAAAACACAACTCTTAGAAAAAGATGTTTATTAATACTCTTGGTTGGTAAATAATCTATATTTTCTTGCAGGCCACTTTTAAAATTATTAATGATACTGATGCTGGATATGTCAAGGAAGTCATGTACAAACTTAGTAATCGGTTGTTGCAGTTTGGGCAAAAAGCCATGAAGATTACGGTAAATGTTTTGAAAGAAACTTAATTTCATGTGATTATTAATTTGTTCCTATCTCACTATAAACTTACCTCTCCTGAAGGCAACAACTTATGCTGAGGTTTGGTTACACAGACAGCAGTATCCAGTAGAGTCAATTCTTCATGCATGACTCTGGCCAGAAGATGTTGATGAGCTAACTGATTGAGATAAGCAAAGCCTAGTCACATAGAATGTTTACAGAATTTTCATGGGGTCACTGAATAGAGAGCAGAAGTAAAGGCACCACAGCTCTGTCCATTCAGAGATAGCAAGAACTGCAGATGCTGGAGTCATAGATAACAGTGTGGAGCTGGAGGGACACAGCAGGCCAGGCAGCATCAGAGGAGCAGTAAAGTTGAGCTCTTATGAGAGGTGTAAGAACGTCAACTTTCCTACTTCTCTGATGTTGCCTGGCCTGCTGTGTTCCTCCAGCTCCACACAGCTCTATCCATTAACTTCTCTTTAACAATGTTTTGTTTCATCCTATTGTAACCAGAAACACTGAATTAAAACGCAATGTGTGAACAGCACATTCACTTTGATTAGCTAATTTAACACTAATCATAGGTAGCACATAATCTCATTTGATCTTTTTGCTCATTACAAAGCCATATAGTGTGTATGCTCAATGAGCTAATATGTGCATGTTCATTGTTTTAACATTCACCCTTCCAACCACACCTACACACAATTTTAAATTGGGTCCCAACCTGTTCTCAGACATGCTATTCTTAAACATGTTTCAAGTACAGATGCTACACTGAACTAAGTTGATGTGCCTATTTTTTAAAAAAAAAAGTTTACTTCAGGCCATTGTCACTAGCCAGGAAACCTTTTCATGTAACAATGTTACTGACAGGCCGACTGCGAGAAAACCTGTAACGGCCCCTTGATTAATTTTTACAGCATTCTTCTACAAATGTCACATGTGGGTATGCATCGAGTTCATGGTATATTTGATTTTAGAATAAGTATTCCTTCTTGTTTAGGGTTCTGCTGAGAAGTTAATTGAAGAAACAAAATCTTGTATACCAGATGGAAATTTTGGACACGACTCTCGTAAGAACACAAATTTGGGGAGTTATCCAGGTAATTAGGTTTCAAACGGATGGTCGTCTTTCTTTAATCTTGATGGTGCATACTGATTTACGGAATAATTCACGGATTTTACAGTGTATTTTAATCACTACTGGTAGCACTTAGCATTGCCTTTAAGACCCTTAAGACATCAATGTCATATGTGTAATATACCGTAGATGGAGTTGGAATGCAAACAGTTTTTAATACAGTTGTCACATCCTGTCTTGTATGGTTTGTTTTGCTTAAACGGACATGGACATTTATTTTCATATTGAGCATCCTGATCCTAGTCTTATAGTTGAACCCCTTGAAATTACTGTACTTGTATCAAGACTCATTGACTTGATCTGACAAATATTTTAGAACTATAAAACTCCAAGCCAGCTTGAATAAAACATCTTAGGCTTCTTATAGTTTTTGTACTGCTTTGATATGTTACTGAAGGTTGATTAAATGAAAAGATATGCTAGATTAGCTGTATTTGTTATTTAGAGAGGTTGACCATGGCGTTCAAAACAGGTTACCTCTTTGTTTACAATAAATTATTTGAACTGGGGAAATGTGAAAAGCAACAACTTTTATATTTGTTGTTGCATAGTGAGATTCTTTAAGCACAAAAGGCTATACTTAAATTTGATAAACCAGTATTGCTTTGCAAATGGTCTGAAATGGTTAGCCCAGAGAGGATGGATCATTTCTCTTAAATCACTTTTAGATTGATTATCCCCTACTATATATTTCATTCTCTATAGTTTCCAATTAATAAGATGTCCATGAACAAAGTTGATTTTGGAAAGTTTGTTGTATTTGCCATAAAACTCTTGTCATTTGTTTAGCATCGTCAGATAAAAATGTTTCCAGATTGGGCTGAAATTGCCAGGATCCAACTTTGTGACATCTTTCATTGTAGACACCAAACAGTTGGAGGCAAAATAGTCTGAACAGCAAATGTTTCCTTAGTATAACAACCCACTCTGGAAAGTGCGCTGATACTCCATCCCCACTACTTCCAGGGTTGTCATAAAAGTTAAAAGATTTAATCAGATTACTCAAAGTCTTCATTACACTGTGCAGTGAGCTCAGTTTAATAGAAAACACTGACTTTTTTTTGCACTTTAGTAGTTTCTACTAATAAATCAACTCTAACTACAGGCAAACACAATATATATTATCAACTTATAATTCTGTAACTTCAGTTGTACCCCTTTTTAAACCTCTACAAATACTTGGAGACAGGAAAAAGAATAATGTATTGTGTGAAGGAAAAAAAAAGGGAACACCATTTGATAGCACCAGTACACAAGATTCATGCAGGTATCCTATCGCTTCGTCTGAATATTTAAGATCTCTGATCATCTTTCTCCCAAGTCCATTCAGTTCTTTACTGCTTTACTAGCAAAACCAAGGTTAATGGGAATCAGAGTAAAAATGAGTCATACCTGGTACAAAGGAAGGTGGTGATTTTGGTTGTCATTCACCTCAGCTCCAGGACATCACTGCAGGAGTATCTCAGGATGGTGTCTGAGGTCCAGTCATCTATTGCTGCTTCATCAAAGACCTTCCCTCCATCATAAGATCAGAAGTGGGGATTTTAACTGATGATTGCACAATATTCGGCACCATTACCAACTCCTCCAACACTGAAACAGACCTAGGGCGGATGCAGTAAGACCTGGACAATATCTAAGTTTGGCCTGACAAATGGCAAGTAATGTTCAGTTCGCACAAATGCCAGGCAGTAAGAGAGAATCTAACAATCTCTCCTTGATGTTCGATAGTATTATCATCACTGAATCCGCCACGTACTACATACTGGGGGTTACCATTGACCAGAAACTGAACTGGACTCACCATATAAGAACTAAGCAGGTCGGAGGCTAGGAATCCTGCAGCGATGAACTCCACTCATGACTTCTCAAAACCTGTCCACCATCCGTCTAAAAGGCACAGACAGGAGTATGATGTATGCACCTCGCTTGCCTGGATGAATGCATTTCCAGCAACACTTAAACATGATAGTATCTATGATATGCAGTCTGCTTGATTGTCACCACATACATAAACATGCACTCCCTTCAACACTGATACTCGGTAGCTGCAGTATGTACCATCTACAAGATACACTGCAGAAATTCACCAGGGCTCCTCAGACAGTGTTTTTTCAAAACATCGAACACTACCATATAAAAAGACATGGGCAGCAAATACATAGGAACCCCCACCATCTGCGAGTTCTCTTCCAATTCACACACTGTCCTGTCTTGGAAAGGTGTTGCCTCTTCTTCAGCGTCACCAGTTCAAAATCCTGTAACTTCCTCCTTAACAGAATTATGGGTATACTTAACACCAAATAGACTGCAGTGGTTCAAGAAAGTAGCTCATCACCACCTACTTGAGGGCGATTGGGGATGGGCAATAAATACTGGCCCAGATCGTAACACCCACATTCCATGAGTGAATGCAAAAATAAAGATAGGATAGTTGACACACTACTTTTTCAGTCTCCCAGTTACTGTTTAAAGGCAGCAGCTTATTGATAAATCTTGAGTTAGAATTGCTGAACATCTTCCAATTCTTTGCTACTTTTCTGCAAGAAGAGAGAAATGCTGTCTTATAGAATCTGGAGGCATTCTCCCCTGTGTTACTCATACAGGCTGTCCATTTGCCCAGGAGCCCGTTAGAGCATTCTTGAACCCCACAACTGGTCCTGTTTCCTCAATCAACAGGCTGACTCTAAGCAAAACTGCCCTGAATTTACACCCCCAGTTTAGACGAGTCCACCAATCCTTCCCATGCTTGAGCAAAACAACTGTGGAAATATAGCTCGCAATGAGTTACAGTAACTGTTTTAAAACTGCAACATTGCCTTCCACAGTTTTCTTGGTTTAAAGCAGTATCATTTTCCCATTTTGGTCCACAATGCAAAATAAAGAAAAAAATTTAAGAAGTGGTTTTTACGTTAGAAAGGAGCTTGAATTAGTTGAGAGTGAGTGCATGTACCTCAAACAAGGAAAGTGTTTATGATGAATGATTTTGTACAGAAATATTGAAGTTCAGCCTGCTTTGACACAAGATAATTGAAGCAGAGACTGGTATATCTTTTATGGGAAAACAACGGATGAATCTTTATAACACCAGAATATACAAAAAATGACAGAACAGGGTCAGTGGGATAAGTTTTGGATCACTGTAGTAGAAGACAGCACAAATCCAGCATGATGAATAGTCTATAAAAACCAAAAGAACTGTGGATGCTGTAAATCAGGAACAAAAACAAAGTTGCTGGAAAAGCTCATCAGGTCTGGCAGCATCTGTGGAGGAGAAAACAGAGTTAATGTTTCGGGTCCGGTGACCCTTCCTCAGAACTCCGTGATGAATAGTCTCCTGTGCTGTAAACTTGATTGTTCTGTCACGCTAATGTGACTTTTGTTCAAACTATTGCTCATAACAGATAGTGACCAAGGTATAATTCGCTCAGGTTTTTATAAGATATCATCACCTCACCATAGATTAGTTATCCTATTTTCTACAAATACTTCAGCTAATCACTTCTTCAGCTGTTCCAACAGCGCCTTGACAGCTACACAACACACTCAGTTTCACAGTTATATCACATCCACAGGAAACATGATAAAATCTTATTTAGCCGTTATTATTGACATAGGTAGGAAAGTACATTGTGAGAAAGGACTTGAGGACGCAGATGGACAAAGACAAGTTGAGTGAGTGGGGAAAATATTGGCAAATGGAGTATTATGTGGGAAAACGTGAAACTGTTTACTTTGGTAGGAAGAAAACATGGAGATCAATTGCAGAATTCTGAGATACAGAAGGATCTATGTGCTCTAGTGCAAGAGTCACAAAATGCCAATATGCAGGCACCAGCAAGTAATTAAGCTAGTGGAATGCTATGCTTTATTACAAGAGGAATTTAACATAAACTTGAGGATGCAGTACTTTAATGACCTGGAATGAGAGGATGTCTTATGAGGAAGGTTGACTTGATTCAAATACACATGACCTGGATGACCTTGACATGAATGTGGAAATGACATTTCTTGTGAATGAATGCACAGTGCTGATTGAAAATTATCAGCTGGATTTTCTGAGGAGTGCAGTCTCATGCATCCAGCCCTTTTTTAGATGAAAGATGGGAGCTCCACATTTTTGCGTAGGAGATTCTGATCAGGGTTTCTTCAGAAAAGCAGAGCTGTACTTGTTCTGAAAAATCTTTTATACTGCAAAACTGTTGGAAGTCAAAGCATACCCCGCTTTTATAGAAGCCAGCTCCATAATAAATTTAAAGACCCTGACAGCTGCTTTCATCTGCTATCAAACAGTAAGTACATAATGTAAGTCTGGGGTTCTGGGAGGATAGAGAGGCAGATGGGTGGGGGTATAGGATGCATGTAGGTAAGGGTTATGATTCCAGCTGGGTAGTGGTAGGGTGCCAGTGATTAGGATGCCTAAAGTATAGGGTGCCTGGTAAGTGGGGCATTATAGTGTCACTTGAGTAGGCATATTGTGCCAGGAATTAGAACACCAGATGGGTAGGGGGGTAGGGTGCCAGCATAGGATGTTTGATACCTAATGTTCCCGTTTGGTAGGGTGCCAGTTCAGTAAGGAGTAAGGTGTCAAGTGGGTAGAATGCAAGGTGGCGAGGAGCTAGATATCTAATGCAGAGTGAAGGGTAGACTGGGTGGGTAGGAGGTTGAAGCCGACAGTGAGGAATGTTAGGGCTTGGGATCAGATCAAGCTCAGTGGGCACCTGGTAGTGTTTGGTGGTGGTTGGAGGGGGAGGAGGTAGGGTGGCGTGTCAGGCATGAGGTTAAGGTATTGGGAGTCAGATTTAGTGACAGTGGGGGCAAGGAAGGTCAGGTGCAGAGCAGGGCAGGGGATGGATGGGCGTACAGTGGCGCAGGAAGAGAATTCGGCCACAGATCAATGCAGGGGATGTGTATTATTTCCAGGGGACATGTTGGGTCAGGATTTGAAGAATCTAAATGGCCTGGGGGTGGGGGGGCCTGTAATTGGCGTTATGAGAGGTGAGTATGGCATCAGTTGAGCAGTTACTCTGGAGTTAAATACATAGTCTAATTCTCTAACTTCCCTTAATTTCATCAGTACTCTCTGATGTCAAATGGAAATGCCCAGTGGAATCTTAAATTTCTCAGACAATTGCTTGAGTCTGCAACAGTGGGGATTCCACAGGGTCTCCATGCCCAACTCCCATTTATGCTGGAATAGGGACTGGCCGTTGGAAAATTTGGGCCTATGATTCACTGTTTCAGGAGAAAACAGAATTTTTTTTTCTGAGGGTTGTGTGGTTTTGTGACTCTGCCTCAAAACTTAGGAGGCAATGTCATTTAATATTTTTAAGAGGAGGTGGATAGGTTTTTGTTAGGCAGGGGTGTAAGAGGATATCCGGGTAGATGGGAATGTGGAATTCGTGAGACAAATAGATTAGCCATGATCTTACTGAATGGCTGAGCAGGTTGAAGGGGCCGAAAGGCCTAGTACTTCCTAATTTGTTTTTAATGATCATCAAAATACTTGCAAATATTTACTCACCAGTAATTTGGTCCTGTCAAGACTGTTTCTCAATCTCATTATGACCTGGTTGTGTTTCTCTGAGCACCATCTTTAGGCAGTGCAGAGAAGAATAAGGATGACATCCTATTCAAGCAGTGAAAGCAGCTGCCTATCTAAGATTGCATTGGCTGGATGTAAAATAGACTACATGACAAAATAACTTTTGTTTTGACCTAGCAATGC
Source organism: Rhincodon typus (assembly GCF_021869965.1). Lineage (NCBI taxonomy): Eukaryota > Metazoa > Chordata > Chondrichthyes > Orectolobiformes > Rhincodontidae > Rhincodon > Rhincodon typus. The sequence continues at coordinate 66,879,246 of NC_063333.1, read as the reverse complement.
CACCCCCTGCATCTCTCCGATACCCCCATGTCTGCAACATGTGCACAGGATGACATCTTTGCACACTGTGTGTGATGACCTCATCATCGCATGTGCAGACTTTTCAACAGGCTGTCTTACGACCAGGTGACATCACTGACTGACCGCACATGCGCAGTTTCCATATTGCATGACTGATAACCACTCCATTATGGCCTTGCTCCAGACATATGAAATCTGAGTGACCGAGGAAGAATGAGATTAGCTACCCTAAACATTTAGTTCCTATTGAATTATGGCAGCAAAGACTGTTAGCAAAACCGAAGTTAATAATGTGGAAGGCTAATCTTTGCTTTGTCAGACCTGACATAAAGGAACATTATCATGGTTGTTAGATACCAGCCATTACTGCTCCAGAGTGGTGTTGGGTCAATAATCTTCAGCTAAATCCTTAGAGACCATCTGTCATGATTACTTTTTTCATAATTCTGCAGGGTTCAGCTGCATTCAAAATTGCTCCAAAAGAAGCAATTCATGACCGTCTACAGAGGAAATGGAAAATATCCATGCTTGTTCGGACAAGTGCAGGCAACTGTTGTGTCCCCTTAATTCCAGATAATGACCACCTTTATCAAGATAATTAATATCTTTCCCTGACTTAAACCATCTGCTTTTGATTTTCACTAACCCTCAACTATTAACATTATTTCGATAATCACTTACTAGAAGCTCAATTGGACCAGCTGATTTGTCACCAGGCCTGAAAGATTAGCAAATTGGTCTCACTGTGAGTAGCTCATCAAATCCTTTAAAGTCAGTGTCCATCTACAAGACTGTCATCATCAATTTGATGGAATTCTCACCACAACATTCTTTCTAATTTTTCTTGTTCCTGTGCAGACATCTGAGGTCTGTGCACTGCAGCAGTTACCAGAAATGAAACCCTTTCCTTGGTATGCTGATCAATGTTCATACAGCTCCCCAGTGGCTCCATAAATTAGGAATGTCACTCACCACTTATTTGGGTGAGTGCAACCATATAAAAGTTGCTGTCCAAGGCACATCAATTTGCTTAATTGACACTTCTGCCATTGCACTGTGCTTCCAGTAGCTCCATCATTAGTGCACATCCTGCGGAGGCAGTAGGTATGATGTGTAAAATGCACAGCCCAAATTATTAACTCTAAATAGTACCTCTTTACTCTTTTTTTTACTTTTTAATAACACGAGCCAGAACAGAAAAGTGGGAACATTATCATCTCCAAAGTGACTTGTTTCTTTTGGAGATTCCAGGTCAGCATCGTCAGCTACCCCAGGTTCTAGAACTGTGGGAGCATCGTTATCACAGGGACATAGCTGTTCTGAGAGCTCATTACCACCTCAGGGCAACCAGGAATGGGCATGAATTACCAGCCTGTCCACGTCTGAAGAACATGAAAAAAAGCAGGTTCCATCCTAGATTATAAGGTGCAGAGCTGGATGAACACAGCAGGCCAAGC
>NC_063333.1:66830263-66877368 GCF_021869965.1 Rhincodon typus | reverse complement strand
CCCCTCCCCCTTTTCTGATGAAGGGTCTAGGCCCGAAACGTCAGCCTTTCTGCTCCTATGATGCTGCTTGGCCTGCTGTGTTCATCCAGCTCTGCACCTTGTTGTCTCGGATTCTCCAGCATCTGCAGTTCCTACTATCTCTATCCTAGATTCTTTCTTGCCAAAGGTTCTACCAACTGGAATGAAGGGGCTCAGTTGGTTAGATTATGGAAGCTTAAACAGTAGCATTATATGCTAATGTTAGGACTCCCCTGTTTGTTAATAACAGTGACAGTGAAAGTTTTCATTTTTAAATAGGTTCAGCCACTAGTTTTGCTTTTCATTGCAAACTACTTCCTCAAATGTGGCTGAAAAGGTTTTATACTTGCATCCAATCCATAAACACATAATTATTGTACAGATGAAAACTTAGTAAAATGAAAATTAATGTCTATCCATGAAAATCTACACAGCTGCAAGTTCTCTTGCAATTTGTTTCTGTTGCTTTTGAGTGAACACATTTTTATATCTTGCATTTTACAGATAAATTGAATGCCAATAGATTGATCATTGAATTAATTTTATGTACTTGTATATTTTAAACATTGTAGGCTATTCTGGCAGGGATAAAAGTATGAGCGAATCTGCTGAATATTCATCATCTGGTTCTCTGACCAGAAGCTCCTCATACCATTCTGCAGTACGTAACACTGGTGCATCGATATCATCGATACACAGCAACCTCCTGAGCCCATCACTGCTAAGTTCTATTCGCGGGATGGATGAAAGTACAGTTACTAATACACTCACTAGGCTGGCGGCCAACAATCCTGCATTTGAAGGTGAACAACTTTTTAAACTGCGTTGAAAAAGAATTAATTAAACTATATTATTTTGGGGTTCCAAATTGCTGCACAGCCAAATTAAGTGCCTTTTTTACATAGAAAATGCAGTGCAAAATAAATATTCCATAAACATGAGTGAGATGAAAGACAAGTTAATCTATTGTTTGATGGTATTAATTGAATGATGAAAACTAATAAGACTACAGGATAACTGCTTGCATTAGTTCTGAATTATATTTGCCAAGATACTCCAGTAGTTCGATTATTGGAGCAGCGCAGACAAGAGTTGCATGTTGGAATTGCCTGGGAAATTGAATTTTCTGACTGAAAATTGCCCTCATTTGGAGCCTTCCAAAAGAGGTCAGTTGAAGTTAGAAAATCCAGAGGGTTCTGACTCTGTTAGATTTAAAAATTACCCAGGCAAAATTAGAGGACTAAAAACTGAATGTCAGGAATTACATTGACATTCAATTTAAGACTGTCAGTTGAGCTTGCACTGTGGCATGCTTGCTTATACTGGTAGCTACACGTATTAATACATTTTATCAGTTCTTCTAATCAACCTGTTTGGATGTGCTGTGCTATGTCACACTTCCAGGACAGGTGGGACTCCAGCCCTAATTTTCTGGCCTTGATCTTCTCCCTTTTCAACTCAACACAATAGGTGACTGCCATTTCCTGGTTCATTTTTCAGCAATCAATGCAATGCCCAATTTAAAATTTAAACAAATCCTGGCAGTTAACTGTCAGTCAAAATCAATCTGTCCATTCTTTGTTGCAAAACCTCTTAAAAAGCTTGGTTCACTTTTGAACCAAACAACATTCTCCTAATCTGCAGTTTAAATGTTTTATGGTAAAGAGGTATTCCAGGGAATTGTGAGTGTCATAATGAAAAGCTTCGGCAAAACGTGTTTTTTCAGTAATGATTAATTACAAGCTGTAATAATCAATATCTCTACTTTCTTTCTAGGTATAAGAATTTCAACCTTGGTTACTGTGCTGATGGAGGCTGGTGTGCTTAGTAAAAGACCAAAGTAAGATGTACCATAATTCCATGCCCTATCCAGCTGGTCATCGAAAGGAAAATGTCTGAACACCTTTGGCAACAGCAATGAATCACTAAAAACATCCTTTTAAAACCTTTTTTAATAAGATTTGATTAGAAAAAAGGCTTGTTTTGTGCATTCCAATATGTTAAAATATCAGTTAAGTATATCTGTACAAAAGCATTAACCTTTCTAGAGTACTGTTGATTTACAGCTTCAATGTAGATCTTTTCATTCTGGTTGCACCGAAGTTTCAGCCTTCTAGGTTTCAAAGTTAGCACATTTCAATAATTAAAATAGTACTCGCACTGTTCTGAAAATAAGTCTCAATCACAATATTAGAATCGTTAATTAGATTCTATCAGTTATTTAAAAACAAACTCAAACTATTTTATTTGTAGCAGGGATTTGGAGACCTAGGTAAGTGAAGCAAATCTTTTAAATACAGACTGACCTCTTCGTACCCGTAAGTTTTTACATTGGCATCAAAATGTCTCTAGGCCAGGTCCAAACCATCTGTGAACAGATACCTTTTGGAAGGTTTATTTTATTACTTCAAGAATTTATGAATTTTACAAAGTAAATATTTCCAGCAATATACTTACCTGTACCCTCAAATGTCTGTTAGAAATTCTGCTTGATCAATTTGTCGATCTTTAGTTAAATATAGTGAACATAGAAAATAAGAACAGTTAATTAATTGCCTAACATGTATATATTTGAAAAAGGTGGCTTCAAACATGTTTTAAAGACTCACGAAGCTTATTGGCGTGTAGATGTGTGTTGAAGGATTAGCATTTCTACATGCAAGTATTTTCCATCTGCCAGCATTTTCCATCTGCCAGCTCATATTACCGTCATTTTGCTGAGTTATTCAAGTCCCATTATCCTGATTCAAATTTTTTTATTCCACTTTTTGTAACAATAGCTGCTTCAAGGAATGGTGTTACGCTTTTGTCAGTCATTTGCCAAAAGTTTCTTTTCTCTCAGTTGAATACCTTTGAGCAGCAGGGCAATCATTACAATTACAGCAGAGACTTTCATTACACAGATCTTTTATTTGTTCTGATGTAATCTTTCCTCTTCAGTGGTTTGAGTAAAATAAATATTGTATGCCTATTACCTTGGGGGTTCTGTTTTTCTTCTGTTGAAGCATTTGATATCGAAGAGTATCCGGTTTCAGTACTCACTAGTGCAAGTTACATTAAGGAGCTAGTGTAAACAAGCTGTATTTTTGGATTGCATGGCAGGACAAACAAGTGGAATTACAACCAAAACTCCATCCCCTCCCGTGTCCTGTTGACAGCACCAGTTCAAATTCATACAGCTGTATAATGCTCTGTTTTTGGCACAATGCACAACTCAGGTTGTCTCCACAAAAAAAAAATCAAAGCAATTGTTTTTGTGTTGTTACAGAACAGAACAATTTCTGATTTCATCTTAGTCCTCCAACTTGTTAGAAAACTAAGCAAAGCAATTTGAAAATACATTTTATTGTATTTTAGTAACTTTGTTAAGGACTAGTCACAATGTTTTTTAATGCCAGTGTTCAATCTTTGAAATCATGAATTAATCTACAAGGAATATCATTCTGAAATTCACTCTCCCCTCAAAGGCATAAAATTGGTAAGAATTTAAGATTACGAAACTCTGACATCTAATTTTCCTGAACAATTTTGAATTACAGCACTAAACTTCAATTTATAATTTAAATCCATGAACACAGCAACATAACATTAACATTTCTTCAACTTTGAACTTTTGAATTTACTGCAATACGATTTAGTACACAAAGCTTTAATGTGACTTAATCCAGGCGAAGAGGGATGTCACTATAGTTCACAATGGACTCAGCTGCAAAGTTTCATTGTACAATCTGTACACCACATGTTAAACAAAACACTACTTGCAAAAATGTACATCAGCATTAAGAAAAATGCAACAAAATATTTGACATTCCATAATGTTTCACCACCCAAGGCTATGAAAAAATAAGTTTATTTCATATAAGCTAGTCTAGTTTTTTTTCCTCCGACTGAATTCAATGAACATTTTCAGTTTTACCAGTGGTTATCATCTAAGACAACGGTCTAAATAAAGCTTAACAGCTCACAACAAGCAAAAGTCTAGATCTTTATTACAGTCCTGATGTTCTCATGTAAATGCCAACTCCACTTGTTCAGCTGGTGCTGGTCTTAAGTCTGCATATTCTTCAGTACACCAGCCTCCACCAGCACATTAACCAAGACAGAGACCTTTATACCTAGAAACGAAGGAAATTAGCATGAAGTGAAGTGCACAGCAATTTAAAACATATTTACCAAAGATCATGTTGCTGGGTATGGAAGGTGAGAGTTAGATAAAGATAGGCTGGGACTTTTTTTTCATTGGAGCAGAGAAGGTTGAGAGAGGACCTTATTGAAGTTTATAAAATAATGAGGGGTATGGATACAGTTAATGGTAGTTGTCTTGAAATCCCACATCCTAGGGAGCCTTTTTTTAAAAAAGGTGAGAGGACAAATATTTAAAGGCCTTTTTTTTTTTTTTACACAGAGGATGGTTTGTGTATGGAATGAACTTCCTGAGAAAGTGGTGGATGTGGGTACAATTATAATATTTGAAAGACATTTGGATAAGTACATGATTAGAAAAGGTTTGGAGGGATATGGGCCAGGAGCAGGCAGGTTGGACTAGTTCGTTTGGAATTAGGTTCAGCATCGATTGGTTGGACCAAAGGGTCTGTTTTCATGCTGTACGAGTCAGAATAAAAGAAAAAGATTAGAGTAAGGAAATTCAGTCCCAGAGAATGGAAGGTACAAAATCTTACCTCGTATTCCACTTTTTCTTAAAAAAAGGGGTGTGTGAACAAAGCTGTTCTGCCATCAATGCAAACCTTGGGCTTTAACTTCCTCACCTACTCCCCAAATCTGTCCATCTCAGCATTAAATACATTCCATGAGAAATATGAACAGGAGTAGGCCATTTACCTCTAACCTGTCCCAGGTCCTCAGATGTCAACTTCCCTACCTACTTTCTCTTTTAAATACCTTCAGTCCAAACATTCACTACTCTGTAGGAGAAGAAATTCCTTTGCACCTCAGTTCAAGAAGTGGGTGTGTCCCTTTATTCTGTTACTAAATCCACTAGACAAAACATCATCTCAACTTCTACCCTGTTAGTCCCCCTCAGGATGTTTCAATAAGGTCACCCTTCATTCTTCTAAATTCTAATAAATAATTGCCTAATTGATTTAGCTGTTCTTGATAATACCTTCATCCTGGGAATCGACCTGGTGAACCTCTTTTTGAGCTGCCTTCAATGCCGATATATCCCTTCTTAAATACATGGTCCAAAACTGTATACAGTATTCTGTGGCCTAACCAACACATTGTACAGTTGGAACAAAACTCCACTTTTTTGAAAAAAGTGTAACAACCCTCAATTAATCCTTAATGTGGCTTAATTACTTGATGCAACTGCATGTGAACTGTTTGTGTATCGTGCGCAAGAACACTTGAATCCCTTACCACTTTAGTAGGAAGAAGCAAAAGGCAGACTATTACTTAAGTGCATGACTTCACATTTTCCTATCTTAAACTCTATTGGCCAAGTTTTTGCTTACTCTCAACCAGTTATACCCTTGCAGCTCTCTCATGTCCTCATTGCATGCACTCCCCATTATTCCTTATCAGCAAATTTAAGTCTGCCCCTTCCTCCACATCATTCATGAAGAATAAGTGATTGAGACCAGAGTGGCACTCCACTAGTTACATCTTTCCAACCTGAAAAAGGCCTATTTATCCAGAGTCCACATATTGGGTGTGTAAATTAATGACTCAGATGAGGAAGGTGAATGTACTATAGCCACTTTACAGAAGCAAAAATAGTGGAAAGGCAAGTGGTGCAGAAGATAGTCTGCAAATGGTCATAGGTTCAGTAAGTGGGACATAAGTTGTTCATGTCATATAATGTGGCAAGAATATAGGAGTTGAAAACTTCAGAAAGTTACAGAACAGAAGCCTTTGAGAGTCCTCACCTATGAATTACAAACAGCTAAGATCCAAATTCAGTGGGTAATGGGGAAGGCAACTGGAATGTTGGCCTGTATTTCAAAGGGGATGATGTAAAAAAGGAAAGGGAGATTTCACTAAAATTATACAAGGCACTAGCAAGGCCACAGCTGCAATACTCAAAACAGTTGTGTGCCCTTTGTCCAAGGAAAGTTTTCCTGGTATTTGGGGCAGTTCAGTGAAGGTTCATGTGGCTAATAAAAGACATTGAGGACGGTCTCAAGAAGAGGTGGAATAGGTTGGGCCTTTACTATTTGGAATTTAAGAATGACAACTGAAACATAGGATTCTTAAAGGACTTTGACAAGGTAGGTGCAGAGAGACTGTTACCCTGAGTGAGGAAAGTCCAGGACCAAGGGCATAATCTCAAAATAATGAATCACACATTTGAGAGAGCATAGCAAATTTCTTCTCAGAGGATAGTGAGTCTGTAGAATTCTTAAGGGCCCAGCCTCTGCAGTAATGTATATTCAAAACAGATATACTTTTTAAATCATCAGTAAAGGAATCAAGGGTTATAGGGAGAAGACAGGAATGGGGAGTTGACGATCTATCAGATCAGCCATGATCTCGGACTAGCAGAGCAAACTCATTAAACTGAATGGCTCCTATGTCTTAATGGCCCTAATCAATCCTCAATCCATGCTCAGACACTACTCCCAATAGTGAGCTCCTAACCTGCACAATAATGGGACAACTTGTTGACTATCTTCAGGAAATCTTAACACAGTACTTTTACTAGTTATATCCTCAAAGAACTCTATCATAACTCACTGGAGTATGGAATTCTGAAAGTGCTTAACCCTTAAGTGAAATTTCTCCTCATCTTAAATTACTGGCCCCAAACTTGAGAACGTGTCCCCTTGCTCCAGATTTCCCAACCAGGGGAGCAATACCTCAATGCCTACGATGTCAAAGTCCTTCATCATCTTAAAAATGTTACAACAAGATCACCTCTCGTTTTTCTAAATTCCAGAAAATCTAGACCCAATTTACTCAGCTTCTCTTCACAGGACAACCGACTCAGTCCCAGGACCAAAATTACAAAAAAAAATCAATTTATCAAAGATGCCAGAGGAAATTTGTTGACGTAATCAAGATAGTTGATGGTCTTTAAGACATTTGATAAAGCACCACATAATCAACTGGCTAGCAAATTTGAAGCCTGTTGGATTAAAAGGCTTTCAAAATGTAGATCTGAATTGGCAAAGAACTCAAAGCAGAAACCACAGTGCCAATTTAATTGGATTGAAGGAAAGCTATCAGTGATGTTTCCTAGGGTTATTAAATTCTTAAACATATTAATGAGTTAGACTTTGGTGTGTACAGCAAAATTTCAACCTGTATGCCCTCAACTTTCAATATACAGCAAACAGTGAAAAAGAACTTCAGGAGGGCACGGGCAATTTTAAATAGAATGCAGGAGTGTAGTGATTTTTGAATTTATATGCAGAAATCATTGCTTAAAGCTTAGATATTCTTATGCCAGAGACATTCACTGCTGGTGTGCATTGGACGTTTGAACCACAGGAAGTGGTCTGGGCCTCTGAAAATGTCTTTGACAGTAACTTCAGTTTCAGAAATAAGCAATTTTGAGTGCTACTTAATCTCAGTGGTCAACAAGAAGAGCCCATTCCACACCACCATTGCCCCCACCCCGATCTTTAAAACTGATGTGACAGCCAAAAAAGAAGTGTCTTCACTATTCTCTATGGATAACTATGAGAATTTGCTAGTGTAGCGAAGTCAGAGACCTAGCTGCAAGGACAGAAAAAAAAACTAAGGTAGCAATTATCTTTGCAGTCAGTGGCACTTCCACTGACCAGAACATCTAGTAGTAAAAATTAAGGAGGATGTCAAGGTTTGAGAGAAGATGCAATGGTCCCAAAGATGATGAACATCAGTCATGTACAGAGGTTAGTGAAGTTGAGTTGCCTTCTTTACAGCACAACGTTATAGGGAAATTTAATTTTTTATTCATAGAATAACTAAAAGGAAGCTGTTCCCCATGGTAAGATGGTTTGCAAAGCAAAAGAACCAGAGTCAACATGGTGATTTTATAATTTGGAATTCACTGATTGAAAGGAAAGTGCAAGATCATTTATTCTGAACTTTCAAAATGAAAGCAGATAAATAATCTAAGGGTCTATGGCCTAAGAGCTGGGCAGTACAATTAGTAGAGAGAACATACTCAGCATCTGCTGTGATGCCACCTCAGAATCTGGAATGTCTCAATAAGATGATGTCTCATTTTTCATTCTTCTGAACTCCAATGAGTGAAAGCTGAAACCTCAAGACAGCTCACAATCCTCCCAGCAGGTTCCACACATGCGCACACCCTCTCCACTTCAAAGCAAGACTTGCCTGTTTTTATATTCCATCCCTCTTGCAACAGAGGCTAACATTCACATTACCTTCCAAACTACGACGTACCTGCATGCGAACATTGTGATTCACACAAGGATATCCAGATCTATCTGAACCACAGAACTCTCATCTTGATAATACTTAACCTTTAAATTCTTACTAAAGTTCATTGTGCTGTATCCACATATTTTTCATCCACTCTACTCACTTAATCAATCAATCTACATCCCTTTGCAAACTTTGTCCTGCTCACAACTTGATTTCCTCTACCAATCTTCACCGATGTCATTAAATTGTAAATAGTTGAGACTGCAACACTGGTCCTTATTGCATTCCACTAGCTCTCTTCACAATCATGTGGAAAGTGAAGTAAAATTCTGGGTCACTGGCTAAGATCAACTGTTCTTACTAATTTCCTGTGAGAAGATGCTGGTTAGAACTATTTTGAACCATGTAGCGCAAGTACAGCCACTGTTGTTACAGTGTATGTTAATCTCCCAGTAAAATAATTTATACAAATCTAAGTTCTAAAGGATCCAATATTATAACAAAAATCAAAATATATGGAATGATAATTATTTGATTACAAGAATTAATATTTACTACATAGATGAAATTACACAAAAAGTGCACTCGGGTACTTGGTCACAAAAATCTGAACTTCATCAAACAAATGTAAATTGACAAATTAAAAGGACATGCAATTCTCACCTTTCAGTGCTGGATTAGTTTTCGACAATTTAGCCAAGGTCTTACTGGCTTTATTAATATCCATTCCACGGACAGCCTTAAGCAGGTGTGGGGTCAAAATACCACCATGTTTTGACTTTGACAGACTGGAGTTAAACGTTGAGGGTTTCAGTGGCCTTCGATTGGATTGAAAACCTGTTCTTTTGAAATTTGTTTTAGATTGCATTGCAACTGCTTTTTTCCAGGCACCAACTGTAAAATACAATAAACCAATAAGATGTCCTGAACATATTAATATTGCTTTGCCTATACAACTTCTTAAAAAGTCTGTATGTACTGTTTTATGGCTTCAAATTGTTTTGTATATAATTCACACGTCATGGACAAGAAAAAGAAATTTGGTCAATGAAGTTTATTCCTATCGTAAAGTTATTCTCTATTTGCAAACAAACAATTTGAGCAGTTAAAAGAAATGTAATGTACTGAAGATGTTGAGATCAAGTCATATAGGATGGAAAACATGAACTTTGCTTCTCTGTTTGCAAACCTGAGTTTTTCCACTGCATTTGTTTTTATTCCATTTGAACAGCTCTTATCTACAAAATCCAATAGTTATGCTAATTTTTTTAAAAAAATCACCTCTTGAGCAAACCAAGTTTCACTTCCATTAATTTAACCTGTCTGCATTCAGGTCTACAGAACATTAGAAATACATAAGGCAAACCATGACTTTTACTTCAGTAATTTAGTCCCTTAACATCCTCTCTAGACTGTACAGCTTGAGATTCTGTTAATTTTTCATCATAGCTCATCAGTTTATACTCAAGATCATTCTTCTAATACTGCTGTGTTCCCTTTCCAAATGTTGTGCAGTGACTAAAGTTAGCAGAGTACTCAATTCAGAGTGCATAGGTCCAGACATTTTGATAATGTCCAGCAGTCTGTTATTGTCTTGGACTAACTTTATTGTTAATTGTACTAATGTGCATTTTAGCCAAAAGGCAAGCTACATTGATTGATGGTCAATTTTACTTTTCGTTTATTTCCCCAGTTACATTGCTGATAGAAACTTGTTGGGAATTCAATCTACATTCTGTTGCAATGAGGTTTGCTGTTAGTCTTTGAAGGTATTCCAAAATGTTTTGCTCAATTTACCTTTGTATTTAGGTCTAAAGTTAGTTGAGCTGGCAGTGTATCTCTGATTGTTTCCTGGCACTGGGCGTGACAAAGCTGGATGTGGCATGCGAGATTCATATTTCGAATGTTCATCTGGTATACTGGGAAGCTGTCTCAATTCCTCATCCAAGAGGGGTCTTTTGTCTTGATTCTGATGGAAGAAAAGCATGAGAAGTCTACTGGATGCAGTAAGAATGATTAAAGCAAGGAACTATAAAAGATTTTACATGCGTAGTTGGAAAATTAGCTACTTCAGGCAGAATGTCCAAAGCGCTTTAATACTTATCTAACATAAATCTAAAAGTTGAACATTTGATTATTTTTCAAATAAACACACCTCATGTTTGCAGGAGGCATTCTGGCAGGCTAGAATTTACAAAATTTTGAGACTTCCTTCACCACAACAATTAAAAGGGATGGTTCATTTTTAAAAAAATTAGATTTAACAACATAACACTTAATACAAGGTAGTACACAGCAATTAAAACAGGTTGCTATCTGACTACGAGCAAATACATCCATCCTTTATACATTAAATATAATTAACACAAGGTGTACAGGATGCAGGTGTGAATGACCATCAATTAATCCTCACAGTAGTGAAGCATAAACTCTAAACAGAAATTTGAATAGTCACATTCTTCCTATTCACAATACCAGAAATTACTTGTTGATTTAGAATCAGGTTTGAGACACCTCGATGACCACATTACTTAAGTTACTGGTGCCCCTTAGTCTGTAACTGCACTTGTTTTGGTGGGTAACCATCAGGCATAGATATAGACCATCCTGGAGCAGAATTTCATTTCTTCACCCCCAAAAGTTTGTGGTGCTACCCATGTTTCCATTATTGGAAGGAATTAGTCAAATTTTCTGTCATCACAACTTGCTCTTCGTTAGCAAACTGCACAGCTTTAAGGGCTGCCACCTCACTAGACTAATCTTTCCCTAGTTAAAAACCACACAGTTATTCAAGTTAGAGGAAGATTCCCAGTCTCTCAATTTATCTCTGCTTGCTCTGGGCCAGACCAAGGCCATTTTTACTGGATTTGGAGAATTAGTGCTAAAGCATTTCAAACTCAGACCAAAATGACAGGAACGAACAGTGCAATTGAAAAATCCTTCCAAATACTTACTAATCCAGTCATTGTCTTGAGACGATATTCCATTAGTCCATCTGTGAGACTCTGTGTAACTTTCAAGGCAAAACTTGCGTCACTATCGCTAGTGATTTGAAAATTTTGCTGTAAGGTAATACACAAGAAAACAAATAAGAATTTATATATATTCATTGTAAGACCACACAAAAGGAAACCTCGGCCAAAATAAATGCTTACAAATCCTTGGCATTACATCCATAAAAAATTAAATTAGTATGACAGAAATAGATCAAAGCATAGCAATTTTAATTCAGTCAGCATTTGCTCCACAAGTCAAAATTTACATAAGTACCCAGAAGGGAATTATATTTTTTTGAAAGTTGAATAAGATCAAAGTTACATCATTAGGAAAATAAATAACATCAGACGTATGATGAAACACATGCTGAAATATAAGAGTTTTTTTATTTGTTCCAAGTTTTCCTTCTCTGGACCATCTCATAGCACTGTTACTTATGATCCGGAGGAAGTGGTAGATGCAGGTACAAATATAACATTTAAAAGATATATGGACAGGTACATGAATAGGAAACAGTTACAGGGATACGGGCCAAACGCAGGCAAAAGTTTAGTTTGCGAAATCTGGTCAGCATGAATGAGTTGGACCAAGGGGTCTGTTTACATGCTGTATGAGTCTAACTTCAATTCTTTTAAAATCTTCTTCACGAATAATTCATATCTGCCTTAAAAAATGCACTGTAAGACAGCTATTCATAAGAATTATAGAACCCCTACAGTGTGGAAACAGGCCATTTGGTCCAACAAGTCCACACCAACTTTCTGAAGGGCATCCCACCCAGACCCGTCCCCATACTATAACTCTTTAACCCTGCATTTCCCATGTCTAATCCATCCAGCTTACACCCTGGACACGATGGGCAATTTAGCATGGCCAACCCATCTAGCCTGCACATCTTTGGACTGTGGGAGGAAACTGGAGCACCCAGCAGAAACCCACGCAGACACGGGGAGAACATGCAAACTGCACATGGACAGTCGCCCGAGGGTGGAATTGAACCCTAGTCCCTGGTGCTGTGAGGCAGCAGTGCTAACCACAGAGCAGCTGCCCTATTATCCTTGCAAAACACCACATGAACGACAGCTCCTGTTATACTGAAAGCTAGTCATAGAGTCAGATACATACAGTGCAGAAAAGGCTCTTTGGCCCATCAAGTCTGGACCACCAGCAACTACCACTAAAGGTGTGCTAATCCCAATTTCCTGCACTTGTCCCAGATCCTTGAATGTTACGATATTTAAAATGCTCTTCCAAATAATTAAGGGTTGTAAGGTTTCTAACCTCCACTACCTTCCCAGGCTGTGCATTCCAGATACCACCACCACCTAAGTGAAAAAGCTTCTTCTCAAATCTCTGAATCTCTTACTTAAAACTACGCCCCTTTGTGAATGACCCCTCCACCAAGGGGAACAGCTGCTCCCTACTCAGCTTATCCATACCCCTCAATCTTATACAACTTAATCATCATGACGCCTCAGCCTTCTCTGTCCTAAAGAAAATAATCCCAGCCTTTCTAGTCTCTCCTTATAGGTCAATTGTTCAAATCCAGGCACCTGGTGAACCACCTCTATACCCCCTCTAGAACCATCACATCCTTGTTCAAAAAGCACAATTTATAGAGTGTGGTGTTTTATAAGTTCCCACTTTAGAAATAAAACCTGTCAGACTCCAAACCAAAATATAAACAGATTCTAAACAAGGCCTCACAACTAACATGCATTGTCTGACCTAAAACGTCACCTCTTCTTTACACTGATAAAACCTTCAGTTCTCCCAGGGCAGTGACTTGACAGAAATTCAGGGATTTACATATACATATTAATCAATTAAAACCTTTAACTAATTTAAGATTTAACAGCATCTTAGGTTTGTTTAATACATCCTCATCAGTTTTGAGGGCCTTTAATCTTTTACTTATAAATTCTGTGTTCTGTGTGCTTATTTCTCACTTCACCTGATGAAGGGGCTACACTCAAAGCTTGTGTTTTCAAATAAACCTGTTTAACCTGGTGTCGTGTGATTTCTGACCTTGTCCACCTCAGTCCAACGCCGGTACCTCCACATCATCCTTTCTGTAGTAAGGTGACCAGAACTGCATACAGTACTCCAGCTGTATCCTAACCAATGGTCTGTACAAATCCAACATTGCCTCCTTGCTTTTATGCTCTATGCCATAACTGATGGAAGCAAGTGTCCCAGATGCCTTCCTACCTATCCTATTCATGTGCTCTGCTCTGTTGACTTCAGGGATCTGTAATAATTACTCCAAGACACTCTGCTCTTCTGAGCTACCCAGTGTCCTGCTATTCATTAAATGCTCCCACATCTCGTTTCTTCTTCCAAAGTGCATCACCTCACACTTACTGGGATTAAATACCATCTGCCACTGCTCAGCCCATCTGATCAACCTACCTTTATCTTCCTACAGTCATCTTCTTCACTATTAACCACTCCACCAATCTTGGTATTGTCTGAAAACTTGCTTAATCTTCCCTCACATTTTTATATACATTACTAATATAAATGACAAACAATAAGGGTTCCAGTGCTGATTTTTATGGTACACAGAGGTCTCCTAAAATCCATATAAACTACAATCAACTGAACTGCTCACCTACAAAGCTTGTAAAAATACTTTTGAATTTGTACACATTGATTGTCCTCATTTGCACTACCTCCTCATTGATTTTTTTACAAATGCACATGTTGGTTTATACATCCTTCATCACTCCCTTAAAAGCTACTTTTCTTTTCTTAGTCACATACTTATGAGAATAACAATTTTAATTTCACTCATTTCTTATGTTCGATTTTTGTTTTAGGTTTTACTTAAATGCTTGATTGTGTGCATATAAACAGACAAATTCAAGATTACTCCACAATTCAACAAGATCATGACTGATCTGATGACTCCACGTTTCCATTTAATCCCACTTACTGAACAGGAATTTAGCTAGCTGTGCCTTAAAAATATTCTACTTTCCACTGCCTTTTGGAGGAAGAATTTCAAAGACTCATGACCAGCATCCTAATTTTCTTATCAGCTGCGCAGGCTTTTGTAGTGTTGGACTTGGGCTTAAAAATGATAGCTCCAAACCAGGGTTAATTGGACATGACAACAAGCAATTGAAGAAAGTGGAAAAAAGCAGGCAGAGTGCCCAAATGGCATGTTTTGGCTGGAAGGTAACTGCGTGACCATGGCTGGGTGGGAAACAAATATTGTGCCGTAAAGATGGGGCCACTTGGAAGTGTTTTCCAACTTGTTTTCCAGGCATTGTTATGCAGAAAAGTAATGAAAGTACTAGGAAATGGTTAGATTCAGAACAGTATTGATATCAGGGACTCTGCCACACTGATGGTATTCACGAGACCAGGGCCACGGAGCTTCACTATTGGACTGGGGTTCATGAAACCAGTGCCATGGAATCTGAGATAGAGCTCTAAGTGCCAGCATTGTCAGTCCCTGGCATGAAGACAAGACAGTGTGACTCATTACTTTGCATATCAGCACGTCGACCTACAATTCCCAGTTTTCTCCGTAAAGCCCCAGAAAATGTTATCCTCCAAATGCTGATCAAATTCCCTTCAGTTAGTACAGTGCATCCTGGATCACTGCGAAGTGCTACACAAAAAAAAATTCTTCACATTTTGCCTCCAGTTCGGTTGACAATTACTATTGATCTATGTCCTCAATCAAAATAATTTCACCTAATTCACACTAAACCCTTTATAGTTTTAAACAGCTGAAGGAAAAAAAATTCTAATTACTTTGTTTTCTAAGAAGGGCAAAACTAGCTTCTCTCAACTTTCTATTAACTGTAAACCTACATAACTGGTGCCATTTCTAGCAAATCACCTGTTATCTTTCTAAAACCTTGGCATGCTTTCTAAATAATGCTGCCCAGAAGTGGATATAAGGCCAATAATTTAGAAAGATGTAGCATGACGTTCCCAAATTGAACTGTATTTATAGTGAACTGTAGTTTTGGTTACTTATGTGTCCCAACACAATATTCTGATCTATAGGAATTAAATGTTTTTTTTCTAATGTTGTGATTCTGATGGGAGGAGTGCATTGCTAAGCTAACCCCAATAGTTCATGAAGCATACGAAGAGTAAACACCTTCTTTAATTATCAAATGGTCAATGTTTCTGTTTATTACGGTTATCTTGAAGCTAAGACTTTCAACAGGCTTATCGAATAAAGTTTGAGTTTTAAAAAAAGTTTGTTCTTAGTAAACTTGTTGACTAAAATACTATGCAGACTTAAACCATACCCCTTTAATCGCATAACAGCATACAACAAACAGACAACACAGCTCTGCAGAGATAGTGTGGGTTTGTTCAAATAGTGAAAAAACAAATAACACTCCTGTAGATCAAGAGTTCAAATACAGAGGTAGAATTTTTTTGGCTTTTCAGTTTCTTTTATTTCCTGTCTGCGAGATCTGATTGCTAACAGTTGTAGAATGATGAAAAGATCTTATCTTCAGATCAAATCGTGGATTCAGGCAGGAAACAGTAAGGAGTCCTGAAAATTGAAACTTAGCTTGTTTAAACTACTTTAAGCTGGTTTCTATTTAAACATTATTCTCTCAGACTGAAGGAAAGGGACAGCACTGCTTTTCATTGCATATCTCTCCACAGGTTGGTGTGAACTAAAAAAGCAACTTCAGTTCAGAGAATGTTGTTTAGGCAGCCTTCAATGCAGATGCAAGGGTTTTTCCAAGTCTGTCTTTCTAACAATTAACCCATAAACCCATCTCTTAAGATCTTTTCCTGAACACTTCCAAACAGGATTTTGCTCTCATAAATCCATATTAGCACTGTCTAATTTTGTCAAAATGTTCGGTCACATAATTGATTTCGTATGCTAATATTTCCCCTATTACAGACATTAGGCTGACAGTTCTCCACTCTCCTTCATCCCCCCTTCAATAATACTAGAGTTACAGTTGCTAATTTACAGTGAACAGGAATGTTTCTAAAGTCAATACAATTTTGAGAAATTAACGCATCCAATTTCTCTATTGCTACTTGCTCCAAACCTTTCAGATGAAGCTCATCTGGTCGAAGAAATTTATTAACCCGTAATCCAGCTAATTCTCCAATTACTACCTCTTTACTAATACTAATTTCTTTTAGCTCTTTAAGAACATAAATCCCTTGGTTGACTGGTGCATCTGGGAGATTTTCTGAATCATCTTCTGTGAAGACAGCCACAAAGTAACTGCAGTCTATTTTCCTGTTCTCCACAATAAAAGTGTTCCTGTCCCCACAGTAACAAGCCTGCATTTGTCCTCACTAATCTTTATCCTTTCAGCTGTTTATAGTGGTCTTTCTACTCATTACCTTGCAGTCATATTCTTTTTCCCTTTCCTCAATTTCTTGGCCCTCTTTTGGTGATAGTAAATTGCTCCCAATCCGAGAATTCTTGCTATTTCTGATAAGCTTATTATTTTCTTAGTCAAGTACAATCAGTAACTTGTTTTATTAACAAAACCAGAATGAATGTGTGTGTGTGTGTGTGTGTGTGTGTGTGTGTGTGTGTGTCTTTTAAGACCAGGAGAGAATGTGACAGCCCTTGATATCAAGGCCATATTTGGTAAGGTGTGGCATCAAGCCCTGGCAAAACTGAAGTCAATAGGAGTCATGGGCACAGGGAGTTCTTTACTAGGTGGAGTCATAACTAGCACAAAGGAAAATGGTTGTGGTTGTTGGAGAACAGTCCTCTCAGCTCTAGTAAATCTTTGCAACAGATCCTCAGGATAGTGTTGTAACAGCCTCCTGATGCTAAAACAGAGATTGCTAACTTGGCCAAACAGCAAGCGATGCTGGGTACGTTGGCCAAGCAAAATTCTGAAATCACAAAACCCACACACCAGACACATTGCAAACACAGCAGTCATTTGCTAATGACATTATGCTAATGTAAAAGGCAACAGTTATTCCCCCAACAACTTATCCACTAAACAAAGGAGGGCCCAGACAAATCAGCGCCAGGTAAGAGACAAAAAAAAAAACCGTAGACACTGGAATCCAAGGTAGACAAACAGGAGGCTGGAAGAACACAGCAAGCCAGGCAAATGTTGACTTCTCCTTTCCTCCAAGCAGGACCTCAAGGGTAGTGGCCTCCACATTACTCCCAGTTACATGCACCAGTGAGGATAGAAATAGAAAGATAGGCCAGATAAATGTGTGGCTGAGGAGCTGGTGTGGGGGCAGGGTTTTCAGTTCTTGGACCATTGAGATTTCTTCTGGGGTACAGGTGACCTGTACAAAGAGGAACAGGTTGCATTTGAACCGGAGGGGGTTCAATATCTTCGCGGGGAGATTTGTGTTAGGGTGAAGGGAAAAGCTGACAGGTTTAGGGATCCCCGGATGACGACGGATATTGAGGCACTGGTCAGGAAAAAAGCATACATTGGATTCAAGTTAAGTTATCGGGCTCCAGTGAATCCCTAGATGATAATAAAAAGTGTAGGAGCACACTCAAGAAGGAAATCAGAAGAGCAAAAAGTGGGTATGAGAAGGATCTGGCAGGTAAGGTTAAAGAATATCCCAAGAGGTTCTATAGCTATATTAAGAGTAAAAGGGTGGCTAGGGAGAGAATAGATACCCTTAAAGATCAGCATGGTCATCTATACGTGGAGCCACAGGACATGGGGGGAGATTTCTAATGAATATTTCCCCACAGTGTTTGAGGAGAGAATCATGGATGCTAAGGAATAAGGGAAACAAATGGGGATGTTTTGGACCACATACACATTACCAGAGAGGAAGTGTTTGCAGCCTTAAAGCACATTAAGGTGGATAAATCTCCTGGGCCTGATCAAGTCCATCCTCAGATGTTGTGGGAGGCTAGGGAAGAAATTGCAGAGGCCCTTGCAGAGATTTTTGCTTCCTCTTTAGCCACTAGTGAAGTTCCAGAAGACTGGAATTTGGCTATTGTTGTTCCATTGTTTAAGAAAGGTAGCAAAGACAAGCGAGGGAACTATAGGCCAGTGAGCCTGACATCAGTGGTAGGCATGTTGTTATGGAGAGGATACGGAGGGTCATGATCAACCAACATTTGTATTGTCAAGATCTGATTAGGGATAGTCAGCATCGATTTGTGCGCAAGACATCATGTCTGACAAATCTTTTAGAGTTTTTTGAAGAGATAACCAAGAGGATAGATGAGGGTAGGGCAGTGCATGTTGTCCATATGGACTTTAGTAAAGCCTTTGAAGAGGTCCCACATGGTAGGCTAGTCATGAAAGTTAGGTCACATGGGATCCAAGGAGAGCTAGGTAATTGGATTCAAAACTGGCTCGATAGTGGGAAACAGAGGGTGATGGTTGAAGATTGTTTCTCAGACTGGAGCCTGTGACTAGTTGTGTGCCACAGGGGTCGGTGCTGGGACCTTTGTTATTTACATAAATGATCTGGATATTAATGTACAAGGCATGATTAGTAAGTTTGCAGATGATACAAAACTAGGAGGTATCACTGATAGCAAGGGAGGTTATCTTTATCAGACAGGGAAGTGGGCTCAGGATTGGCAAATGCAATTCAATACAGCTAAATGTGAGGTATTGCACTTTAGAAAGTTAAACCAAGGTAGGAGTTATACAGTAAATGGTAAGGTCCTGAGGAGTGAGAGATAGTAGGAACTGCAGATGCTGGAGAATCCAAGACAACAAGGTGCAGGGCTGGATGAACACAGCAGGCCAAGCAGCAGCATAGGAGCAGAGGAACCTAGGAGTAGAAGTACATTGTTCATTGAAAGTGGCATTACAGGTGAACAGGGTGGTGAAAAAGGCATTTAGCATGCTGGCCTTCATTGTTCGAGGCAATGAGTAAAGGAGTTGGGAAGTTATGTTACAGCTGTATAAGTCATTGGTGAGGCCGCACTTGGAGCATGGAGTACAGTTTTGGTCACCCGGTTATAGGAAGGACATAGTTAAACTGGAAAGTGTGCAAAGAAAATTTATGAGAAGGTTTCCAGGACTAGCAGCCCTGAGGTAAAGGGAGAGGTTGGCCAGGACAGGGGTGACCTTATTGAGGGGTGTAAAATAATGAAGGGCGGAGACAGGATGAATGCATATAGTCTTTTTCCTAGGGATGGGGAATTAAAAACTAGAAGGGATAGATTTGAGGAGGACCCGAGGGGCAATCTCTTCACGCAGAATGGTGTGTATATGGAATAGGTTGCCAGATAAAAGTGGTCGAGGCAGGTACAATAGCAATATTGAAAAAACAACATTTGGATAGTTTATATGGATGAGAAGAGTTTAGAGGGATTATGGATTGGAACTAGCTGAGTGGGCACCATGGTCAGCATGGACCAGTTTGGGCCAAAGGGCCTGTTTCCATTCTGTTTTAATCTATGACTCTAAGTATTATAATCTTAAGGGGCCAAATAGGATTAGGGATAGTGTGTTTAGTATTGAAAATTATTGTAATTTTGATCCTAATAAGGGGGGGCTGTTTTGCTTTGGTACCGACATGTTCGCATTGATTTGACTGCTTTGGTATTGTGGGACACCTGGGCAAATTAGATCATAACATTCTGGTCGGAGCTGTCTACATTGTTTTAAGGAGAGACTAAATAAATGTTCGCAGCTCAAACATGTCAGCTGCTTCATCATTAACCTTCCCTCATCATGATATCAGAAGTGGGGATGTTCGCTGATGATTGCACAATATTCAGCAGCATAAGCGAACTGATTCAGTACCTAAGGAGTCAAGTTCAAATATAGCAAGACCTGGTCAAGATCCAGCCTGACACATTGCAACTAACATTTATGCCACACAAGTGAAAGGCAACAAGAGAGAATCTAATCATTGCCCCTCAACATTCAATAGCATCACCGTCAATATTCTGGGGTAAACCAAAATTATTAACCAGAAACTGAACTGTTCACCCTTCACCAGAAGGTTGTCTGGCAGCTATTCTGTGACATCTTTGACCCTGGCACCAGGGAGGCAACATACCATCCTGGAATCACATCTATGGCCACAGACATACCCAACTGCTCCTCCAACTAGAATAATGCCCTACCATGACTTCCACTCTTCTTCAACCTCTCCTATCAAGCTGAGCTGTCTATGGTGCCAGTGACCTGTCCATGACTATGCTGTTCTGAGGAGCCAATGCCCTCCCCAGTATTCAAAGAGGAAAGAAGATTGCAAGCAAAATAGTTTCAGGGGACTATACGAATTGCTTGGCTCACTTGAAATGCTCAGCAGTCATCCGTTCGTTAACTGTCTTGCACACCCCTGAGCTGCAGTCAGATCACTTTCCTAAAAGTGCAATCTACAACACCCTCTGCCTTTCAATGCATGCACACCACCTCCAGTTGATGCCTGAACTCTGAAATCAAGAGCTTAGACGTGTACAGATGGTGACACTTCCTGCAGACCTGTTCATCTGGGGCACATGGTGCATCCACAATTTCCTGCTCCCACATTCCCTTACCATGAGACTTGCAATTAATTTCAGCATTTTGCTGTACACGTAATCTAGAATAGTCTATTTTGATTGTAAGGTTATTATCAATCAGAAATGCTGTTATCACTTTTTCTCCACAGATATTGCCTGACTTGCTGAGTATTTCTAGCACAGTTTTTATTTCAGATTTCCATCATCTGCTCTTTTTTTGTTTTGGTACTGCTCATTTTTTGGGTCAAACATTTCTGCCAGAAAATTGTCCTGAATACACTCTAGAAATGAATTGTCTTGATGACTTGCATTCTTCTACTTCTTCCAGTATGAGAGAATTAAACATTGCTCCCATGACTGCTTGATTGTTCTTGCATGCTTTAAATTATCTCCATAGTTATGCATTCTGCTGCTAACTCATTACAGTTGGGTGGCCTGCAGACAACTCCTAAGAAAGTCTTGCATCTGTTTTTGCATTCTGCCTAAACTGTTTCAACTGCTTGCTCACCCTTAATAATATTTCTTTGTCAAAGATGAGCAGGCAGCAGAACTAAAAGGGAAAACAAAAGGAACAGGAATTACCAAAATATTAGGTAGCATATTCTGTCACATACTATCACTAATGCCTTGGGACAATTATTACCATACATATGCACATATTCACAACGGCACACCACGCACACATATGGTCTCAGCACAGAACCCGAGTCACCTGTTACCAGACTAAGAAACAGCCATTTAGTGCTCAGTTTTCCACCCACATCACCTTCTGCTCCCCAGGCTCAACCATACCATTACTTCATCTATGCACTGCAAAATGTTCCAAGATAGTACTTGAAAACTGTTGCTTAAATCCTATTTGGAAGTCCATACAAGTTGTACTGACCATATTTTCAAACTCCTGGCCCTATCCATGCCTCACTGTTTGGTCAAAGATTCTAATCAGAATCCATATGTATAAAATAAAATTCCATGTACACACATTCATAAATAAATAAATACATGATATTCACATATCAATGTCAGTTTCCTATGCAAAGTTTTACTTGTTTTTGAGCATAAAAACCTTCTGCAACACTAATTGCAGAAACAATTTTAACAACTGGTGTTCTTTTCCAATTAATATATTTTGGTGTTTTGATTGCTGTGTTTAACAGTTTCTCCATAAATTCACTATACAGTAGTAAAAACTTTGTACTCACCAAATATTCAAAAAACTCCTCATTTGTATAGGCAGGTTTGGAATCAGGTGATCTGTACGGTTCAAACTAAAACTCAACAGAAGTGGAAAAACGCAGATGTAAGAAACTAACTGCACCAAATACACGATGTACACTTGAAATAAACTTCAGTCACAAAGACGACTGATAAAATTAATGATGTGATTTTTACTTCTGAATCCACTCATTAACATTGCCACAAGTGGTGAGTCTGCAAATTTGAGCAGTGAGTGCTCTTGCTCTTCCACAGGAATGGCAGAATTATTCTGGATTTCTTCCCCCTCAAGGCTGGCTAAGAACCAATGTTGACAAATCGACAGAGGATTTGAGTGAATTCACAGATTAAGGAAGTGAAACAATTTTCTTTGGAGAAACATGTATGAGAAAATACATTGTTGGGCATAGAGTTGTTCATTCTAGTTGAATGTATTCCTGGATCTTTCATCACAAGATCTCCCAACAGTCAAGTAGACTTCTGCCAGCATTTCTAATATTTCTATTGATAAAAAAGTCAAAGCGCTAACGTTTTAATGATTTTGATTATGGATTCCTTACAACAGCATCCTGGAAATTGATCTTCATTTCTTGCAAACTCTAGGACAATCCTGGAGGGCTGCCACCCTGAGCTGAAGATGAAGGCAGCCACAACATTAAGATCCTTGGAAATATTATATATTTCACTTTTGCTATCAGTCTCAGAAGACTTCCAGTTCAATGCCAGCATGTGCTGACTGATTACCCTGATTTATATTCATCATCCTACGCTGCTCTCTTCTGGTCCATCTGAAGGCCAACGTGAAAACCTCCAGTGCAGAGTGATAAGAGCAAACTGGCCTCTTAGATTTGGCAGATACAAGATTCAAAAAATTGTTAATTTGTCAGCAAAGTGGGTAGGTGTGCAATAAGAACAGGGAAATTTTTGTTGGAAGACAAAACTGAGCTCCAAAATGCAGGGGGAAGCATTTTCAGAGGAAGGATAGAATATTCGAAGCTGGACAGTTAACTAGAGATAGTCAGTGCTGTCTGAGATATCTAAACTAGATTGAACAAGATTGTTCTTGAAGATATCTCAAACTAATACCAGGATTATGTAATGGTATTCTGAATGCAATATTCTCTGTATATCGTGGTGTTGAGATGTATGGATCAGAAAGTTTTCACTCGTGAATATGAAGCTATTTGTCTGGGAAAAGAATAATTGGCTTCAATGTACAAAGGCTAAGTTGGGAATAATCATCGTGCAGTTCTGTCATGTTAATCTGTCGTTGGGAAAATGAATCTATTTTAAAGGATATAGAAGAGCAGCACATTCAGAAATACATAATTTAATCAAGTGGAATCAACATGATTTCATGATGGTGAAATCATGTCTGGAAAATTTATTCTAATTGTTTTAGGCAGCAACAAGCAGGATAGATAGATGAGAACCAGCAAACATTACACATTAGTATTTTCAAAAGGCATTTGATAAGATATAACACACGAGCCCATGGTATTGGGAGCAGTGTATCTGCATGAATAGAGAATTGGCTACATAACAGAATATTGGGATATGGAGACATCTTTAAGATGTCAACCTGCAACTAAGAAAGTGCCACAAGGATTGGTGCAGGGGCCACGATTATTTACAATACACATTCAAGGACTGGGTTACTGAAGTGAATATATTATTGCCAAGTTTGTGGACGACAAAAGTGGGTGGAAGGGCAAGTGGTGAGGTTGACACAGCTTACAGAGGGATATAGACAAGTTACATGAGCAGGCAAAAATTTGGCCAATGGGAGGTTTTGCACTTTGGTGGGAAGAATAAAGGTACAGAATATTACATAAATGGAGACAGTCTGCAGCAAACTGCAGCACTGTGGGATTTGGGACCCCTCATGCATAAATCACAAAAATTAAGAATACAGGAACAAAAACAGAAGTTGCTGGAAAAGCTCCACAGGTCTGGCAGCATCTGAAGAAAAATCAGAGTTAACTTTTCAGGTCAGGTGACCCTTCCTCAGAACTGATGGTAGCCAGGAATATGTCGGGGGGCTGTTGGTAAGGACTGAATGATAGGTGGAGATACAGCCCCAAAGAGACAGAAGAAAAGTTGGAGAGACAAAGGAGATGGTAACAATCTGAAAAGGAGGGTGAGTAGCTGTTAATGGAGACTGTTGGTGACTATCAATAGGTAGTGTATGAGGGTAGACTGTGAGATAACAAGGCCTGGTGTTTGGGCTAAAGGGCTAGGGCATGGAGGGTTCAGACCCTAAAATTATTGAACTTGATACTGAGACCGGAAAGCTGCAGGGTCCCGCCAGCACCCAAATCCAGAAGATTATCAGGTGCCATTTCTGTCAACTCCAGCAAGATGCTACCACCAGACATATTCCCCTCCCTTGTCCAACTTCCACCGCAGACCATTCCCTCTGGGAAACCCTGGTCCATTCCTCCTTCGCTCCCAACAAACCCCACACAGCCCCAGGCATCTTCCCCTGCAACTGCCGAAGGTGTAACACCTGCCTATTTACGTCCTCCGTCCCCAGTCCCCAGTATCTAAGGGTCCAAACATACCTTCCAGATGAAGCAGCACTTTACTTGCACTTCCCACAACCTAATCTACTGCATTCGCTGCTCACAATGTGGTCTCCTTAACATGGGGATAAGAAGAATAGACTGGGTAAACGCTCTGCAGAACATTTACATTCTGCCTGCAAAGACCCTGAGCTTCCAGTTGCCTGCCACTTTAAACACACCACCCTGTTCCCTGGCCGACATCTGTCTGAGGCTTGCTGCAGCGTTCCAGCAAAGCTCAGCACAAGTTGCAAGAATACCACCTCATTTTCTGCTTGGGGACCCTGCAGCCCTCCGGACTCAATATCCAATTCAATAATTTTTGGGCCTGAGCTCTCCCATGTCTTAGCCGCCTACCCCACTCACCAGGCCTTGTTATCTCACAGTCTGCCATTATGCACTACCTATTGTTAGTCACCAACAGCTATTCACCCTCCTAGCCAGATCATTATGTACCTTCAAGAATTTGAGGAGGCAAGATTTAGGAAACAATTTGTAATGTTTTAAGAACAAAAACAAAGTTGCTGGAAAAGCTCAGCAGGTCTGGCAGCATCTGTGGAAGAGAAAACAAAGTTAACGTTTCGGGTCCGGTGACTCTTCCTCAGAACTGTTCTGAAGAAGGGTCACCGGACCTGAAACGTTACCTCTGTTTTCTCTTCCACAGATGCTGCCAGACCTGCTGAGCTTTTCCAGCAACTTTGTTTTTGTTCCTGATTGTTTACCTGCCCACCGAGTCTTCAAGTGACCTAAGGGAGAAACTCATCACCACCTTCTCAACATCAATAAAAAGGTGGCCTAGCTAGCAATGGCAAAATCTTGGGACTGAGAAGAATTAACTATTTTAAACCCACACCAAAAGTAAACTCAGGGAACTGCATATACCATTCAGCAACTTACATCACTTTGCATCCAACGATCATCAACATCAGATCCTTTGGAATAATCATTACAATAATTCCTAGGTAAGAAAGAAAAATGTAACTAATAGCCCAAAGTTAAAAGAAAAAACTTGATTTTAAAAAGAAACCAGATTTTCTGCTTTCAATTTGAACCAACTTTTCACTATACTGCACAATTTCCACTGGAAAATTGTTCAATCCAACAATTTATATTCATTAACTATCTTTAATGTTAAGCAAACCTCAAAA
This sequence comes from Rhincodon typus, assembly GCF_021869965.1. Lineage (NCBI taxonomy): Eukaryota > Metazoa > Chordata > Chondrichthyes > Orectolobiformes > Rhincodontidae > Rhincodon > Rhincodon typus. The sequence goes on along the minus strand of NC_063333.1, from coordinate 66,851,662 downwards.
CATTACATTGATACGTATGTAGAATGCTGATACTCAGCAAGGGAGGGTGATCTAAATTTTAAAGATGATGAAAGAGAAGGGATGGCAAAATAAAAGGGCTTAGAATAGGGTCCTGAATGCTGTCACCAAGAACACAAACAACAGCGGAGGTATTTAATTTTTGCTTAATAGAAATGCTTAAATGTTTCAGTAAGTGATACACGCCAACATTTTGATCACCTCAATGGTTCGCCTCTCCTGTAATCATCTCCAGAGTTTCGCATGTCGTCACTCCAATCCATAAAGTCATCTTCAGATTTTATATGTTTTCTCCAGTCATCATGCATCATCTCTCCAGCTGATCTATAATCTTGAGAAAGCAATACATGTTATAAACTTTACTGAGAGGTAGCATGATAAATAAAGCATTCCTAAACATGGAATATGGAGATGGCAGCTAAAAAAACTCTAGGAAAACCGATAGATATGATGATTACATGCAAACTTTTTAGATGCTTTTGACATTGAGATGAAAACTTTAATACTGGCAAAATTAGAACATATTCTCCATTTGCAGAGTAGACATCAAGTGTTTATTAGGAATTGAGAGCCAAATGCAAAGTCCTTACTTCTAAATGCAGGGATGAAACAAGTTAGTTTTGTATTAAAAAAAATGTCAGCCATGAAGATTGCTAAAGCAGTGTGCTCAGATAGTTTTCATTTAAAGCTGTCCCATTTAACAGTTTCATTTGCTTTGTTTTTTCTAGGGCTTGGAGCTTTGAGTTAAATTTGCTTTTCTGATTTTGCATCATACAATGTGTGTAACTATGTCATGATTGCGTCATATTTGACTGAACTGACATCGGGACTTGATTGGTGTCATGAAAGCTGGGAATGTGAATGTTTCTCACTTACAGCACTCTTTAACTGCTGTATTTTGGCACGATGGCAAAGTTGTAATGTCACTATAAAAGTAATTCAGACACCAACGTTACTGCTCTGGGTCATGTGGATTCAAATTCCCCCATGACAGTTGGTTGAATCTGAATTCATGTACAAAACAAGTTTGGAATTGAAAGCCATTCTCAGAGTGGATAACTATGAAACTACCCACATGACCAGTTCGTTTATGTCCTTTAGGAGAGGGACATCCGTCATCCTTACTTGATTTTGCCTACATATGACTCTGGACCCACAGCATGTGTGATGGACTCTGAAAAGACTACAAAAAAATTCAGCTCAACTTGGGGGTCAGCAACAAATTTTGGCCTTGTCAATGACATTCACATCCCATGAAAGAGTGAGCAAGCACAACGTTCTAACAGGTTCAAAGCCACAACATAAATCAAATATAGAGTCAGAGAGTCAGTATAATACAGCATGGAAACAGGCTCTTCAGTCCAAACTGGTCCATGCTGACCATGGGCCCACTCAGCTAATTCAAACTGCCTGCATTTGGTCCATATACTTCTAAACCCGTCCCATCCGTGTACCTATCCAAAATGTTTTTTAAAATGTTGCTACTGTATCTGCCTCAACCACTTTCTCTGGCAGTCCATTCCATATATGCACCACTCTCTGTGTGAAGAGGTTGCCCCTCAGGTTCTTCTTCAACCTATCCGCTCTCACCTCAAAGCTATGCCCTCTAGTTTTCAATTCCCTATCCTGGGGGAAAAAAAGACTATATGCATTCATCCTGCCTCTGCCCCTCATGATTTTATACACCTCAGTAAGGTCATCCCTATCCTAGCCAACCTCTCCCTTTACCTCAGGGCTACTAGTCCTGGCAACCTTCTCGTAAATCTTCTTTGCACACTTTCCAGTTTAACTATGTCCTTCCTATAACAGGGTGACCAAAACTGTACTCCATACTCCAAGTGCGGCCTCACCAATGACATACAGCTGTAACATAATGTCCCAACTCCTTTACTCATTGCCTCGAACAATGAAGGCCAGCATGCTAAATGCCTTTTTCACCAACCTGTCCACCTGTAATGCCACTTTCAATGAACAATGTACTTCTATTCCTACGTCCCTCTGTTCCACAACACTCCTCAGGACCTTACCATTTACTGTATAATTCCTACCTTGGTTTAACTTTCTAAAGTGCAATACCTCACACTTAGCTGTATTGAATTGCATTTGCCAATCCTCAGCCCACTTTCCCGTCTGACTAAGATCCCTCTAACTTTTAATAATCTTCCTCGCTTTCAACATTATCTCCTAGTTTTGTATCATCTGCCAAACTTACTAATCATGCCTTGTACATTAATATCCAGGTCATTTATGTAAATAACAAATAACAAAGGTCCCAGCACCGAACGCTGTGGCACACCACTAGTCACAAGCTCCAGTCTGAGAAACAACCTTTGACTATTACCCTCTGCTTCCTACCATCGAGCCAGTTTTGAATCCAATTAGCTAGCTCTCTCTGGATCCCATCCGACCTAACCTTCATGACTGGCCTGCTGTGAGGGATCTTGTCAAAGGCCTTACTAAAATCCATACAGACACTACCAACTGCCCTAACCTCATGTATCTTCTTGGTTACCTCTTTGAAAAACTCAAAGATTTGTCAGACATGACTTCCTGCGCACAAATCCATGCTGATTATCCCAATGTTGGTTGATCCTGTCTCTCAGCATCCTCTCCAGTAACATGCCTACCACTGATGTCAGGCTCACTGGCCTGTAGCTCCATGGCTTGTCTTTGCTACCTTTCTTAAACAATGGAACAACATTAGCCAACCATCAGTCTTCTGGAACTTCACCAGTGGCTGAAGATGAAGCAAAAGTCTCTGCAATTTCTTCCCTAGCCTCCCACAACATCTGAGGATGGACTTGACCAGACCAGGGGATTTATCCACCTTATTGCTATTTAAGGCTGCAAACACTTGCTCTCTGGAAATATGTATGCGGTCCAAAACATCCCCACTCGTTTCCCTTATTTCCATAGCTTCCATGATTCTCTCCTCAGTAAACACTGAGGAGAAATATTAGAAATCTCCCCATCTCCTGTGGCTCTGCACAGATGGCCATGCTAATCTTTACGGGTATCTATTCTCTCCCTAGCCACCCTTTTACTCTTAATATAACTATAGCATCTCTTGGGATTATCCTTAACCTTAATTGCCAAATCCATCTGTATAACAAAGTAAACAGCTACAAATGCAGTTGCACTTCGATAAGAAGGTAAAACTGAACTCTGCCAAAAGGCTGATGCACCATGCCACACCTCCCAGGTCTGTCAGTCCGTCAATGACAGCATTTTGGTATCACAAGCCACAGAAGACACAGCGAGATCAATTAGAAAGCTGTACAAATACTAGAAGAAACCAGAATATTAACTTATACTGAAGCAATGAAGTTTAAAAAACAAGCCCCACCTTCAAATTATCAGCGGGGGTTAGGAGAGGACAAGAAAAAGAGACATTGAAGCATGTGAATCAATATATAAATTGAAGGAACTGCAGATGTTGTAAATCAGGATAAGCTCAGCAGGTCTGGCAGCATAAAACATAGGAGCAGAAATTAGGCCATTCAGCCCAATGAGTCAGCTCTGCCATTCAATCATGGCTGGTAAGTTTCTCAACCCCATTCTCTCGTTTTCTCCCCGTAACTCTTGATCCCCTTGACTATCAAGAACCTATCTATCTCTGTCTTAAATATGACCTGGCCTCCACAGCCTTTTGCGACAGTGAACTCCATAGATTCACCACTCTCTGGCTGAAGAGGTTTCTCCTTATCTCTGTTCTAAAAGGTCAACCCTTTACTCTAAGGCTGTGCCCTCAGGTCCTAATCTCTCCTACCAATGGAAACATCTTCCCAACATCCACTCTGTCCAGGCCATTAAGTATTCTGTAAGTTTCAATTAGATTCCCTGCACCCCCCCACCCCCCCCCCCCCCCCCTTGTAAACGCCACTGAGTATAGACCCAAACTCCTCAAACATTCCTCAAAATATGAGGCTTTTCATTCTTGGGACCATTCTAGTGTACCTCCTCAGAACTCGTTCCAGGGCCAGTACATCTTTCCCCAGATATGGGGCCCAAAACTGCACACAATACTCCAAATGTGGCCTGACCAGAGCCTTACAGAGACTCAGAAGTACATCACTGCTTTTATATTCAACTCCTCAAAATAAATGCTAAAGTTGCATTTCCCTTCCTAACTACTGACTCAACCTGCAAGTTTACCTTGAGAGAATCCTGGACTAGAACTCCCAAGTCTCTTTGCACTTCAGACTTTTGAATTTTCTCCCCATTTAGAAAACAGTCCATGCTTCTGTTCTTCTTACCCAAGTGAATGACCTCACACTTGCCCACGTTTTACTCCATCTGCCACTTCTTTGCGCATTCTCCTTCTGCAGCCTCCCTGCATCCTCAGTACTACCTGCCCCTCTACCTGTCTTTGTATCGTCTGCAATATTAGCCACAATGCCCTCAGTTCCTTCATCAAGATCATAAATGTACAAAGTGAAAAGTTGTGGTCCCAACACTGACCCTTGTGGAACACCACTGCTGCCATCCTAAGAAAGACCCTTTTAACCCCACTCTCTGCTTTCTGCCACCCAGCCAATCTTCTATCCATGCGAATACCTTGCCTCTAACCCCATGGGCCCTTATCTTACTCAGCAGCCTCCTGTGCAGCACCTTAACTACCTGGACTTCCAGAAGGCCTTTGACAACATCCATTGACTCTCCTTGGTCTAACTTGCTCATTACTTCCTCAAAGAACTCTAACAGATTTGTCAGGCCTGACCTCCCCTTGATGAAGCTTTGCTGACTTGGTCCTATTTTACCATGCACTTTCAAGTATTCAGAAATTTCATCCTTCACAATAGACTCTAAAATATTACTCACGACTGAGGTTAGGCTAATCGGCCTGTAATTTTCAATGTTTTGCCATACTACCTTTTTAAGCAGGGGTGTCACATTAGCGATTTTCCAGTCCTCTGGGACCCACCCAGACTCTAGCGATTCCTGAAAGATCACAACTAACTCCCCCACTATCTCTTCAGCTATCTCCTTAAGAACTCTGGCGTGTAGTTCATCTGGTCCTGGTTATTTATCCACCATCAGGCCATTCAGTTTTTCTAGCACCTTCTCCTTGGTGATGGCCACCATTATCAGCTCTGCCCCCTGACTCTCTCGAATTTTTGGGATATTACTTGTGTCTTCCACTGTGAAGACTGAGGCAAAGTAATTTAGTTCCTCAGCCATTTCCTTGTTCCCCACTATCATCTCTCTGGCATCACTTTCCAGTGGTCCAATGTCCACTTTTGCCCTTTACATATCGAAAAAAACTCTTACAGTCCTCCTTTATATTACTGGCTAGCTTACCTCATATTTAATCTTTTCTCCTATTTTTTTTTGTTGCCCTCTGTTGGTCTTTGTAAGCTTCCCAATCCTCTGGTTTCCCACTGCCCTTCACCACATTATATGCTTTCTCTTTTGCTTTTATGCTATCTCGGACTTCTGTAGTCAGCCATGGTTGCCTCATTGTCCCAGTACCATGCTTCTTTTTCCTAAGGATGAATTTTTGCTGTGTCTCCTGAATTACCCATAGAAACTCCTGCCATTGCTGTTCCACTATCTTTCCTGCTAGGCTCCTCTTCCAGTCAATTATACTAAGCTCCTCCCTCACATCTCTGTAGTTGCCTTTATTCAGCGTAAACCTCTGATTCTATCTTCTCCCTTTCAAATTGTACAGTAAATTCTATCATGTTGTGGTCACTGCCTCCTAAGGGCTCCTTCACCTTAAGCAACCTTTTCAAGGCTGCCTCATTGCACAACACTAAATCCAGTACTGCCTGTTCCCTAGTGGGCTCCACCACAAGCTGCTCCAAAAAGCCATCTCGTAGACATTCCACAAATTCCTTTTCTTGCAATCCACTACCAACCTGATTTTCCCAGTCCACCTGCATATTGAAATCCCCCATGATCACTGTAACTTTGCCGTTCTTGCACACGTTTTCCATTTCCTTGTGTATCTTGCGCCCCAGCTCCTGACTACTGTTTGGAGGCCTGTACATAATTCCAACTATGGTTTGTTAACCTCTGCAGTTCCTCAACTCTACCCACACACATTCTATACCATCTGAACCTGCTTCATTTCTTACTAATAAATCAACCCCACCCCCTCTGCCCACCTGCCTACCTTTTCGATAAGATGTATATCCTTGGATATTCAGCTCCCAATCCTGATCCCCTTGCAGCCATGTCTCCGTGATGCCCACCACGTCATATCTGCCAATTTTGATCTGCACCACAAGCTCATTTACCTTCTTTCTAATACTATTTGCATTCAGATATAACACCTTCAGTCCTGTATTAACCGTCCCTCTTCACATCGTCACTCGTTTATCCAGTGCTTGAAGTTTGATTCCTAACCCTTTCCAAACACTCTGTCCTATTTGTGTCTGTGCAGGAGACTTTAAAACCTCTCCTGAGTTCTCCTTACCGGTCATTTTTTACGTATTTTTCCACACAGTGGAATCTACCCCTACAGATGTTAGCCTGTTGCTTTGTTCCCCACTGAAGGAAGTTTTACCCTTCCCTCCCTCCTCCCCCCCACTTTCTAGTTTAAAGTCCTGTTGACCAGCTTATTTACCCTTTTCGCAAGAACATTGGTCTCAGCTCGGTTCAGATGGAGACCGTCCCAGCTCCAATAATGATGCCAGTACCCCATGAAAAGGAACCCCTCTTTCCCACACCACTCCTTCAGCCACATATTTACTTCCCTTATTCTCATATCCCTATGCCAATTTGCACGTGGCTCAGGCAGTAATCCAGAGATTATAACCCTTGAGGACCTGCTCTTTAATTTCATTCCTACCTCCCAATAATCCCTGAACAGGTCCTCTTTCTTAGTCCTGCTTATGTTGTTTGGTCTGATGTGGACCACAATAACTGGATCCTCCCCTTCCCTCTCAAATATCAAGCCAGTCAGAGATATCCCTTACCCTGGCACCGGGCATGCAACACACCATGCAGGACTCTCGATCCTGCTTACAAAGGATACTATCTATTCCCCTGACTATAAAGTCCCCTACAACTACCACTTGTTTTTTTGCTCATCTCTTGAATGGCCTCCTGTGCCGTGGTGCCGTGGTCAGTTGGCTCATCTTCCCTGCAGCCCTTTTCCTCATCCGTACAGGGAGCAATTATCTTGTACCTGTTGGCCAAGGTCGAGAGCTGAAACTCCTCAGTTCCAGAATGCAGGATCCCTCTACCTTCCTCACTTGGAGTCATCCCCTGCTGTTCCTGGCCACTGACCAAATTTGAAGCACTTAATCTAGCAGGTGTGACTGCCTCCTGAAACACAGTATCCAGGTACTTCTCCCCACTCCCGGATGTGCCGCAGTGTTTGAAGCTCAGATTCCAGCTCATCAACTCTGAGCTGAAGTTCCTTGAGCAACCAACACTTATTGCACACATCGGTGATCACATCTGCAGCGGGATCAGCCAGCTCCCACACATCACCAGAAAGACAAGTGGTAGTTGTAGGGGATTCTATAGTCAGGGGAATAGACAGTGTCTTTTGTAAGCATCTTAGAAGAAAAATCAGAGTTAACATTTCAGGTCTGGTGACCCTTCCTCAGAATGTGAATGTGAATGCGAGTACAAATATAACTTAAAAAAACTATAGATTCAATTAATTTATTTTGCAATTATTTCAGCTGGGAATGCATGATGTTGTACCATACTACAACTTGTATATTGGTTTTCATGGTAAGAAAACGTCTCAAGGAACTCAACACCGACTGTAACATCTATTCCAATGCAAACACTTGATTCGCTCAATGTACTTTCAGTTAACCTAAAGATTTTCAGGAATGGAGCTAAACGTCAAAACGAGACTACCTGCACTCGAGTTACATCAGGTTTACAGCACAGAATCAGGCTATTAAGCTATTAAGAATAACAAGTCCTGGATGGCAATCATGCTCCTCGAGCCTTCTTACATAACCCCATGCACCGTTACAGGTTCATCAACTTCCAATGATGTTTGTTGTAAATCTTTTTGGGATACTGCTTTTGGATCACTCATTGGATACAAAAATTTTCTCCCAAACATCTTAATTTATTATTATTCACCTATATTTTAAAAGCACTTCATTTCACTGGACCTATTTGTTCACATCTTGACTTTTTTCCTCATCCCTTGTTCAGTCCCTTCCCACTCACATTCTTGATTCTTGTGATGCTTCATGTCATTTCCTTGATTTCCGGCCCGAGCCACCTCCTCTTACCAGGTTGTACAATCCCTCTCAACATCAAGATAGTCAGAAGGCTCTCCATTTCTTCCTTGAAAAGTGGCTTGCACAATCTCCACCCATTCCTTCGCATGGTCATGCTTGTTCACATTTTGAACAACCTCTCCATTAACACATTTAATTTTCTCCAAGTCAAAAGTACGGCCATGGCCAGTTTTATCTGTCTCTGTGGGGTATGTGGAACATTCCTTGTTCCAGTCTTACTCAGGCCCCAGCCACAATTCTTTCTCTATACACACACACACCCCTTCAGTGCCACTTCCTGCTGTTGTCGGGAATTGGAAAAATTAATCAGTTTTGCTTCCAATTTCCATCCATCTCTCACTTTCACTTGGTCCATTGGACTCTTCCCTTCTCTTCTCTTAATTGACTTCAGGGTTTCCATTTCTGAGGACAGACTGTCCATCAACATAAAATGACAAGTTCACAGTTACCTCGACTATGCCTCCTCACACCCTGCTTCTTACAAGTATTCCATTCAATTCTATTCTCCCAATTTCTTAATTTTTGTTGCTCTGTTCCGAGGATGTCACTTCGACTTGGCTGCTTTTTCCTCAACCAAGGATCCTCCTTCCACTCAACCATTAGAGAGACCTCATGGAAATATGTCAAATTCTAACAGGACTCACAGGGTAAACATATGAAGGACATTCCTGATGGTCAGAGTGTCCAGAGCCAGGAGTCACTGTCTAAGGATAGGGGGTGGATCATTTAGGACTAAGAGGAAGAGAAATTTCTTCACCAAATGAATGGTGACCCTTGCTATTCACCTTATCTGTGTCCCTCACAGTTTTATAAACCTCTATCAATGTCACCCCTCAACCTCCTCAAAATGGCCTACTCCTGCATCTATTTTCTATATTTCTATCTCCTGCGCTTCTGCGCTCATGCCTTCTCCACTCTTTCCAAGAAAATGAATCCTTACTTTCTATCCCACTTGACTCCACATTCAAAGGATCCTTCTGCTATTTCTGCCACCCCCACACACATCTGCCCCACCCCTCCACTGTCAGCATTTTGCAGAGACCATTCCCTTCAAGGTATTCTAGTCAATTTCTCCATCACTCCTAATGCTTCCTCACTCCGTTAAGGCATATATCCATACAATCGCAGATGGTGCAACACTTGCCCATTCACTTCTTCTCTCATCTCTTGTCAAAGTCCCAAACACCTTCTAGGTGAAGCTTCATTTCAGTTGCACTTATTTCAATTTAAGTCTGTTCTTCATTTTAGTTATTCTCCCCGCACTGTCCCATTAACATGTTAACAGTGTTGAAAATGATGTAACAGCAATCATAACATCAAAGTCAATGTAGTATTTAAAAGGTAGAAAAGGGAGTTTGATTTATCCAGAATCCTTATAACACCACACCTAGCAGCCATTGATCCTAAGGGCACATGCTTATTTGCATGGCTCAGTAACCATCAGGCTCTGCAGCTTTGTGACTCAATGCCAAACACACTATCCACTCTAATTCCCAACAAATTATTTCCTAAGTCAATAATTCTTTATCATTTGACACCTATTGCTTAGCGTTTTCCAGGGCACAGTAGATCGTTCTACCTTCACCAACATTCTACTCAAAATGGAACTTCTCCACTTGTGCTCTGTCGCTGTAGTATATATGAGTGTAGCAACTCACCAAGTTTACTTTGGTAGCACTTTCTCCCTTGAGCAAAACAATGGTAACATTATCATGGAAGCATTTACTCCAAGTTACCTAAATTCTTCATGTCTGAATCACATTTCTGTATTCCCTCCCCGACAGATCACTTTACTATTACATGTGTTACTACCAAGACTGTCATAGAAAATAGCAGCCTTCACTGCCTTCTAAGGAGCCAGGGCAAAATAAATAAAGTCTTGCCAGTGCATAAAGCAATCCTTTAAAGAATCAATGAAAAAGATTGCACGAATGAAGTGTTTTTCATAACCTTGGGATATTCCAAAAGTATTTTGTAGCTATTGAAGTACCTCTTGAATGTAGCCATTGCCATAGAGGGAATATAGCTGCGAATTTGCTAAAGAAAAAGGAAATTTCATAGAAAAAAAACCCATCAGTTGTACCCAGGCTGGTGTGTAATCTGGAACGACCAACATTATGATTCAAAACAGAATACAACCAGATTACAAACCTTCACTGCTGTTTCGAAAGAATTTGTTACAAGACATTTTGTTGTCTATTTTTCCCCATTTCAGCTGGAGATTAAAAAAAAAACATACCAGGTGCCAGTTAAACAGATACTCAAAATGTTCAGTTATGATCTAATGTAGGCCTGCAAAGCCTGAGTGTTTAGAGGGAAAAAGAACAGTTTTCATTTACATACCAAAAGCATACTTGTTCCAGTGAGGTAGATAGAAGGAAATGAAGAATACCTTTTGTAGTCCAGAGACAGTGGTGCATTCTATCACTACCTTAAGCTTGTGATCACCCAGACTAATATGACAGATTTTTGATCTTTTACATCTAGTTAGTAATATACAAGGATTTGTTTAAAAAATTTGTTCATGGTAAATGGCGGTCACTGGCTAGGATAGCATTTGTCACGCACCCTGAATTGCTCCTTCATCCGAACAGTTTAGAAGGGCCATTTCAGATGGCAATTGATAATCAACCATGTTCCTATGGGTCTGGAATTACATGTAGACCAGACAAGGTAAGGATGGTAGATTCCCTTCCTTAAAAAGGGCATTAACAAACTAAATGGGTTTTTACAATATTCAACAATAATTACATGATCACGATTAGGCTAGCTTTAAATTCCAGATTTTTACTGACTCCAAATGTCACCATTTGCCACAGTGGGGTCTGAACTCATATCCAGAAACTCAGATGTTTTGGGGATTTTAGTCCAGTAACATCATCACTACATCACCATCTCTCCCTTATTTTTGCATGAAAGTTTAGGATTCCTACCGTGACAAGGTGGCATTCTCGATTCATAGGAACTAGAATTTCCCATATTATCATGCTGACCAAAACTACTTCCAAAGTTCTCGCGTCTTGAATATTTATCTGACTGTCCATCTGAAATACCAAAAGAACATAAATTATGTCAAATAAAATTTCAAATATGTTATTTATTCAGTTACTTAAAAATCAGTTTTCAGGGTTTCTTTACCAAGTGTGTACATACAAACCAAGTTCACTCTCTTACCTTGCGATCGCACCCGTCTTGGGTCATAGGCACTGGGACTTTCCATATTAAAATGATTGAAACCACTTCCAAAGTTGTCGTGTCGTGACTGGCTATCTGAATCAGCAAAAACAAAAAACTTTGAGCTACATTAATTAGATGCTGCTATATGGAAACCTTCTTGCATGCGTTGAAAATAATTACTCATCCTACCCTGTGAACATGCTATTCTTGATTTGAAGAAAACAGAAGTTGCAGTCATTCTCTGACTAAAGCTACTTCTGAAGTTTTCATGGCACAAAGGTTTGACCATTGACCATTCTAAATACTATAAGTAAAATTGCTTTGAATATGTAAACTCATGGCAAATTTTTAATCATATCTAATTTCCATGTACTGCCACCAAAAGATGGTAGCTTTTCCCCTTCAGCTAATGTTTAAAAATTAATTCAGGATATCATTGGCACTTGTTGCAGATTCCTTACAATTTGAAATGCCATGCAGTTCCTTGTTCATTCAGTCATAGACTCATATAGCATGGAAACAGACCCTTCGGTCCAACTAGTCCACGCTGACCATGTTCCAAATTAAACTATTCCCATTTGCCTGCATTTGGCCCACAAACCTCCAAACCTTTCATATTCATTTTGAGAAGATTTGTAGCTCGGGTTGTGGATGAGGTTGTAGACGAGGATGTAGACATGCTTGCTGAGCCGGTGGGTTTGGCTGCAAATGTTTTGTCACCCTACTAGGTAACATCGTCAGTGCACCTCTGGTGAAGTGTCGGTGTTCTGTCCCACTTGACCACCTTGTCCCATGACCGCAAGACTACTCAGACGCCTAGGTATCAGAGTAGCCCACAAACCAACAACCACCCTACAACAGCTACTGATGAATGTAAAGGATCCCATACCCAAAACCAGCAAAACTGGTGTAATATACAAAATACCAGCAAGGACTGTGAGAAACACGACAAAGGCCAACCTGGAAGAAAACTGACAATATGGATACACGAATACCAACTAGCCATCAAGAGACATGACCAATTCTCACTTGTCTCACTACACATGGACAACGAGGGACACGAATGCAACTGGGACAACAAATCCATAATTGCACAAGCCAAACAGTGACGTGCCAGGGAATTCCTGGAGGCCTGGTATTCCAACTCCATCAACAAACACACTGAATTAGACCCAGTGTACAAACCACTGAGAAACAGAACCAGAAAGCAAGACTAACCACCCCAGCAAACCAAGGCATACAAATAATAAGCCTAACAGAACACCAGCGTTTCACTGGAGGCTCACTGACGATGTTACCTAGCAGGGTGACGAAATGTTTGCAACCAAACCCACTGGTTCAGCGAGCATGCCTACAACCTTTCCTATTCATGTATTTAGCCAGATGTCTTTTAAATGTTATAACTGTAGCTGCATCCACCACTTCCTCTGGCAGTTCATTCCACACACGAACCACTGTGTCCTTTATAAATTTTTCTCATCTCACATTAAAAATATATCCCCTAGTTTTGAACTCTCCTACATAGGGCAAAGACCTTTGCTATTCGCTATATCCATGTCCTTCATGACTTTATAAGCCTCATATAAAGTTACTCCTCAACTTCCTACAATCCAGGGAAAAAAGTCCTAGCCTATTTTCAATAACTCAAACCCTCCATTCCCAGCAGCATCCTGCTAAGTCTTTTCTGAACCCTCTCCAATTTAATAATATCCTTCTTATAACAGGATGACCAGAACTGCACAGAATACGCCAGAAGAGGCCTCACCAACATCATGTACAACCTCAACATGATGCCCCAACTCCTATGCTCAAAGGTCTGAGCAATGAAGGCAATCGTTCTAACTATTGCCTACCTGTGATGCAAATTTCAACCTGAACCCGTAGGTTTCTCTGTTCTATAACACTGCTCAGGGCCCTACCATTAATTGTATAAGTACTGCCCTTGTTTGTTTTATCAAAATGTAATACCTTGCATTTATCCAGATTAAACTCCACCTGCCACGCCTCAGCCCATTGACCCAATTGATCAAGATCTCTTTGTAATTTTGGATAACATTCTTCACTGTCCCCATACGCCCAATTTTGGTGTCATCCTCAAACTTACGAACCATGCCTCATCACAGCTACCACATTTCTTAAACCGTTATCTATTTGGCAATGGATAAGATAAAAAGGTACAAAGAAATCTTCCCAGTTAGTCAAGCACTGAGTGTAAGAGACTTACAATTATCTGGAACTCTTTTCCCAGGGTTTCCTCCAGAAAATTCAACTGGGGTATCATCCACGACAACCTGAAATTCACAACGTATGTTTCTGAAGAGCTCCAAGAATCAGTTGATCATCAAAACACCCGCCCTAGCCCACACCAGCCGACGTTTTAAATAATCATTCACCCTGAAGCTAGTACTCAGCCCTTTCTCACAAACTCTCCTCTTGGTTTAAATACCTTCATTACTAGCGCTTCCCATTATTATAGCAGCCTTTGTACCGACAATTTTTTCCCATCAGTTGCTGCCCCTCATTTGAGGCCCACTGTCCAGTGACGCTTCTCGTGTATTCCTTTCCTCACACACCCCAAAGGCAATTGTTTCAGTTTCAGGTTGCAAATTCTATTGCTAAACTTCTTTTATGCATTTCACTACCCCGCTTTAAACTTCACCTGATCGATCAAGCTTTAAATCTCCCGGAGATTCAATTTTAGGTTAAGTTGAATAATTGAGGAAGAGGTACACAAGAGCTGAATTTGCACTTACTCAGATGCTCACTGCATCTCTGCCTTCCTTACCTTGCCATTTCACAAACTGTTGGTCATTCAAAACATATAGCATTACAGTATTTGCGTTGCTTTGCCTTTTCACTCAGAAGCACAGCCAAGCAGCTCATCATATTTGCCAGCAACAAATGGTCAGTCAAGAGGGCAGACATACAGTCAGTGTTATACAGCACTGCAACAGACCCTTCCATCCAACATGTCCACTCTGACCAAACATCCTAAATTGATCTAGTCCCATTTGCCAGCCTTTGGCGCATTTCCCTTTAAACCCTTCTTACTATTATACCCGTCCAGATGCCTTTTAAAATTTCTAATTGTACCCACCTGCACCATCTCCTCTGGCAGTTTGCTCCACACACCTACCACCCTCTGTATGAAAATTTTGCCCCTCAAGTCCTTTTTAAATCTCTCCCCTCAACTTACACCTATGCCCTCTAGTTTTGGACTCTCCTACTGCACTGTGCTCTGTCAAAGTTGCACAAAAATCATTTGACAGCAGCTTATGCAGCAAACATATGATGTGCTTCAACCAAACAATCATGTCTTAAAGTCTAAGAGGACCAGGTGGTGGTCGGGGTCAAGGATTCCATATTATTACTGTTAAAGAAATGGGCTATTTCCAGTCCCGATGACAATCCAGTTCCTAAGAGTCATTTTTTTTTGATTAAGATTCAAGTTAACTGATCTTTAGCACCCTTTATTCTTTTACCCCACCTTCTTGATGTATGTTACAGCACAGTTATTTTTGTTAGCTTGTGATCCACTCAGACTGTTCTGGAATCATCCACAATTACTACACTCCCTTATTTACAAGTGCCAACAAATTTTTGTTCAATGCTCTGTCCAATGCTGTGCAACCTTTAAACTACTTCCCAACTTTTTCTGCACACTAACCCAGGCACGAGCAATTGAGCATAATCGATATATATTTTCCTTGCAAAACAAGATTAAGACCCAGAATTAAAATCTTGAAAAATATTATATTTACCTTAACACTGCCCCTTCCATCAATCTTCTCAATAAATTCTGCCTTTTCTTTAACTAATGCATTCAATTCTGATTGCTTTAGTTTTACTCCGTCAAGCTGTAATGCATCTGGGTATGCTCTTCCCTGGAAAAAAATCAAGTAGCATTACATTGATGGAAATGGCACATAGCTTTCTAATAATTCCACTAGAACTAGACTTTAAGACAATGTTTGAACCATTTCCCCCTCCCCCGCCAAGTCTCGTGTTTGTTGCATAATTTAAAACTTCAAAATGGGTTGCTTCTCAGAAAATCTTTTCCAAGTGCTCCAGGAATTTATCTTATTCCCAATTGCAATATTATTAGCCCCATCTTCAGCTGCCTACATCACCACCTACCCTTTTTCTTAGTTCCCTGTTTTCTCTCTCCCTCTTTTCATGAACAAGGGAACTATATTTTGCTCCCTTCTAATACACAGGGGCCATTCTAGAAACTGATAATTCTGGAATGAAGAAAACAATGCATTTACTTTTTCTGCAGCCATAACCCGTGAACTATATCTTCTACATCTCAGATGATCATTGGATTTATCAATTTTTAGGCTCATTAACTTTTTTTCCCTTTCTGCTACTTTTTGCACACTCAACAGATCTCTGCCTCCCTGCTACTCCAGGGATTTATTTTGTGTCTTCCACTTAAGTCAGATACAAACGATTTATTTTAATGTTTCTGCCATTTCCTTATTTTGTTATAATTTATGCATTTGGCCTCCAATAAACCACTACTTGCTCTTACTAATATCGTCCATTTCACTTAATTAGAGACAATTATAAATTAGGGGGATGGGTCTGGGTGGGATGCTCTTTGGAGGGTCAGTGTGGACTTGACAGGCCAAATGGCCTGCTTGCACACCTCAAGAGATTCCATGATTGCTCTCTGGGTCAGCACTTATTTCGCATTTCTAACTGCTCTTGACAAGGTAGTGTTCACTGCAGCCCATTTGGTGTTAATACCATTATGTAGGGAGTTCCAGGATTTTAATCCATTGACACTGAAACAAATGTTGATAAACTAAAAAAAGTCAGGATGGTGTGTGGCTTGGAGAGAAATATGCAAGTGGTGCTCCTCCCATTTATCTGCTGCTCTTATTCCTCTAGATGGTTATTGTCTGGCACTTGTGTGGCACGAATGTTACTTGTCAGCCCAAGCCTAGACATTGCTCAGGTCTTGCTGCATTTGGATATGCCGACTGTTTCAGTATCTGACAGGTCACAAATGGTGCTGAACGTTGTGCAGTCAGTGAATGTTCCTACTTCTGATGTTAATACAGAGGGAAGGCCATTGATGATGTAACTGAAGAAGGGCCAATGACACTACTGAGAAACTTGTGCAAACGTGGAATGGAAATGACTGACTTCCAACAGCACAACCATATTCCCTTGTGAAAGCTATGACTCCACCAGCAGAGAGATATCCCTCTTAGAGCCCACTGACACCTGTTTTCCAAGGGTTCCTTGAAGGCCACTGTGTGGCATCATGTCAAGGGCAGTCACTCTCATGCCATCTCTGGAATTCAGCTCCTTACTGGCCTACTCCTCTATCTTAACATTGGTGAACAAAAGACATTTTATTGAAGCTTTTCATTTATGTTCATCAGGTCACTTTGCAAGAAACATCACTGTAAAAGGAAAATCATTTACTGAATTAGGAGAATGCCGAATAGTTGCCAAGACCAATCTGATTGATCAAGGTAAAGCCATGGAGTATGCACCAGTTAATGACGGATATTTAAAGCTCCAAGGCTTGTATAAATGATGAATGAACCAGAGAACAGCTGTCATTTTTTCGTTTTGAGTTCAAACAGGCACTGTGCCTGCAAAGAACAGGACTGTGTGTATCAATACATGCAGCTTCCAGGACATGCAAGTACACCATACTGTGAGCTCAACTGATAATCCTTTACACAAATGGAAGTTTCAGATCTTAGGTGAATAGGCATTAAAAATTTTATACAGACTTAACCACTGATGCCATCTCAGAAATGCTTACCATATAATTCAGCCTGTGCTTATAACCAAGTAAATGTGAGATGAAGGAGGAAAATCCTCCTCGACAATTGCAAAGTCCACAGAAGAACGTTGGATCTGGTGACTGTTCAGTCTGATATTCAATTACATATTTCAGTCCTGTAGAAACACACATATCTAAGACTCCAGATTTAAGTTATTGAGGATTATTAATTAAAAATTGTTTACTCAAGTTCAACTACTTATTTGGTTGAAATGACAACTTAATAAAAAAAGAGACATGTCCAAGTAACAATTCATGTTTTAGGTTCATGATACAGAACCACGCCAGAAAACCCTTGTATTTCAACTGCAAGTGCAGCAGCTGGGCATAAACCAAATTACCAGTGCAGTGGTGATCATTAGAAATTGAATTCCAGTTTTTGTTTTAAAACAAAAAAAAAGTGGACAACGAGGCATCCTACTGGTTTTTAGTGTGGAAATATGACAATACAAACCAAGACAATGTCAATCGATTAGTAGAATATCAGCCAATACTGAGGCCTTAATCTCCATTGTGAATTTGGAGCTGCAACTTCAAGAAATCCAAAATCTCACCAAGAAAATGAGAAGTTACTCTTACACCCTGTAGGCAACCTTATTTGGCAATGTGAGCTAAATATGTCTAATAAATCTTAAGATTAGATATACCCAATAATAGCCAATAAAGGTAACCCCAGTACACTGCTGAAAATAGGTTGTCTTAAAGAAGCAAACATCATAACAATTAAAGAGGCTTCCTAGTCGAAGTTGGTTGATATGGAAATACTATTTTGTGTAAAACACAGCAAACTTCAAAAATTACAGGCACTGTGCACCCAACTTCAAACTGTTCAGTTCACTTACCCGGATTCCTTTACAAAAAAAAAATGTTTAAATTGCATCTCAGAAGCAACCCATCATGGTCAGTACTCGTTTTTATATCACCTATTCCCATTACCAATAAGGAGCATATGACTAAATCGAGACTCTTATTTCAGGAATCCCTTGCTGTCTACACCTTTAATACTAGAGGTACATCCAAAAACAGATTACAAACATAGCTCAGCAGGTCTGGCAGCATCCATGAAGAGAAATCAACGTTAACATTTTGAGTCTGGTGACCTTTCCTCACAGACCTGCTGAGCTTTTCCAGCAACTTATGTTTTTGTTTCTGATTTACAGCATCCGCAGTTCTTTTGGTTTTTATGATGGACGTAGGTTGGTCAAATAAACCCTTCAGCCTACTCCACCATTCATTTAGATAATTATATTCAAGCTAAGCAATACCATAACTTGGTTTAGCCACCTCAGCTCCACACAGCATAACATTCATATATAATAGTGAAAAAAAGACAACTGTTCCCACAAGACATCTCTAACGTGATCACAGAATGAACAGCAAGCTTCTGGAAAGCATGAATCAAAAGAACATGTTGCCTCAGTTCCTGAATGAAACCACTCTGACCCATAATGTGGGTATCAATCTATATCGAACAAGGCAATGTCTGTATTCCCTTCCTCTCTCTGAATTAAAATTGCTAATGAAGGTTTGGATTAGTTTTATTCGACAGATTGTACAAAGACAAATTATTACTGTCCCACGTTTACGCCTAGGATTTATCCGTTATAAAGCACAGTTGTTATTACATTAATTCTAAAAAGCCGTCCTGTTTACATCTCCAAACCTGGAAAAGAACCAATAGATATACAATAGCAGACAAATTAATTTACTGATTAATACATGCTATAGGATAAAATAATCTTATTGGGAAAAAACATACCAATTAAAGGATCATTTATGCCGACATCTCTTATGTGTTGTTCCAAAAGGGATGACCCATAGGCATGTGGTGCATCAATTGTTGGTACCCTTTTTTTAACTACAACAGAAGAACCCATAATTAAATAGATTACATTTACAAACAAAAAAGACTAACGATCTAGTGCTACTTCTAGCAACTATGCTAGACATATCAAGGTTCAGAAACAATACATAGTACGGCATATGATCCACAATATCTCTATGTAGAGTCTGCTCTCAAATGCCAATGAAAAGATGCAATTAATTTTTACTTGATATGCACTTAACAAGTAGACATATGAAATGGGTATCTCAAGCCTTTTCTGGAATTTTGAAATCTTGCATAAACACAGTTTAACTCCCTTATTTAATTCTTTCAATGGCTGTGGACATTGCTGCGAGAGAAGCATTTGTTACCCATTCCTAACCACCCTCGAAACGGAGTGGCTCGCCAGGCCATTTCAGAGAGCCATTAAGAGTCAACCACATTGCTATGGATCTGGAATCACATTTAGGTCACACCAAGAAAGTACAGTAAATTTCCTTTTCTAAAGGACTTCAGAGAACCTGATGGATCTTTATGTCAATTGATGATAGGATTGCCATGGCTGATGCAAGCTTTCACTTCCAGATTTATTTATTGAACTCAAACTCCTAAAACAGAGGGATCTGAACCAGTGACCCCAAAGCATTTAGCTGGGCCTCTAGTGTGATAGTGCAGACTGCACTATCCATTATTCTTCACTATCCAGTATTTAATCAAATAAAATACTTTTACCTCAGATGAAATGAGATGTCTTACCCTTCTATAGTAGGCAGACGCAGATTTAGCGCGGAAAGACCAAAACTGACGGTCTTAGGCCAATTCAGGAATTTGTGTAATGTACAATATACAGCATGAAATAATCTCATTAGGGTAGCCATTATCCTGTAAAATGGCTTTGATGTGCCCCATATTAGCATCAAGCTTGCAGTGTGAACCAAAGTTCCAGACTCTACTTGGTTGCCAATAAAGCCAATCATACAGCACGTGGATCTGTAGGAATCCCATGTATATACTAGAGATAGTAGGAACTGCAGATGCTGGAGAATCCGAGACAACAAGGTGCAGGGCTGGATGAACACAGCAGGCCAAGCAGCATCATAGGAGCAGAGAGGCTGACGTTTCGGGCCTAGACCCTTCATCAGAAAAGGGGGAGGGGAAGGGGGTTTTGAAATAAATAGGGAGAGAGTGGGAGGCGGATAGAAGAGGGATAGAGGAGAGGATAGGTGGAGAGGAAACAAACAGGTCGAAGGGGCGGGGATGGAGCCAGGAAAGGTGAGTGTAGGTAGGGAGTTAGGAAGAGGATAGGTCAGTCCAGGGAGGACGGACAGGTCAAGGGGGCGGGATGAGGTTGGTCGGTAGGAGATGGAGGTGCGGCTTGAGGTGGGAGGAAGAACAGGTTAGGGAGGCGGGGACGAGCTGGACTGGTTTTGGGATGCGGTAGGGGGAGGGGAGATTTTGAAACTTGTGAAATCCACATTGATACCATTGGGCTGCAGGGTTCCCAAGCGGAATATGAGTTGCTGTTCCTGCAACCTTCGGGTGGCATCGTTGTGGCACTGCAGGAGGCCCAGGATGGACATGTCGTCTGAGGAATGGGAGGGGGAGTTGAAATGGTTCGCGACTGGGAGGTGCAGTTGTTTGTTGCGAACCGAGCGTAGGTGTTCTGCAAAGCGGTCCCCGAGTCTCCGCTTGGTTTCCCCGATGTAGAGGAAGCCACACCGGGTACAGCGGATGCAGTATACCACATTGGCAGATGTGCAGGTGAACATCTGCTTGATGTGGAAAGTCTTCTTGGGGCCTGGGATGGGGGTGAGGGAGGAGGTATGGGGGCAGGTGTAGCACTTCCTGCGGTTGCAGGGAAAAGTGCCGGGTGTGGTGGAGCTGGAGGGGAGTGTGGAGCGGACAAGGGAGTCACGGAGAGAGTTGTCCCTCCGGAAAGCAGATAAAGGTGGGGAGGGAAAGATGTCTTTGGTGGTGGGGTCGGATTGCAGATGGCGGAAGTGTCGGAGGATGATGCGTTGGATCCGGAGGTTGGTGGGGTGGTACGTGAGGACGAGGGGGATTCTTTTTTGGTTTTTATTGCGTGGACGGGGTGTGAGGGATGAGGTGCGGGAGATGTGGGAGACACGGTTGAGGGCGTTCTCGACCACCGAGGAGGGGAAGTTACGGTCCTTGAAAAACGAGGACAACTGAGATGTACGGGAGTGGAATGCCTCATCCTGGGAGCAGATGCGGCGGAGGCGAAGGAATTGGGAATAGGGGATAGCATTTTTGCAGGAAGGTGGGTGGGAGGAGGAGTATTCTAGGTAGCTGTGGGAGTCGGTGGGCTTGAAATGAATATCGGTTTC
>NC_063333.1:66815297-66829863 GCF_021869965.1 Rhincodon typus | reverse complement strand
CGAGAACGCCCTCAACCGTGTCTCCCACATCTCCCGCACCTCATCCCTCACACCCCGTCCACGCAATAAAAACCAAAAAAGAATCCCCCTCGTCCTCACGTACCACCCCACCAACCTCCGGATCCAACGCATCATCCTCCGACACTTCTGCCATCTGCAATCCGACCCCACCACCAAAGACATCTTTCCCTCCCCACCTTTATCTGCTTTCCGGAGGGACAACTCTCTCCGTGACTCCCTTGTCCGCTCCACACTCCCCTCCAGCTCCACCACACCCGGCACTTTTCCCTGCAACCGCAGGAAGTGCTACACCTGCCCCCATACCTCCTCCCTCACCCCCATCCCAGGCCCCAAGAAGACTTTCCACATCAAGCAGATGTTCACCTGCACATCTGCCAATGTGGTATACTGCATCCGCTGTACCCGGTGTGGCTTCCTCTACATCGGGGAAACCAAGCGGAGACTCGGGGACCGCTTTGCAGAACACTTACGCTCGGTTCGCAACAAACAACTGCACCTCCCAGTCGCGAACCATTTCAACTCCCCCTCCCATTCCTCAGACGACATGTCCATCCTGGGCCTCCTGCAGTGCCACAACGATGCCACCCGAAGGTTGCAGGAACAGCAACTCATATTCCGCTTGGGAACCCTGCAGCCCAATGGTATCAATGTGGATTTCACAAGTTTCAAAATCTCCCCTCCCCCCACCGCATCCCAAAACCAGTCCAGCTCGTCCCTGCCTCCCTAACCTGTTCTTCCTCCCACCTATCCCCTCCCCCCACCTCAAGCCGCACCTCCATCTCCTACCGACCAACCTCATCCCGCCCCCTTGACCTGTCCGTCCTCCCTGGACTGACCTATCCTCTTCCTAACTCCCTACCTACACTCACCTTTCCTGGCTCCATCCCCGCCCCTTCGACCTGTTTGTTTCCTCTCCACCTATCCTCTCCTCTATCCCTCTTCTATCCGCCTCCCACTCTCTCCCTATTTATTTCAAAACCCCCTTCCCCTCCCCCTTTTCTGATGAAGGGTCTAGGCCCGAAACGTCAGCCTCTCTGCTCCTATGATGCTGTTGCCATGTATATACTAAATCGGTGAAGGTGAACTTGTGGTAGACAGCAGCTGATAACTCCCTGGAGGATATTTCAACTAACATATCAAGGAAAGGGAGTTTTATTTCAAATGACATGGAATAAATAAAGATAAATCAATTCCACTGGCTGAAAGCTCAGTAATACAGGATTTGAAATAATTAACAAAAGAGCGATTGGTGAGTGGTGGTTTTTAAGCAAAGCAAGGTTCAATGATCCTGAATACACTATTTGAAAAGGATAGCGAAAGCAGGTTAATTCTAACTTTAAAAAGAAAAAGCATCTAGATGAAGGAATGAAAATTGCATTTTTTGTAAAACTGTAGAGGAAGTGGAACTGAATTCATATACCTCTTCAAGAGCTGGCAAAAAAAAAACGAGATAGGTCAAAATGCCCTCTTCTGTGCAACAGGATTCTTTGAACAGTATGCTAAGCAGATATACACAAGACGTTCCCAGAGGTCTTTAACTCTGACCTTTTCTAAAGCTTCAGGACTTGTACAATTATGTTAGTTTGTTTGACCTGAAGCCAAATTGAAAACTAACAATTTATGAAGTCTGAACTGTGATTACCCAAGTCTGCAGCTTATGGTCATCAGATGGAAACAAGAAAATACATATCATTAAAAATCACAGTATCAATCAATCAATAAGATTGATTTCCAAACTACTACACTTATGTTTATTTATTTCCCGACTATCTATTTTGAAAATATCCTAAGGCACTTTATATAAATAAGCTACCAGCAAGAACAAAGCAGTACACTCCTCATCACTTGTGATGCTACGTGACAGTCATTATGGACAACAGCTTTGGAGGTAGAGGAACATTAACTAATATGTGTGACTGTTACAAACAAATGCCCAAATAAGACCTGCAAAATACGCACACGCAAATTTAACAGAGAACAATAAATGTCAGATCCAATATTCAACAGATTGACCAGCCCTGTGCAGTGAACAAAGGAATTGAGGCTTCTGCTGTAGACTTTGATTAAACAGTTTGATTCAACATCTGAAAGATTAACCAGGTGTGATGTGATGAGCGTTTCCAGCATTTTCTGTTTTTGTTTCAAATCATCAGCCAATTTTTTTTTTAAAAAAAGGGAAGGATGTTTAAATGATCTATCTTACAATAAATACATGAATATCCCCAACAATGCAATTAAATTTCATCTTTAAGCAGCACTATGATAATAAAGACTAAAATATAAATTGTTTTGATGGATTATTTATTTAGGGCAAAAGCAAGAAATCGATGATGGAAAAGTCAATGATGGAAATGGACATTAAATAGCAACTCCATCCACTACCAATTAGTCAGTATTGACAAAGTTGAGATTCATGCAAAACTGTTGCCTGCACGTTTGAATCCTATGCCTTAATGCAATTTAGTGTGAGAGTGAAGGAACTAGTTCACAAGCTATTAACATAAGTGCTCTGTAAATATAATCTGTTTTACTCAAGTGAGGGGCATCAACCACAAAATGGACTTCAAGCTCAAATATATACTCCTCTCTCACCCAATCTCCAAATTCTGTGGTAATATAAATCTTTCATGCAGAATTTAACTTGAAGGGAATTACTTAACATTACACCACAATCCTTCACGATGTGAAGTATCACACAGGTGCAAAACTGTACCAATATTTTCTGGAGGTTTCAGTACAAAACAAAACATCAAGTTATAGTGAAAGCTGAAGACTGAATGCCTACCATAAACAGCAAAAAATCTTCTCAGCAGGGAAAACAGTTAATAAATTAGTTTTATAAATGACTAGGCACAAATGCTTCATAGACACGGAAGCAGAATTTACCTTAAGAATCTTGACATTTCCTCACGTGCCCTAGAGCCTCAATTTTTCTAAAATTCTTTCACAGAAAGTGGGTCTATGCAACGGTGGAGGGTAAAAATGAACACTAGCATCAATCCAAATCCACCTTACAACCAATGAATGTTGACAGAAATGAACTTAAATCAATGCAGCAGCAATTAAAAATTTTAACCACACTTGTAGAAACAGTAAATAGAAAAATACATACCAGTGTTAAACGTTTTAGTCCCTGTGGTTTTAATGTGTCCTTTTGATCCAGGAACTGAGAAATAGAATTCAAAAGCAGAAATAACATTTAATTGAAATTGACATATGTATTTATGCAATTACACTTTCTGCACTTGGGAAAAGAACTAACAGTTCTGGAGTTACGTGCATCAATACAAGGAAAATATTATCTATGTTTCATCTCATTCTCCTGCTGTACTTTTTCATCCTGAAAGTCATGCTTTAAAGATCAATTGGAGGTTAGCTATATTGCATTGTACCATCACATTAAATGTTTTCACCTACACCATCCTCTGCTTACAAAGTGCATGTAGCATTTTAATGCTGTTCCTTACTGTTATTAGGAAAAAGCACTTACACAGGATTACATGAGATCTATTGCATAGCAACAGGCCATGCAGCCCACTAAGTCCATATCAGTGTTTATGCTCCACATGATAACAGAAACGCATGTTCAAATCCTGGTCCAAAAATATTTTCAAGATTGTTTCTTTTCCTTAAACATTGTATTAAAAGTAAATCTAAATTCTGGACAACCATTTGCAGCCCCTGTTCTATAGAAGGAATCTAACCAGCTCATACGAAAGTTGAGAAATGTTTGGAATTGGCTACAAGAAAGGTTGATAAGTTCAGT
Organism: Rhincodon typus; assembly: GCF_021869965.1. Lineage (NCBI taxonomy): Eukaryota > Metazoa > Chordata > Chondrichthyes > Orectolobiformes > Rhincodontidae > Rhincodon > Rhincodon typus. The sequence goes on along the minus strand of NC_063333.1, from coordinate 66,826,076 downwards.
ACCTGTAAGTACGAGTTGGACAAACGCCTGTTTGCCTTGAAGAAAGAAAGATCATTGGAGAGATAAGAGTTGTGAATTGTACAGCTATTCAACTCCAACAGTGAATAGATTTATCTAAATGCTTCCTTCCAGTTGTTACATACTACCTTTGGATGGCACAAAGTCCCTTCAACATGTGCATTGAAAAGCGTGATCTCACATGGGTTGACAAAGTGTTTTTGAAAGGCAGACTGAAACACAAGTATAGGAATTCAACTGCAAATAAATAATAGAAGAAGCTGAAAATACATGGGTGGTCAGGCACTATACGAGATGAACAGATTCGAGGTAGATGATCTTTTATCAGAATGATCCATATATTTCCAGTATTTTCTATCTTTATTCAAGATTTCAAGAATCCAGTTTTCTGTTCTCAGCTCACTCGCATACTAACTTATCACTCCCTGTTTGGGCAATTTCCTCCAGCTCCACAACATTCTCAAAATGATCTGCACCTAATTAATTATGGCCTCTTGAACATACCAGCTTAAACTGCAATTTCCCCCATCCAACGGCACTTTTGTTGCCTAGGTCCAAAGCTCCAGAATTCCATCTCTACCTTGGCTTCTCTACTTCACTTTGCTTTCCTTCAAGACAGGCCTTAAAAACATACCTTTGGCCAATCCCTTGGTCATCAAACCCATAATTGTTGTGTACTTTGGTGTCAAGTTTTGTTGTCATGAAGTCAATTGGACAATTTATTACATTTCATGCACTATAGAAATCACAGTTGTCACTGCTGTTCTTCTACACAAGTTCAATATATTTATAAAAGTCAGCAAACTCTATAAGTGAGTAACAAACCTGAGGAAACAAGTCCACTATGTCTTACTCAGACTATTTCAGGCTCTAAAATTTGATCTGACAACAGGTCAATTTTTTGAAGATCAGTTTGATAGGTTTTTTTTTCCTTTATTCGTTCACAGGATGAGGGTATTGCTGGCTAGGCAGCATTTATTGCCAATCCCTACTTGCTCAGAGGGCAGTTAAGAGTCAACCACATTGCTGTGGGTCTGGAGTCACACGTAGACCTGACGGCAGATTTCCTTCCCTAAAGGATATTAGTGAACCAGATGGGTTTTCCCCCCGACAATCCACAATGGTCTAATGGTCATCATTAGACTCAAGTCCAGATATTTATTGGATACAAATTCCACCATTTGCGTGGTGGGATTTGAACTTGGGTGCCCAGAACATCATCTAGGTCTCTGGGTTAACAGCCCAGTGATAATACCACTAGACCATTGCCTCCCCTGATTGCCAAATGTACCACCTTTAATGAGAACTCACTCCTTCATCACTGAGAAAGCTAAGCCAACTATGTCTTCTGTTAGACCCCTCCAGGGCACCTATGGCTGAAAACTGTTCAAACACCAAGTGCAAAAATAGATTAAGATTGTGTTGGATGACCCAATGTCTCAAAACCACAGATGTAAGCATTCGAAATCCCAAAATAGTTGATTCACCTGACATTTTATCCAATTTTTCCTAAACAGTACCACCTGATTGATCATCCATGTCTCTCAGAATAACCACCTGAGCTAAAATCAATTTCCTAACAGTTTCATCACACACATCAAAATGGGGAAATTCACAAGATGAAAGACTGGTTCCATAAACTTCCACTTTGGTTGTAGAGTCAGGTTCCCTCTAAATAAAGGGAAAAGTTCAAATAAAAACAGCATGTGTTGGGAGGAACTGCAGAGAGACAAGAGTTGACTTTTCAATTCCTTTTTGTCATTGAAGGGTCACATTGGACTTGAAACATTAACTGTTTTTCCCCCCTCTACAGACATTCCCAGGCCTGCTTAGGCTTTTCCAGCACTTTCTATTTCAGATCTCCAGAGTCCACAGTACTTCACTTTCATTAGAATGAAGTTCAAACTGAACTATAAAGGCAAAACATACTTTAAGATGCTCTGGTGTGATTCCCAAGACCTCATACAGCAAAAGACATTTATAATTTCCAATATTTTCAATTATTCATGGGTGCACTTATGATTAAGGGTTAAAATCAACAGTTAAAGAAATGTCTCAAATTACACATGGCATACCAAGACACACAAAGTGATGAACTTTGGTTGCCGCGTGCAAGCCAACCACTGAATTTTCAATCTTGGGAAATTACAAACCAAGGTCAAGTTCGAAGCAAGGGGAAATACGAGTCACTGTTAAGTACCTCTAGCTTTCCCACAGTTTTGGTAAAGTAGTTGGTAAAGTACCAATTGACAAATTCAAACAAGTCCATAGCTGGTTAGAAATCTGACAGGAGAAAACGGGAATTTGGCCAGATCATAGAAACATGCAAATGATCACAACACTACCAATGACAGTTTAAGCATCAGGTACGTCAAGGCAGGTGTTAAAACAGTACAGGATAAGGATACAAGGGGTAGAATTTCTGAAGCAGATTCTTTCAAATTTAAAGAACTTTATCAGGACACAAGATCAAATAGCACAGGAACCATGCAAAGACTAAATGGTCTACTGAATGGATCCACCAAATGTGGTTTTTAAGCACAATGACTATGATCCATGTTCCAGTTGAGTACCAAGTTTACTGCCAAGGTGTTTCTTTTAAAATACGATTATCAAACTTGATCTTCTATCTTCCCAAATTTTAAGTTGACATCTGTAAACTATCAGGCTCAACCCACAAGATATTTAATGCTTCAGGGCCTTAACATTCAACTGAAAAGTTTTCCGCTGAAGATAAATCCCCAGAGGGATTTAATGAATCAGAAAGAGACATCTTTGGCACATTGGGTCTGCTCCACCATTCAACGGAAACATGACTGGATCTGATAATTCTTAACTCCACGTTGCTGTGCTATCCCCAAACCCTGGACTTCCTTGCTGAGTAAAAGAATCAGTCTACCTTTACCTTGAATGTAGTTAATGACACAGCCTTTACAGCTCTCTGCAGGAAAGAATTCCATAGATTGACTTCCCTCAAGAAATTCATCTGCATTTCTGTCCTAAATGGGTGATCCCTTATTGAGATTAGGCCAAATAGTCCTAAACTCTCAAGTGAAGCAAGCTTGCTACATCTACCCTGTCAAGCCCCTTAAGAATCTTGTATGTTTCAAAAAGGTTGCCTCTTATTCTTTTATATACCAATGAGTACGGGCCCAATCAATTCAACTTCTCGTCATAAGACAGTCCCTCCATACCTGATATCAGCCTAGTGAACCTTCTCTGGACTGCTTCTGATGCCAGCATCATTCCTGAGGCAAGAGACAGATTTAAGGGGGAGGTGATGGCCAAGTGCACTATTAAGCCAGAAACACAGTTAATGCTCTGTGGATCTGGGTGCGAATCCAACCACATCTGATAGTACAATTTGAATTCAATAAATATCTAGAATTAAGAACCTAATAATGACCATGAAATCACTGTTGGTTGTGGGGAAAAACCCATGTGGTTCACTAATGTTCTTCAGGGAAGGAATTCATGCTGATGGCAGATTCAGTTGGTTTGCAGGTGCAGCAGGTAATTAAGATGACAAATGAAATATTGTCCTTCATTGCTAGAGGGATGGATTTAAAAATAGAGAGGTTATGCTGCAGCTGTACAGGGTGCTGGTGAGACCACACCTGGAGTACTGTGTACAGCTTTGGTCTCCTTACGCGAGAATGGATGCACTGCCACTGGAGAGGATGCACAGGAGGTTTACTAAGTTGAATGTGGAGTTGAGAGTTGGCTTATGAGAAGTGATTGATAGACTGTGACTATACTCAATGGAATTTAGAAGAGTGGGGCAGGGGGGTGCAGAATCTTACATAAACATATAAAATTATGAAGGGAATAGATAAGATAGAAGCAGGGAGATTGTTTCCACTGGTGGGTGGAACTAGGGGGCATAGCCTCAAAATGAAGGGGAGCAGATTTAGTACTGAGACGAGGAGGAACTTCTTCACCCAAATGGCTGTGAATCTGTGGAATTCCCTGCCCAATGAAGCAGCTGAGACTGCCTCATTGAATGTTTTTAAGGCCAAGATAGATAGATTTGTCAACAGTAACGAAACTAAGGGTTATGATGAGCGGGCAGGTAAGTGGAGTGGAGCCCACGAGAAGATCAACCATAATCATACTGAATGGCAGAGCAAGCTTGACAGGCCAGATGGCCCACTCCTGCTCCTATTTCTTATGTATCCTCATCTGGTCTAGCTTACATGTGACTCCAGATCAAAGCAATCTGGTTGATTTTCAACAACCCACTAATGTCCTGTCCCACTGGTGGGACAGACCCAGCAAAGGTAGTGGCACTGTGGTATACAGTCAAAGGGGTTGCCATGGGAGTCCTCAACATTGGCTCTGGACCCCATGAACTCTCACGGCATCAGGTCAAACATGGGCAAGGAAACTTCCTGTTGATCATCACGTACTGTTCCCCCTCAGCTGATGAATCCATACTCCTCCATGTTGAGCACCACTTCAAGGGAGCGCTGAGGACGGGAAGGGTTCAGGGTACTTTGGGTAGGGGATTCCAAAGTCCACCACCAAAAGTCTCTCATCAAGTTTGTCATAAAGAACATATTGGCTGCTCAACTGGATCTGCATCAGGCAGTTAGAGAATCCAGGAAAACATACGATTTTGTCCACACTAATCTACCTGCTGCCGATGCATCTGTCCATGACAGTGTCAGTAAGAATGACCACCACCACAGTCCTTATGGAAGCAAAGTCCCACCTTCACATTGAGAATACTCTCCATTGTGTTGTGTGGCGTGCTGTGGCATGGTGCGCTGCCATCACTTATAGACTTTGAACATAGCTAGCAAGTCAAGACTGGGCATGCATGAGGTTGTGTGGGCCATCAACAGGAGCAGAAATGTACTCCAACCATATGGCCAGCATTCTACTATCACTACTGAGCCAGGGGATCAGCCCTAGCTCAATGAAGTGTGTAGGACAGCATGCCTAGAAATGATTGACCAATCTGGAGATGCTATCAAACAGGACTACTCGCATGCCAAACAGCATAAGCAGCAAGTGTCAGACAGAGCAAAGCGATCCCACAGCCAACAGATCAGCTCCAAGCTCTGCAGTCCTGTCACATCCAGTCATGAATGATTGTGGACAATTAAACAACTCACTGGAGGAAAGGACTCAACATAGACAAATCTAGCACATAGTGCACAATACAAGGCATAAGCATTCTTAGCAGTCTTCAGTTAGAAGTGCCAAGTGGATGATCCATCTCTGCCTCCTCCAGTGGTCCCCAGCAGAGATGCCAGTCTTCTGCCCATTTATTTCACTCCACATGATATCAAGAAACGAGTGGAAGCAAATGTGGAGTGATGATATGCTGGCAGCAGTACTGAAGAAGTACTCCTGAACTTCTTGTAATCACAGTCAAGTTTTTACAGTACAGCTACAACATTGGCATCCACCTGACAATGTGAAGAAATGCCCTGGTTTGTCCTGTATATATAAAGCAGGGCAAATCCAACATGGCCAATTACCACCTCATCAGTCTACACAGTAAAGTGATGGAAGGTGTCATCAACAGCGCTTTCAAGCAGCACTTGGTTTGCAACAACCTGCTCACTGATGCCCAGTTTAGGTTCTGCCACGGCCACTCAACACCTGACCTCACTACAGCTTGGTTCAAACATGGATAAAAGAGCTGAACTCGAGTTGTGGTGAGAGTGACAGCTCTTGACATCAAGGCCACATTCGATCAAGTGTGGGGGTCTCAAGGAATCCTAGCAAAACTGGAATCAATGAGTATCGGGGAAAACTCTTCACTGGTTGGAGTCACATGTGGCACTTGAAAAACACCTGTATTTGTTGGAGATCAGTCATCACAGCTCCAGGGCACTTCTGCAGAAGTTCCTCATATTATCGTCCAAGACCCAACCATCTTCAACTCAATGAACTTCCCTCCATCATAAAGTAAGAAGTAGGGACATCTGCCAATGATTGGTGCTGAACATTGCACATTTATGACTCCTCAGATACTGAAGCAGTCCACGTTCAAATGCAACAAGAGCTGGACAATGCCCAGCCTTGGGTTGAAAAATGGCAATGAACATTTGCACTACACAAATGCCAGCCAATGACCATGTGTAATAAGAGACAAACTAACCACTGCCCCATGATATTCAATGGTGTTACCACCATTGAATCTCTCACTAACAACATCCTGGGGGTTACCATTGACCGGAAACTCAACTGGACTCATCACATAAATACAGTGGCTGCAAGAACAGGTCAGAGGCTAGGAATACTACAGTGGGCAAGTCACTATTTGACTCCCCAAAGCCCGTCAACCATCCACCACACGTCAGGAATGTAATGTAATATTTCTCACTTGCCTGGATGCGTGCAGCTCCAAGAGCACTCAAGAAGCTTGACACCATCCAGGACAAAGCAGCCCACTTGATTGGCACCTCATTCACAAGCATCAACTCCCTCCACCACTGACATTCAGTAGCAGTAGTGTGTTCTAACTACAAGATATACTGCAGGAATTCACCACAGATCCTTCAACAGCACCTTCTAAACTCATGACCATTTCCATTGAGAAGGACAAGGACAGCAGATACATGGGAACACACCTGAAAGATCCCCTCCAAGCCACTTGCCATCCTGACTTGGAAATATGTCACCATTCTTTCACTGTCCCTGGGTCAAAATCTTGGAATTCCCTCCCTAATGGCATTGTGGATCTCCCTACAGCACGTGGACGGTAGCAAGGCAGCTCATTACAACTGTCTCAAGGTTAACTAGGGATGGGCAATAAATTCTAGCCCAGTCATCAATTCCCATGTCCCACGGGTGAATAAAACAAAGGCCAAAACTGTTCAGAGTATTCTGGTCATGGTCTAAATAGTACCTAATAGTTTTAGAAAGGCCTTTTTCTAAATTAAAAACCCTATTACCTTTAAAATAAATGCCAACTGTTCATTTGTCTACTGTATTATGTGCTGAATTTGGATGCTAGTTTTTTATGATTCATACATGAAGACCCCCAAGTCTCTCTTTGTTGTGGTTCTCTGCAGTTGTTTTCCTTATAAATCGTATTCAGCTCTATTATTCTTCCTGCCAAACTGCATAACCTAAGATCTGTTCCATCTGCCAAGTTTTACCCACTCATTTCATCTTTCTCATGCATGGGATGCATGCAGAGACACAATAAAGTAATATATATTCAGGAATTTACTGGCCTGGATCTTCCAATCTTAAGCATTCAAAAAATAAAACACATTTGACATCTGCAGGTGTTCTTTTTGTGAATTTCTAGGCCAGGAGCATTCCCAGATGAATCTGTCTAATCCAGGCCAGGAATCCACTAAGTGGGTTGGTGTTGAAAAAACATTTACTGCTCCCTCAACCCACCATCTGTACCAGGTGCATAACATTATATATTTGCCTCTTTGCAATCCACAGTAAAAGTACAATGTTGGAGACTCAGGACCAGACTTGAGTTTGTGCCGATCTGAATGGCTCAGATTCTCAAATTCTCTGATCCATCTGTAGTGTCTTGATCAATGGATTTGCTGATGCTACAACAGTCTAGTAAAACGCAGTGCACAGTTTTAAAGCAGTTAGCATTTCAGATAATAGCCTACACAACAGACAAGTCAACTGTGAGCTTCTAATTCAAATATTCGATGGAAAGAATTGTGATGCTGCAATGTTGTCAAGGATTTTGATTTACCAAATCATATTTACATGTGATGAATACTAATGACCAAAATAATTCAAGTATGCATCTGTCAGCAAAATTATAAAGGAAATGATCCAACGATCACCATAAAGTGCTGTAATGCTTGGATTTATGGAAGCCCTTCTTATGAGAAGCCCTGGACTTCATTTTTTGTCTGTTCAGAGATAAACACGCACGCTCCAGTCACTGTCTTCAAAGAGCTAAAGCTGGGGTTGGCAGAACAATGAAGCATTTATTGCAAGGAATTTGCCATTCAAATGTTTCATTTTGCTTCAGACACAGTACCATTTTTACTCTCAGTTGAAAGAGGACAAGTTTTCTTTTCCCCTTTCAAAGTACCCAGTAGCAAACTTTTGTCACTTGCCGATAAACCAGTAGCATACCATGAGCACTTTCAGTCAACATTCTGACAGCAAGACAATTCTTGCAAAATGTTACCACTCATGGTACTCCATAATGTTGTAAGCGGGCTACTACATTGTGTTAAGGGCATTTACCCACTAACGCTCATCATGGGGTTCATAATGTCGTCCCAAAAAACTGGCATCACCAGCTGAAGTGGTGCTGGCATAGACAATGCAAATTCTTGTCATCAAATCTAGGCTGAAGTGGATTTTTAATTTTGCTACTGGGATACAGTTAATGTGAAGTCCTGAACCATGTAAAATCAACTTGTAATATTTTAAGGAATGCCAGCATGTCGCAGTAGTGTTCTTCATTTTTGGTGACAGGTCAAGTACCAAGCACACCACTTTTGAACCAGAACTTTGTGGACTTAAAGTTATAGTCCAGAAGGGAAAGTTGAATCATCCACCCTTATTCCATATTCAGAGTGAGAACAATGGTGCATTTTAAAACAAGTGCTCAATAAAAAGTAGCACTTGTTTGCAGAAAATGGTTTTTTTCAAACCAGAGCCTGCTGTCTTATTTACACCAGCGACTTTGCATATTACGCTGACCCAACAGCATCTTGGGCAGAACTGGGCAGCAAAAGAAAAGACTCCTGTTTCCCAGTTCCAAAAATGATGGTGATTAAAGTACAAAAGAAAACTAAAATAACTTATTGAAATAGAAACAAAAAGTGAAAAGAGAACTGGACAAAAACATTGAAGTGTTTAAGAATGATGAAAAAATGAAATGGTGGCATTGGGAAGAGAAGACAGACAAATTGTTTCTTTTATCTTCTTCAAAACCATTAGACTTCATTTCAAATACTTTTGTTGTGGTTTTGCAAAAACTGTAGTAGTCTGAAGTCTCAAGTAGTCAGAGCAATTGGCAAACAAGGCTTCAAAGTAAAAATACTCAAAGCTTCGCACCCCCAGAATGATGCACAAGTCAAACAAAAAATGTTTTGACTCATTCAGCCTGTCAATGTGCCTATATGCACATGTGCCAATCCTTGTTGGTGACAAATCACATTGCAATGGCACAAGACTGGGATGAAGCACAAAAACCGAGCTCAAAGCTCACCTTGTGGAAAAGATGCAAACTGAAACACAAGTGTTCAGTTATTCCCTTGGGCCACAAATTATTTTATGGTAAACTATTTTAAGGTTTACAACTCATAGGAAACTTGTTCAAGTCAGTGCATGATTCAGTTTAAATAAAATTTAAGTGTCAGACTTTCTACAGCCTCCGTAATGATAACAAGATCCTAAATGAATCTTGTAATACTTACCATTTTTAAAGCTTTCCTCATTCTGTCATATGAAGTTCGGGAGGAACCATCGAGGAAATTAAACAGAAAAAAAAGTTAGGATTGCTTCTGTTGGGATATAAAACTGAAAGATTTCATTAACAATGATATTTTGCAGAGTTAGTTTTCCCCGGAAGGTCATCTTTTCATTTGTTTTATTCAAGAAAAGGAACTTGTCCGGGTACATTCTGCAAAAAATTCACTTGAGCTCTTTCATATTTTTCTGACTACTGCAGAAAAAAAACCACACGATTAATTGAAAAACGTCCAAAGAAATAGCTTTTGTATATTATAAAGTTGATTTAGTAAAATTACATCATTAGTAATTTTACTATACTCAGAAACACATTTAAAACACACTTAAGATTCTGAGATTCTTTGATCACATGTTGTTGAATATCTGAATACTGTAAGACGTCCTTACATTGAGGCTTAAAGCAGTCTAACGCTAATGACCAGTAACTTTATTCAAAACACATTTGTTGGGCAAATGTTATTTTCCGCCCTCTTTGTTAAAAATGCCTTGCAACTTCTACTTACTTGGTGTACCAGAGCCTGTGTATTCCAAGTCTCTACTTTTTGAGGCACTAAGTGTCATGAATGAAATGTCCTCAGAATCAAGTCCTTTCCTGTGCAAACGTACAAAAAGATGTTTGTATACCAGTTATCAGTATGACAAACATCAAATGTCTCACTGGACATCTGAAAAAAGTTTGGTAGGACTCTTGAGCTTGGAATCAAGAGGCTGAAACTTTTTTTTGGAAAAAAAAAAGTTATTACAAGCTCTGGATACAAAGTGTATTATCCACTTTCCCTTACTGAATTGCTTGGTTTGTGTAATTTCTTTCAGTTCAACAACAGCTGGTAAAACCAGAACTAGGTGGTCACGTCATAGGTTACAACTAAATAATAAGTTTTCCCATCAAATTCAGTGATTGATTAGTCAAAATGTTTGAAGGGAATATATAAAGATTGGCTAACAGCTTCGCCTATCTTCAAAAGGATGGGTCTTTTTTTCAAACCTCATTCATTTTGACTGTTGAGCAACTGGACAGATCACACTCTCGAGGGCAGTACTAATCATTGCTACTTCTTTTCGAACAGTCAGGTTCTTAGTAACTCATGCACTTTTGTTAAATGTCTACAAAGGCAGGCAAGGTTAAAGGGCAAAAACAAAATTGAAATCAAGCAATGACTTTAGTTTTAGACTAAAAGCAGATGCACTTTGAAATTATAGTAAAATATTCTCAAGCAATACTGTAAAATCATAGATAGTAGGAACTGCAGATGCTGGAGAATCCGAGACAACAAGGTGCAGGGCTGGATGAACACAGCAGGCCAAGCAGCATCATGCTGCTTGGCCTGC
>NC_063333.1:66791811-66795297 GCF_021869965.1 Rhincodon typus | reverse complement strand
CTGCACCTTGTTGTCTCGGATTCTCCAGCATCTGCAGTTCCTACTATCTCTGATCCAAAAATCACAAGCTGCATGGATAGGGTGAACAGCCAAGGTCTTTACCGCAGCATAGGGGTATCCAAAACTAGAGGGATAGGTTTAAGGTGAGAGAGAGAGGAAAGATATAAAAGAGACCTAAGGAGCAACATTTTCACACAGAGGGTGGTGCACGTATGGAATGAGTTGCCATGGGAAGTAGTGGAGGCTGGTACAATTACAACATTTAAAAGGCATCTGGATGGGTACAGAGGGATATGGGCCAAATGGGACTAGGTTAATTTAAGATATATGGTTGGCATGGATGAGTTGGTCTGAAGGGTCTGTTTCCATGCTGTACATCTCTAACTTGACAACTGGTACCAAGGACTTCCAGGTCTCCTTGAACATTTGCCTCTTTCAATTTACAGGCAAATACTTTGCTGTCTTCCTACTTTTGTTACTAAAGTGGGTAAACATTTATCCACATTATATAGTATCTGTCATGCATTTGCCCACTCACTCAGTCTGTCCAAATCAAACTGCAACATCACAGCTTACCCTTCCACCCAGCCTCAGCTCAACCAAAACAAGGTGGGGAAAATTTAAAAGATATCACATAGCACTTTTTATTATACAAAATCAGTTTCACATTTAACTTTCAGCTTGTGCTAAATTAGGCAGGGTAGTAGGAGAGTACTAAAACACAAGTTTGAAGTGAAGGGAAAGCATTTTTGTTATTCCATTACTACAGCACTCGCTTTTCAAGTGGAAACGACTTGGACTTAAGAGTCATACAGCACGAAAACAGACTTTTAGGTCCAACCAATCCATGCCGAACATAATGCCAAATTAAACTAGTCCCACCTGCCTGCTCCTGGCCCATATCCCTCCAAACCTTTCCCATTCATGTATTTATCCAAATGTCTTTTAAAGTTCATTCAACACATGAACTATCCTCTGCATAAAAAAAAAGTCCTTCCATGTCTTTTCTTCTAAAATCTCTTTCCTCTCACCTTAAAAATATGCCCCACGGTTTTGAAATCCCCCGTCATTGGCAAAAGACAACTACCATTAACTCTATCTGTACACCTCATTATTTTATAAGCCTCTATCAGATCACCTCTCAATCTCCTATGCTCCAGTGAAAAAAGTCATAGACCTTCCAGCTTTTCTTTATAACTCAAACCTTCGATATCCAGTAAAATCTCTTATGAGCCTTCTCCAGCTTAATAATATCCTTCCTATAACTGGGTGATCAGAACTGGACACAGTACTCCAGAAAAAGCCTCACCAACATCCTGTACAACCCAACTCCTATACGCAAAGGACTGAGCAATGAAGGCAAGCGTGTCAAATGCCTTTTTAACCACCCTGTCCACTTGTGATGTAAACTTCAAAGAATTATGTACCAGTACCCCTAGGTCACTCTGTTCTACAACACTGTCCAAGGCCCTACCATTAATTGTACAAGCCCTACCCTTGTTTGTTGTACCAAAATGCAATACATCACATTTATCCAGATTGAACTCCATCTGACATTTTACAGCCCTTTGACCCATTTGATCAAAATCCCTTTGCAACCTTAGAAAACCATCTTCACTGTCTACTATGCCACAAAGATTTTTTTTTTGTTATGCACAAACTTACTAATCATGCCTTCCACACTCTCATTCAAATCATTTATATAAATAATAAAAGGAGGACCCAGAACCGATCCCTGTGAAAAATAGCCTCTATCTGAAAAGCAACCCTCCACTACCACTTTGTCTCCTACGATTAAGCCAATTATGTATCCAATTGGCAAGCCCACCCTGAATCTCTAACAGCTGAGATCTGGTAGGCAGACAACCCATGACCGGGCTCATAAAGTAAACAACAAAAAAAAATGTATAGGCAGCTGTGCTTAAATTGCTAACAGAAAACAATAGCCGCCATTTGCCTCTTATATTTTGTGACCGGGTGCAAAATGGCGGTTGGCCTTTCCTCGCGCTGCAAACTGTTCAATAAACGTTTGTGCACGCGCCACTGGGACAGCGCTTCCCTGACCCACAGTCAAACGTACCTTACAATAAAAAACGTTGGCCGAAACCATATTTTTAAGCTCACGGTTCACGCGGTCCTGTCGCCGATTAACGTCTCCCATCATGTCAATGTGAAATCTGTATAAGTTAAAGACATGCGTAATATGTTTCAAAATCTCAAGGTGAGAAATTTCGCGATACAAAATAAATAGCAGACCAACCGAGAATGAGCCTCCTTGATACCTCGCAGGATCTTTTAATATCATTGCTCCTCACACCACAAAACACTAGAAGTGCCCATAATAAACACAATACCCACTTTCGTAGTGCCATACCTGACAAGATAATTCTTAAATTACCAAAATAAATTAAATCCTGACGCCCAAGGTCTCTGATTGTAAACGACAAACGATTACCCCTCAACCTTCCGGCGTGATCACATAATTTCCTTAGAAACGAAAACCGCACGCCCAATAAGCAAAAAGTCGTCAAGGCTTTAAGAAGCGGGTGGACACGATAAAATATTATAGTGGCCTCAAACCCTTTAGATGAGAACCAAGTTGGCCCGGCTGAAATAATATTGCTTGAATTATTAATTCTGATTCTAAAGCGAGATTGGTGTTTTCCCTGAACACAATCGAATTTGCCAAACATCCGGGACGCCAACAATGTACGGGAAGTGATGTCATGGTCAACCGGAAGTTAGTTTTTGACTGGATCGACGTCTTCGTCCGTGAAGAGCCTTCTATTGTGGAAAGCGGCAATTATCGTTATCCATAATTACCAAGATCGACTTTGGACGGTCGCTTCGTCAGTAATTTTCACGCACGAGGCAACTATTGGCGAGTAAAAAATAATTTGTTAGCTGAAGGAAATGTTGTAGTTGTACCATTACATGTTTGTGTGTGGTAGTGGGTTGGAATGTGTCTTTCATTAGGCCCAGACGATGGTGATATTATAGCAATATTTTGATCTATTCTTCAACTTCAAGCTAAGTGAGTTAAGTAAAATTAATTAAGCTGTTCACACGATTTAAAAGTTTAGGCAGTGAGATTTCATCATGTGGTGGGGTGGAAGGGAGATGCATTTTTTCCCGTACCTGAAATATCAGGAACAGTCAGGCTGATAATGATGTCAAGTTCACATATTTTAAAATTGAGATATGGAGTTGAAAAGGCTCAACCTTCTGTCAGAGACGCCACTGTATTTAAAGAGTGATGAAATAAAGTCTACTGATTAAAGGACGAAACAATATCTCAAAAAATAAATTTTGCGCCTTTGATATTTCGACAATAAACATGTTGCCTTACTCAGTAGGCAGAGTTGAGATGGCCACGCTATTGAGAATTATAAATTAAGGTTAACCTATAAACTGGAACTTTGAAACTAACATTTTCTAGACCTTCAGAGATAGCAAGAACTGCAGATGCTGGAGTCAGAGATAACA
>NC_063333.1:66758333-66791711 GCF_021869965.1 Rhincodon typus | reverse complement strand
GGACCCTTCCCAAAACGTCAACTTTCCTGCTCCTCTGATGCTGCCTGACCTGCTTTTTTCTTCCAGCTCTACGTTATGTTATTTCCTAGACCTTACTCTCTGATGAAAGATGATCATGAAATTTTCTGCCCTTGCCTGTCCCCGAGCTCTTCTTTGTCCACGTCAGTTTACTTTTTGCTGCTCAAGTTATTTGATTTGCCTGGGCACTGATTGCAGTTGGGCTAAGGGCCACTCTAATGCCGCAGTGCCCTTTTTCCCGGCTGGGTTCACATATGGGCTATGACCATTGGATCCTACCCCTCTCAGCCCAAGCTCCTCTCTAGCCATGGGGTCACTACTGTAATCCTGGCAGGCAACGCCACCTTCAGGAGTTACACTGTCAGCTGCAGAGAGCCATTTTATGACTCGAACTATATTGCCCCTGACTACAACTACATTGCTTTTTATTCCTCCTATACGAGTGGCTTCCTGCACCACAGAATGTTCAGGTTGCTTAACCACCCTGCAATCCCTGCTCTTGTTCTTACAAATTGCAAGAACCTCAAACATGTTGGATAAATGCATGAACTGAGTCTTCTCCATTGATACTTTTTGCAGCTGTGTACCTATAGTTCTTCACGCTGCAGATAAAAAAGCACATGCAGTAGGAACAGGAAGTGGTCATTTGATAAGATTATAGCTGAACTGATTGTTGCCTCTAGATTGGTACTGACATACCTATCCCTCATGATTCCTCAGTTAGTCCAGAATCTACCTAACTCATAAAAGCCATTGAAAGAAATCTTGTCCAATTGTTTTTATAAGATATCCATTTCACGCTTGGAATTAATTGAGAGAACTTTCTCTGAATTGCTTCTAACATAATTATGCCAATTTTTTGAAAACAGAGACCAAAATTATATACAGTTCTCTGAACAGTGTAAATGTGGTTGCTGGTGCACCAGTTCCCAAATGCTTCAGTTGCAATCCATTATGTGCCTTGCCATTTTTTTGTGTTTTATTCAACTAATTGGGTTTCAAGTTTAGAAATATCATTCAGCAATTATTTGATCTTGCATTAAATAGTTTAACTAGAACCAGACAAACCAACTGGCATCTCAGTTTAGCATTTAGATAGAAAAGAAGTAAAACACTTTCAAACCAATCACTTGCGTTTTTCTCTCTGACTAACGTCACTCTAAGACTTTACGGTCATTGGGCTTTGAACCCATTACCTGCCACTTGTATGTTCCATGCTGGTCTCACTTCTTGTTCTTGATCTTGTGACAACAAGGTGCAGGGCTGGATGAACACAGCAGGCCAAGCAGCATCATAGGAGCAGAAAGGCTGCTGGTTTCTCTCTCTCTCTCTCTGTCTCTGTCTCTGTCTCTCTTTCTCTCTCTCTCTCTGTCAAAAAGTGCCATTGTCATTGTCATCACCTTGGATGGACTTCAGCGTATAAAGAGGGAAGTGTTAGTAAGAAGAGGTGAAAGCAACAACAATCTGCATTTACATGTTGCCTTTCATGTGAAAGAAATGTAGGTTTGTTCGAAATAGATTATTGAGCATTTGAAAATTAAAGATTAATGACATTTTGGATGTTATCCTTAATTGTTAAAACTGCATAAATTTGCTGTAATATTATTCACTTAACAGGAAACAAAGGTTAAGATTAAAACCACAGAGACCCTGTTAAATTAATTTTAAAATTTTTAATTGTTGTCTCGTATTTGACAGTTCTAACGTGTGATGGATCATTTCACATGAATTAAATGTTTTGCTAAATTCTGCCTGAGATGCGAGTCCTCTCGGGCAAATAATAAAATAGTGTAGGATAAACAAATCTCTGCATTCTTTAAATAAGAAGAATGTAACTTGTTTTTGTATTGCTGCTCCTGAATTTTTAAACAAATTCAAAACTTATTTCTACAACACTGATTTGCATGTACATAAATGCTTTAACCAAGTAAATACCATAAGGTGCTTCTCAGGGAGTGTTAACAAACAAAATTTGCCGATGCAGGAAAACTAATTAGGACGTTTTAGGGAGTGAATTTTAGAGCTTGGACTTCAACAACTGAGGGCTGTTAGTGATGGAACAATTCGGAATTGGACATGCTTAAGAGCCCAAAATTGGAGGAGAATTGTACGTAGATAGTTTACGTAGGCAAGGATGAGATCATGGATAAAATTGAGAATTTTGAAATGAAGGCTTTGCAAATGAGGAACACATGTAGGTTGGTGAACATTGAGATGATGGGTGAATGGGACTTTGCTCACATTGGTGTACAGCATGCAGAGTTTTGCATCCAGCCAAGTTTGTGTCATAATTGCCAAGTCTATGGTAGAAAATAGCACTGTACAAAGCTGCATACTTAAGTTTGGATTAAATACCCATTCTATGAGTCTGAGTAAATGGAGAATTGTCAGGCCCCAAAATTAAATCTATTTGCTGCTAATTAACTCTATTTGCTGCTATTTTTTCTATTTATGATGAAATAATGAAGTGACATTTCATTGTTTCTTCAGATTTGAAAAAATGAATATTGCTGGCATAAAAACACAGTTTGAAGATGGTGCAAGAAATGTTCCTTGTAGCAAGTACTGGTGTGACGTAAGTGTTTTCAAATGGATTAAGTTTGCAGCTGTAACTTGTTCTTATGTTACGCTGCTTGTAGTATTAAAAAATTTCAAGATTTTATCATAATATTGTAATGGCAATGAAGGTGCTGAAACAAAAGGAGAAATATTTATGAAGTAACCAAGAAATTGATTTAAGCAGTGGAATTTTACAATGGCATTAAGGGAAGGTAGGTGGAAAGTCATGTCAATGCAGGATGAAGTTAGGCTAGTAGGAATGAAGCACCTAAAAACGTGGCTGTTGATCGTGACGGAATGGAGAGGGGAGTGAGGGGAGTTCTTTTAGTGGACAATTGAAAAGAGATTTATTTGAGAGTGTAATAACAGTGTCTTTGTTTAAAAGTAAGGAATGGGCTGATGGCGTATCCTGGTGGCCACCAAAAATAACATTGAATCTGGAGCGAGATGAAAAACATAAAGAAACATAATTGTAGTGGAATCCACTTATTCTACTAAAGACTGATTGTAGCAATGTGTAAAGGCAAAGGATTTTACGAAACAAATGCAGCAGACCTTTCTTCTGTTTGTTTCTGATTTTCAATCCGAGAAGGAATGAAAAAGTTATGAGTCTAATTCTTGGGAACCAAAGAGACAAATGGAACGGGTTACAATGACAGACTATGCAACATAGTCTGTCATTGCATCTGTCCTCTAGCATGATTTTCATAGTTTATGCATGGTAGGTGTGTAAATATTTTGCTTTAACTGTTGATATATGAGAAGTCAGAAAATTAACTCTGTTCTTTACTTTTTTTTGTCTAGATCTGCAAAGTAGCTTGCATATCTGCTGTGAATCTGCAGGAACATATCAGGGGCTATCAACACAGAAAAGTAAGATTAGCTATAGTGATCCAATTCCATTTGCTCAATTGTATGTTTATGGCTCAATTGTATGTTTATGACTCATTGTAAAAAAAAAGACTGGTTTTAAACTGTATGGACTGAGTGAAAAGAAAACGGTCTGGTTGTATTGCATATACACATATATTTCATGGGCTCAATTGTAATCTGTAATTCATCATTCCCCATCCAGGTCAAATTGCAGGAAATTGTCTTGGTAATAAAGTGTAAAATGCATATTCATGTATAACATTCAAGCCAGAGTGTGTAATGAATGTTGGTATTGACAATTTCTCCAGCTTGAAAAGTCTAGCATCATGGCTGTTAATGCAATATTTCAGTTTGCTATCTGACTTTTGGTTGCTTACAAAAGGTCCTATTGTAACAGCTCTATGTTGCATAATTATGAAATGATAAATATACTTCCAACGTAGTAGTTCTGTGTTGCCTGTCTGTAAAGAAAAAGTAAACAAAGCACCCCAAACATATGTATTTTAATTTTACGCTACAGTGAGAACCATGGTGCATGTCGACGTAAATCATTGATGATTGCAAATGACATATATTCATCTTTTGTTTGTTTCTTCCCCCATTGCATAATCTGCAGTATATATTTACAAAGCAGTTATCATTTATAATGATTTTTAGATAACTTGCATATTGGGTTGTGCAAAAATGATTTGGATTCAGTTGATTTACAAAGGAGGAGGGGAGGTGGCAGAAGGCCAGGTTCGTACAAAGTGGGTTGGAAAGTAGTTGATCAGAGTGATATAGGAGAAAAGTCCCAGAGTGCTAGGCCTAGATGGCTAAAAGCTCTACCCCTGATCTGTAGGAATTCAGAGAAAAAAAAGAGTGAAGGGCTTGAGTTGGACATGGGATGAAGAGTGTTGAAGAGGTAGAATAGAACATAACAATGTTGAAATACAAATAACAGAAAAGATATTAACTTTAATGAATTAAGTGATCAGAGCTACTGGAAGTAGGTGAGAGCAGAGCTAATGGTTAAGGGAGATTTGCTTCTGGTAATGCAACAGATCATAGAATTTTATACATGTTACATTGGACTTGGAAGCACATATAAATGCAGGTTGGTTGTGAAATTGAGTGTAGTGGCAAAAGTTTGAGGCTGGGAGTTACATAAATGGAAGTTGGTCCATGATTCCGGTATTCAAGGGTGTCAAAACAGAAAAACATGAAGGTACAAAGGGTGAACATTTGGGGCAATTGGCATGGAAGGAAAAACGAAAACAAAGTACACATTTTGTCATAGCTTTGTGCCTTGTGCTCATTGGGGCAATTCGGATGAATACCAATTCAAGGAGAAAACAACAAAGGAGGAATATGTCTTTGATGGAATGTTATCCAACTTCCTACTCCTTGCATATTTCCGTGATGAAGATATGTTTGCTATATTTAAATCCTCATTGGTATGTAAGAATTTTAATTTATCTTAATGGGTCCCAACCTGCACTCAGATTTACATTTGAAGTGGAACAGTCAAGTGAGTTGTCTTTTCGCAGTATTACTGTTGAGAAATTCACCAGAGAGTTCTTTACTGTCTACCACAAACCGCTCGTCCTGGTCAGCATACACTTTGGCAGTCCTGCAGTTCCACAGCTACAAGATTGCCCTTGTAGGCAACTTCGTAAATAGGGCTTGAGCCATTGGCTCATCCGGCAAATGTAATGCCGACATAGAGCACAGCCTGCTCCACCATTAAAAAAGAATGTGGCTGATCTGTGGCCTAACTCAATATATCTGTCTTTGGCCAATATCCCTTTCTACCTTTACCGAACAAACATTTATCTATCTCAGATTTAAAATTAGCAACCGTTTGAGCAACTATCACTATTTGTGGAAGAGAGTTCCCCTAGTTCTAGGATCTCTAACCAGTAGAAATAGTTTCTCTGTCTACCCTGTCTTCTCATGTTAATATCTCGAAGATGTTGATCAGGTCACCCCTTTAACCTTCAAAATTGAGAAAGCAGGCCTAATTTGTTTCATTTCTTCTCAAAACTTTGGGGTTTAAGTCCAGATATCATTCTTGTAAGCATATGTTGTACTCCCTCCAAGGCCAGTATTATCCTCTGTAGCGTGTGGTGCCCAGATGTGTTCACAATACTCCAAGTGGGATATACCTGGGGTTTTGTATAGCTGCAGCATAACTTCGGCATTCTTACACTGTAGTCCTCTAGATATAAAGGCCAACATTTCATTAACAGCCATGATTATTTTCTGTGCTTGTTTGTGGCATTTTAAAGATCTGTGCACATGAACCCCTAACACCCATTGTATTTAACTTAGTACAGTCTAGAAAGTACCCTAATCCATCCTTTCTCAGTTCAAAATAGATAACCTCATACTTGCTTATATCGAATTCAGTTTGCCACAGTTTTGCTCATTCATCTAGTCTGTCAACATTCCTTTGTAATTTTGTGTTATCATTCATACTGGACTTAACTGTGTTATCATTCATACTGGACTTAACTGTGTCATCAGCAAATTTGGAAATATGACTTTCTATGCCATTATTCAAGTCATTAATAAATAATATGTATAATTGAGACCCTCACACAGATCCTTGTGGGACACCATTAGTCACATCCTGTCAATTTAAGTACATGTCCATTACTTTCTATTGCCTGCCATTCAACTAATTTCCCAGCCATGTCAGTAATTTGTCCTCAATTCTTTGGGCTTCTACTTAGCTAACAGTCTGTTATGTGGGACTTTATCAAATGCCCTCTGAAGTTCATATAAACAACATTCATATACAATCCCCTGACCATTTCTAAACAGTCACCTTTTCAACAAATTCAATGAGGTTTCTCAGGCATGACCCAACTGTGGTGAATCCATGCAGCTCTTCCTAATTAATTGAAAATGTATGGTGTTCAGTTACCCTATCCTTGCTTATAGAGCCCAACAATTTCCCAATCACAGATTTTAAACAAAGTCATGAAAGGCCTTTATGGTGATTGCTGTTGCTCCTGGAAAGTGCGTAATCTACTTTAGATTACCCTGGAAATATAAGGTATCTCAAAAATCATAGCAACATGAATGGTGTCTCCCATTAACAGGATGCTACCATTAAGCCAAAAAGACTTTTTGCCTTTCACACAAATGAGCAATATGGTATATGCATTTCAGTGTCAGTGTGGTATCAAGTTTGTAAGACTGCAACAAGTAAGGTATGACCATACACAAGTAGCCAAGGCTGGCAAAATCCGCAGCACAGCGCGTAACATTACCTGTGATTCTGTTATTGGACAGCATTTGCTGGATAATCTGGAATGTGTGAGAAGTTATGCTGATAACCAAATTATGATCGTTAGTTGAGCTTGCAGTGCAACATAATTGCACGTACTGCAGCCTATGTGTGTTAATACACAGGGCCCTGTGTTTTGTGGCAGAAAAGATGTACAAGCACTGCACATGTTTCAAATTCACAAAATTGGTGACAACTGTTCATTGATTTGTTTCTCAGCATTGCCTTCAACAATCAGTGAACATGCCACTTTTAAGATTTAAATGAAATCTGACAATTATCTGCGGATCATCATTATTTGTTGCATTTGGCATGGCAATGCCGCTACCAATCAGTACTTTCCTCTCACCTAGTCTGAATGTTATTTTCCCTCTTGAATTTATATTCTTCCAAATTTTCTTCAATGAGTCCAAGATGATGCGCTTTGTCAAAGCTTTTCTTGTTTCAGCAATACTGAAGTTCTTTACTACCAAAGCAAGTAGATGTTCGGGCACAAATCATTTGGGCTTAGTTGAATAGTGGTATGTGGAGATATAGAGTTGGGTCTGGCGGATGGATAACAGATAATTGGATGTATTTCAATTGGCAAATAAAAATAAAGTTGGCTATCAAGGATCTGCATGGTGAACTCAATTTTTACTGTTTAGAAATCACCTTGAATGAAGAGCTATTTATCTAAGTTGTTGACAGCAACAAGATGGGTGACACAACAAATAAAGTAGATGGAAACAGAAAGGGGTATTGATTAAATGATTGGAGAACCGTGGTGAAGCTGTCACAGTTGCAGTTCACTGTGAAGAAGTGAGGTCGTTCGTTTTGGATCTAAGCTGGATAGATCAGTATATATTGAAAATGGTGACAACCCAGCAACAATGCAGGAACAGAGATTTGGGTGTCCAAATATACTAGCATGCAATTGGGTGCAAAAAGTAATTTAAATTTTAATTAAATGCTTCCTTGATCTTGAGGAAACTGAACTACAAATAGATGGAAATTATGTTGGTTATATGAAGCCTGTTTTTAAAACATTTCACCAGATGTGAATATTATTGTCTCAGCCAGAATTTGTGGCTCATCCCTAATTGCCCTTGAGAAGATGGTGGTGAATCAGCTTCTTAAACAGCTGCAGTCATGTGGTGTAGATATAACTATAGTTCTGTTAGGAAGGGAGTTTTTGATTCTTGTGAAGGAATGATGGTGTAGTTACAAACCAAAATAATATGTGGTTTGGGGATGCAGCTTTGGGGGGAGTGTTACTTGCAAATGGTGCTGTTCACGTGCATCTGATGCCCTTATCCTTATAGTTGGAGGTTGTGGATTTGGAACATGCCTTGGTTTCTGCAGTACATCTTGTATATCGTGCACACCTGCCACTCAGAATCATGGGGGGGTATGGATAGTGTTAATGGTAGGTGCCTTTTCCTAGGATGGGGGATTTCAAGACTAGGGCGCATATTTTTAAGGTGAGAGGAGAGAGATTTTAAGAAGACATGAAGGGCAAAATTTTTACACAGAGAGTGGTTCACGTATGGAATGAACTTCCTGAGGAAGTGGTGGATGCAGGCATAGTTACAACGTTTAAAAGAAACTTAGATAAGTACATAAATAGGAAAGGTTTGGAGGAATGTGGGCCAGAAGCAGGCAGGTGGGACTAGTTTAGTTTGGGATTATGTTCAGCATGGACTGATTGGACCAAAGGGTCTGTTTCTGCGCTGTATGACTCTTTAAGTGGATCGTTTTGTCTTGGATCATGATAAGCCTCTTGAGTGTTATTGAAGCTGAACCCATCCAGGCAAGTGTTCGCGTCACACTTGTCACTTGTGCTTTATAGTTGGTGGACACGGTTTTCGAAGTCAAGATGTGAGCTAGTTGCCACACAATTCAGAGCTTCTGACCTGCTCTTTGTGGCCATAGCATTTACATGGCTAGTCCAATTCAGTTTCTGATCAATGGCAACTCCTCAGCATGTGGACAATTGTGTGTTTCAGCAAATGCCATTGAACGTCTAGATCTAATCTGGAAAACCACCTCAGGAAGGATATATTTTCCTTAACAGTCATGCTGCACAGCCTTACTCAGGTGATAAAACAAAGAATAGAACTGTACAGCACAGGAATGCTGAACATGACGCCAAATGAAACTAATCCCTTCTGCCTGCCCTTGGTCCATAACCCTCCATTCCTTGCTATTCCTGTGCTTATCTAAGTGCTTATTCCGAGTGCCCTTATTGTGTCTGCCTCCACCACCGCCCCTGGCAGTGGTTTCCAGATGGCTACCAGTCACTGTGTAAAAAGACTTGCTTCTCGCGTCTCCTTTAAATTTTCCCACTGTAACCTTAAGTACATGCCCCTAGTATTAGACATATCAACTCTGGGAAAAAGATTCTGACCGTCGACCTATCTATGCATTTCATTATTTTATAGACTTCTATCAAGTCTCCCCTTGGCCTCCACCACTCAATAGAAAACAACCTGAGTTTTTCTAGCCTGTCCTTATAGCTGATACCCTCTAATCCATGTAGCATTCAGGTAAACCTCTTCTGCACCCTCTCCAAAGCCTCCACATCATTCCTCTATTGTGGTGACCAGAATTAAACACAATGCTCTAAGTGTGGTCTGACCAAAGTCTTATAAAGCTGCAATGTGACATCCTGACTCTTGATCTCAATTCCCCAACCAATCAAGGCAAGCATGCCATGTGCCTTCTTTACCACCCTACCTGCTTACATGGCTACTTTCAGGGAGCAATGGACTTGAACCCCAAGATCCCTCTGTACATCAATGCTGTTCAGAGTCCTGCCATTAACTGTATATTTTTCCTTAACATTTGATCTCCCAAAGTGCAGCACCTCACACTTACCCAGATTAAACTCCGTCTGTCGTTTCTGTGCTCATATCTGCAAATGATCTATAACCTGTTGTATCCTTTGACACCCTTCTACACTGTCCACAACTCCACCAATCTTTGTATCATCTGCAAACTTACTAACCCACCCATCTACATTTTCATCCAAGCAAACAGCAAAGGCCCCAGTAAGGATCCCTGTGGAACACCACGAGTCACGGACCTCCAGCCTGAAAAACACCCTTCCACCACTACCCTCTGTCTTCTATGGACAAGCCAATTCTGAATCCATGCAGCCAAGTCACCATGGATCCCATGCTTCTTAATCTTCTGGATAAGCTGACCATGAGGGACCTTGTCGAAAGCCTTATTAAAATTCATGTAAACAACATCCATTGCTCTACCCTCATCGATCATCTTCGTCACCTCCTCAAAATATTCAATCAAGTTAGTAAGGCGTGACCTGCCCTGCACAAAGCCATGCTGACTGTCCCTAATTAGACCATGTTTTTCCAAATGTGCGTAAATCCTGTCCCTAAGAATTCTGTCCAAGAGCTTCCCAACCACCAATGTGAGACTCACTAGTCTGTAGTTTTCTGGATTATTCCTATTTCCCTTCTTGAACAGGGGAACAACATTAGCTATTTGCCAGTCATTTGGGACCTCTCCATTGGCTGGCGAGAATACAAAGATCTTGGTCAAGGCCCCAGCAATCTCCTCTCTTGCCTTTTTCAATAATCTGGGTTAGATACCATTAGGCCCTGGGGGCTTATCCACCTGAGTGCTTTTCAAGAGATCCAACACCACTTCGTTCTTGATCTCAAAATGCCATAACATATTAGCATGCTCCACATAAATCTCACTGTCCTCCATATATCCTTTCCCTGGGTGAATACCGATGCAAAGTACTCAATTAGGATCTCACCCACATTCTCTGCCTCCAAGCACAAGTTCCCTCCTTTATCTTTGAATGGTCCTACCTTTTCCCTAGTTAACCTCTTGTTTTTGATGTATATATACAGTACTTCGGGGTTCTCTTTAACCCATTTGCCAAGGTCATTTCATGGCCTCTTCATGCCACCTAATTCCCTGCTTGAGTACTTTCCTGCTTTCCTTATATTCTTCATGGGCCTTGTCTGATTTTAGCTTCCTAAACCTTACAGATGCTTCTTTTTTCCCTTTGGACGAAATTCACAACCTCCTTCGTTATCCAAGGGTCCGTTATCGTGCCATCGTTATCCTTCCTCTTTACTGGAACATGCCAGTCATGAACTCTCCCCAGCACGTCTTTAAACAATTCCCACATGTCAATGTGGACTTGCCTAATAACAGCTCCTTCCAATTAACACTCCCTAGCTCCTGCCTAATACTGACATAAGTTACCCTCCCCCATTTTAGTACCTTCCTACAAGGTCCTGACATATCCTTGTTCATAACTATATTGAGGAGTTATGATCACTGTTTCCAAAATGCTCTCCCACTGAAAGGTCAGTCACCTGGCCAGGCTCATTAGCCAACACAAGGTCTTGTACATCCGCTCCTTTATTTGGACTATCCACATATTGTTTCAAGAAACCCTCTTGTATGCGCTTAACAAATTCCACTCCGTCTAAGCCTCTTGCTCGAAGGAAGTCCCAGTCAATATTGGGGAAGTTAAAGTCACCCACTATGACAATTCTGTTTTTATTGCATCTTTCCATAATCTGCATACACATTTGTTCCTCAATGTCTTGGTGGCTGTTGGGAGGCCTATAGTATAATTCCAGCAGAGTGATTGCACCCATCTTATTTTTGAGCTCTACCCATATTACCTAGTGGATGAGCTCTCCAGCGTGCCCTCTTTGAGTACAGATGTAACATTCTCCCTGATTAGTAATGCAACTCCTCCACCTCTTTTACCTTCCTCTTTATCTCTTCTAAGACAACAAAACCCTGGAACATTGAGCAGCCAGTCCTGTCCCACTCTCAACCAAGTCTCTGGAATGGCCACAATGTCGTAGTCCCATGTACTGATTCAGGCTCTAAGCTCATCTTCCTTACCTATAATACTCCAGAGATTACTACACTCATGCTGTTCAGTTTATTACCTAACTCTCTGTACTCACTCCGCAGGACCTCATTCCTCTTTCTACCTTGTCATTGGTACCAATATACATCACAACCACTGGCTGCTAACCCTCCCCCTTAAGAATTTCGTGCAACCACTCAGAGATGTCCTTGACCCTGGCACCAAGGAGGCAACACACCATTCTGGAGTCTCAGATGTAGCCACAGAAATGTCAATCTGTGCCCCTAGCTAGGGAGTTTCCTACCACTATTGCTCACTTGGATCTTGCCTGACCCTGCTGTACAGCAGAGGCAGCTGTGGTGCTACAGCCCTGGCTGCTGCTTTTATCCGCCCCTGAGAGGCTGTTTCCCCCCGCAGCAGTATCCAAAATGGCATACCTGTTAGAGAGGAGATAGCCACAGAGACTCCTGCACTACCTGACTGCCTCTCCTGGCGGTCACCCATCTACCTGACTAAATCTCTGATGTGACCACGTCTGGTGTGTCTATCACACTGTATGCCCCTCAGTGTGTCCAACTGCTGCTCCGACCAAGTAACATGGTCTATGAGGAGCTGCAGTTGGTCACATTTTCTGCATAGTTGTTAGGGACGCTGGACTGCTGCCTGATCTTCCACATCTGGCAGCAAGAGTACACCACTGCCCTAACTGCTGTCTATGCCCCTTTACAATAAGAAAGATAAAAGAATCTTACCATGCCTTTACCTTGCTCGTCTTACTCACTAAAGACCAGTATTCACCTAAGCCCGCCCTTATACCAACTAGCTGCACTGACTGATTCCTTAAATTACGGTGCAATCTTTACGAGAAGACCAAATACCCCCTCGGCTACAACAAACTTCCTAACACCTTCTCTTAATGTCTCTCCTTTTTTTGGTTCAACAAGGAAGGAAGGATGGAAACACTACAGTAATGTAATGTTTGGGGCCTAAGATTTCTTGACACTGAGTTCTTCCTCACTTCGCTGAACATTTGCGGTGATTGGGCCAACTTCTCCCAGAATGCTCAGCAAAGTCTGCCAGTGTCTCTGTTGGATGCTCTTCGTGCTGCTTATCACTGGGAGGGGGGGGGGGGGGGGGAGGGGGGGGGGTGGGGGGTGTGGGTGGCGGTTCTTCCTTACACCATTGAATGGTCATAGTGACTGTGCTGATTTCTCCCAAAATGTTCAACAGAGTTTCTCAGCGTCCTTTGCTGGACGTGTTCAAATGGTTAAATACGGAACTTCTAATATTTTCTAATAGACCTGTTCTGAGATATTATTACACACCTCTGGAGCAGGTGGGACTTGAGCCAGGGCCTTCTATCTTGGAGATTGGGGCAATGCACCATAAGAGCCCCAATGTTGAACTTGTACTGACTTGATGTTGTTCTCGAGTTTTGAAAATTGAAGATGGTTAAATGTGTTAATTAGGTACATAATGTGAAACTGTTTCTGGTGGAGTGTCCCGAACGAGAGAACACAACTTGAGAATTAGGACTTGACTGCTCATGAATGATGGTGGAAGCACTTCCAGAAAAAAATCTTAAATCTGGAATATTTTTACTCAAAAAAAACTCTTGGAACTGGACCATTCATTTATCTCAGCTTTGATATATTCTGGCATTTGTTGAGCATGTTTATTAAAGGTTAAAAAATTTAGGTAGATAAGAGGACTTAAAATGCAGATGGGCTGTGACCTGGAATGTGGCACTCAGCTCCTGACCTTGTTACAGCCTTGATCCAAACAGCAATAAAATAGCTGAACTCCAGGGAATGACTTTCCTTGACATCAATGCAGCATTTGATCAAATTTGGCATGGAGGAGCATTAGCAAACCTGGAGTTGATGGGAATCGGAAGGTAAGTACTCCACTGGTTAGTCATAAAAGAAGATGCTTGTTGTTGTTGGAGGTCAATCATCTTGGCCCCAGAACATCAGTGCAGGAATTCCTCAGGATAGTGTCCTATCCCCAACCATTTTAAATTGCTTAAAAAATCACTGGAAGAACTGTGGATGCTGTAAATCAGAAAAAAAACTGAAGTTGCTGGAAAAGCTCGGCAGGTCTGGCAGCATCTGTGACGAGAAATCAGAGTTAACATATTGGGTCTGATGACTCTTTCTCCGAATACTGCTTCATCTGTTATATCCATCATACGGACATGATCATGCCTGTACGATGTTCACCATTTGCAGCAGCTCCAATACTTAAGCAGTCCATGCTCACAAGTTGCAAGACATCAGCAATATTCAGGCTTGAGCGGATAAGTGGCAAGGAGTTTTCAGGCAATGACCATCTCCAACTAAAGAGAATCTAACTGTTACCCCTTAACATTCTCATAGGACCAGATGGTAAATGCAGGAAGGATGTTTTTGATGACCAGGATGTCCAGAACCAGAGGTCACACAGTCTAAGGTCTATTTAGGACTGAGACGAGGAGAAATTTCTTCACCCAGAGAGTGGTGAGCCTGTGGAATTCTGTGTTACAGAAAGCGGTTGAGGCTAAAACATTGAATGTTTTAAAGAAGAAGTTAGATATAGTTCTTAAGCCTAAAGGGATTGAAGGGTATGGGGACTAACTGGAACATGGGACTGAGCTGGATGATCATATTGAATGGCGGAGCAGGCTTGAATGACAGAAAGGCGTACTCCTGCTCCTACTTTCTATGTTTTCTTTTCAGTGGCATTGCCATTGCTGAATCCCCCATGGTCAACATCCTGGGAGCTTACCTTTGACCAGAAACTGAACTTAGGATTTGCTATTATAAATACTGTGATGACAAGAGCAGGTCAGAGGCTTGGAAATCTGCATCACATAATTCATCTCATGACTCCCCAAAACCTGTCCACTATCTACAAGGTAGAAGTCGAGAAAGTGATAGAATGTTCTCTTCTTCCCTGAGTGAGTACAGTTCCGACAACATTCAAGAAGCTTGACACCATTCAGGAAAAAGCAGCCTACTTGACTTGTACCACATTCACTATCTTGAACATTCGTACAGCATGGAAACAGACCCTTCAGTCCAATTCGTCCAACCAAGTTTCCCAAACTAAACTACTCCCATATCCTTCTAAACGTTCCTATTCATATACCTGTCCAGATGTCTTTTAAATGTTGTAACTGTACTTGCACCTACCACTGCCTTTGGCAGTTCGTTCCATATACAAACCACCCTTTGTGTGAAAAGGTTGCCCCTCATGTCCTTTTTAAATCTTTCTCCCCTCATCTTAAAATTATGCCCTGTAGTTTTGAACTCCCCTACCCTAGGGAAAAGACCCTTGCTATTCACCTTATCTATGCCACTCACGATTTTATAAACTTCTATAAGGTTACCCCTCAACTTCCTACACTCCAGTGGAGAAAGTCCCAGTTTATCCAGTGTCTCCTTATAACTCAAGCCCTCGCAGCTCGGTTACATCTTTGTAAATCTTTTCTGCACCCTCTCCAATTTAGTAATATCCTTCCTATATCAGGGCAACCAGAACTGGACACAGTATTCCAAAAGTGGCATCCCTCACTGCCAACAGCAGCCTGTATTCTTTACGAGTTGCATTGCAATAACTCACCAGGGTCCTCTGATGGCACCTTCCAAATCAGCAACATCTACCATCTGGAAGGATAAGGGCAGTAGATGCATTGGAACACTCCACCCATAAGATCCCTTCAAGCCACACATCATCCTGACTTGGAACCATACTACCATTCCTTCACTGACTGAGTCAAAATTGATAGTACAGTGGATGTTCCTGCATTTCTAGGGCTGCGCTTCAAGAAGGTTACTCAGCACCACCTTCTGTAGTGCAATTAAGGATGGTCAATATATGCTGGCCTCCACATCAGATGAATAAAAGGGAAAACCTAGTTAAATTGTAGATGAAAACAAGATCAAATGGATAAATAGTCACCTCCTATTTCTTCTATTCAAAGAGACACAATGAAAAAGTTGTCAATATTGAAAGAGGCAAGTTGTACTATTGTTCCTTTATATAATGACAATGTTCTTGATTTTGACCTGCACAATCAGTGCTGGGGAATGTATGGAAATCAGATTGATAAGATTTAAATGCAGAGTTTTGGAAGCATAAATGTGTTGGATGATTTTGACATTTGGGAACATTTGGAGGTCAAAGATTAATGATTGAGGAAGATGAAAAGGTCAAACTAAGTTTCATTTGGAGTTGGGTGAAGGCAAT
Organism: Rhincodon typus; assembly: GCF_021869965.1. Taxonomy (NCBI): domain Eukaryota; kingdom Metazoa; phylum Chordata; class Chondrichthyes; order Orectolobiformes; family Rhincodontidae; genus Rhincodon; species Rhincodon typus. The sequence goes on along the minus strand of NC_063333.1, from coordinate 66,775,902 downwards.
TTTGAATGGTAGGGAAAATCTGCTCACAATAGACATTGGAAATTGGACATTGAGAGGAAGCTTGGAGTTCGGAGAGGCATGTTTTTATTCAGGAACAGAAGATTATTGAGGGAAAATAAGGAAATAGGGAGAACATGAGTTGTACCGTCACATTTCTCCAATCATCTCCACTCCTAAGAACAAATTAATGACTCGTGTTCTTCTGAATTGGGTCTGTTTTGCGTTATCTCCAGTCATTCATTCATTCTGCAATTTAAGTAAGTTACGATGTATATGTTTGAATTTACTTCGAAAATGAAGGAAACTGACAGTTATTTTCTCTTCTTGCTGCTGGGTCATTCTTGGCACGACATGACAGGTTGAACAAATTTTAAAAGAGACTTTGGGTGAGTATATTTCTGTTGTTAGAGCATAATATGCAGTCCATTTTATTGAAGTTGTTGATGAGACACAGCTTATTAATTAGTAATGGCTGGGTAAACATATGCCTGAGTGTGAGCACCACTTAATGGTGCACTTCAAAGTGTGACATGCCCGGGTAATCGTTCATATAAAGACATGTTCTGCGATTTGGTAATGATGTGAAACCATATCTTCCCCTTTTTGATACATTAGCTGTGGATAAACCAATTAAGTTAAATGTCTGCATGCATGTAACAAGTCATGGTTTTCCTGATGTATTGCTGAATTGTGATTTGTCATGAGTTTATGTTATGACAGGTAATAAAGTAAGCAACCCTACAACTCCTGCGATGAATAGTGGTCCTGATACAAGAACATTTGATGATTATCTTTTGTCTTGGAATGCTGATGAGCCTTTAATTGGTATGTATTTTGTCCCCAAGAATTGCAAAATAAATGATCAAAATGTATTATTGCAATTTAAAATGGCTAAACACAGTAATAATTGTTTCCCTTTGTCAATTTTACTTCTACATCACTGACTGTAAAACACTTTAGGATATTCAGATTTTCTGAAATATGTTATGCAAGTTTTATCCAATGGAACTGACCCAAAACCCAACAAGCAGTCAATACTAAAATAAGACAAAGAGCTACAGATACCCTGAAGATCTTAAACAAAAACAGATCTTGCTGGAGGGCCTAGCAGGTCTGGCAGCAGCTACGGAGAGAAAGCAGAGATAATGTTTCACGTCCAGTAATCAAAGCTGAAACTGATATTCTGTGTCTGTGAATCTCAGTTTTCTGAAACAGCCATGTTGTGGTACTTTGACAAACACTTCCTAATAGTCCATATAAACAGTAATCATGGTACTCCATTAGAAAAATTCAATTATATTAGTTAACTGTGATCTGCTTATTGCAAATCAATGCTGTCTGTCTTTTCATGACTCTAGGAATGTTGAGTCCCATGTGTCTGTTATTTTTTTACTTGATATTTTTTATAAAACTTGATCCGTTCTCTGATGTTTAACTGACTGACCTTAATTACCAGGCGTTCTCTTCCAACCTTTTATAAATAAGGGTGACAGATTTTCAACTCTCCAATCTTCTGGCATCTACTTTGTTTCTACAGAAGATTATAATATTAGGAATAGTCCTGCAATGATATTTATCCTACTTCCTCCAGCGATTTGGAATGAAACCCAGAACTATTAGGTGATTTATTCCATCTAAGCGTATTCAGCCTTTCTCGTAGAAATATATGAATTTAGGAGTATGAGATTGGCCTTTTGAGATTGCTCCACAATTTGATAAGATCAAGGCTGACCTGGTTGTGGCTTTGACTTTCACTTTCTTGTCCACCCAATCTGTACTTTGATCCCTTTATTCATCAATAACCTATTTAACTGAGCCTTTATTAATATCCAGTAACCCTGCCTCCACTGTTCTATGGGGAAAAACGTTCCACAGATTGATGACCAAAAGGCAATAATGTTTTTCTTTTTATATATATGATATGGGCGTCACTCATTAGGTCAGCAGTTATTGCCCATCCCTACTTGCCTTGTAGAGTGTTGTTGAGCTGCTCTCATGAGTCACTGGAGCCCTTAGGGTGTAGGAACACGGGCAATATTATGAGGAAGGGAATTCCAGGACTTTGACAGTTACAGGCAAGAAATGGTGATACAGTTCCAAGTCAGGATGATATGTGACTTGGAGGGGAACTTGCAGGTCATGGATTCTCATGCATCTGCCACTCTTGGCTTTCTAGAAGGTGGCGGTTGCAGGCTTGGAAGGTACTTCACTGAATATAGAAGTTATGTTTACTATTTTCCTTTCCAGAATCTAGGGGATTTTGGAAAAATAAAACGTATTTTAGCAGCCTTTTTTTATATGACTGGGGGTGTGGGGTCTGTCAGAATTTAATTCTAACAATTTATTCAGTAATCCTTCTCCGATGATTGATTGTAATTATTTTACATTCCTTCCTGCCTTTCATATCTTCACATACAATTTCTGGGGTGTTATTTGTCTTCTACTGTGAAGACGAGATGCACATTGTCTGTTCAGATCTTCTGAATTTTTTTCTTTATTTTCCAATATTAATTCCTCAGATTCTCTTTATCAAGGATAAACATTCAATTTAGTTATTATTTTCGTTTTTAAATACTTTTATAAACCCTTCCTCTCTGTTTTTATGGCTTTCTGTCATTTTCTGAATATTCCATCAATTTTCACCATCTATTCCTTCTGTCACCTCCTCTTCAACCTAAATTTTATCAGTATTCCCTTTCAGAGAACAGACTGATGCAAATATCTCATGAGGTGCTGTACCCTTGCCAACTGCCTCTGAGCATAAATTCTATTCTTTATATCTAATAGGATCCACTTCACTTCTTACTGGCTGCTTATGAACCAGCCTTTTTGTATGCTCTGTTTATCAATCTTTCTTTAGTGTTCAACTAAGTTTCAACTTAGTGTTGGGGAGGTGATGGCCTAGTGGCATTATCATTGGACTGTTCATCCAGACATCCAGATAATGTTCTTAGGGACCCAGGTTCAAATCCCACTACAGCAGAGGCGGAATTTGAACTCAATAAAATCTGAAGAGTAAATAATAACCATGATACCATTGCTGTTGTCAGACAAACCCCATCAGTTTCACTAATGTCCTTTTAAGGAAGAAACCTTCCATCTTCACCTGGCTGGCCTACATATGACTGCAGACCCACAGCAGTATGGTTGACTCTTAACTACTATCTGGGCAATTAGCAATGGCCAAGCCTAGCCAGTGACACCCTCATCCCATTAATGAATAAAAAAAATTTAGCCTGGATTTTGCTTGAAGAATTCATCTGACTTGAACACCTTTTTGTTTACACAATAGTTCCTGCCTTTGTCATGTAAGGAGCCTGATTTTATTTCTCTCCTTTTCCTTCTTGTGTGAATATATGTAACCTGTACCAGAAACATCGTTTTCTTAAAGATCGCCCATTGTTCTGTTAAACCTGTTCGGTCAAACTTAGTTCATTTTTTTAAACACAGGCAAAATTGCCAGTGAGAAACCGTGTCAATATTTCAGATTGATGACCCTCAGACCATAGATTCCCTGTCATCTGATTCCAATCGAAGGTCTGCCATAAATTGTTTCTTGGTGTTCCCTGTTATGAATCTAAACTACATAATATGAAAATCACTGTTGCCCCAAGTGTCCCACCTCGAACACGTGATTCACAATGCTCACCTCATTCCCAAGAAAACTATTCAGCAATGCATCCTTCCTTGTGGAACCAGGAAAATACTGGCCACGGATGTTCTCCTAAACAGATTTCAGAAATGCCTCGTCCTCTAATTTTTTTTCCCTTTTTGTTTTAGCATTGTCCTAATTGTTACCTTAATAATTAATTTCCTACCATATTACAGTTTTAATCTCTCTCCCTCTGTTTGAAGACCAATAGAACACCCCAGTCAGGTAATCAAACCTTTCTTGCTTCTCAATTTCAACGAAATGGACTCTACAGCTCCCCCTTAAGGAATTCTGTCTTTCCAGGTCTGCAGTGTTTTCCATTATCCATATTACCACCCCACTTGCATTTTTTTCCCTTCCCGCTTAGTTTTTGAACATATTATGTTATATTATGCAAATGTTAAGCACATAGTTCTCACTTTTTAAGGCATGTTTCTGCTATTGCCATTATGTCATGGCCCCTTTTAGTAGAGTGTAGATAATTTATTAAGTTTTGCTTCTGGTGTATTCAGGTGGCATATGAGGAGTCATTCATGACCTCAACCATTGTTACATAGTAGTGCGCTACATATGCCTGGTATTGTGTGAATATCACACCTCTGCTGTTTTGTTTTCTTCCCTGCTGATCTCCTTTAGCCAGATATTTCCAACATGCTAATAATTAAATAGGTTGTCATACACCTAAAGGCACTAGTAGTAGAATGTCATGGATAGAAGGTCTGTTATTGAGTATGGAAGAAGAATTGGCTGGCAACATTTTTTCTTTTGGTTGTTTTATGAAGATTTTCTCATACTTTTCTTGACTGACAAAAATGAAGTCATCCCAGTTAACCCTGAAATGGGTAACTGTGGAGTCCATATAGTTGAAATTGAGAAGCAAGAAAGATTTGATTATGCGACTTGTGGTGTTCTATAAGCCTTTTTAAATAAAGGGAGAGAGATATGAAACTATATATGGCAGGAAATTAATTATCAAAATACCACTGGGGCAATGCTAAAACAAGAGGGGTTCTGGTACATAATTCTTTGAAGTTTGCCTCACATATAGACAGGGTGGTTAAAAAGGCATTTAGCTCACTTGTCTTCATTGCTCAGTCCTTTGAGTATAGGAGTTGGAAGTCATGTTGAGGTTGTTCAGCGCATTTGTGAGGCTTCATCTGGAGTGCAGTGTTCAGTTCTGGTCGCCCGGTTATAGGACAGAAATGATCAAGCTAGGGAGGGTTCAGAGAAGATTTACCAGGATATTGCCAGACATGGAATTGGAGTGTATGAGGTTGAGAGTTGACCTTATAGAGGTTTATAAAATCATGATGGATATTGATAGGATTAATGGTAAGTGTCTTTTCCTAAGGATGGGGAACTTCCAGACTAGGAGGCATTTTTTTTAAAGTGAGAGGAGAGAGATTTAAAAAAGACATGGGCAAATATTTTACAGAGAGGGTGGTTCACATGTGGAATGAACTTCCTGAGGAAGCGGTAGATATGGGCACAGCAACAATATTTAAAAGACATATGGGCAAGTACCTAAATAGGAAAGGTTTGGAAGGATATGGGCCAGGAGCAGGCAGGTGGGACAAGTTGAGTTTGGGATTATGTTCAGCATGTACTGTTGGACCAAAGGGTCTGTTTCTGTGCTGTATGATTTTATGACTCTATGGCTGTGTAAGATATGTCTTCTCTTTGAAATGAAATGGTATTCGTATTTATGAATGCTTCATGAAATATTGCTGTGATGTGTCTATTCAGGTCTCAATTATGTGATTGAATACCAGCGGGATGGGGGAAGAGACCCAATGTACGAGTGCACATTATGTGACTTCACAGGTTACCTGCGCATATTTGTTTCACACCTTGGTGGTATCAAACACAGAATGAATTACATGGTGAGTGTATGAGTAAATCAGAATGCCTTTTATGTGCTTGTTTTTGGGAGATGGGAGGAATTGACATGAAATGAAATGAGCCAAAATATAAATGAAACAGGAAAGGAGGGTAAGGGGTAAATTTATTTGAAAAGGGAATATAAATGATCAGGGAATAACTAGTTGTGGAGCAGATGTGGACAAAGATTATTAAAAATAAATTACAAGAAACAGTTAAAAATTGGTTAAACCATTGATATATGATTGCAAACAATACCAAATAAAACAAGGGAACAAGAGGCAGTGTTACCTTGTTAGGAATCAAATAAGGTGGTTATGTTGAGCCACGTGTACAGAAAAAAATTCATATTTTTAAAGCAGATCGGGGGACAAAAGGTGCTTTACTAACTGAAGGTAACTGACTTTGGAGAAAATATTGATGTAACCATTAGAAAGATTAAAAATAGAATCCATATGGGTTGGGACTAAAGATAAAAACGGGTCACTCTAATGAGAGTTGTTCACATCATCTCATGTTAGAAGGATGGTGGAGCAAGAAATATGAATTATTGAATTGCAAAAGTGCATTTAAAAACAACAGTGATTCTTGGGGATTTCAACTATCCTGAAATTAATTGGCTACAAGAGGGATAAAAAATTGGAAATTGGAACCAAATTTTGCATCTTGGCTGATTACATAGGGACAACTTGGCAGTGGCTTACAGTCGGACATTAAATTCTATTTCTCAATTGAGGAAAGAAGGCCATTGATAATCATTCAGTTACTTCTGAAGTGCACCTCTGTGGATGATTTGTGCTTTAATTCCAAATTAATTTCAATTCTGCTGTCCAGTTATGGGAATATGACGCTGGTGGCAACTTGGCTTAGTGGTAGACTCAAAACTTCCATTGAAGGTTGTGGATTCAGGTTTCATTCCAGGGCTTGAGCACATGATCCCAGTCCAGATTAAGTGTGCAGCCCAACAAAAATGGAGTCAATCGAAATCAGGGAGGTCACATCAAGCACATTGGAAAATAGTGGTTTTTGGTGGCCAGTCATCTCAACTCCAGGACATGGCAGCAGAGGTTTCTCAGGATAGTATACTAGGCCTAACCATCTTCAGTTGCTTAATCAATGACCTTGCATATATTGTAAGGTTAGAAGTGGGTATTTTCACTGGTTGTGCTGGGTTCAGTCCCATTTGCAGTTTCTCACATACAAAAGCAGTTTGTGCTTTATTACACCAACACGCGAGCAGTATTCAGGATTAGGCTGTTGATTGGCAAGTAATGTATATGCCATACAAATGACAGGCAGTGACCATCTCCAACAAGAGAGAATGAAGCATCTCTCTATGATATTCAATGGCGTTACCATCACTGAATCTGCACCGTCAACATCCTGGGGCTTGCCATTAACCAGAAAGCTACATAAATAATGTGGCTGCAAGAGCAGGTCAGAGGCCGGGGAATTCTTTGATGATTAACTCGCCGCCTGACTTGCCGAAGCTTCTCCACCATCTATAAAGCACAGGTCAGGCTTATGATAGTTTACTTTCCACTTGCTTACATCAGTGCAGCTGCAACAATACTTGATACCAGTCAATACAAAGTAACCCACCTCACCTGTCCACCTTATTTTTTTCACCTTTCTACCATTCATGCGCAGTCTGTACCATCTATATAAAACATTGCAATAATTTGAGATGGCTCCTTCAACAGCATCTTCCAAACCCATGACCTCTTCACATGGATGAACAAGGGCAGCAGATGCATGGGAGCTCAAACATCTGCAGGTTTCCCTTCAAAAAACATACTATCCCGATTTTGAACTATATCGCTTTTTCTTCACTGCTCATCAAAATTCTGAACTCCCTCCCTGATCGCACAATAGGCGTACCTATGCCACATGAAATGCAACAACATAAGATGGCAGCTCACCCATGTTTTAAGGAGGTTAGGGCTAAGGAACAAATGCTGGCCAAGTGAGTGACTTTTTCAGCCCATGAATGCAAATAAAGAAAAAAATCTATGCTGCATTGTCAGAGTGGGTTTTTCAAATGAGGCATTAAGGAGATGTCCTGTGTATCCAGTTTAGAACAGATGATTTTTCTGAAAGAAGTTCATCGACTGATTAAGTTGTGTACCACAACAGATTGATGGTTTGCTCTTCCAAGCTTGCTGTGTCTTCTCTGCCTACTACATAACCGGTAACATAATGCAAAATTTAGTTATTTGGAGCACTCGGGAATGAAAAACTCTGTTAGAATCAAGTTTTTTTCTCTATTTCTTTCCTACAATGAAACTACTTTTTGTTGGATCTTCACCAAACTAATTGTGTGGATTATATGTTTGTTGTACTATTTGATGGTGTGAATTCCATTGGCATTTCAATTGCATACTGTGCTAAGGGAATTTTATCAGAATTAGACAACTCACTTCAACTGTCATTTTCTTTTCCTTAGTCAAGAGAATATCCAGAGATGGTGAAGTGGGATGCAACTAAATTAAAGCAAGAGGAGTTGTGTCTTATTGTTAAAGAAAGAGCTGCTATTATTGAGAAATTGGAAGGGAGAAGGAGCATTAAGGTAAGTTATGACAGAACATTTGAATGGTAGAGGCCTAATAATAGCATTTAATGATATTTTTTCTTAACTTAGTGCCTGCAGTGTGTTTCTATTTTGTTTTTTGAAAGAAATTTTTACTGAAAAGTGACAAGGCATGACTAAATTAATGGACCTTTATTCAATCTGTCAATTGTGCTCCAGTGGGTTTAATGATGATATCACTGGCTGGTAGTCCATTTGCCCAGGCTAATGGGCTGGAAAAAAAGATTCCAATGCCACATACAGTAGCTGATGGAATTTAAATTAACTGAATAAAAATCTGGAAAGCAAAGTTAATCTTGGTAATATTGAACATTAAAACTCATCAAGTTCTGTAATGTCTTTGAGGATAGGAACTCTGCCATCCTTATCATGTCTGGGCCACTGGGCTGTACATCTGCAGCAGTAGGGTCGATTCTTAACTACTATCTTAATGAGCAAGCCACTTATTTTAAGGGCAGTTAGGGATTGGAAACAAAAGCTGTCCTTGCTAGTGATACCTGTATCCCGTGAAAGAGCAAAAAATAAATCTCCTAAATGCTGCAGTTTTTGTTTCCATTGGTCATGATCTATTGGTTAAAGATCTGTTTCATAAATTAAATTGTGCTCCCACACTAAACAAGTCTAAATTTTTATTCCCTCTCTAGTACCAGTAGAATTCTGAGTCTAGTCAGAAAATTGTTGCAAATAAATCACCACAGTTTGATTAATTTAGTATGCACCAGATTGATAGTAGGTCAGAACTAAGTTTTCCCTGTTTTTATGCTGTGTGGACTTTTGAGGTTGTTGGGGATGCAAAAGTCAGCATGTGCAGGACCTTCAACCAGTCACGCAGCTTAGAGGGAATGTTGGTTCAGAGTAGTTCCTTTTTAGATATGCTAACATTAATTTTTTTAATTTTTGTGCATTTAACAACTGACTGTGAAAAGATGTTTTGTAACTTTGCCATCTCTTCCAAAAGTACCTTTTAATTGAGTTACGTATTCATGCTTTTCCTTCGCTGTCTGTTGTCTGTGGCCTTGTAGTTTAGGGGATTGTCTCTTTGACACAGTAAATCAAATTTACTTCCAATTTTAAGCCACCACCTAAATATTGTAAGATGTATTGTGATGGCAATGGAATAATTTTTAAACTTGTGTAGTTGGTGAGTGAATTGAGTGACAGTATAAAAGACTGGTTTCCTGTAAGCCTTTATTCGGAGACCTAAAATTGAAATTCAGTTGTTTGCAGGCTTTATTTTTCAGTTTGTGGGTCTGTTATGTAATATGAATTAAATTTTCCCCAGCATCTGAATTTTGTTTTGTTCCAGCCTCCACATATACTACTAAGTTGTTTCACTTGATTTTCTGAGGGGTGTTTTTTTTTTCCCCAACATACTTGCCTCAACAATCTATGACCTCGCAGACTGAAATGATAAAAAGTTTCTATTGTCTCACCAGACCATAGGGCTGCTCTCTCCTTAGAATTTGGTGGTGGTTCAACCTGAAGGTCACCACACCTCACACGAGAAAGTGGTTGAGAAGGAGAATCCTTCATTCTATCCTCAGCTGGTATGGAAATTGAACCCACACTGTTGGCATCACTCTGCATTGCAAACCAGCCATCCAATCAGTTGAACTAACTGCCCCCCTGGTTTGATGGACGTATTATTTAAATGATTAGCTTGCTTCATGTCCGCTGTTTGTCAAAGCGATCCCATTACTACATTTTTAAAACGCACAGTTGCTAGATAATAGAGGATTTGTTTTAGCGGACAAGGTAACACCACAGAATTATTGTGCATAATAAGCATTCTTATCCATTATCTTTTATTATTTTGCGTTAGTTATTTACAGAGCAATAGGAGTATTTTTAATTAGCAATGAGAAACTAAATGATCAGTCTTTTTTTCTTAAACAGACAATTTTGAAGCAGTTTTGAAATACACATTTCAATCTTTTTGGTATGTAGCAAAGTTTGATTTTTAGGAAGTTAGAAACTGAGTGCTGCTACAATATGAACAATAATAGCTTTTTCCAATAACACTTGCAAAACAAATTTCTCCAGCTAGGTTTCTTAGTTGCAGCACATGTAAACGATACATAATGAAAAGAAAATATGAAATAGGTTATTTTTTTGTGACATTTATGGACATTGTGAATTATAGGTTATCAGAGGACAGGATCCACCTAGTACGATTGGCGTACTTAAAAGGGTTCCACTCCCAAGCAACGGTATGTATGCATTATCATTATTATTTCTGTTATATTTCAAATTCAAATTGAACAGATAGGAAATCATTTAAAGTATATCTTCACTGGTAATTTGATGAATTCTGTTGGCGTGCTCAAGTAGGTATCCCTTAGAATTTGAATAGCTGCTTTAATGAACTAAAACCATTTGCCCTTGAATTGATTCTGAATTTTACAGTGGAGAGATTGTGTGCTTTTTCTTTTATGGTAAACAACATCTTGCATTCGTAACAAATAGTTACTTCTAGGATTCTGCTGCTCATTCAATTCCGTTCTCTTGCAATGAAGTGATTAATTTGTCGCCTTAACTGTATTAAAAATAGTTTCAGAAACTTAACTATTTCATGCCCAGTTTAAACAGCATTCAAATGTGCTTTGGAAATGACATATATTCAAGTAAGCTGAAAAATATTCCACTTTAGCTTTTAATTCATTCTTTAATTATTTCTTCCAATAAAAAATAACTGAGAATAACAGATCAAATGTAATATCTTTGATTTGAACATGTTTTCATATTTATGTAGGAACCGATTTCACAGTTTTGTCTTAGTTTACTCATGCAAACTAGTTGATCTTCAGTTCAGTTGTTTGCAGGCTTTATTTTTAAATTTGTGGGTCTATTATGTAATATGAGTTAAGATTTCCCCAGCATCAGAATTTTGTTTTGTTCCAGCCTCCTCACATACTACTTAATTGTTTTAAATTATCCGAACATAAGTTGTGTTACCTTACTCGTACATCAGTTTTACCTTACCGTTGTTTAACTTGTGGCTATATACTGCAGCCGAACAAATTTGTCCATAGCGTGTAATGTTTTTGTAACATTAACCAATTTGTTTTGCTCTTCCTTCTGTAAAAGGAAGAATAAGTATCCTTAAGATTTTTCTTCCAGCTGGCCATAGTACAAATCCTCAACAGTCTATGTATTCACAAATTAACTCCTCAGATTCTAGAATGAATCAAGGTGGAAGCCTTCAAGAGGGAATGAATTCGCAAAGCTATGCACAGCATTCGTACCAGGAATATGGATCCAAAGGTATATTTTAAGTAAACACTCTGCTTTCATGGTTTCAGATTGAAGCTAAAGGGGATTGAACTGGTGGTACACAAATGAAAATGAGGGTTTGGGGAAGTTGAGGCAAAGATTATTTTCTTTTCTTCAAGATATAACATCAGGATATGATGGCTCATCCAAGACTGGGTGTCAGATAAGCAAACAGGTCTGTGCAGATGTTGATACTGCACTGATCAGCTCCTATTTTATCTTAGTTTACCCACCACCATATTCCTCTGGAAAAGAGGAATGTATGCATGATAATGAAGATTAGGAACTCAAGGTGATATTTATTTTCTCATTCTTTACTTAGTTTGAAGTTGAGACTCATTTAACATAGTCTTTGTATAGGTGCTACGAATACATCAGCTGAATCAATTCAGCATAAACCTGGGTATCCATAAGCAAATACCCTCAGAGTCATTAATTTTTAGAAGTCTTATATTCAATATCCAACATTTCTCAGAGGAAACAATGCCCTTGTGTTATTGTTGCTGGAACGTTAATCCAGAGACCAAGGTCATGGTCTGAGGACCTGGGTTTGAATTCTACCACAGCAGATGGTGGAATTTGAATTCAATAAAAATCTGGAATTCAATAAAAATCTGGAATTCAAAGTCTAATGATGACCATGAAACCATTGCCAATTGTCAGATAAACCCATCTGGTTCATTAATGTTCTTGAGGGAAGGGTACTGCCATCCTTACCTGGTCTGGTCTACATGCGACTCCAGACCCACAGCATACTGGTTGACTTTTAACTGCCCACTGGGTAATTACAGATAAGCAATAAATGCTGGCCTAGCCAGTGACACCCTCATCCCATGAATGAAAAAAATAAAACTTTGATCAGTTGAGACTTTAAATAATAAGGCAACAAGTGACAATCTCTGTAGTAACTCAGGAAATTCTACTTAAGTTATCGACAATATCTGTTAAAGAAGGGTAGCAACTTTACAGGTGTGTTATGCCTCTTAATTTCTGGTTCAGTTTACGGTGCGAGTTGATACTCGATTTCTCAATCTCTCTAATGCCTCAAGGGCCTGATTGGAAGTAGGATAACTTCAAACTTTCTCACACGCACATTAATCCCTGAAAATTGTTGCTTTGCAAGCCATAACCCATGGTGGGATTAATTACCTCTGGCCCAGGTTAGGCAAGGCTTATTGCTAATTGGGTAAAGGGATATATGATCAATCTCTCCAAATGGCTGTTAAGGGTGATGGACATTGACTAGTGTCACCTCCCACTATCTCCTGGCTTGTTCCTTAACTTGTCAGTTATCCACGGAGCCGTCCTCATCACTTGTTGCTGCCATTTTACTAAGAGAGCAGTTTGAAGTGTTCTTTTTCTGTTAAAGAGAAAAAAGGAGCCATATGCAGTCAATACCCAAAGATTGATATCCTTGCTTACTTGAAATTCCATTCAATCAGACACTTAATTATTGCTAACCACTTATTGTTGTTTGTTATCCTTAATACCTTAAAGGCAAATAATACAGAAGATATTAAAGTCTAAAGATTATGCAATTGCAAGCTTAAACACGTTGTTATAAAGTTAACTTGAATATTCGTTGCATCTACATAAATTAAAACACTAGTACAAGATCACAGCTGTAGTCACTATCCCTTGACAAAAGCTAACAATTTTGGAGTATACTATTTCTAACTTGTTCAGCCTTGGAAGTCTGGATCAGAAAGTAAACAGATCTCTCTCAGTCTTAGAGCTACGACTGCAACCATTAGGTTAATGTTTGCAATGCCATGTAACAATATTTTGCCAAATAAAAGTAACCAGAGTTACAATATATTACTGTACTAACCTCTGCAGTGGGTATAATTAAGCATAGTAGTATATTAGACTGATCAATAAATATATTTCGGTGAGAGAAGAAAGGTTCAAAAGGGATCTAAGGAGCAACTTTTTCATGCAGAAGGTAGTGCATGTATGGAATAAACTGCCAGAGGAATTGGTGGAAGATGGTAGAATTGCAACGTTTAAAAGACATCTGGATGGGTACATGAATAAGAAGAGTTTAGAGGGATATGGACCAGATGCTGGCAAAGGGGACTAGATTAATTTAGGATATCTGGTCTGCATGGACAAATTGGACCGACGTATTTGTTTCTGTGCTGTACAACTCGTTGACTCTATGGGATTAAAACTAAAATTAATCACAATGTCAGTTTGCCTACTACTCCTGTTCCTACTACTCCATAAAAAGGAATCTGAAGTTAAAAGAAAGAAACTGGAAATTTAATGTATGCACAGAAAACAATGAAATCATATTACATCTGAAAAGAAACTATATTAGAGTTATATTAAGATGCCATTTTCCTGAATATGCTTCTTGTTTAACAACAAAAAGCAATTTCTAATGCGTAAGGTCTGAACATAAAACTTTGAAATATTCTTTCTGAATTCCTTGAGTGACACAACAGTTGCTGTCCACTGTACTTAATTATATTACGCAGAGTTGAATATTACCAAGAAATGACATAGTTTGGTCAAACCTTTCTGTTTATATTCGTTAGGACAATTCACAGAACATACCTGACTGTCAGTCATCATTAATTGTTGCATTCTCCACGGCAACACCCCTACCAATCAGAGTCGGCTGCCTACTAGTCAGCACTCTCCTTACAAATGATATAACTATGCTGACTGTACTTGGTTATTTCTTGTGAATTGCCCTGTGTGCAAGCCAAAAATATCATTTTTCAAGAGTACTTAAGTTCTGTACTATGAGATGACTACTGAAACAAAATTTTCAATTCTTCTGTTCATATTTAGTTAAGCTATTTGTTTTTCCTTTCTGGTCAGGATGGGAAAGAAATCCCTCACGAATGGAGCAAGATTTGGTGGAAGACATAATGTACACAAGAGATCAATCACTGACAAGCAAGATGATGTATTCAGTTCCAAGACATGATGAAGGACAATATAGAACTGAAGTTCGATCTTCTGATATGTATTCTGACTGGAGAAGAGATGATAAAGACTTTTATGAAGAGAACATTGGAGTTATGGATCGATATGCAGACCACAGGAAAGATAACAAATCGCAATACCGAGAAAATATTTCAAGTGGATATACTGATTTAAAAAGAGATAGCAAAGAACAATATGTAGAGGCTAGTATTGGTTATGATGAATATTCTGATCACCGAGGGGGCCCATATGGAGATCGTTTACACGAATCAGCTGATTGGAGAAAAGTCCGTCACAAGGAACATGAAAATGATATCAGGAGTTCAGATAGATATTCAAATGTAAGAAGAGATGATCAGCTACGATACATGGATGATGGTAGAGGTGCAGACTGGAAAAGAGATGACAGAAAACAATATGAAGAGGAATACAGTGCCAGAGAACAAACTGGGTTGGTATTTTTTAATCAGAAATATTTTCTTTTACAAAAAACAAGAATATGAGCTGGTTTCAATGTCGCATTGTCAATTTAAAGATTGTGTCCTTTTCATGTGTCAGCAATTTCTAAGATCTGTGCATTAACTGAGTCACCTTGCTTGTACAGAGGCAAATGAAATATTTAAATCTTGCAATTCACAAATTGCAAATTTCAAATGATCACTTTATGATGTTAAAAAAAGGGAAGATTGCCTACTTAATCTTGACTATCCCTGATAACCCTTGATTCCCATGCCTAACAAGAATCTGTCCACTTCTGCTTTAGAAAGTCATTGGCCCCACCTTCACATTCCACCCCACCCACACGACTTTCAAATTTCTGTTGTTAAGAAAGTTATAATCTAGAATACAGGTTATATCTCCCTATTCTGGCAATCTTTGATGTGGCATCCTGTCTGGTGTAGTTCCAGTTCCGTTTATTTTTTGAATCCATTAATGAGATGTGGGTGTCACTGGCGAGGCCAGCATTTATTTCCCATTCCTAATTCTCCTTGAGAAGGTGCTGTAGGTAGACCAACAAGCTGCTAGTGGCGAGAGTGTCCCAGGCTTTTGACCCAATGACACTGAAGGATTGATGATATATTTTCAAGCCTGAATGATGAGTGGCTTGGAGGGGAACTTGCAGGTAGTATCTGCTGCCCTTTCCTTCTAGATGAAAGTGGTGTGGTTTTGGAAGGAGCTATCTATGGAGATTTGATGAATTTCTGCAGTGCATCTTGTAGATGGTACACACTGCTGATACTCAACGTCGGTGGTGGTGGGAATGGACTGCTTTTTCATGAATGGTGTCAAATGTTGAGAGTGTTTGGAGCTGCACTCAACCAGGCAAATGGGGAGTTTTCAGTCTCATTTCTGACCTGTGACTTGTTGATGGTTGACAAGCTTAGGGGATTCAGAAGATGCTATAGGATTCTAAGCCTGCAACCTTCTCTGTCGCCACTGTATTTATCTGGCTCATCCAGTTCAGTTTCTGATCAATGGTAACCCCCAAAATGTTGATAATGGGAAATTCCTTGATGGTAATGTCATTGAATGTCAAGGGGGGATGTTCTCTAATTGGAGGTAGTCATTGCCTGGCGTTTGTGCAGCATGAATGTTACTTGCCACTTGATAGTCCAAGCCTGGATATTGTGAAGTTCTTGCTTCATTAGACATGGACTGCTTCAGTACCTGAGGAGTCATAACTGGTGTTGAACAGTGTGCAATCATCAGTGAACATTCCCACTTCTGACCTTATGATGGAGGGAAAGTCATTGATGAAGCAGCTGAAGATGTTTGGGCCCAGGACACTACCCTGAGGAGCCCCTGGAGAGATGTCCTGGAGCTGTGACAATCATAACCATTATTGTAGAGAGAAATATCAAAGAGGAGGCTTGAGTTCTGTGTTCAGCAGTACAAATGACCTTTATTCAGAGTTTTCTTACAACACATGGGATAAGCTAGAGACAGCTTCGAACCTGGCTTTCACATGGGGCCCAGTTGCCCTCTTAAATACAGCTCAGATCAGAGGAGAGGTCAGTGACACTAATTTTCCCAAGCTGAATAAAACATTTTTATACCTTTCATGTTACAGTAATTACATGCAACATTGAATTGCATACACATCTAATCCAGCAAACACATAAACAATGATGCACAAGTTTATGGATAGCCCTAGGTCCTCCCATAATCTCGTGATGTCTACCAGATACCTCCATCATCTGTCTTTGGGATATCTTACAATACTTCTGACAGTTAGGCTCCTTCCCAAATAATTGCCAGCTGCACCGCCAATAACCTAAATATTTGCTTATCACTAAGAACTCTTCCAAATTCTCTACTAACTTTAGCACAGAAGGTTAGGAAGGCTATTAATTTCTAGCAATTGTTGTAAAGTCTTTAAAATCAACTCTAATGTAAATTGATGACCATTCTGTGAGACAGCTGACAAAAGCTGACAGCAGGAAACAACACCTATGTCACTTCAGCCTGAGAGATCCAACAAACAATCCTTCTGACTTGCAGGTGCAATGCTATTCTCATTTTGTAAGTGAGTTTTAAACCAGAGTTTAGTTCCTGAATGAATCTTTTACTATTTCTACTCTCAACACTTTCCATTACTAATTTTCTTTTCTTAATAGAAAACATCTATTCAAATTCTGCTGATGAGGGTGAAATTCAGTCACTTTACAACTTAACTGAGCTATTAAATGAAACTTGTTTAGATTCCACAAATAACTCGGGACATTACCACATCTTCACTTTGTATGTTGTAACCTGGCTCTGTCACTCTTCCCTTGAACATTGGATGTAAGAATTTGTTCAAATTATCCACATCTGCACTTAAACTTTATATCTCCCCAGTCCTGAACTCCTTTGCCCCCCTTCCTGTTCTGGTGGTCTTTTAGAGGTTGTGTTTACACATTTTATTGCTTTATCTTCCCTAATGTAGTCATGAGCTTCTTTTACTATTTACAAACATTTGCTGAAGGAATTCAACTAACCCTTTCACACTAGTTTGTTGTCTGCATTTCTAAATTAGAATTATCTAAAAAGTTCAGAACACTGTAGGATCAGACTTTTCCTTCTACATTTTACTAAATAACAAACTTGAAATCTTGGCTTAACTAGACCTTTCAAAAATGCCCCGTATTAAAATGTTTAGAACTGCCTGTTTACAGAAACCCAAGTAAATTCCTAAATCGAATCAGAGATAGTAGGAACTGCAGATGCTGGAGAATCCGAGACAACAAGGT
>NC_063333.1:66651844-66753333 GCF_021869965.1 Rhincodon typus | reverse complement strand
ATGCTGCTTGGCCTGCTGTGTTCATCCAGCCCTGCACCTTGTTGTCTTAAATTCCTAAATGTTTCTTTTCATAGTAACCCTGTTATGATCTCCGCAAGACCTTACCTTACAGTATCTCCCCATGGACACCAGAAGTCTAGCTGTGAACATCTATATATAGCTGCCAATCCCTTTTAGCCATTCTGTGTCAGCTAAAAAGCCACTGGGGCGCGACAATACCATCATTCTTTGTGCCCTGTAAGACTCCAACCAGCAGAGTTTCCTTCCTCTGATTCACTTGGTCTCCTTGATGCCACATATGTGGTCAAATGCAGCCTTGATATCATGTCTAGAGTTCAGCTTCTTCATGTTTGAACCAAGGCTTTAAGAGATCAGGAACTGAGTGGTACTCGTGGAACTCAAACTAAGAATCAGTGAGCAGGTTATCGCTGAGGCACTGCTTGATAGTACTATTGATGACACCTTCCATCACTTTAATGATGCTGAAGTGAAGACTGATGGGTAATAATTGGCCAGGTTGGATTAGTGTTGTTTTTGTGTACAGGACATAGCTGGGTGATGTTCCACATTGTTGGGTGGATACCAGCTTGGCTAGGGAAGTGGCAACTTCTGGAGGCCAAGTCTTCACTGCTGTTGCTGCAATGTTATCAGGGCCCATAACTTTGCTACTAGCCAGTACCTCTAACTGTTTCTTGATACTATGTGGAGTGAATTGATTGGACTGGAGACTGGCATCTGTGATGTTGAGAACCTTTGGAGGAGGACAAGATGAATTATCCACTTAGGTTGTTGTGTTTGCTTCAGCCTGACGTTTTCCACTGATGTGTAGGGCTCCCTCATCTTTCACCTAACCAGTTGGTAGTGGAATTGTCTTTGTTTCCACTAGGACTGTGGTCAGTCTTACCAATTCTATCATGGACAAATTCAGTAGTCAGATTGGTGCGGCTGAGGTCAAGTATGTTTGGCCCCCTCATTGGTTCCCTCACTGTCTTTTTCAGACTTAGTTGAGCTGCGATGTACTTTAGAACTCAACTAACTTGATCAGTAGTGCTGCTGTCAAGGCACCCTTGGTGGTGGACACTGAAAACCCTCACCCAGAGTATTATCTTTTCTGTGCCATCCTCAGTGTTTCCTCCAAGTATTGTTTGACATGGAGTAGCACTGATTCATCAGCTGAGGGAGGAGGGTATATGATCAACAGCAGGAGATTTTCTTGTCCAGGTTTGATCTGGTGTCATGAGACTTCATTGTGTCTGGAGTCAAAGATGAGGACTCCCAAGACAACTCCTTCTCAACAGTATATCACTGTGCCACCACCTCTGCTGGGCCTGTACCGTTGGTAAGACAGCACCTATCTAGGAATGGTGATGGTGATGGTGATGTCAGGGACATGGTTTGTAAGTTATGATTTCATGAGTATGACTGGGCTGGGCTAGTCTGTGAGATAGCTGTCCCAATTTTGGCACAAGCCCCCAGATGTTAGTATGGAAGACTTTATGTAAAGAGTGCTGATTTGGCTTGTATGTCCAAACCTGTCCTTTGGCTGTAATGTTTTACAACATGTTGTATTTCTCTCCTGACTGCCAACATGTATAATTTCTGATCATTGTTTTCTCTTCCTTTTTCTGTTTGTTTTGACTTTTGACATTTTCACTTATACCTTGCTAGTTACCAGTTTAAAGACATTCTGAAGAAGAGTCATACCTTGAGGCTCTCTCAGCTGGATTTTTTGCCATTTTCCTATGTTGTTGGTCCAACATGATCCACAACAATTCAATCCTACCCTTCCTCTTCAATGTCCTTTTCAAGCTAGTTCAAGAAATCCCTCACCCTCGCAGCAACTAGATAACACATCGTATGGTAGTTTCAGTCCAGCTTGGAACAGATCTGATTCCGTTTGTTGCATCTACACAGGTACCATATTCAGCATCTACTTCACCTCCTACTATCCCCATCTACAAATTATGGACCACTTGTGTTCCAAGGTGGCATGTTCTGCACTATGACTTTCCTTCCGACAGTCTCTAATTTTATCCTGCACAATACCAAGGATGTGGCGTCCCACAAGAGGAAATATCCTTGCCATATGAACCGTGTCAAGACCCCTCAAGCTGTTTATAATGTTTCAGTCAAGTCGCCTTTTAATCTTCAAAACTCCAGATCCAAACTTGGCCTGTCCAGTCTTTCTTGATGGGGCAACTTGCTTATTCCAGGTGTTAGTCTAGGAAACTTTCTTAGAACTGCCTTAAATGAGGAAACTAATATTGTACACAGTACTCGTATGTGGTCAGTGTCCTGGCTAGAAAATATAACCTCCGTACTTTTGCATTCAATATCCCTTTCAATAAACAATAATATTCTACTATTTCCTAATTATGCTAAACCTGTTTATAACCTTTTGTGATTCATGCCCTGGGACGCCAAGATCCTTTTGCAATCTTTCACGGTTCAGATAATAGGTTTCCATTTTATTCCTCCTCCCAAAATGGACATTTTTCCATGATACTCCTTTCCCAGAACTTTACCCACCCACTTAACATATTTACATTCCTTTGTCTCCTCCTTAAACACTCTTTCTTTGCTCCCAACATTTGCATCTTCAACTAATTTACCTTCCTTTGGTCTCCTCATGCAACCGTTTATATGAATTGTAAAATGTTGAGGCAGCAACACCAATCCACTTGGATTTTGCCAACCAGCAAGTTATCATAGATATCATTAGTAAAATAGAATTGGTGGACATAGCACTGGATTATGTTACTAGAGGAATTGTATAAAATATATAGATCTTAAGAGGATGTAGCAAGGCACTAGCTATTTCCACTTGTTGTATTTGCCATTCGACCATAAAAAAAATTCTTGTACCTCAAATAGAAAGTGCTGCCAAAGACCATAAGAATGGCACCATGTCTTATGATATTGTGAGAAAATGTTAGGGATGACAGTTGTGTTCTTAATAGAAAATAAATTTCAGACTGATTAGTGTGATCAAGTGAGCACATAATTTTGGACTTGCTGTTACACATATGGTTATGTCGCTCAGGTAAAGAGAATGCTTTGAATACTGAAGTCATCTACTCAGCTATCATTGAAACTTTTAAATATCTGTATTGACCTCATTCCATTTTGCAGAGCTGTGAGTTATTTCAAAATTGATGCAAAATGTGAATTTCTATTGCGTTATTACATTTTCTGAGATGATATAGATAGCCTTTCCAAAGTACAAATGTGGACACTCTTCTAAAAAGAAAATGAATTGTCACTTCCTGCTTCTGTGATTAGGATGCCTGAACTTCCAACTGTCCAGTCACCTTTGTCATGCAAAGACAGATGAGCAGTGTGCCCTCCACAGTCCAAACATCCTACTGAAATTCACTCTTGCAGTTTGTAGATGAAAAATAGGAACAGGAGGAGTCCTTTTGGCCCCCCTCTTGAACTTGTTCCACCTCGCAATGGAATCATGGCTGCTCTTGGGTAAGCAAGGAAGTTTAACAAATGGCTTTCACTCCCCAATACAGTACTGGTGAATTTACTCCACTTGTCATTCTGAGCATCTTGCAGCCTATGAGTCCAGTTGCCATATTGCGGATACTGTCAGGGTTTGTTCCTTTTTCCTCTCCACAGATGCCACCCAACTGGCTAAACATTTTCAGCGTTTTCAGCTCAGATTTACAACATTTGTAATATTTTGCCTTTTGTCACTTTATTGAGTTGTGGGCAATTAGTCCACTGGTATTTGCTAAATGATTGCCGAAATGTCTTTCCTGTAGCCTTTCTTTCACTGTTTTGCAAAGCTGTTTATTTGTAGACTATTGTGTTGATGAACTGATTGTCTAAACCAGGGTTTCCCAAACTGTTGGTCACAACCCCATAAGTAATTGATGTCACATGTTCTCCCATCTCCAAGGCAGCAATGCAGAATTTGTGATGTGGAGACTCTGGTAGGACAACTCTGGAATTGGCACTAAGTCCCCATGACACAAGTGTGCACGTGTTTCTTTTTCATGTCATGATTTGTTAAGGATCTTAAGGATCCTATCAAATTGAAAGAAAAATAAACATTTCTGATGAAGGGTCTAGGCCCGAAACGTCAGCCTTCCTGCTCCTATGATGCTGCTTGGCCTGCTGTGTTCATCCAGCTCTACACCTTGTTGAATTGTTCACTCTTACTGATTTCAAACTTGAAGTTGATTGTGCATGAAGAAAATAAAATCATATTTTGGTTCTGATGCCATGAATTGACAAACCTCATGAATGAACTGAGATTGATATTCTTGGCCTTCTTAACAAAGAAGTATAGAAATTAGGTTCAGGAAGAGGCCATTCGGCCCTTCAAACTGCACCACCATTCAGTAAGATCATGGTTAATCATGCAATTTCAGCATCCCGTTCCTGCTTTCTGTCTGTTCCCTTGGATCTCTTTAGCCACAAGAGTCACATTCAACTCCCCCTTGAACATGTCTAACAAACTGGCCCCAACAGCTTTCTGTGCTAGAGAATTCCACAGGTTCACAACCCTGAGTGAAGAAATTCTTTTTCATCTCAGTTCTGAATGGCTTACCCCTTATTTTTAGACTGTGAACCCTAGCTCCGGACTTCGCCCACATCGGGAACATTTTCCCGCATCCAACCTGTCCAGTCCCATCAGGATTTTATATGTTTCTATGAGATCCCTCCTCATTCTTCTAAATTCCAGCGAGTACAAGCCCAGTTGATCCAGTCTTTCTTTATATGTCAGTCCTGCCATCCTGGGAATCATTCTGGTGAACCTTTGCTGGATTCCCTCATTAGCAAGAATGTCCTTCCTCAGACAATACCCAAGGTGTGGCCTCATCAAGGCCCTGTATAACTGCAGCAAGACATCCCAACTCCTATACTCAAATCCTCTTGCAATGAGGGCCATCATGCCATTAACTTTCCTCACTGCCTGCTGCATCTGCATGCTAACCTTCGCTTTCTGTTCCACCACAACAGACACCCATGTCTCGTTTTGCACCTCTCCTTTTGCTCAACTGCCACAATTGAGATAATAATCTGCCTTCATGTTTTCGCCAAGTGGATAAACTCACATTTTTCCCCAGTATATCGCAATTACCAAGTATTTGCCCACTCAGTCAGCCTGTCCCAAGTCACCCTGCAGCCTCTGAGCATCCTCCTCACAGCGGACACTGCCACCTAGCTTCGTGTCATCTGCAAATTTGGAGGTATTGCATTCAATTTCTTAGTCCAAATCATTAATGTATATTGTGAACAGCTGGGGTCCCAGCACTGAACCCTGTGATACCCCACTCGTCACTACCTGCCACTTTGAAAATGACCTGTTTATTTCCAGCTCTCTGCTTCCTGTCTGCCAAACAGTTCTCCATCCATATTAATTCATTACCTCCGAAACCATGAGCTTTAATTTTGCTTGCTAATCTCTTGTGTGAGATTGTCCCACATCCTCAAAAGATCCCAGAAGATTTGTCAAGCAAAATTTCCCTTTAATGAATCCATGATGACTTGGACAGATTCTGTCACCACTTTCCAAATGCTCAGTTATTACATCCTCAATAATTAACTCCAGCATTTTTCCCACCACTGATGTCAAGTTAACCAGCCTATAATTCCCCGTTTTCTCCCTCCCTCCTTTTTTAAGAAGTGGTGTTACATTAGCTTCCCTCCAGTTCATTGGAACTCTTCCAGAGTCTATAGAATGTTGGAAAATTATCACCAATGCGTTCACTATTTCTAGGGCCACTTCCGTAAGTACTCTGGGATTCAAAGCATTAGGTCCTGGGGATTTATTGGTTTTCAATCCCATCAATTTCCCCAGTACCATTTCCTGACTAATTAGGATTTCCTTCAGTTCGTCCTTTCTGCTTGACCCTTTGTTCCTTAGCATTTCTGGAAGGTTAAGTGACAAAAAATGAGACTATTGCAGGCATCTGGTGATTGGCTTGTTTTCTGTTGGTAAGGCTAACAGAATGCATACAAAATAATTGCTTCAATTATCTGCTGAGGAATTTGCTGTTTCTGTTTGTAGTTAGATGACTATGTCAAATGTTCACATGTTTAAAAATAGTAACTTTGAGCTTTTTTTATTCCTGGGGAAAGAAAATGAGTGGTATGGTGAGAACGTGGATCTAAAGTCATGTATGTAGATGCTGCTGTGGTGGACCAAATGATTGTTAAATTTAGTCAACCCTTTACACAATGCTACATGAACAATATTCAAGCAGTTTTATTATTTGTATTGAAACATTTCTCGTTTTTGCTCTCTGCTCTTCAGTACTTTTCAAACGTTTTTATACTTTATTCATTTAGCGCCTGAATTAGTGAGATGGTCCAAATGTATCAAGTTCATTAAACTTCTTCTGTTTATACTGCAGAAAATCTGATCACTGGATGCAGAAAAAGGTAAGTCACTGTTTGGTGGACCTAATAGTTGCCGACTCCTCAGAAACTGGGTGAATCATTTCAGTTCTGAAAATGGGCCACTGTACTCGAAACATTAACTGTGATTTCTTTCCATAGATGCTGCCAGACCCTGAGATTTTCCAGCAATTTCAGTTTTTGAATCATTTAAATTATTGACAGAATTAACGATGTTTATTGTTAAATTAGCCTTTTCATGGAATGATGCAGCATAGAATCAGGTCTTTCATCCCATCATACCTGCACTGGCTTTTTTTTTTAGAAAAAAGCTACCTAATTATTTCTTCCCAGTACTTGCCCACAGCTCTATACATTTTTACTTCTCAAATACGTGTATCAAAGTCCTTTTTGAATGTTTCTGGTAGTGTCTCATCGTAACTGTGTGTAATTTATTTCTTCAAAGGTTTCCCCCAATTCTTTTTTGCAGTAATCTGTTCTATCAAAAATGAATAGAATTCTGAATACTTATATTTAAAGTCTGTTAACCTCTCATTACTGTAAATCTCCTTTCCTATATTTCTAAAACCTTTTGATAGCTTTCTAAATCAGGTGGTGCTCTGACTTGGACACACTTTTCTTTCAGGTGTGACCAAGCCATGTATTATAACTGTTGAGCACAAGGTCTTTCCTTTTATGCTCAATTTTTCTATGAAGCCTAGGATCACGGTTGCTTTTGTTCACAAGGAACTAAATTTTTCATACCGGCTTTCAGAGTTTATCTATGTACATCTCAGGGCCTCGTTTTATGTATACCTTTTAAAACTGTATGATGTTGTTAATGCTGCCATTCCTCATTCTTCCTAGGAAATGTGTTTGGCTGGACAGCTGGTTTGTCATGTAGAGTAATGTCAACAGTGTTGGTTTAATGCCTGCATTAGCTGAGGCTACCATGAAGGTCTCTCCTCTCATCTGAAGCACATTAAACCACCATCAGTCATGTCACTCTAATGAGAGAACAGCCCGATGATCTGGTTGGACTATGATGATATTTTCACATACCTTTGCGTTAAATTCCATTTGTCACGTGTGTCTCTCGCTCATTTATGGAAGTTTGTTACTGTTGTCTTCACTGTTCACTATATTTTCAAACTCTGCGAGATCTTCAAAGTTTGAAATTACACCTGCTGTCCCTATAAGGATGTTCCCCTTCACCCACTTCATCTGTATTAGAATTATATTCTCTTGAAGCTTCTAGTAACCATTTACTGATACTCCAGTCAATGTTTATTTTTGTCCAAATTGACAGATCCCTTTTCAAAATATTAAAATTATGCCATTCCAGTTTAGTATCTTCACTTTCATTTATTTGTGATCAGTTTCCTTAACTACAAAATTAATGAAGTTGTTATGTCTGTTTTCCAAATGCACTCCCACTGAAATGTGCTTCACCTGCCCACTTAATTTCTTAGAAATAAACTCAGAAATGCTTCACTTCTTGTTGAGCTGGAAATATATTGATCAAGATATTTACATACAAATTTCAGAAATAGTTCACCATTATCGTCCTTAATGCTGTTTCTGTTATTCTTTTCTCTCCATTCTTTATCGGAGTATTGAATTTCTCCACTAAACTACATTATTGTTTTAGCATCTTTATGAAATTTGCTTGCAGATTTGCTGAATCATCTTGCCATTATTTGATCATTTATGCTGGACTGTCGTCTGCAGTCAACAACAGAACGGGGCAGGGATGGCCTAGTGGATATTATTGCTAGACAATTGATCCAGAGACCCTGGTGATGTTCTGGTGAGTTCAAATCCTGCCATGGCAGATGGTGGAATTTGAATTCAAGTAATATCTGGAATTAGGAGTGTAATGGTGACCATAAACCACTGTTGATTGTCAGAAAAACCCATCTGGTTTACTAGTGTCCTCGAGGAAAGGAAACCGTTGTCCTTACCTGGTTTGGCCTACATGTGACTCCAGACCCACAGTAATATGTTTGATACTTTACTGCCCTCTGTGCACTTAGGGATGGGTAATAAATGCTGGCCTGGCCAGGGACACCTACATCCTGCGAATGAATTAAAAAATGGCTTGCTGATAGATCTATTGATTTCTGTGGTGAGAATTTCACCTCTAATTCCTTGTAGTTGTGCTACAACAAATTACTGTGCTGTTTACCAGACATTCACAGCACTGCCACTTCTCAGTATCATAAGGATATCCAAGCAACCAGTCACATTCGTGGAGTTAATAGAACTCTCTGCCCCAAATAAAAAAATAATGTTTTACACAGCACATTGAAGATAGAAATTAAATTATTCAGAAGAAACATTCAATAAAGTTTGAATCTAGTAATTATTGTTTGCACTGCTGCTAAACAATTGTTTTTTTTAATCAGGGAAAACCTTTAAAGACCCAGTTATGTTTGATTGTGTGAGGTGTTACTTTTTAGGGGATTTTTAATGGTGTTGAAATGAGGCATGAAGTTGAAATTGTCACCGACTTTAGTGATAGCTCATTCGAGGAGGAATCACAGCACAATCTGTGACAGAGCACAACTTCAGATTTCCAAGCTAATCAATGCATGCCTGATGTCCTGAAATTGAAGTTAGTTCTGAAGGGGTGATAGCAAAAGCTGGCACTTATTACCAATAACCTCCCTTGCAAACAAAATATGACTACACCCATTTCCCCTTTTGCTGCTTAATTTTAGCCAAATAAAAACAGTGCCTAATCATCAAGAACCCTTCCCTTTTTGTAATAATTTTGGTTTGATCAATTTCCATCCCAATTATTCTCTCCCTTAAATGCTCCATGTACATTGTAGCTTTTAACTTTGAGTTCTTTGTCAAGTGAAGTTTTTGTTATTGCCAGTTAACATTATTGCTGTTTGTAACGTGTGCCTGAACTCTTCACCCTTATTTGCTATGCTCCCTGCGTTTATGTGCATGAAGTTCATCCTTCATTTCCTTTGCATCTCTTCCCTGTCTTAGCCCTCCTCTTTTCTAATATTCAGTTCTTTATGCAACTTGTTTGTCTTCTCTGCTTTGTCTTGGTCCCCTTTCCTCTATCAAATTCATTTAAACCATCTTCCCTGAAGAGCAACAGTTTCTTCACCAGTCTCCGAGAAGTGAATGCTGTTTTTATCATGTATGCCCATCTTGGAAACTTTGCTAACTAACTTTTGTTATCAGGGAAATTTCTGTCATGAATCGTGTAACCTTTAAAGGCCAGTTATGCTTGATTGAGCAGAGGATTTGTAATGGTGTTGCAGGGGCCTGAAATCAAAATTTTGGTTGAAATAAATGAGTTGCTCCATTGAACAAAGTTAATATTAAACGAATTCTTCTGTTCTAAACTGCTACCTGTGTTTGCTCAATGCCTGAAGAAATATAATATAAAATCTTCACAGAACTTGATTGAAATTTAATTCACGTTTCTGCTCGGAGATGGAACGTTTTCAGTATCTAGTACCTGTACCAAGATATCTTGGAACAGAATGTTTTTTAAATTTCTATTTGTTTTGAAGTAGTATGATCGGCTTAGAGCTTTCTTGATTACAGTTTTTACTTTTTTAACTTTTCATTGTCATATCTACAGCACATGTAACACGTTTATTTGTACTTATTTTATTCTTGTACTAGAATTATTTTTTAAACACCAGTCATCAAAGTAGCAGCTGTATTGAGAAAAGGTTCTTCAAATGGAAACTATTATTTCTGCTGATTTTGTTCTCCTGTGGATGGATTATACTGTTTTGAAAGGGAATGTGTCTTATCTGAAGTGCAGAATACAAATGTAATCAATGACTATTTTTTATTTTGAAAGAAGTTCATGCGGCTGTTTAATTGGAGGGTTTGGGGGAAAAAAACATAATACTGAAAATATAACAGAGTTGATGTCCAGGTCGTCTGTCTTGCAAATCTACTTTTGTACCCAATGTTCTTCCAACTTGTGATGAAAATTGAATATATGTGCAATGATTATTTATACAGTAATTCTGAACTCATGAGTGTTCTTCTTCCATCTTGAAGGGTGATTATTCCCAGCCACCACGTTTTCCTGATGTGATTGATAATAAAAGAAAGAAACTCTATAACTATTTGGTGAGTTTGAATTCAGGTTACCTGTCATTAATAAAGTGCAGTAGGGAGCTGAAGCTAATTTGCTATAATCCAAAATACAAACTTTTTTTAAAAACAATGTTGTAGCAATATGATACTTCTTGTAACGTTTAGCACAGAAGGAGGCCATTTGGTCCACTGTGCCTGTGTTGGCCCTCCAAATAAGCATCTCATTCCTGTCGTCTTTGAGCAACCCTGCACATTGTTCATTTTTGAACAACTACCTAATTCCCTTTTGAATGCTTAAATTGAACCTGCCTCCTCCACACTGTCAGGCAGTGCATTCCAGACCCTAACCAGGGTTGTATGATATGGTTTTCCACATCGGTTTTGCTTCTTTTATTAATTAAAGTTGTGTTTTCATTCTCAATCCTTTCATGAGTGGGAATATTTTCTCTTTCCTGACTGTGTCCACATTTCCCAGGATTTTGAATACTTCAACTAGATCTTCTGTGAGCCTTTCCTTCTCCATGGACTTCTTTAGTCTATCTTCACAACTGAAATTCCTCATCCCTAGAGACATTCCGGTAGATCTCTAGCTTTCTCCAGTGCCTTTGCATCTTTCTAAAGTGCGGCACCCAAAATTGGATGAAATATTCAGCTTTTGAGGCAGAATTTGAGTCCTGGATAAATTCAGCATCACCTCCTTGCTCCCCTTTGCTACGCCGATACGAATCAAGCACAGGAATTGTTGTTTAGTGTTGCTACTCTCTCAACAAGTCCTGCCATGCTTGATGACTTATGCACACACAGACCCCAGTCCCTCTGCTTGTGCACCCACTTCAGAGTTGTACCCATTATTTTATATTGTCTCTCCATGTTCTTTCTACCAAAATTTATCATCTCACACTTCACCAATATGAATTTCATCTGCTACTTATCCACCAACTATGCAAACTCCTCTTCTGCCCCTCTGAAGTTGTATGTTATCTTCCTCACATTTAATGATTTCAACAAAAGACTCCATCTGAATAGTTTTGTATTCTGATTTTTAAACTCTTCAATGAAAGCTTGTGAATTATAATCAGTGTGAATCGTTGTTTCCTTGTCAAATATAGACTTCAGAGTGTTGAAGGGTCAACAATAATCTCAAGGACTGTCTTTCCAACATAGAATACTACTTCTGATACTGGTTTAGTTTCTTGGGAAAGTACCTCACCTGCCTCTCTTCCTTGTCTAGCCTTCTCTTGAGTGAAACGTATGAGAGCAGTCACACTGTTGGATGTAAGGGGAGGGCCTTTGCGGGAAGTTGGAGTGGTCAACCCTGTCAAAGGCTGCAGGCAGGTCAAGAAGGAAATGTTTACCTTTGTCATTGTCACAAGAATGTCATTGTGACTTAGAGAGCTGTTTGGTACGATGGCGAGCAAGGAAACCTGATAGAAACATGGAGTTCTGGAAAAGATGGGAACACATTTGGGAGACAACAGTTAAATAGATCCAAGCCAGATAGTGCAATATGAAATTGGACAATTCTGTTTCATAGTAGTCCTTAATTGAGCTGGCTGCTAGCCCTGCAGTTTTGCTGTATCTAGTGAATCATCTACACCATTTCTTCTACTTCTCAGCTGGCTGTAGCACTGCCACATGCCCAAAATATTCCAATAACTATAGGGTCTCCAGCATGACTGTCTTTCATTGGAGATTGCTCATTTGATCACAGTGATCCAGAAATGATCACTATTTCATTTCTCAGTGCTTCCAGCTGCTTCTCAGTTGCTGGACTGTTAATTCAGTGGTTTCCCTGTAGCTTTGTCTTGCTGCAGAAACTGCTGTTGAAGCTTCCCCCGCTGATCTCTCCCACCGCTGGCTCTTTATTTCACTGTCACCATCTGTTATTG
Organism: Rhincodon typus; assembly: GCF_021869965.1. Taxonomy (NCBI): domain Eukaryota; kingdom Metazoa; phylum Chordata; class Chondrichthyes; order Orectolobiformes; family Rhincodontidae; genus Rhincodon; species Rhincodon typus. The sequence goes on along the minus strand of NC_063333.1, from coordinate 66,741,007 downwards.
TGGTGGTTGTCTGAGATGAGGATAACTGTTCTACATTGCTGAGGAAAGTCTCTGGTCTTTTTAAGATGACTATTTCTTCAGCATATGGTGAACTATTTAAACTCTTAGACTTAACATGACATCTACACAGTACCATATCTCTTCAATCTCCGTTACGATTTCTTATGTCATTACTAACATCTTATTATATACTTATTTTAGATCATATACTCTAGTCCCTGTAATGTCCACTGGTCATAAAATGCCTGAAATACAAAGCCATGCTGGCATGAGAGTAACCACAAAAGCAAGGCAGGCAGTAGGTTCAGACAACTCCTCCACAGCCTGCTGTTGGCCATAGAGGTCTCATGAGAAGATCTCTGATCTGCTGGCAGTATGCAGACAGACTCCTCTTTGTCACCAGGTGGCCAAAGATCAGAAGATGGGGCTGAAGTGCAGGCAGAACATGAGCAGCTCCCTCAAAAAAATGAAATATGATCTGCGCAGCTTGCATGTACGTTGAGCCCATGAACTATCTTCAGAATTGATGCATGCAACATACACTATGCCAGATCCCTGATTGTAAAGCAAAAGGACTCCTGCGTACTGAGCCCTTTTGTGCTGCCCCATGATTTTGGCTTTCCAGAGTCAGGAAACTTTGGAAAATTGAAACCAATGTATCGACTATCTCTGCATTCACCTCTTTGAAGATCCTAGGATGAAGCCCATCAGGTTCTGGTGACTTGTCAGACTTTTAATTAAATAATTTTCTCTGTGTCCTTTCCCCATTAATTGTACTTTTAAGCTTTTTTCTGTCTTTCAATGCTTCATTTAAAAGTATTTTTGCTTTTTTTTTGTGTCTTCTGCAGTGAAGATGCACACAATTTCTGTTCAATGTGTTTGCCATTTCCTCATGTGTATTCATTTAGATATTACACAATGTAGGTTTAGATTAACTTTTAAATCAACAGCTTCTTTGGAGTGTTACACCCAACCTGGTTAGTCGTATTCCAGGTGACAGTATTTCTGAAAAAGAAGCTGAGCAATTATACCAGTGAGAGGAAGTCTCTTGGTCAAATCACATATCGATTACTGTGACTAGTTCTGGTTACTGTATTCCCAACTGAAATGTTTCAAACTTGAATAATTTATTATTCTTGAGTGAAGTGGGGAAATGTAATTTTGTTTATTCACAGCAAAGCTTTCAGATAAAAAGTGAAGATGATGCGAGTTTTGTTCTGAAGGTTACAAAGGCTTTCAAGGATGCATTGATCAGTTATTACCAAAAGAAGGAATCCGTGAGTATTTTGAAATTATTCTAATGGATAGTCTATGAATAGCAATGATTAAATTGTTTCATCGAAGTTGCTGTTTCTGATGTCTGTGGTTAAGAGTGTTGAATTTTAATTTCCGGCAATCGATTTCAGCACTTTTGCCTATACAATTGTTGCAGCTATGCAAGGTTGACCTCACTGCAGTCACCAAAAGCAAAATGCTGTGTGCTCACCCCGTAATGGGAATGAGTCTAGTCAAAATTTAAATGCCATTCATAAACAGCATTTCCTTTAAGTTGTGCAGCTGCATGGTAACTTGCTAACCATATACAGCAAACACCACTGCATTGACATGTGGCATGTAGGCTATTGAATTCAGTGTTTAATGTCTGCAGTTTATCTCAAAATTCCAGCGTTTTAGAGCATGGAAAAAGGCCTTTCGATACATAGTGTCCAGCACCTGGCCCCCATAGCCTTGTATGATATGGCATTTCAAGTACTCGTCTGAATGCTTCTCCAATGTCTTGAGTGTTCCTGCCTCTACCACTTTAGGCAGTGAGTTCCACATACCCATTCCCCTCTGGATGATTTTTTTTCATCATATCCCCTCTAAGTTACCTGCTCCTTAGTTTAAAACTGTGTCCCTTGGTTATTGATCCCTCTACGAATGTGAAATATTTCTTCCTAACCGTCTGATCTGTGCCCCTCCATAACTTTGTACCCTTCAATCAGGTGCCCCATCAACTTCTCTGCCTGAAGGAAAACAACCGCAAGCTATCTTATCCTTTTATTTTGTTCAGTGAGAGCTCCTACTTTAAACCCGTGACACAATTTCTTCTGATTGAATGTGTGTTATTTCAGTGTACACAGTACTCGGTGGTCTGAACACAATGCGCTTATAGCTGAATGATACCACTTAAGTTTAACACCAATTTAATGTGAGTTTATTGATGCTTCTCTAATCTGGTACAGCAGCCTTCAAAGTTTATAGGCATTTGTGAGGAAAGTATTTTGATCTGATGTGCTGCTTTTGATTCAGTCAGCATTAATAGTTAATGTAAAGGTAATTAACATCTAGTCAATAATTCCTTTCACCTTTTGGAATGAAAAAGATTTTGAAAAATTTTAAGTCAATAAAAAGCAGTACAGTATTAGTGCTCTGTTTATATTGGTCAATTTCAAATTTCAGTTACAAGTGGTCTTCATTTGACATTTCCCCCACTTGCAGATTATCAGTATCCGCAGTTCTTTTGTTTTCTGATCTCTTTACTGCTGGCTGTGCTTCACTCCTGGATTTGACTGAGGTTTTGGGCTCCATCTAGTGGCAGAGGTTTAGTCTTTGGCATCCATCTGCACCAATCAACCTATGCCACAAGATGGAGTCTGGTCAATCTAATAGTAATACAGTAAATTTTGTTTGAACCGGCACGCTCGATAAACCGGCAAAATATATACTTCAAATACGAGAAGTTTACCGTATCATTGTGATCTCTGTGACATCCAAGTAGTCAGTCAAGGATGGAAATTTGTGAGAGCTTGCGAGTGAGAAAGCTTACTGCTGGTAAATTTTATTAAAGGCAAAGTTGCATTATTATTTAAGTGATTTATGCCGTAAATAAAGTATAACACTGGCATGTATACCCCCTGCATTACATTTCTGTTAGTTATCTCGTGTTTTTACATAGATTATATGGACCTCTTGATCAACCGGCACATTCCTGGTCCCATAGGTACCAGTTAATAAAACGTTTGCATTAAAAATATCTTTTATTATATTCCTTTTATATTTTGTGATGCATTTTACTATGCTGGTTATTTCAGCCAGGAGTGTAGTATTGCACATGTATGATACAGTATTTCAACTTTTACCTTGTTTTTGTCGGGAACTGAATTCTGACGTTGACATTAATCCTTATGGTAAACCATGCTTTGCTTAAAGTTGCAATTTTCAATTTCCCCAAAGAGTAGGAAATTTGATATACCAGGTGCAATATCTTTCTACAATCATTATGTCAAAGCTGGAAAGAGGTAATAATAGCTCTGGCACTGCAAAGTACAGTACAGAGTTGGTTTAAGGTGGATCAAATAAGTGCTGTTTCCAGAGTGAATTACAATGTCATCAACTACATTGAATCAAAATTGTGATGACCCCAACTCTGCTTCCAAAATTGTGAACTTGATTATTTGTCTTATGTAAAGATTCAGGATAGCTGTTCTCTAGTATATGAATAAAATATCAGATTTTTCGTTAATGATTTTGCAATGTAATCCTATGTAATGAACATCATTAAAATGTAATCGTGGCATAACAATCAGTTTTTTGTTGTTTTGTGTACATCGGTTTTGCACTCTCTTCCATTCTTGACAGATGAATGACTATGATCCAGTGTAAGAGAAAATGCACCAAGACAAATAGAGCTCTCACTCAACAATTTTTCACAACAGGATAACTTGCAACTGAATGGTTTTTGTAGACGTCGAATTATCCAAAATCTAGCAGCACTGAAACTTTGTTATTAATTCTTGATAAAAAAATATCAACTTGGTACAGGCTCTGAGGTGTAATTTGTGCTGAGTGCAAAATCCAACCAGATTTGGTTTCCTGCCTTATAAAAGGAATCATTCCCTACTAACTGGAATTAACAGTTGAAGAAGCTTTGCAACAGCTTCTTCAGTTTTTGGCTGTGAAGGAGTCTTTGTCTTGTATTCAGTTCTACAGATGTTATTAACTGGCATTTCTTCTAGCTAAGATATTGATACTAACTGCACCAGGTCTCTGTTTCTGTTGTCATCTCCTTGAAATAACTTACTAAGATGAAGTTCATGCCAACTGATCCTTTAGTGTGCAGACTACGTCCTACTGCACCATTATCTGGATTTTTTAGAACTGATGATTATTACTATTTTAGTAACCCCAGCCAGTATAGTTAACTTGCATACTTTTAATCAGTACCATTTCTTAAGATTGCTTCATGGAAAATGAAGATAAATATGCATATTTCTGCTGGCTTTATCCTACTCCGTCAGCAGAGCCAATCTTGCAATGGTAGACTGATGGTGCTTTGCTTGACGTCAATAGAAACAATGTAGCTTTTTTTTTGTCCTGTATGGAGATGAAGATGTTGCTTGATATATAATACTTCCAGGCTTACTGTTGCATTTTGTTTGGGTCATTCTCTAATCCGCTGTGGTAGGTATCAATGGCCCTTTTTCACCACAACGGTTGTGGGTATGACATGTCTTCTGAATTCCAGATGAGGTTCTTGTGTCGGTGTTACTGATGCTTTAATCTGTTGCAATCACTAAACTTTGCTGCAAATGCCTAAAATACTGCAACTGTCCTTATTTTTGGACTGAATTATCATGCTATTATTTTAACGTAAGGGAAGAAAGAAATTGCATATGTTGTGCTTTGTCATACTTAATGTCAAAAGTGCTTTAAGTCCAAGAAATTATTTGGAAGGGTTGTGACATATTACTCATAACTGGCAGCCATTTTGTACAATACAGTTTCACCAAAGACAATAACATCAATGACCTGATGCAATATTTTCCTATTCAGTGTTCAAAAGAACATTTGGTTGGAACACTTGGCAAATTCTGCATTTCACAAAGTGCAATGCAATCTTGAACATTGACTGTAACAGAATGTTCATAAGGATAACACTTGTGACAGTCACATTCTTCTAGGTGCGCTGGTGTGGAAGCCTATATCATATGCTCATTCTTGGAATGGGATTTGAAGCTGGAATATTCTAACAGTCCTACAAGTTCATTCAAAGGGTTCATGAAGGAGAAAGCAGCTGGAAGGTGTGCAGTATTGTTTATCATTCTGAATTCAGAAGCGATTCTTTGCGAGAATCTTAATATTCAGCAGAGAAGAGCAGCTAGTTTTCGCAGTTGGTTTGAGACTGACTAGAAAATGATCCAAAATCTGTCTAAGCTCTATTCAACTGCACCTGATGGCAGGCGTTCCCTGTACGTCTGTCATTTTTACTTTGGCTTATCAAAAGACTTATGTCCAGTGGTTCTTTTGTAGGGCTATACATATTGCTCTTGGTTTTGGTCGAGTTCCTTTGTTAAGTTTACGCAAGTTATTTATCTTCCTCCACTGTCACCTGAATGCTTCAAACTGCTGCTCCTGCTCTAAAATTCAGACATAGAGTTGTAAAGTAATATAAAATAGAAATAGGCCCTTTGGCCCAAACTGGTCCATGCTGACCATGGTGCCCACTCAGCTAATTCAAACTGCCTGCGTTTGGACCATATCCCTCTAAACCCATCCCATCCATCTACCTATTCAGATGTTTTTTAAATGTTGCTATTGTATCTGCCTCAACCATTTTCTCTGGCAGCCCATTCCATATATGCGCCACTCTCTGCATGAAGACGTTGCCCCTCAGGTCCTTCTTAAATCTTTCCCCTCTCACCTTTAAACTTATGTCCTCTAGTTTTCAATTCCCCATTCCTGTGAAAAAGATTATATGCATTCATCCTATCTATTTCAATTCCCCATCCCTCATGAATTTATACACCTCAATAAGATTACCCCTCATTCTCCTACGTTCCAAGGATTAAAGTCCTATCCTGACCAACCTCTCCCTATAACTCAGGCTCCCTAGTCCTGGCAACATCCTCGTAAATCATCTTTGCACATTTTCCAGTTTCACTATGTCTTCCCTATAACAGGGTGACCAAAACTGTACACAGTACTCCAAACGTGGCCTCACCAACAACTTGTACAACTGTAACATAACATCCCAACTCCTATACTCAGTGCCTCAACTGATAAAGACCAGCATGCTAAATGTCTTCTTCACCACCCTGTCTACGTGTAACACAGCTTTCAGTGAACTATGTACTTGTACTTCTAGGTCCCTCTGTTCCACAACACTCCTCAGGACCTTACCATTTACTGTATAAGTCCTACCTTGGTTTCACTTTCCAAAGTGCAACACCTCACATAGAATTGCATTTGCCAGTCCTCAGCCCTCTTCCCTGTCTGATCAAGATCCCTCTGTAATTTTTGATAACCTTCCTTGCTATCAACAATACTGCCCAATTTTGTATCACCTGCAAACTTACTAATCATGCCTTGTACATTCACATCCAGATCATTTATGTAAATAACAAATAACAAGGGTCTCAGCACCAACGCCTGTGGCATACCTCTAAACACAGGCCTCCAGTCCGAGAAACAACCTTCGACTGTCACCCTCTGCTTACTACTATTGAGCCAATTTTAAATGTTATTTTAAATGTTTAGGAAAAGTAAGATAGTTCTCATCATTCTCCTGAATATAATCTTAAATAACCTTGTTAATATGTTACAATTGGATGAACTTTCACAATCTAGAACTGGGCTTCCTTTTTCTGCATACAAGGAAGAGGAATCAGTTGACATAAATCCTGAGTAGACCTGAAAGATGATGACTGCATTTTACTGTTGATGCCTATTCGGATGTGCAATTGTGCTGCTAAAATTATCCACACCAGATAGGATGTTTCCACCTTGTAAGGCTGTAATGTTAACTATTCTGATTTACCTTAACAAAAATAGCTTACCTGAATTTGATTTCCTTTGTCCAGAAATTGCCCATTTTAACTAAACACCCAATCGCCCACCTCATGCTAATGTGGAATGTGGTTTACCACAGCTTTAATTTCAAACAAGTATGGAGTATTATGTCTCAATCTTCAAAGTATTTTTTTGTTCAATTCATTTGTTTTCCCATTTAAACTTTGGCAGGCAGAAGAAAATCTTTTATTTCATATGAGTGAGTTTTTGGTTCCAGAAATTCTATTCATAACCTGATGATTGACTTATATGAGGCATGAATTTGGCTGATTGTATTGGATACTTTGAGTATTCTGTTAAAGCCTTCACTGTAGTAATTGATACTTTATAGAACAATTGGGGAATCCATTGAGTTTTATGCGCAAAACTATCACGTGCAAGTTTCATATGGCTATTTGAAACTTAATATCTTTAGAACTCGCGTTGTTTGTGGGAACTGCTGCTAGAGAGAAAAAAAATGCGAAATAAAATTAGCATCAACTCGTGTTTTACAAGAGAAGACTAAAACACACTTCGCAATAAAACCTGGTATTGATGTTGAATTCCAGCTGACTCCAGTCATTCACAAGCTAAGCTGACTCCCAGATAATTTTTCAAGAATGTGGTCAACCTGAGCAAGTGGAAAATTGTCTACTGCGATGATTTTATCAACTTCCTCTCTGCTTTTCAAACAGAACTGCTGCTACTTTCTACCTTGTTCTCTCCACTATGCAGACAGTCTTTGAACAGAATAGGAAACTTATCTTATTATTTTCTGTTCTTCCATTGATGTATTGATCGTGCTGCAAACTGGATCTTTCAAAGGCTGAGCTTTTAGAAGAAAAGTCTTCATTTTGAAATTTTTGCTTCAATTTTTGCTGCAAATTCACAATTGGCTTTATTTCAGCTAAATTGGATAAAGAACCTTGAAAATAAGTAGTGCTTGGGATCTGTTATTATTTGTTTCACTGAACTCAAGTTTCATATGCTGATCTCAAATTGATTACCAAGTGTACTTGACGGATAATCCCAGTGAGCTTTATTTACTGTCAGCCTAAAATGCTTCAAGATCTTAAATTGTAGTAAATAAATTAGACTAGGTTTCTTCTTTTGAGGAAAAAAAACAATGTTCTTATGCTTTGTTTTTAACTAAACAGTGTCTAAATAGTTCTTGCTGTGTCCCATTTCAAACCTTTTTTCCCTTGCCCAACCTCAAAGGACCCAGCCATGAGGGCTACATTGGATCAGAGAACTGCAAGATCCACCGGTATACCAGATGGCTATTCCAGATATAATCCTGATGCATCAGCTTCAGCAGTACGAGGCTCAGAAAGCCCCAGAGGTAATTCAGATTTGAAAATTATCAGCAGCATCTCTATTTATAGGTGCTATTAGACAAACCATATTACCTCTTACCTCATTGGTTTCTTTGCATTGACTTTAGTTGACCAATTGAGGATTTTGTCTGAAATTTAGCTTGGTTCTTAAGGTAAGTAAGATAATAGAAATTGTAATAGACAGCACCTGAAGCTATGATCAAAAGCCATTGAGATCCTTGTCTCTATCCTGGATCATAAATTCAGGTTCCCATGATTAGCTGTGACTTGATCTGACTTAGTCAACTTAGTCCAACCTTCAGATTAGTTTCAGAAATGCTATCTGAAGGGCAGCTTTCTGGACCTGAAACTGTGTTCCCCTCTCCGGTATCAGTTTGGTTCGAGGTCAAGGACCCAACATTGGGATCCACATAGTGCAAGAAACAGCTGACAAAAGCTAATCAGTAGATTAGCTGACCTTAGGTGCACAAAGTTGCCTGAAATCCATATATTTATCCATGACAGCTTTATTTTACCTTGGGAATAACTTCTCCAAGTGAATTTGAAGCTGAGTCTCCACCTGCAAAATTTGCCCTTTTCACCCTTCAGTTGGAGATAATCTTGTTTTTCCATAATTTGAAAGACTGAAGGTTAAATCATGTAGAGGCTATTGAGGCACCACCATCATCAATGGGTCTTACTATCTGAGAAATTCCACAGCAACATTACATGCTGAACTGATCTTGGGTACATCATCAGTTGCTGAAGATCCATCTTTATTCATGCCTGCTTTGTTGTACCTTGGAGATAGCTCCTGTTACTGGACTTGAAGTTGTATTTTCAGCTGCAAAATCTGCCCATTGCAACATCAGGTTGCGCTGTGCAGACCTTTAATGGTTCTTTCAGGCTAAATTGTTTAAGCCATATGCATGAGCAGTACCAGCTGTTGGAGGCACTATCAGCATAATTAAGCAATTCCATTCATTATGATTGCAATCATCAAGAAACTCGATCCCAAAACTCATGAGAGAACCTAACAGAATGCTTTCTTCTGTATCAAGGAAGAAGACCATTTCTTCATGACAAAGGATTTTGCTCAGCCATGTGTGCCAAATTTCTTGGGCTTTAATGAAGAAATGGCTTCAACCTTATATCACTTTCACATCAAGAGAGTACTGTCAATGGCATTCTGTAGTAGTCAAGTGTTGATTGCATTCTGTAATGTCAAGGATTGAATAGAATCCAAGAGTGACATTTTTGAAGGTTTTATGAGCTGTCCTTCTCCACCTGCATTCAAGTGCACGGAGCCAGATTGTATTCCTGAAACTGCAAGAACTGCAGGACCTTTTTCTGGCCAGCTTCGGAGTGTCAGCACCACCTGAATTTATCAGGATTAAGCAAAGCAGAGAGATCACCATTTTGTTTGAGTTCCACTTTACTGGAGCTCCTCAAGGAAGCACAAAAGTACCTTTTACGTAATGGTGCTTGTGACTTTCTGCATTTGCTGGGGCAGGGTTTTCCAAGTTCTGTGACTCGTGATGGTGAGTGCATTTAAACAAGATGCCTCTTTAAACAATTTGTCAATTTGATATAGATTGTTGAACTATAATGACTATATGAAGACCTTGTGCAAAATGGCGTTTGTCTAACAGTCAGCAGAATTCACTATTTTGCATAAGATACAATCCATGAGGAGCAGAGAGAAGTCTGGAAACATTCCAGTTGCCTTTTACTTCTAGTTAATGCATTTTTATAAACATGTTCCACTATGAGCTTGTACTAATAGCCAATGAACAGATTCCCCAAATGTTTTTCCTCCATCGGAAAAATTAATATACTAGCGCATACTTTTTATTCAAAGTCATCAGACATGTGAAGTCAACTAAAATACAGTTGAAGGCATCAATTTACAACTGAAACTGAAATTCAGTTGTCCTTTTTTTGGCTGGTTCCCTGCACTTGCATCTGTGCCTGTGCATCTGTCAATTGTTACCAAAGGTTTGGTGATTTGACTTAGAACTGGTAAGTAATTATTTGGGAGACTTCAGAAACAATTCAACACTGGTCTAAGATTCACCAACATTGCTGTGGTGATCCTACTTCAAAGAAAGGATTCTCTTTCACTGGTTTTAAATATCCTCACTTCAACTGAAATGTGTGTCATGAAAATGGAACATTCTTTTGTTCCAGAACACTGCAAAGGTCCAGTGGTGAACTTACCACTTTTTTTTAATTAAAGCCTGTGATTGAGTCAGAGATACCAATGCTGCAGATTTCTGTCTCAAATATTAAATGAGCATTCTTCACGAACAAGCTCTGGTATGGCACTGGTTGGTAAAGGGTGAAACATAGTAAGGTCATTACACTTTTACCCTAAAGAAGATCTGCTTCATGGACAGAAGAATGGTATTCTTCCTGCACCTGTTGCTGGTAATTCCAAAGGGCAGAGACTCAGACCTATCCTCAATCAAAGGAAATCAGAACAAATATTTCACAATCATAGTGCTTGAGGACCCCCTCCCCCAAGTCTCATAGTCACTGCATCCTGAGGGATTTAGCCTCGATGATCTGCTAACCAAACATGGCCAAATATTTGTGCCATCAAGTGCCACTAAATGTTACCAGTACAAGAATACTGCTCAAAATCACAGCTTTTAAATTCTATGGGCCAAATGCATGCTACTAATTCAGGAACTGCTTCAACCAGATCTGCATGCAAGTGCAAGATCTCAAAATAAATAGAACTGTGTTCTGATTGGAACTTTTCTAAGATAGTCAGTAACTAGACTTCTCTCTGTCCTCTAGATAGGCTTTGTATGGCAGAGAACTGGTGAAAACAACCATCACATAATCCTTGACATATCATCTTGAATTTGTACTAATCAGTTTTCAAACACATTGTGTTGGTGTTTCGGATTTGGTATGTCATTTTGATATTTATAGCTGTCAATTCCTGGAAACTTTTGTACATTTACCATTGGTCAGAAAAAATGCTTCCTTCACAGTTGAATTAAAAATGTAATCTGTTGTGCTTAATGCTACCGTGCATTGCTTGTTTTACAAAAGGATCTTTTGGTAGTGTTTTATTACAATTTGTTTCAGACTTGGCATCACAATCCATGTTTTATTGTAACAAAATCTACTTATGTTTTATTTTCATTTTTTTTTAGGTGGCTATGATTGGAAACAGGATATTTTGGCAACAGACCTGAGGCAATCACTTGAATCCTCATCATATCTATCCTCTGCTGCTGCCAGAGATTCTGCAATGTATTCCTCTTCAGGCAGGGGCTATTCATCAGATGACAAATCTGGGAGTCAGCATATGAACTGGGGCATGAATGCAAACTCAGCCAATACCTACTTTGGTCGCTAAATTCATTGCAAGGGTGTAATAAGAGAATAATAGATGGTTGGGGACTGTGTGTTCTGAATGCTGCAGAGCACAAACTGATCTTTTAATGTACATCTTAATTCATTACCTTCTTCCCTCACCATGCATTGCTCTTCATTTAATTTTGATATACTTTTTGTATTTGTTTCTGAAATGGCAGCATCTCTTAAGGGTAACCATATGACTGCAGATCTAACCCAAGTTCACAGTTCAACTGAAATTCAATGAAATAACATATCTCTGCCCCCCACATAACATGTAGTGCTTGAATAGCTTGCATTTTTTTCTCATCGAAGACTAATGTGTACAGAAATTGATGCACTTGGAAAACCTAGTTTCAGGAGTGCATTGTTATTTTTATCTCCAAGTTTCTCTTTTCATCTTGTCAGTGCATTTGTATAGGAACTAGCATTCATTGATGAAAAACCCACATCTGTTGACAGTTAGACCAAGGTGGACATTATAGAACCCTCATCCTGTCCTCGACTGATGTCAGGAAATGTACTTGTAAGCAGTGATTGTTTGGAATGGGAACCTTGACTGCCACCATCATACACCCTATATTCGTATACCGGAGGGATACTAAGCAATTCTCTGGCATGAGATTGATAATGGTGTAGTGACTGAAGGCTTTTACTTCAGTCCAGCACTATATGTCATATTTACTCCGATTAAATGAGCGACATATTAGCTTTTCTACAATTTTGTACTCTGCATGAGCTTGTACACCTAATGCAGTCATCTGTCATATCTATAAGCCAATTAGTGATCATTTAACTTTCAGCTAGTATTTTAATGTTCAATTCCAACAGTAAGAAGTTTTCAAATAAATTAGTCATAAATTAGAAGGTAACTATATCATCCCCCACCATGATGGAAAGCTTTAGAGACTGCTGTTTTGTACAATTACAGTGGTGTTAAACCATTCAGCTCAGTTCCTGGACTTAGGTTTGGTAGACATTTTAAGCAAAATAAAGGTTACGGATGGGTTTCAAGACACTCCATTGACAGTCAAATTTAATTCACATTGTGGTGCAAAAATGTAGCCAAGTTAGACAAGGTGTCTAAATCTATAGATTTATGAACATCTTATTTTTTCTTCTTGCAACTTAAATTGCATACGATGATTTGTAAATTGTCCCTTCCTTCCACCAATATGCCATTTTTGAATTTGGTGATGGGGAAATGCTGCATGTTCATCTGGGTGAGTGTGGCTTCTTCATTTTGAGAAACCACCTCAATGTAACATGAGAGAAGTATAGAAAGACAGTTTCAAGATGATTTATTGAGCTTTCTTGCTGTGTTGTTTCTAATATAGAATAAACATTGGGAGACTAGAGCCTCTTGCGTATTAGGCATGAAAGTCTGCATCCTTGGGAGTTTTTGTTAATATTGCATTGATTAGTTTGATTACCACTTTAAACATATAATTAAGAATGGGAGTTGAATACCCAACAGAAATTTCCTTCAGCTGACAGCTAATATTAAGTACAAATGTTCGTTAACTATTGTTTGAATATTGCATTTTCCCTGTAACTTTTAAATTGTACATTTTATCAATTACATCTATACTTGTTGGTAATATTTAATATTAGAAAATAGAATTGGAGAAATATGCCTGCATGATTCTGGACCATTTCCTCTTGGACTTTGGAGTAGACAAGTATTAAGAGTTTTGGCTACATTAATACAAAGATTTTTACCATCTTAGATTTGCAACTCTGACTTCTGGCCTGTAAATCTGTTTCAGTTCCAATCATTTGGCATTCACTTAAATTTGTGTGCATTTACATTTCAAGACTTTATGCATAAGTGAATTATGTTCTTAAGAGATAATCATATTGTTTTGCAAACTGTAATTAAACAGTATTTTCAGCATTTAAACTATATACATTTAGAAAAGAAAAGAAAAAAATGCTGAACAGGGTATTTAAAAGTGCATTTTGTTTTCCATTCAAACTGGCAACCAAAATACTTTGCTAAAGTACCTTAATGAGTATGCAAGAGGTTCTACATATTGCTCGGTCAATTATTCTACCATATAGAGTAAGGTTCTAAATTCAATTCTAAGTCAGAGTTGAGTTATCCGGTCTTAATTAGAGTGTCATAATTGATTGTGGCATCCATCAGTTAGGAGGGAAATATTGACATCGGTTCCTATTCCTGATCACGGTTCAAGGATTCTTGCTAAAGTGCTTACATGACAGGATTGACTTGGGTTAGAGCTAATCTCAGATGGAGTATCTTCCTGAACTTGACTCATTTGCTGATGATCACTGTGAAGACTTGTATGCATAATGACTAATTGAATTGGTGATTAGCAGCCATGAATGATAAGGATGGAACAGAAGAAAATTGTCATGGAGGTTTTAAAAACTGCAATATTTTGCAACTTCAGCCTTGTGCTCTAGTAAGCAGACAATTGAGAAAGAATGCATTATATATTAACTACAGTTCTAAAATTGAAGCAAGTTGGTGTTGAAGTACATGCTTGGGGGAGGGAATCCGATCTTGTGGTATGATCTGAGTTTTGCAAGTATTAGAACGGAGGCTTCATCCTTTGCCACAAAACAGTCAAAATACTCATGAATTGGATATTTTGCATCACACATGAAATCGATGTTTGTTTGAGATCCAAAATATGTTTGGCTTGTTGTTATGGAGTTATTCAGGCAAGCTGTTAGAGCAAGTAAACTCATTAATGAAACCTTGGTTTCTTTTCAGATTGAAATTGCTATTAAGTGACAATACTTGTATCATAAAATATAAGACACCCTGTAATCATTTCCTTGTAGGTGTACTCTACATTGGTATGTAACTGAAGTTAGGAAATAACAGAAATTCAAAATTACATGGACATTTTTTATTACTAGGCCAGTTTTCAGTACGCGGTTATCGTTCTCTGTAATGCACATTGTATTCTATTGCCAAGCGTCAACAATTTGTGATGTGGCGTGTACCTGAAGGTCATGAGGTCTAAATAGTTTCATATGCTAAGTTAATTTAGAGGATATTAGATCACAAGAACATCTGGCTTCTTAGGTACGTTGGAATTTTTCTTCTTGTTTAGAAAGTTTCTTTGCAGATTGGAAGTGACTTGTAATTATTTTGAATTTCATACTTCATGTCTTTCCAACTGAGTGTAGTGATGCAGTTATGATCAAATTGTCTCCAGAACATGATTTTTGCTTTGATTGCATGACTAAATAGAGAGTGCTATTTTCAGTGAAAAACAATGAATGTCATTTTGTGAAAATTGTACATTTACTATCTTTTAAAAGTTTTGTTGACGCTAAGCAACAGTAATGCTCAAAATGTAAAACTGCAGGAAAAGTAATCTATGTTCTGAGCTTTATTTCTAAATTTTTTGAGAAGTTTGGAAGTGTTTCATCATTGTCTAAATAATTTGTGTGTTTGCTTCTTTGTTTCTGTGACCATAAAAGGAATCAAAATAAACAGAAAATTGAACATTGTATACAGAACATTCTCTCTCTTAATCAGAGTCTGTTGTTAAGTAAATATTTGGCATTTCAAAGCTCTCAGGAGAGCTGGAAAGTCACATTCAAAGCTGCTATTGTTCTTTGCAAAACAAAACCTTGTCCCCTTATCAAGGGTGAATAAGTGCCAATAGTTGTTTTAGGCAAAAAATGAAAAGTTGGAAGTCACCTAGAATATTAAGTAAATATTACTATTTTAAGTGAGACACAGTCACTCTGTACTCCTAAATGTATGGTTTTTAATTCCACATCTAAATGAATTCCACAAAATAGTATAAATTCTTCTGGTAGTGTAGGTTAAAAGCCTGACAGATTATAATCTCTCGACTTCAGCCTTTTGTTGGGGTAAACTCTGCTCTTCTTACTTGCATGGTTTAGTTGTGTATGTCCTTCTAAACTCTTTGCTCCAAAGAGAGACATGTCAACATAGCCGTGGTCACCCATCAACCTTGCCATTGACCACAGTCTCTTCACAGAGAAAAGTGTGTTTAAGTACTTCTTTATTGCCATTACCAGTCCCACCCTCCCCTTCCTCCTTGGATAAATAAATACTTACTGGAATCAAATCACAACTTTATTTTTTTATCTCAGTTGCTTATTATGCAGCATTTAAACTCTCTCCTTGCAGATAGTCGTTGCCTGGTGCTTACTGATTTGAATGTTACTTTAAAACTTACCAGCCCAAGTTATGAATATTGTCTGGGTCTTGTTGCATATGAGGATGGGCTATTTCAGTATTTGAGGAATCATGAATGGGACTGAACATTGTGTAGTGAACATTCCCACTTGTTATCTTGTAATGGAGGGAAGGTCATTGATGAAACAGCTGCAGATGGTTGGGCTGAGGACATCACCTTGAGGAAATCCTGCAGTCACGTTCAGCGAGGCTTATGCCCATAATAGTATTGGTAAAAACTCGCCATTGCACAGATCAAGTCTGATCTTCATTAACACCATGTGAAGTGGGATAGACTCAACAGACCTAGCAGCTCAAAACTAGACATTCATGATGTTCAGGGCTTTAACAGCAGCAGAATTTATTCAAGCACAAGGTGTAACATTCTGGCGCAGCATAGTCATGACTCTTATGATTATGATGAAGCCAGTGGACCAACTCTGATTTAACAGGTTGTGTAGGAATGCATACCAGGAGCCACACCTCGTGTGGCTAACCTTAACTACACACATGCTGAAAAGCAAAAACAGTTATGATCCTAGTTGTTATTATTGGATAGGTCAGATCTCAGACTGAAACCTGGCTTGATATTTTGTTTTGTTTTTAAACAAAGTGGTTTCTCACATAAGCATGCAATATTGCAGATTTTGCTTTAACAATAAAACAAATTAATTAACAAAAGAGATGATAGACTTGTAAGCAGACAGTAAAAAATATAATCCAAAAATGTTCTGTTATAAATTGAAAAGAAAAACTGCTTTTGCATAGTAACCAAAATCGCCATTTATCCTGTCTTCACTCCAGAGTCCCTGTCTCTCTCAGCTTCATAGATTTAAATTCTTTGTGACTTCATCTTCATCTGGAACAGCAGATAGCTTCTTGTTGGACCTTTTAACGCACCTGAGCTTAAAATGTACTCCGCTTAGTTCCAGACCAGAAGTGTTGGGACAATCACTAACTCTTTCCCCAAGGTTAATCCAGTTTCACTATATCCTTCCCAGGAACACTGGTCCATACTAGCATCTTCATTTCAGGATTTCACAGCATTACCCAAAATGCAAAGGAAACAAATTTTTTTTAAAAAAATAACCTGAATCTGTGGGTGTTTTCCTTAAACTTAAAACTCACTCTCCTATTTAAACCGAAGCTTCCTTGTCTTATTCAATAGTAAACTCTACAATGTTCAAAAAACTCCATTCTAAAGCTTAGCCTCAAAAGCTGTTTTAAAATAAAATGAATCGCAAGTATTTCTGGAGTTAATCAACTTCCAGATACACAGAAGAAGTTGCTAGCAAACAAAATACTAACCTGACAATGAGTGATATTAAAAATAAGTCAAACGGTCTACAAAGTGAGGAAAAACAATCATGCACAACTGTTCAGATCAAAAAATTCTGCCATTTCCAGTCATGAATGGCTGTTGACAAGCAACAAAGAAAAGGAGGTGGCTCTAAAAACGTCCCCATCCTTCATGATGGTGAAGTTCAGAACGTCAATGCAAAAGACAAAAGTATTTGGAACCTCCTTGAATCAGAAGCGTGAACTGGACGAATTATCACAACCTCCTGCTGAGATCCCCATTTTCACTTGTGCCATTATGTAGAACAACCACTTCAGTCAACAAATGATATTTTTAAAAAATAGCTGTAAGCATTGATGCAAAGATTATTAGCCCTGACTAAATTCCAGTAATAGTATTGAAGGCTTGTACTTCAGAACGATCCATGCCCTAGCCAAGTTGTTCCAGCACAGCCACAGATGAAAAATTGCTCAGGTATTTTTTTAAAAAGGACAAATTCAGTCTACTCTCAATCATCAGGAAACTGATGGTAGGCATCATCAACATACTGGCAAGTGACTCTCAGCAACAGTCTGCATATCGCTGGTGAGTTTGGGTTCTGGTGGGTCACTTTGCTCTGGTTCTCAGCACAATCTTGGCATAAACATGAGCAGAAGTGTTGTTGATTCCAGACATGAGGCGAAAGTGGCTGATTTTTACAAATAGCATTTGACAAATTTGAAGTCAGTGAGAATCAAGGAAAGCTCCCCACTGGTTGGAGTCATTCTTCCTCCATACTTTAGTCAGATTCAAGATCTAATCGGACCATTTCAAACAACGTTTGGCTTCAATTTCTTTTGACAAAACCATCTGTTACAAAGTCATAATCCATAGTCTTTTTCACACTTCTCTTTTATCTCTTCTTTTCTTGCCTCCAAAAATAACTCATTACTTCACTTTAGAGGACTGAGAGCATTTTCAAATTGCCTGTGCTGCAGCTTTATTTGCCTACCTCCCCCAACATACCCCCTATTGTCCTTAGGCATTTCCTTTAATAACCTTGATATCTGTTGTGAGCTCATCTTGCCCGTGAACTCTGCTTTAGCATCATCTGGTACTTGACATTGTTAATGGTTTCCTCTCCTTCACAACAATCTTCTTGCTTTTCAAAATCTTTCCATCCCCCTCGAAACAAATTACTCTTTATTCCTTTGACCTTGTAAACTATTAATCAATTCCCAGCCTCTTTTATTTCCCCTCAACTCCTTAAAATGTGTTGTTATGTTTCAAGTCTATCTCCATTTCTCATACAACTATAAATTCTCAAACAGTTTTTGCCCATACCACAGCACTGGAATATTCCTCAGCGAAGATACAAATCACATTTTCTCCAGTTGTTGCCATGGCGTTTTCTTTCTTTCCATGCTTCCTGAAACCTTTGAAACGATTGATACTCTTTCAACATCTACCACCCACCCCCAACTACATTATCTTAAGGCCATCGCTCAATCTCTTTTAAAAAGGTAAGTTGCCATAGTCTTACCAGACCATAGAGCTGCTGTCTTGTTAGAAATGATGGATGGTGATTAACCTTAGGTTTACAATGCTAAGATGAGAAGTTTGTGTACTGAGTGAAGCCAACAGCATAGGTTCAATTCCCACACTGGCTGAGCTTATCATAAAGGACTCTACTTCTCAACTTCATCCCTTCCTGGAGATGAAGTGACCCTCATGTTCAGCCACCACCACCAGTTATCTCTAACTAAAGAGAGAACAGTCCTAAAGATCAGGTAGGACAATAGTGACTTTTTCCTTTTGTACCTCAGGTAGATGCCTATGAGATTCATTGTTGGGCAAGTTAGTCATTTCACTAATTAGAGGGATATGTAAGTCATTGTTACCACTCTATGCCAATGAACCAATGCCCCGGAAGCCACATATCCTGTCATATCTTGAGTCCAGCTTCCAACCCTATTGGTCTCCATCATAAAAAGGCCATTTATGTTTCTGCAGCACCACGTCAATCATCTACTCCTGAAACCATATGTCAAACCTTGACTGCTTCCACTTGGACTGTTCCAATTCTTTCTTAATCAGCTTCCAGTGCTGCAGCCTCCATTACCCATAGCTCATATACACCTGCTTATCGGATCCAAACTTGCATCAGTTTCTACTTGTCAATCACTCCATCCTTATTTGAGGCTGCTCAATTAAATCAACAATTCTAACTTAATTCTCACCTTTGTTGAAATGCTTACGTTTTATCCCTCAATTTCTGAAAACTCCAATCATGCTCCCTTTGTTCAACTATTGATAGCCACTGCTCTGTGCCACCCAGGCCGCATGATTTGGAATGACCTTTCAATATTAGATAAATGTGAGGTGCTGCATTTTGGAAAGGCAAATCTGGGCAGGACTTAGACACTTAATGGTAAGGTCCTGGGGAGTGTTGCTGAATGAAGAGACCTTGGAGTGTAGGTTCATAGTTCCTTGAAAGTGGAGTCGCAGGTAGACAAGATAGTGAGGAAGGCGTTTGGTACACTTGCCTTTACTGGTCAGTGCATTGACTATAGGAGTTGGGAGGTCATGTTGCGGCTGTGCAGGACATTGGTTAGGGCAGTTTTGGAATACTGCATGCAATTTTGGTCTCCCTGCTATAGGAAGGATGTTGTGAAACTTGAAAGGGTTCAGAAAAGATTTACAAAGATGTTGCCAGGGTTAGAGGGTTTCACCTAGAGGGAGAGGCTGAATAGTCTGGGGCTTTATTTTCTGGGGCATCAGAGGCTGAGGGGGTGACCTTCTAAAGGTTTATAAAATCATGGGGGCATGGATAAGGTCTTTTCTCTGGGATGGGGAGTCCAAAACTAGAGTGCATAGGTTTAAGGTGAGAAGGGACCTAAGGGGAAACTTTTTCATGCAGATGGTGCTGTATGTACGGAATGAGCTGCCAGAGGAAGTGGTGGAGGCTGGTACAATTGCAACATTTAAAAAGCATCTGGATGGGTATATGAATAGGAAGGGTTTACAGGGATATGTGCCAAATGGGACTAGATTTATTTAGGATATCTGTCAGTGTGGACGAGTTGGACCAGAGGGTTTGTTTTCATGCTGTACATCTCTATGACTGTCCCCTCTCCTTCCACCCACCGCGCCCCCACTCTGGTTGGGGTATGACAACAAATGTGGTTTGCACTAAGAAAATGTATGCATGCATTTGGACTTTTGCGACAGAGAAGTAAACAATATTACTCTATCTCCCCACGTAGACAAATAACCTTCGTTGATTCTTTTGATCCTCATTTTAGAATTGGAGAAAATAATCAGTGTCTACAATGGCTTATGATAGCATTATCAATGTTGCTTCATCATAACGTGACAAATTATTGCGATTGAAGGAGTTCCTTCAAGTGCGAACTACCAGTCTCTTTACCATTTAGGGCATAACTAATCATCCAACAAATTTCTCTCATTCCTATTATCCTAAATGCAATCTTAAGACCATCATGACCATTTTGTTTTAAAATTTGGCCATGAAAATATATTAGTGGGTATGAATCACATTTGCTGCAGATACTAAATGGCACAGTCATCTAAATTGTTTCCAAACACTTTAAACCCTAAAACATTCTGGAATAGACAAATGAACATTTCATTCTTTTTCACTACCGCACAATCTTCCAGCCATTCACAGGAACAGTAACTTCTGATGAGCTGCGATTAACCTAAACCTATATGTATCTAAGAATTAGTATATTCCATCACCTTACTTTTTTCGTGTTCGCCTTAACATCCACCTGTTTGATTCAGTTTTTGGTCATATTTCCTAATTTTTCTTTCTTTGGATTCACATCCATTTAAGTCTAATTTTAAGCAGCATGGGACATGAATTAGCAGCCTCCTTCCTAATTTCCAGCATGTCATGGCCACAATGAAATAGTTCGGGTTGTGGGAAATCAGTGTGCAGTATTAGAAATTACGTACCAGAATCACAGCCATAGAAACAGACCCTTTGATCAAGCAATCTTTTGATGCCTAAATGTTATTCAATTACTTTTGCTGATGAATAACCAAATTCCATTGTCGATTTCTAATTTGTTTATATTTAATGAATGTTCATTTAGGCACAACCTGATTTTATTTACAGTCATAGAGCTGTACAGCATGGAAACAGACTCTTCAGTCCAACTCATCCATGCCAGATATCCTAAATTAATCGAGTTGCATTTGCCAGCATTTGGCTCATATCCCTGTAAACCCATCCTATTCATATACCCATCCAGGTACCTTTTAAATGTTGTAATTGTACCAGACTCTACCACTTTGTCTGGCAGCTCATTCCATACACGCACCACCCTCTGTGTAGAAACAGATTGCCCCTTAGGTCCCTTTTAAAACTTTCCCCACACCTTAAACCTATGCCCTCAAGTTTTGGACTCCCACATCCCGGGAAAAAGACCCTAGCTATTTATCCTATCCATGCCCCTCATGTTTATAATCCTCTATAAAGTCACGTGATCATACCTGACAGCGCACATTAGTCAGTATCATAAAGGATTTAGTTCTGCTGCTACCATAAGATCTCTGCACGACCAAATGAGGTAGCTCACACGGGCAGTTTATGTCATTTCCAAAAATCAAAGCATTTACATTCATCTTTAAAGGAAGATCCGATTTTAGGTTCTGGCAAGTTGAGTGACTCAGTCAATCAGTACAAACAAACTGAACAGTTTAAGCTTCAGTTATTGTGGAATGCATGGCAAGTAGTACCATTGGTATGAACAAACAACAATACACAGGCTACATTTGATATGCACTAAATTTTTGAACCAGGACACCACACTCATAGGTGCCTGAAACTGCTACCTTAGTAACAGAGACAGTGACTGCATTCATGGTTCTCTTCCTTAATTCTATAGATTCTGGAAAGGTTCCTGCTGACTGGAAGATGGCAAAAGTAACTCTACTATTTAAGAAGGGAGGACGAAGGAGTGTGGAGAACTACAGACCTGTAAAACTGATGTCTCATAGAAAAATGTTTAATAAGGTATGTGACAACTGAATATTTAGAGAAGAACGGCAACATTGGACAGGATCAACAGGAATTCTGAGAGGAAAATCATGTTTGGAAAACTTGGAGTTTATTGAGGATGTTACTTGTAGCATAGGCAAAAGAGAACCAGTGAAAGTGGTGAATTTTGCAACAGGACATGCCGATTCCACATCGCACTCCAATGTCTGGGGGATCCGCATCAGCTCCTCCCATGGACAATATTCAAGTTTATTTGTTTTATTTCTGAGGTAAATGTTTTTTGGGGGGTTTGCTGATTTGATTATATCCTCTGCGCTGTGTTCCTGTTGATGGAGCCATGCTGAGGCATGATGCCGATGTTGTCCTATTTTCTAGTTCCACGTGATGGGTTGCTCTCATTCCCGCTGAGTATATTCAGTAGCAGCTTATCTTTCCAAATCTTGGAAATGGTCTTGGCCATTACTGTCAATACATTTGTTAGTCTCTGATTATGGGGCCACAGCCTTTGTTGATATTTGGAGATAGCAAGAACTGCCGACGCTCGAGTCAGAGTCAACACAGTGTGGAGCTGGAGGAACACAGCAGGCCAGGCAGCTTCAGTGGAGCAGGAAAGTCAATGTTTCGTGACGGGACCCTTCTTCAGAACTTGTTGATGTTTCCTTTGTTTCTGTGCACTTTTTCTAAAAAAAATGTAACAAGAGTTAAATCTAAATATGTAATAATTATCATCCCCATTTTTAATTCTTTTGTTCCATCATACCATCTGGACTGCAGGACCTTCCACCTTTCCGCGTCGACTCAGGCTGCTTCATGTATTTAACAGTAACAAATGATGTGATAGACTCCTCTGGGCCGCAGTCTAACTCCTGTCCAATACCTTGTACATGTCTGTTTTTGGGTCCCCTGCACATGTTTGCATTGGGGTTCTGATTTGTCATCATGGTTACCCACCACAGTGGCCCACTTCTAAAGATCTACAAATAGGACTTTCCATCCCAATGAACTGATTTCATGTTATCTTGACTACCTTTCCCTTCATGTCCAATACCTTCCCAACCTCATCTTCTGATGCTGTCCATTACTCTAATAATTTCCAAAATCCTGATCTCAAAATCACCAGAAGCACCCTCCCTCACCTTTTTGCAGTATATTGATGAATCAGTCAGTGTTTCGTCCTCCTTCCCTGAATTGGAAAACATCAACAAATTTGCTTCAATTTCAACCTCTCATCTTTATATGGTCTATTTCTGACACTTCCTTGACGGTGCCTCAGTGGTTAGCACCGCTGCCTCACAGCTCCAGGGACCCAGGTTCAATTCCACCCTCAGGCAACTGTGTGGAGTTTGCACTTTCTCCCCGTGTCTGCATGGGTTTCCGCCGGGTGGTCCAGTTTCGTCCCACAGTCTAAAGATATGCAGGTTGCCTTTAGTGTCCAGGGGTGTGTAAGGTTTAGGAAGCTAAAATCAAACAGGGCCCGTGAAGAATATAAGGAAAGCAGGAAAGTACTGGAGCAGGGAATTAGGAGGGCATAAAGGGGCCATGAAATGACCTTGGCAAATGGGTTAAAGAGAACCCCGAGGCATTATACATATACATTAAAAACAAGAGGATAACTGGGGAGAAGGTAGGACCACTCAAAGATAAAGGAGGGAACTTGTGCTTGGAGGGAGAGAATGTGAGTGAGATCCTAAATGAGTACTTTGCATCAGTATTCGCCCAGGAAAAGGATACATGGAGGACAGTGAGATTTGTGTGGAGCATGTTAAATTTAGGGCATTTTGAGATCAAGAACGAAGTGGTGTTAGATCTCTTGAAGAGCATTCAGGTGGATAATCCCCCAGGGCGCAGTGGTATCTACCCCAGGTTATTGAGAGAGGCAAGAGAGGAGATTGCTGGAGTCTTGACCAACATCTTTGTATCGTCAATAAAAACCAAAAGAACTGCAGATGCTATAAAACAGGAACAAAAACAGAAGTTGCTGGAAAAGCTCAGCAGGTCTGGCAGCATCTGTGAAGAAAAATCAGAATTAATGTTTTGAATCTGGTTCTGAGGAAGGGTCACCAGACCTGAGATGTTAACTCTGATTTTTCTTCACAGAGCTTTTCCAGCAACTTCTGTTTTTGATCTCTGTATCCTTGCCAGCCAGTGGAGAGGTCCCAGAGGAGTGGCGAGTAGCTAATGTTCCTCTGTTCAAGAAGGGAATTAGGGATAATCCAGAAAACTACAGACCAATGAGTCTCACATCCACAGTTGGGAAAGTATTGGAGGGAATTCTTAGGGATAGGTTTTTAACAAATTTGGAAAAACATGGCCTAATTAGGGACAGTAAGCATGGCTTTGTGCAGGCAGGATATGATTTATTAGCTCGATTGAATTTTTTGAGGAGGTGACGAAGATGATTGATGAGGGTAGAACAGTGGATGGTATTTACATGGATTTTAGTAAGGCTTTCCACAAGGTCCTTCATGGAAGGCTCATCCAGAAGATTAAGAAGCATGGGATCCATGGTGACTTGGCTGCGTGGATTCAGAATTGGCTTGCCCATAGCAGAAGAGAATACTGGTGACGAGTTGTGTTCCGCAGGGATCCATACTAGGATCTCTTCTGTTTGTGATCTATATAAATGACGTAGATGAAAATGTGGATGGGTGGGCTAGTAAGTTTGCAGATAATACAAAGATCAATGGAGTTATCCATAGTGTGGAAGGTTGTCATAGCATACAGTGGGATATAGAACATAGAACATAGAACATTACAGCGCAGTACAGGCCCTTCGGCCCTTGATGTTGCGCCGACCTGTGAAACCAATCTGAAGCCCATCTAACCTAAACTATTCCATTATCATCCATATGTTTATTCAATGACCATTTAAATGCCCTTAAAGTGGGTGAGTCTACTATTTTTGCAGGCAGGGCATTCCACGCCCTTACTACTCTCTGAGTAAAGAACCTACCTCTGACATCTGTCCTATATCTATCACCCCTCAATTTAAAGCTATGTCCCCTCGTGCTAGCCATCACCATCCGAGGAAAAAGGCTCCCACTGTCCACCCTATCTAATCCTCTGATCATCTTGTATGTCTCTATCAAGTCACCTCTTAACCTTCTTCTCTCTAATGAAAACAGCCTCAAGACCCTCAGCCTTTCCTCATAAGACCTTCCCTCCATACCAGGCAACATCCTGGTAAATCTCCTCTGCACCCTTTCCAATGCTTCCACATCCTTCCTATAATGCGGTGACCAGAACTGTACGCAATACTCCAAGTGCGGCCGCACCAGAGTTTTGTACAGCTGCAACATGACCTCATGGCTCCGAAACTCAATCCCTCTACCAATAAAACCTAACATACTGTACGCCTTCTTAACAACGCTATCAACCTGGGTGGCAACTTTCAGTGATCTATGCACATGGACACCGAGATCTTTCTGCTGATCCACACTACCAAGAATCTTACCATTAGCCCAGTACTCTGTATTCCTGTTACTCCTTCCAAAGTGAATCACCTCACACTTTTCCGCATTAAACTCCATTTGCCACCTCTCAGCCCAGCTCTGCAGCTTATCTATGTCCCTCTGTAACCTGCAACATCCTTCTGCACTATCCACAACTCCACTGACTTTGGTGTCATCCGCAAATTTACTAACCCATCCTTCTACGCCCTCATCCAGGTCATTTATAAAAATGACAAACAGCAGTGGCCCCAAAACAGATCCTTGAGGTACACCACTAGTAACTGAACTCCAGGATGAACATTTCCCATCAACCACCACCCTCTGTCTTCTTACAGCTAGCCAATTTCTGATCCAAACCGCTAAATCACCCTCAATCCCATGCCTCCGTATTTTCTGCAATAGCCTACCATGGGGAACCTTATCAAACGCTTTACTGAAATCCAAATACACCACATCAACTGCTTTACCCTCATCCACCTGTTTGGTCACCTTCTCGAAGAACTCAATAAGGTTTGTGAGGCATGACCTACCCTTCACAAAACCGTGTTGACTATCCCTAATCAAATTATTCCTTTCTAGATGATTATAAATCCTATCTCTTATAATCCTTTCCAACACTTTACCCACAACCGAAGTAAGGCTCACTGGTCTATAATTACCAGGGTTGTCTCTACTCCCCTTCTTGAACAAGGGGACAACATTTGCTAGTCTCCAGTCTTCTGGCACTATTCCTGAAGACAATGACGACATAAAGATCAAAGCCAAAGGCTCTGCAATCTCCTCTCTAGCTTCCCAGAGAATCCTAGGATAAATCCCATCCGGCCCAGGGGACTTATCTATTTTCACACCTTCCAGAATTGCTAACACCTCCTCCTTATGAACCTCAATCCCGTCTAGTCTAATAGACTGTATCTCAGTGTTCTCCTCGACTACATTGTCTTTTTCCTGCGTGAATACTGACGAAAAATATTCATTTAGCACCTCTCCTATCTCTTCGGACTCCACGCACAACTTCCCACTACTGTCCTTGACCGGCCCCAATCTTACTCTAGTCATTCTTTTATTCCTGACATACCTATAGAAAGCTTTAGGGTTTTCCTTGATCCTACCTGCTAAAGACTTCTCATGTCCCCTCCTGGCTCTTCTTAGCTCTCTCTTTAGGTCCTTCCGGGCTAACTTGTAACTCTCAAGCGCCCTAACTGAGCCTTCACGCCTCATCTCTACATAAGCCTCCTTCTTCCTCTTGACAAGAGATTCAACTTCTTTAGTAAACCACGGTTCCCTCGCTCGACCACTTCCTCCCTGCCTGACAGGTACATACTTCTCAAGGACACGCAGTAGCTGTTCCTTGAACAAGCTCCACATTTCAATTGTGCCCAGCCCCTGCAGTTTCCTTCTCCATCCTATGCATCCTAAATCTTGCCTCATCGCCTCATAATTGCCTTTCCCCCAGCTAGAACTCTTGCCCTGCGTTATATACCAATCCCTTTCCATCGCTAAAGTAAATGTAACCGAATTGTGGTCACTATCACCAAAGTGCTCACCTACCTCCAAATCTAACACCTGGCCTGGTTCATTACCCAGTACCAAATCCAATGTGGCCTCGCCTCTTGTTGGCCTATCTACATACTGTGTCAGGAAACCCTCCTGCACACATTGGACAAAAACTGACCCATCTGAAGTACTCGAACTATAGCGTTTCCAGTCAATATTTGGAAAGTTAAAGTCCCCCATAACAACTACCATGTTACTTTCGCTCCTATCCAGAATCATCTTTGCAATCTTTTCCTCTACATCTCTGGAACTTTTCGGAGGCCTATAGAAAACTCCCAACAGGGTGACCTCTCCTTTCCTGGTTCTAACCTCAGCCCATACTACCTCAGTAGACGAGTTGTCATCAAACGTCCTTTCTGCCACCGTAATACTGTCCTTGACTAACAATGCCACACCTCCCCCTCTTTTACCACCTTCCCTGATCTTACTGAAACATCTAAACCCCGGAACCTGCAACAACCATTCCTGTCCCTGCTCTATCCATGTCTCCGAAATGGCCACAACATCGAAGTCCCAGGTACCAACCCATGCAGCAAGTTCACCCACCTTCTTCCGGATGCTCCTGGCATTGAAGTAGACACACTTCAAACCACATTCCTGCCTGCCGGTACACTCCTGCGACCTTGAAACCTTATTTATGACCTCACTACTCTCAACCTCCTGTACACTGGAGCTACAATTCAGGTTCCCACCCCCCTGTTGAATTAGTTAAACCCTCCCGAAGAGCATTAGCAAATTTGCCCCCCAGGATATTGGTACCCCTCTGGTTCAGGTGTAGACCATCCCGTTTGTAGAGGTCCCACCTACCCCAGAATGACCCCCAATTATCCAGGTATCTGAATCCCTCCCTCCTGCACCATCCCTGTAGCCACTTGTTCAACTGTTCTCTCTCCCTATTCCTCGCCTCGCTAGCACGTGGCACGGGTAACAAACCAGAGATAACAACTCTGTTTGTTCTAGCTCTCAGTTTCCACCCTCGCTCCTTGAATTTCTGCCTTATGTCCCCATCCCTTTTCCTACCTATGTCGTTGGTGCCTATGTGGACCACGACTTGGGGCTGCTCCCCCTCCCCCTTAAGGATCCCGAAAACACGATCCGAGACATCATGGACCCTGGCACCTGGGAGGCAACACACCAACCGCGAGTCTCTCTCGTTCCCACAGAATCTCCTATCTGTCCCCCTAACTGTGGAGTCCCCAATGACTAATGCTCTCCTCCTCTCCCCCCTTCCCTTCTGAGCAACAGGGACAGAGTCTGTGCCAGAGACCTGTACCCCATGGCTTACCCCTGGTAAGTCGTCCCCCCCAACAGTATCCAAAACGGTATACTTGTTTTTGAGGGGAATGGCCACAGGGGATCCCTGCACTGTCTGCCTGTTCCCTTTCCGTCCCCTGACTGTAACCCATCTACTTTTTTCCTGTACCTGAGGTGTAACTACCTCCCCGTAACTCCTCTCAATTACCCCCTCAGCCTCCCGAATGATCCGAAGTTCATCCAGCTCCAGCTCCAGTTCCCTAACACGGTTTCCGAGGAGCTGGAGTTGGGTGCACTTCCCGCAGATGAAGTCAGTGGGGACACTAGTGGTGACCCTTACCTCCCTCGTTCTACAGGAGGAGCATACAACTGCCCTAACATCCATTCCCACTGTTCTGAATTCCCAAACAGACAAATTAAAAAAAAAATACTAGTAGCCTTACCAAATCAGCGCTCAGAACCTTTTTTTTTGGTTAGAGGAGGAGGATGGGTGGGAGACACTACCTAGGTAGTGTTTCGGGTAAAGCAACCGCCCAAATGTATTACCTCACTTACTCCAAAAATGGAGTCACGCGAGGTAAGACTTTTATAACCGAAAAGCTCACCTTCCCAGGCTGCCCTCGCGCTTCCTCCCAGACTCCCGCCGCTAAAACAACTGAAAGACCAGTTGCAGATATGGACGGAGAAATGGCAGATGGAATTTAATCCAGGTAAGTGTGAGCTGCTGCACTTTGGAAGATCAAATGTTAAGGGAAAGTATACAGTTAATGGCAGGACTCTGAACAGCATTGATGTACAGAAAAGTCTTGGGGTCCAAGTCCATTGCTCCCTGGAAGTAGCCATGCAAGTAGATAGGATGGTAAAGAAGACACATGGCATGCTTGCCTTTATTGGTCAGGGAATTGAGATCGAGAGTCAGGATGTAATGTTGCAGCTTTATAAGACTTTGGTCAGACCACATTTAGAGTATTGCTTCCAGTTCTGGTTGCCACATTACAGAAAGGATGTGGAGGCTTTGGAGAGGGTACAGAAGAGGTTTACTAGGATGGTGCCTAGATTAGAGGGTATGAGCAATAAGGAGAGGTGAGATAAACTTGGGTTGTTTTCGCTGAGCGGTGCCGGTTGAGGGAAGACTTGATAGAAATCTATAAAATAAGGAGATGCATAGATAGGGTTGATGGTCAGAATCTTTTTCCCAGAGTTGAAATGCATGCATTTAAGATTAGAGGGGGAAAGTTCAAAGGAGATGTGAGGGGCAAGTTTTTTACAGAGTGGTAGGAGTCTGGAACGCAGTGCCAGGGGTGGTGGTGGAAACAGATACAATAGGGGCATTTAAAGGACTTTAGATAAGCACATGATATGGTCCAAAGGCAGGCAGAAGGGATGAGTTTCATTTAGTGTCATGTTTGGCGTAACATCCTGGGTCAAAAGGCCCTCTCCTGTGCTGTACAGTTCTGTGTTCGCTGTGAAAAATAGGCAGATAAAGGGTTTGTTCATAGTAGGCCAAGCAAGAAGAAAAGCTAGATAGGTGGTAATATAGATGTAGTAGTTGAAAATGGGTTGTTTGTATTGAAAACAACCCATTTTATGACATAACCTGGGGTTGTGGGAGCAGGTAATAGATGTTCATGTTCTTAAATTGTTAAATTTAATGTTGAGTCCTGAAGGCTGTGAGGTGCCTAAGTGGGAGATGTGGTGTACCTCCATCTTTGCTGAAACACTGCAACAGGTCTGAGACAGTAATGTTAATATGGGAACATGGTGGCATATTGAAGTGGCAGGCAATTGGAAGCTTGATTCAGAGATCGTAGGAACTGCAGATGCTGGAGAATCTGAGATAACAAGGTGTAGAGCTGGATGAACCCAGCAGGCCAAGCAGCATCAGAGGAGCAGGAAGGCTGACATTTCGGGCCTAGACCCTTCTTCAGAAATGGGGGAGGGAAGGGGGTTCTGAAATAAATAGGGAGAGAGGGGGAAGCAGATAGAAGATGGATAGAAGAGAAGATAGGTGGAGAAGAGACAGACAGGTCAAAGAGGTGGGGTTGGAGCCAGTAAAGGTGAGTGTAGGTGGGGACGTAGGGAGGAGATAGGTCAGTCCAGGGAGGACGGACAGGTCAAGGTGGCGGGATGAGGTTAGTAGGTAGGAGATGGAGATGGGGCTTGAGGTGGGAGGAGGAGATAGGTGGGAGGAAGGACAGGTTAGGGAGGTGGGGACGAGCTGGGCTGGTTTTGGGATGTGGTCGGGGGAGGGGAGATTTTGAAGCTTGTGAAGTCCACATTGATACCATTGGGCTGCAGGGTTCCCAAGCGGAATATGAGTTGCTGTTCCTGCAACCTTCGGGTAGCATCATTGTGGCACTGCAGGAGGCCCAGGATGGACATGTCGTCTGTGGAATGGGAGGGGGAGTTGAAATGGGAATGGGAAATGCGAATGGGAGGTGCCATCCCACTTCCTACAGACAAAGTGGGTGGCCATAGGTACCCGCATGGGCCCAAGCTATGCCTGCCTCTTTGTAGGTTACGTGGAACAATCCCTCTTCCGTACCTACACTGGCCCTAAACCCCACCTCTTCCTCCGTTACATTGATGACTGTATCGGTGCCGCCTCGTGCTCCCATGAGGAACTCGAACAGTTCATCCACTTCACCAACACCTTCCACTCCAAACTTAAGTTTACCTGGACCATCTCTAATACCTCTCTCTCCTTCCTGGACCTCTCTGTCTCCATCTCCGGCAACCACCTCGAAACCGATATCCATTTCAAGCCCACCGACTCCCACAGCTACCTGGAATACACCTCCTCCCACCCGCCTTCCTGCAAAAATTCCATCCTCTATTCCCAATTCCTTCACCTCCGCCGCATCTGCTCCCAGGATGAGGCATTCCACTCCCGTACATCTCAGATGTCCTCGTTTTTCAAGGACCGCAACTTCCCCCCCTCAGTGGTCGAGAACGCCCTCGACCGTGTCTCCCGCATTTCCCGCAACTCATCCCTCACACCCCCTCCCTGCAATAACAACCAAAACAGAATCCCCCTCATCCTCACGTACCACTCCACCAACCTCCGGATCCAACGCATCATCCTCCGACACTTCCACCATCTGCAATCCGACCCCACCACCAAAGACATTTTTCCCTCCCCACCTTATCTGCTTTCTGGAGGGACCACTCTCTCCGTGACTCCCTTGTCCGCTCCACACTCCCCTCCAGCCCCACCTCACCTGGCTCTTTTCCCTGCAACCGCAGGAAGTGCTACACCTGCCCCCACACCTCCCTCACCCCCATCCCAGGCCCCAAGAAGACTTTCCACTTCAAGCAGATGTTCACCTGCACATCTGCTAATGTGGTATACTGCATCTGCTGTTCCTGTTGTGGCCTCCTCTACATCGGGGAAACCAAGCGGAGGCTTGGGGACCGCTTTGCAGAACACCTACGCTTGGTTCGCACTAAACAACTGCACCTCCCAGTCGCGAACCATTTCAACTCCCCCTCCTATTCCGCAGACGACATGTCCATCCTGGGCCTCCTGCAGTGCCACAACGATGCCACCCAAAGGTTGCAGGAACAGCAACTCATATTCCGCTTGGGAACCCTGCAGCCCAATGGTATCAATGTGGACTTCACAAGCTTCAAAATCTCCCCTCCCCCTACCGCATCCCAAAACCAGCCCAGCTCATCCCCGCCTCCCTAACCTGTCCTTCCTCCAACCTATCCCCTCCTCCCACCTCAAGCCCCACCCCCATCTCCTGCCTACTAACCTCATCCTGCCCCTTTGACCTGTCCGTCCTCCCTGGACTGACCTATCTCCTCCCTACCTCTCCACCTACACTCACCTTTACTGGCTTCATCCCCGCCTCTTTGACCAGTCTGTCTCCTCTCCACCTATCTTCTCCTCTATCCATCTTCTATTTGCCTCCCCCTCTCTCCCTATTTATTTCAGAATCCCCTTCCCCTCCCCCATTTCTAAAGAAGGGTCTAGGCCTGAAACGTCAGCCTTCCTGCTCCTCTGATGCTGCTTGGCCTGCTGTGTTCATCCAGCTCTACACCTTGTTAACTGGAAGCTTGAGGTCATTTTTACAGACAGAACGTAAGTGTTCTGCAAAGCAACCACCCAGTCAACATTTCATCTCCCTAGTATAGAGGTGACCACATTTCTATCTTAGGCCTGCTGCAGTGCTCCAGGAAAGCTCAAGGTAAACTGGAGGAACAATACCTGGTCTAATACCTACTGCCACAACCCCTGGTGCTGTCACGAAACGGGTTGCTTTGAGTACAGCCAATCCGTTTTCAATGATTGATAGTCCTCAATATCATCTATCTAGCTGGTCGTTTTCTGGCTTAGTATTAAGAATCCTTTGTCTGCCTATCATTACCAGAAATACCAACTCTTCTAGTTCTGAAGAAGGGTCATTGAACTCGAAACGTTCATTTTGTTATCTCTCAACAGACGCTGCCAGAGCTTTTCCAGCAATTTCTGTTTTATGTTTGTTTCAGATCTACAGCACCCGCATTTGTGTTTTTTATTTGATCGATATAATAAGTGCTTTGTCTTATTTCTCTGTTATCCTTGCCAGGAGCTTGTCCCTCTTGCCCAAGACTACATTTCCCAGACTCCCCGTCTCAGGACCTCGGGCCTCCCTTCACACCGACTTTCCGACCACCTGAACCAAATGGTGACCGCCGCACAGACCGGACTGGAGCGACGGGAAGGAGATGGATTATTACAAAAAAGAGAGGAAACACAACACGCAGACACCCAGCGCCATCGGTAGTAAGACAGGATCAAAGCGGCCGCCTATAGTAGAGGTGGAGCTTGGGTAGGACCCCGTGTGTTTCTGGCGGTTGGTGGAAGCAGCGAGAGGGCGGTGCAGCGGGTAAAGGATGTGGGGGTTCCGGAGTTTGGGGGTGGGAGGGTAAGGGGCTGTGGATATGATGGGGGTGGATTGGGATGCGCGTTGTGTGGGAACAACCGAAGCCGGGGCCCTCTCTCTTTCTCTGCCCCGCGGTGCTGCTGAGCTGGTTCGGCGTGTTGTTGGACTGTGGTGGCGCGGCCCGAGTGGGCCCCTTGCTGATTGTGTGCGGGGGATTTGGGGAGATATTGATTCCCTTTCTACAAGTCCCCTGTTTGTCCTAAAATAATAAAAACAAACAGCAAATGCAACCAGGCCTGCAGAGAGAGAGAGAGGGATGAAAGTTAATATTTCAGGTCCCTGATCTTGCATGAGTTGATGAAATGTTTGAAAGATTGTTTTTCTGCAGTGGTCCATGGGTTGATAAGAACTTTATAAAGTGGATGTAATATTATTGGCGTCCCCCCACCACCGCACAAACATTTTCTGACTCCACATACCTTTGCTAGAAAAAGACTTTTGGAATACCGTACGTTTTCTGTTCTCACTCCGTAAATTCGATCAGCAAAACTGAAGTGGTCTTTGTGTGGGACAGCAGGATTAAATTAGGCGGATTTTATGGAACTGATTTAAAAAAAAAAGAAACTGTTGGAGAAACTCCGATCAGGTCAGGCAGCATCCGTGGAGAGAGAAGCAGAGTTTTGGATCTGTTCCGAAGAAACTGGACTTGAAACTTCGACTTTGTTTCTTTTTCTACAGATGTTGCCAGATCTGAGTTAGCCCAGAACTTTGTTTTTATTTCAGATCTCCAGCATCTGCAGTATTTTCATTTTTTTCATATTTGTGAAACTGGTATTTATTCTAATGGATGTATAAACTTGTAATCTGATCAGGTCAGTGTGCCACACTGATACTGCATCTTGGAATAATGTGCTTAAGGATATGTTTGTTTTTCTCTTGTGATCCATGGGTTAGCGAGAACTTCATAAATGGATGTTGTATCATTACAAATTGTGGTACTGCTCAGCACTGATTGTCCTGGACATCTGAAAACAAAACAATGGAAATAATCATATCAGATGGAATTTGGAGAAACAAAAGTCAGTCCAGATTTCAGGTGTATGGTAGCTCCTCAGGACTGAAAGCTAGTACATATGAAGGGGAAAACCCACATTGAAAGGTCTATCACGCGCTTGGTGGAATACCAGGAGATGGTTAAGGGATAGAAGTGGTATTCGAGAGTGACACAGGAAACATATTTTGATGGTCTCCCCATTGTAGGGCAACCCACTTACGAGCAGCAAATACAATACAGTAAAATGGAGAAAGTACATGTAAATTGTTAAATCTCAGGAGTGTTTGGGCCATTGTACTGTGGTGTTGGACGAGGTGTTGTTTTTCCTCTTTTTTTGCATGAAAAGGTGCTGTGGTTTGGAAAGCAATACAGGCAGACCCAGGGTTGCGAACAGGTTCCATTCTGGAGTCTATTCACAAGTCGATTTGATTGCCAGTCAGAGCACAATGCAGGACAATGGAAAGCAGCCATTCACAAATACAAGGAAGTGTTTGCATATCAAGTCTTTAAAAATTTAAAACCATGTATGGTATTGCATTCATAAGTATGAGCATTCTAAATTGGCCAATTGTAACTCCACGACCCACTTACTTACTTAGTATGATGTATTGATCATTGTGTTGGCACACTACTTGTCAGATACAGTTTGTTCGTGCTTTTGATCAAATTGACTTTGTATCTGTGTCTCCAATTATGTTATATAATTTTCACTACAGTTTTCCTCCTGCAAGTCTGAAACATGTGCTCTAGTCGATGTTTTCAAATCAGCCTGTTCACAGATGTTGTTATTGGATTTGAACCGAAACCTTCTGGCTCAGAGGTAGGAGCTCTACCACTGCACCACAACAGCCCACTGGCTCTGGGGTGTGGTACAGGAAATCCCTCTGAGAGCGCCCCAAAAAGTGAGGTTTGAAAGGCAGTTAGATTATTTTGGTTTTGATTTTATTGTCACATGTATTTTACAGTAAGAATATAACAATACTGTGAAAAGCTTTCATTTGTTGCCATGATACGGTGCCATTTTGAATTATTTAAGAAAACAAAAGAGAGATATAGCTTGAAGAGAGTCCATCAGTCCTGAGCCAGCTTATCACCATCAACAACGCCTGTGCTGCCATCCCTCTGCCACTGCTTCGGCGTTGTCTACACCGGATTACGGAGGTAGAAGCATCATTACAAATTTTGACCCTTTCCTTGCTGTGTGATACTCACTGTTTGGTAGAGTAACCAAATTATTCAGTTAAATGCTCAATTTAGTTTTAGATTGTCCTATATCTTTACATAGGCATTTGGTACATCTTTTATACCAAGTAAGCTTGGTGTTGATACACATTCATTTTCCTGAGTTTTATTCCAGGGTGTCCACTTTTTTGATTTAATTCTTCAATTTTCACTCAAAGCCAAATGCTCCCAGTCAAAATTTGATGTGTTTATATTTTGTTTCAATTTTTATTTTTATTATTTTTGATAGCTCCAAGTAAAATTAAATAACTTGTTGTAAATGGTTTGATATATGATTTTTGTTCATGCAATATGGATTTGTGGTAGGCTTATGTCTAGAGTGGAAAGCATATGGGAATAGTAATTTTCATAGAAACCTAGAAAGTGGGAGCATGAGTAGGCCCTTCGGCCCTTTTGAGCCGGCTCTGCCATTGAATATGATCATGGCTCATCATCTAACACTATACTCTGGCCCCACTTTCTCCCTGTACCCTTTGATCTTTAATTAGCCCTAAGAACTATATCTAACTTCTTGAAGACACTTAATGTTTTGACTTCACCTGCTTTCTGTGGTGGAGAATTTCACAGGCTCACCACAGGAAGAAATTTCTTCTCCTCTCAGTCCTAAGTGGCTTATCCCTGTTTCTGGACTCCCTGGTCATTGGGAGCATCCTTGCTCTGTTTACCCTGCTGGTCCTGTTAATATTTTATAAGTTTTTATGAGATACACCCCTCATTCTTCTCAACTCATCTTCTCAGTGAGTATAAGCTTAACTGATCCAGTCTCAACAGGTTGATTAGAAAAATGTCAACCGCAGTGCATGTTGCAAACTTAAATGAGGAAAAATGTAGTGAACATTGTATAACGTAACTGTAGAGACAGATACAAAGTAAATGTGATCAAAACCATGAACAAACTGTATCCTGACAAGAAGTGAAAACATTTTTCACTGAATTTTCCCAAATACATGCGACAATAAAATCATTCAGTTTCATTCAATTTCAGTTTATATGAGGAATCAGTCTGGTAAATCTTTGTTACACTCCTTCCAGAGCCAGAAAGTCCTTCTTTTGATAAGATGACCAAAACTGCATACAATACTCCAGGTTTTCAGGTTAATTCCCTCAAGTTCACATAATTGTTGTTTTGAGCTTGTTGATCCAACTAGTCTCTGGTCTTAGAGTTAGATAGTGTCTGTATACTTTAACCATGTTTATGATTAGCTGGCAGAAACCCACACAACATTTTTCTTCAAGTTCATATCTTTATCACATTTTTCAACACATGGTTTCTAGTTATTCTTTCATTAAAGACTTTAACAGAATCAAAACTTCTTACTCTGGAAAAAGCTACAGAAACGATCCATGTGTAACAATAGGTTAAAAAGATCAAAACAAATGTTGTCAAGACTCTTGTGACTTACTTGCAGTCATAGAATATGACATTCTAACTGGGGACTGTTTTCTTCTGATTTGAAAAGGGAGGTTTACTTCTGATAGTTGCAATAGTATTCAAGGAATAAACACTTTCCTTGAAATCTGGTAGGTCATTCAGAAAATGTGTGTGAAAAGCATGATAAATTGACTTGACTTTAGGAAACCATGGATATGATCTGGGCAAAAGTGGAGTGATCAGATTTCCGGGAACTGATTTGGACTTTTCTTTGACAATTCATCAGATTAAAGAATTTAAGACAGAAATTAGAGTTGTGTGTTTTTGCCTTATTCTAAGAACATTTTGGCTAGGATGAGCACAGAACCTAAGCTGATATTGCACTGAAGTGTTCATTTGATAGACTGTTACCTTTTCAAGCTGTTTTTCAGAAAAAGAAACAAAAGCTTAATTTAAGATAACAAGGTGTAGAGCTGGATGAACACAGCAGGCCAGGCAGCATCAGAGGAGCAGGAAAGCTGACATTTTGGGTCTGGACCCTTCTTCAGAAATGGGGGAGGGGAAGGGGACTCTGAAATAAATAAAGTGGGGGGTGGCGCTGATGGAAGGTGGATAAAGGAGCAGATAGGTGGAGAGAAGACAGACCGGTCAAGGAGGCGGGGATGGAGCCACTAAAGGTGAGTGTAATTAGGGAGTTGGGATGGGGGTTGATCAATTGAGGGAAGACGGACAGGTCAAGGAGGCGGGGATGAGGCTGGTCGGTAGGAGGTGGGGTTCGGGGTTGGTCACTGAGGTGGGAGGAGCAGATAGGTGGGAGAAGAGACGGACAGGTCAAGGAGGTGGAGACGAGCTGGGCTGGTTTTGGAATGAGGTCGGGGATGGGGAGATTTTGAAGCTTGTGAAGTCCACATTGAGACCATTGGGCTGCAGGGTTCCCAAGCGAAATATGAGGTGCTGTTCCTGCAGCCTTCGAGTGGCGACGTTGTGGCACTGGAGAAGGCCCACGGTGGACATGTCGTCCAAGGATTGGGAGGGGGAATTGAAGTGGTTCGCGACTGGAAGGTGCAGTCGTTTGTCACGAACCAAGCGTAGGTGTTCCACAAAGCAGTCTCCAAGCCTCCGCTTGGTTTCCCCGATGTAGAGGAAGCCACATCAGGAACAGCGGATACAATATACCACATTAGCAGATGTGCAGGTGAACATCTGTTTAATGTGGAAGGTTTTCTTGGGGGGAGGTGTAGGGGCAGGTGTAGCACTTCCTGCGGTCGCAGGGAAAAGTCCCAGGGATGGTAGGGATAGTGGGGAAGGTGGAGTGGATGAGGGAGTCACGGAGATAGTGGTCCCTCGGAAGGCAGATAAGGGTGGGGAGGGAAAAATGTCCTCGGTAGTGGGGTCAGATTGCAGGTGGCGGAGGATGATGCGTTGAATCCGGAGGTTGGTGAGGTGGTATGTGAGGATGAGGGGGATTCTGTCTTTGTTGTTGCAGGAAACGCGAGAGATGTGGTCGAGGACATTTTCGACCACTGTGGAGGGGAAATCGCGGTCCTTAGGACATCTGGAATGTCTGGGAGTGGAGTGCCTCATCTCAGGAGCAGATGCGGTGGAGGTGAAGGAATTGGGAATAGGGGATGGCATTTTTGCAGGAAGATGGGTGAGAGGAGGTGTATTCTAGGTAGCTGTGGGAGTCGGTAGGTTCGAAGTAGATATCGGTTTCCAGATGGTTGCCAGAGATGGAAACAGAGAGGTCCAGGAAGGAGAGAGAGGTATCGGTGATGGTCCAGGTGAACTTAAGGTTGGGGTGGAAGGTGTTAGTGAAGTGAAGTGATGAACTGTTCGAGCTCCTTGTGGGAGCACGAGGCGGCGCTGATACAGTCATTGATATAACGGAGGAAGAGGTGGGGGACGGGGCCAGTGTAGCTGTGGAAGAGGGACTGTTCCACGTATCCTACAAAGAGGCAGGCATAGCTTGGGCCCATGCGGGTACCCATGGTCACCCCCTTTGTAGGAAGTGGGAAGAGTTGAAGGACAAGTTGTTAAGGGTGAGGATGAGTTCGGCTAAGCGGATAAGGGTGTTGGCGGAGGGGGACTGGTCGGGCCTGCGGGACAGAAAGAAGTGGAGGGCCTTTAGGCCATCTGCATGGGGAATGCAAGTATATAGGGACTGGACATCCATGGTGAAGATGAGGTGTTGAGGACTAGGGAATTGGAAGTTTTGGAGGAGGTGGAGGGCATGGGTGGTGTCACGGACGTAGGTGGGGAGTTCCTGGACCGGGGGGAGAAAATGGAGTTGAGATAAGTGGAGATAAGTTCGGTGGGGCAGGAGGAGGCAGAGACAATGGGTTGACCAGGGCAGTCAGGTTTATGGATTTTGGGAAGGAGTTAGAAACGGCGGTGTGTGGTCGGGGAACGATGAGGTTGGAGGCTGTGGGTGGGAGGTCACCTGAGGTGATGAGGTTGTGGATGGTCTGGTAGATGATGGTTTGGTGGTCGGGGGTGGAGTCAAGATCAAGGGTCGGTAGAAGGAGGTGTCAGAGAGCTGGCGCCTGGCCTCGGTGATGTAGAGGTCAGAGTGCTATATTACAACTGCGCCTCCCTTGTCCGCGGGTTTTATAGTGAGGTTAGGGTTGGAGCGGAGGGCTGCACGTTCTGTCGGGGAGAGGTTGGAGTGGGTTAATTTAGGTGTGCATAAAGGACCCTGTGCTACGATTGAAAGCATGCCAGATAGCACATGTAAACTGACTCTTCTTCCCGTTTCCTATTTGAGAATATTTTTTGTGGTTAAATTGGCCCAAATAAATGGCTGTATTGAATTTGAGTTTAAGTGCAAGGAAAGTATACTTTTGTACCATAAAGCTTTATATAATTGTATTAGTAATGTGAAATAAACCAACTGAACTTTACTTTTGAGCTATTTTGTTGAGAAAAGAGCGAACAGAATGAAACAAGTTTATTTTTCTCATACTTTCATGAAGACATTGATTTCTTGCTGAATTAGTGTTTTTGGTACCGTCTGGCCTCCATTAACTCATCCAAATGATTGCTTGTGTTCAGCATTAGCAGGCTGTTTAAAAGTTGGTGATACTTCAATTCTAATCCTCTTGACACTTTGATGTTTATGCATGTAGTTCTCACCGCATTTCTTTGATAACCGTCAGGAGTGAGAACCATAATAGTTTCTAAATCTCAATTAGGGAATGATTATACTGCCCTCCTTGTTAACTCGGTCCAAATGAAGGATCTAGCCTGTACTGTTGGCAATTGGTTTCTCCTGGGAGAAACTTGAATTTAAGTGCTATTTCTTTGGGGTTTCAACAAAACTGCCAATAAGTTTATGCAGACAGTTGTGAGGATCTTGACGAAAGTTTAATCTCAAGTCTCAGTTTCCTTTGGATTTACTCTCTTTATTTTGATCTTCACCGTCAGTAACCTTTTATCCTTTGGTGATACTGTAGTTGCCTATGTCTGCCCATGCCTAATTTCTCCTTAATGATTGTTTCTTTGAATCTTTCCCTTCTGTTTTCACCCACTCTGAGATCCTTGAATACATCTTTCATTGTGAATTAATCTACTAATATGAGGAATAGTCCAATTTGACAGTGATAACTAGGCTTGGTAGCTTGATCTTCCATTCAAGAATTTGAAGCATTAACAAATTTTATGTATTGGTATATTTGTGTCTCCAAATTAATAATTAAAGTTGGAATTTAAGAAAATATTGAAAAAGTATCATAGGTGAAGATTGAAAAACTTTCTTAATGCTTGTTGAATGTGGTGGGAAGATTGCACTTGACATGTTTTATTCTTGGCAGCAGAAGTAGTAGACATTGTCGCTGGAGTGGCTGTTCTGACACAGTGGAACTGTCCCTGCCTCTGGGTCAGAAGGTTCAAAGCACACCTAGCCCAGATACATATCATAACATGTCTGAACAGGTAAAAATATCAAAATAAACCAAAAATCTGCGAATGCTGCAGATTTGAAACAAAACCAGAAATTGGTAAACAGAATCATTGGACTCAAAACCTTAACTCTGCTTTCTTCCCACAGATGCTGCCAGACCTGCTGAGTTTCACCAGCAATTTCTATTTTTGAGGAAAAATGTGTGTTGCCTCAAGGTTATTTTAACTGGACGAGTGCATCAGCTATGATGTCAGTAACACAGGTGGCATATTAAACTGCAGTAAAGGCTGTGTTCATCTGCCATGCAAGTATATACACAATTGCAGGAAACTGTGTGGCTGAGTCCTAAAGAATTTTGTAAATGGGGTTGGAGGATGATAATGACAATCTGGTTGAGCAGTAGTCCTTTTTGTTTTACTTCCATCTGATCACTGCCAGTTTGAACTTCTTATTCTTAGTTCACTATATTTCCTTTCTGTATTTTCCTATATTGTCCACTTGAAAGCAGATTGATCATTGACTTCTGATGCAGCCTCTTGTTGATGGCCACTTGGAGGTGTGCAGGTGTCTCAAGGTGGCTGTTTTTGTTTAAGTTAGAGGAAAACCTGAGGCATTTTCCATATCTGAGGTTCCTTTGTTTTGATAAGTTAACAATTGATGTTCGTTGCAGGGTAAACAAAGATGACAAAGAAAAGAAAGCGTCAAGATGACTTTCAAAAGGTGAAACTTAAAGTTGGCAAAAGAAAACCAAAAGCAGACAATGTAACCAATACCAAATTCAAAACACATGCCATCCATGTTCCACAGCAACTGAAGAGTGATGCATCATTACCAACAAATCACCGTAAACTTAACATAAAGGTACATGTTCATTCGTCAATTTGCTTTGTCTGACAGTCCGTATTGGATAAGTGCACTGCACTGTTCTGTTTTTATTTTTCTTCCTTTCCTCCTTGCATTCTTTCTTGAAAGTAAATTTATATTTGGTGATCACCCGAGTGCCAATCTGTGTGCTGTCAAGACAGTGAATGCGTTGACGCGCGGATGTGGTAGATCCTATTCTCAATTGCAATTTACGTGTGAGTGCTTCAGCAGGATAAACCTGAGTAGAAACCTTAATTAACTTATTCCTTGTCTCTACCCTAGGTCTGCCAAGTCACTTGGTCTGCCCCAAACATTTTCTTGGCTGTCATGATGAAATTGGCACAAGGCATGTGGTAATTGCCTGTTTCATGTGTCAGAGTATCTCACTGAGGGGAACTTTATCCTCTGAATTATCAAGTGAAGGATAATAATGTATTCATTCTTGTTATTTGCTAAACCTTTACTATTTTCAGGATTTAACTAAAATCTCAGCCCTTTACAGAATAAAGACCACGTGGTTTTGGCAGGCATTAGTGATGTACCTAAGTTCGAATGAACACACAAGAGAACTGTATTCAAGAGTAGTACAATATTTATAACTAATACTGAGGCTCACTAATTTGTTTGAATGTTTGTGCTCCTATGGAAAAAGAGAAAATTACATTTCCTTAATTCTTCTTGTGAACTAGGGATCAGTTAGCTCAATTGGCTGGATGGCTGGTTTGTGATGTAGTGTGGGTTCAATTCCCATGGCGAGTTTCCTTCTCAGTCTGTCTCTTTGCATGAGGTGTGGCCACCCCTCAGGTTAAACCACCACCAGACATGAGAGCAGCCCTCTGTTCTGGTAAGACTGTACCGTCTTTACCTTTGACATTAACTAATACTTATACTGGACAGGGTTGCCTTACATGGATTGAATGCCAGAATTATTGTTTTGTTTTTCATTGATACAACAGATTAAGAGAGAAAAGCAGTGACTAATTTGAGACCTGTAATGACTCAACAATTAAGTATTAACTTGTCAAAGCCTTCTGCATTTTGAACAAATATGGTGGGGAAAGTCTTCTTGCACCAAATTTGTTAGCTA
The DNA here is from genome assembly GCF_021869965.1 of Rhincodon typus. Lineage (NCBI taxonomy): Eukaryota > Metazoa > Chordata > Chondrichthyes > Orectolobiformes > Rhincodontidae > Rhincodon > Rhincodon typus. The sequence goes on along the minus strand of NC_063333.1, from coordinate 66,698,358 downwards.
TCTTGCTTGTTAGTCATTGTTAGTTAAGTTGTGTGGCCTGGTGGTGGTGCTGGTTTTAGGTCCTATCCCAGAGATTTGAGCATGTAATCTAGGCTGATATTCCACTGCTTTGTTGTGGAGTTGCTAACCATGATCTACTTTTGTGTCAAACCAATCTGTGTTGTGATACTTCATGCAGTTGCATATTTTGGTTACAGAGAGCAAAGAAACTATCAAAAAATTGTGATATCAAAGGATGAATTTCCAATGGCCTAATGAAGTGTTCAGCTAGTTTTTTTTGTGATAACTGAGTATTTCTGAAAAAGACATTTTGTTGAAGCATTTCATATTGTACTGTAGAGGTGTTTCCATGGAGAATGCACCATTAATACTGATTGACAGTCGATTGTCATTCTTTGTTTAAATTTTAAACCAAATAGGTAGATTCTAGTGTTCAGGGCATTGTCCTGAGAAATGAACTAGGTTGTCATCAATTTTGTTGAGGTGCACATTGTGGATGTACATGTATTTTCTGTCTGTAAAGAAGAGGGCTCTGAGTATTTGTAGCTTCCAGTTCAGTGTGCCAAATTACGACCCTGAATTTTAATTTGGCTGTCAGCGTAATTCTTTGTACAGTCGGGATTATCCAGCAAATGCTGTCACATTGCTAAATCACGGCTAATGTAACACGTTGTCCAAGTATTCAACAAGTTATCCCTGGATAGAGTGGACATTGGGAGGATGTTTCCATTAGTAGTAGAAACTAGTATGCCAGGGCACAGCCTTAGAGTAAAGGGAAGACCCTTTAGAACGGAGATGAGGAGAAGCTTCTTCAGCCAGAGAGTGGTGAATCTATGGAATTCATTGCCACAGAAGGCTGTAGAGGCCAGGTCATTGATATATTTAAGACAGTGATAGATAGGTTTTTGTTTATTAAGGGGATCATAAATTATGGGGAGAAGGTGGGAGAATGGGGTTGAGAACCTTTATCAGCCATAATTGAATGGCTTAATTTCTGCATCTTGTCTTGCGTCTCAGTTTTGTAAGCATGGACTAGTTAGGCGCAGCTATTACCTTGCGTGTAGTGAACAGCCAAAGGGATATACTGATTGGTATGTTATGCACCTGGTTGATCTCCCGCATTCTACCCTCCATAAAATTGAAATGATCCCATACTCTACTGCTGATGCTTCAACTGTCAGCATTCCCCACTCTCCTGCCATGGGGTGTTTTGATTTAAAATTCTTATGATTGTTTTTAAATCCCTCACAGACTCACCCTCCTAATCTCCTGTCATCACCACAATCTGCTGCTATGTCTGCACTCATCGCATTCTGGCCTCTCAAATATTACTGATTTTTTTTTTGGTCCACAGTTAGTGTCTGTGCCTTCAATTGACCAGGTGCTACACTCTGAAATCCCCTTCCTACTTCTTTATTCTTCTCTACCTTTCATTTTTGCTTCCTTATTCAAGAAACTCCTTGAAACCTACCTCTTTGGCCAATGTGTTGGTTGTCTGAACTAATATTTACTTATGTTGCTCAATGTTTTATAATGATTCAGTGAAGTGTATTGTGCAGAAAGTTGCCCTGTAAATATTAGTTGTGACTGAATCAAGAAAGGAGATGGACTTCTCTCTAACAAGCAAAAGATAGCGTCTTTTTTAAGCTGAAGGATACATATTACTTTATGCGAGATTACTGTTGTACATGTGATCACAAATACTTCTTGAAGCTGTACATGGAGAAATCACTGATCCCTCTGTCTTGACTCTGCAGTCAAGATAGCAGCATAATGGCTTGAAACCTTTGTTCTGTTTTACCAACATTTTGCATGAAGACATTTGATTTGGATGGGATGGGATGGTGGCTCTGTGGTTGGCACTGCTGCCTCACAGCGCCAAGGACCTGGGTTCAGTTCCACCCTCGGTGACTGACTATCTCTGTGTAGTTTGCACATTCTCGCTGTGTCTGCATGGGTTATCCTACAGTCTAAAGCTGTTCAAGTTAAGTGGCTTCGCTGAGCTAAATTGCCCATTGTGTCCAGGGATTTGCAGGCTAGGTGGATTAGCCGTAAGAAATTAACAGGGTTACAGGGATATGGTAGAGGGATAGGTCTGGGTGGGATCCGCTTTGGAGGGTAGATGTGGAGTAGATTGGCTGAATGGCCTGCTTCCACACTGTAGACATTCTATGATTCTATGATCTAGTGCAGCCTTCAGGAAAAGTAAATTAGGACAGAGGAATTGGACCAGGGTATACAGATGTAATTAAAGTCTCATTCTGCACTTACATTTATTTAATACCCTGATTTGATAGTAGTAATCAAGCAACAGGACTTGAGACAGTTTGTGGAGCAGTCAAGTGCAATTGGTTGCGTCGTAATTGCAACATGGATAGATAATTGATTGAGAGGTAGGATGCAAAGTACTTGAGAATAGTGCTTAATATTACCAAGGATCTGAATAGAGGGCTTCTGCTTTTCACCATATATGTGAATAACCTAGACAAAGCAATGAAGTCATAAATTGGAATTTGCAGACGCAATCATAGAATAAGAATCTTGTTGGTAAGCCAGAGTTTGTTATCCGTCCATAATTACCTTTGAAAAGGTAGTAGTGAGCCACCTTTCGAGCCATTGCAGTCCATGTAATATAGATACATCACTGTGCTGTTGAGGAAGAAGATCTAGATTTTTGACCCAGTAATAGTCAGGGAATCGTGATAGAGCTGCAAGTCAAGTTGATGTGTGACTTAGAGAGAAACTTGGAGGTTTGGGTGTTCCCATGTATCTTATCACCATTGTCCTTTAAATGACAAAAAGGAATTTTACAGATTAGGTAAAGGGAAGTTTTTCCTCTGACACAATCTTAAAATTAGAACTAGGACACACTTATTCCACTCAAGGTGTGGAAATGTGCAACTCTAAACCCAAATGGGAGAGAAATCTTCCTAATCTATCTTCAGTGGGAAACCCTATATTTTTAACTGTACCATCTTGTTTTAGATTTCCTGAAAGGGGAATTTATCCTCGCTTCATCAACCCCTGAACGGCCATCTTCATAATTGCACCTGACTCCGTCCCTGTCTCAGCCCATCTGCTGCTGAAACCTTTATCTCTTCCACCATTATCACTTAACTTTTTTACTCCACTGCATTGCTGTTCAGCCTCTGAAGTTTAATTCCATCAAGAAGTTAATGATGTTTTGAGCAGTCTGACTTTATCTGTCGCATAAGAAGTAAATTATTTAATCCCTGTATCCTGTTCCACCATTCGGTGAGGCTAAGGCTGAATTTACAACTTCATTACTTTATTTCATAGAATCACTTCTCAACAAATTTGTTTCTTCATGTTCTGGAAAATTTAGAAACATTTGTGAGAATGTTTTGTTCACATCATCATTAAAGTATACAGATGTTAATTTAGCTTTTCTTTTCCCTCTTAATAGGATCTACTGACACAGTTGCACCATTATAGTTCAGGCATCAAACAGAGTGCTCTGATTGGTTTAAAAGACCTTGTGTCCCAGCATCCATCAGTAATCACATCTCATCTCTCCAGTATTCTCAGTGATGTAGCAGCTGTGTTCACAGACAAAGACCCCACCGTAAGATCTGCAACCATTCAACTTTTAAACTTTCTAGCTCCTCGAATCTCTGGTGATCAGATGGCCCCTTTTTATCCTTTGGTTTGTGCACATCTTTCCAGTGCAATGACTCACATAGTAGAAGGGATACAAGAGGATGCCTTGAAGATTTTAGATATTTTGTTGGAACATTACCCTGAACTTCTCACAGACCATAGCAGCATCCTCTTGAAGAATTTTCTGGAGCTAATTTCTCATCAGAAATCAACGAAGGAATTGAAAGCTGGAGGAAGAGTATCTTCCTGGATGCTATCTGTCAACCCAAATCGGCGGATTACTTCTCAACAGTGGCGGCTCAATGTGTTGAGTAGGTTAAGAAAATTCCTACAGGCAATTGTTGAAGGTTCAAGCCAATCTGTGGAGAATGAAGCCATATTTGAGACTGATGACAGGATTGGGTCTGAGCATGTGACCACATTGCAGGTCAGCTGGGAGAATTACATAACTGGACAGCAGCGTATACAGTTGTATGAACACTCTGGATCTCAACCCACTACTATGATTCCATTCAGGCTAAGGTGAGAATCATTTGGTAGATCTCATTGCCCACCAAGGAAGGTTGAGTGACTGCACCTTAAAACAGTAGAAAGTAGGCTGTTTTAATTATCCACTGTGTTTTAGTTGACTTTTCATGTATGTTTGTTCTTTATATGGTAAAAGGTATTTATTGAGAAAGGTACCGATTTTGCCACTTATTCTTTTTAGGTGCTAACCTCTGCAAAGCCAGCCAAATTATTTATTTAACTTTTCTGCATGCTATCTATACAGTTTAATTCTGCCTCACCAGTAAACTTAAATCTGCTTATCTTGCTAAGGTGTTCGATAGAGAAATTATGATAAACAGAGACTATGACCTCTTTTATTACCAATGCCTATCCCAGGATCGGTGCGAGGAGGTGAGGGTGGAGGTGGCTTAAATCCTAAAAATGTGGAGCTCATATCTCAAACTGCCAAGTGTACACCCATTGTCTGTTTTACAGTGGTGAATAGCACAATGAATGGGTGTCCAGTTCAGGAGGAGAATGTGTCTTTTTTTTTTATGGGGGTGTGGTGGTGTGGGTGGGTGGCGGGAAGGTGATAGTGGGGAGAACGTTCAATAATGTACTTGAATCAGGATCCCAGAATGTATGCGAGAAACTATTAGGCACTGCCTAAGTTTAAGTCATGTTTCTAAGGGCATGGAGACTCCAGCTGGCTCCACAAAATGCTATTTCTAGTATGCTTTGCAGAAATGTTTCAGTTGGACTCTCGGGGAAGTTTCCACTGCACGCCTTCTAACTGTCCCCTATTTACACCTCCCTGTCAACTCTGCTACAATTGCCCCTACCCATTTAATCTAACTCCTCTCTTCCAAATATGAAATACTCCAATTCATAGCTTTTTCTAAAAATAAAACACACAGACACATGCACACATTCCACATCTTTGTGTCATTACAGTTTCTGTGTGATTTCATGACAATCAGTTAATCTATAAGATTAAGATTAGGTTATTGCCCTCAAATTATACTTGTGCATTTTTGCTACTTTGACTCCTAATTTTCTCCAGATCTTTGTGTCTTTTGTTAAGGTGTGAATTCATAGTAAACACTGAAATTCAGCTGATACCTAAATGAAATGCCTTGGCGTAAGCATGGATAGTGAATGATGGGTAAAGCTTTTCTGATGAAGGGTCTAGGCCCGAAACGTCAGCCTCTCTGCTCCTATGATGCTGCTTGGCCTGCTGTATTCATCCAGCCCTGCACCTTGTTGTCTCTAAAATGAAAAGACACAGTGTTTACAATGCATTTACACATTTTGGAGATGCTTTGATAAATTTTGCCAGTTTAGCTACTTAATGTTGATTTTACAAGTCTGATGAACTTCATATGTGCTTAACACCACGATTTATTTCTTCAATTCCTTTTTATTCAATTATTGTTTAGGGAGGAATGAATGTTGTGGAATCAAATGTGTTAGGTTTATCTGAAATGAAATCAACAAAGGAGGCAAAATCTGGCATATCTGAAATGTAAAACTGTTAATATCCTGCAATTTTTAAATGCTTAGCTGGAATGCTTAGGAAGTGTTGCCCTTATGCTTTAATTGGCCATAAATTACATAGTAATTTACATTGCAAAGACCTAATAAACTTGTTTAAAATTTCACTTTCATAAATCCATATTACAGGTAAGAACAGAAGTAGGCCGTCCAATATGATCATGACTTCAATGCATTTATCCCATGCTATCTCAATAACCCATCATGCCATCAATATTTGGAAATCTTGTAAGTCTCTGAACAACTCAATCATTGAACTTTCACCACTCTCCGGGATAGAGAATTCCAAAGATTCACAGCACTTCTGAATTAAAAAAATTCTTCTTGTCTCAGTCCTAATGGTTTCTCTGTTATTTTGATGTTGTATCCCTTGGTTTGCTATGGGAATCATCTTAGAGTATCCACCCTGTTTACCCCTTTCAGTATTTATAGTTTTCAATTAAGTCACCTCTCATTCTTTGAAATTCCAGAGAATATATGTGCAGTTTTTTCCAATCTGTCTTCATAGGACAGTCCTGCTACCTTGGAAACAAGTCTGAGGAACTCATTGCACTTCCTGTATGGCAATAATATCTTCCCTAAGGTACAGGGACCAAAGTTGTACTCAGTACTATCTTTTTAAGATAAAGGTAACCATACCACTAAGTGTCCTAATTGCCTGCTGCACCTATATATTAGCCTTCAGTTACTTAGTATCGATGATACATCTGTTCTTTCTACCAAAGTCGATAACCCTCACTACATTTCGTCTGCCATCCGACTAGGGCCATTTCAGAGGCACTTAAGAGTTAACCATATTACTATGCGTCTAGAGTCCCTTGTAGGCCAGATTGGATAAGGACAGCTCTTCCTCTCTTAAAGCATTAGTGAACCAGATGAGTTTTTATAACATTTGGCAGTGAATGCAGTTTTTTTTATTGAATTCAGATTTCGCAATTTGCCATTGTCTGACACAAATTCATGTCCTGGAGCATTGATTTCATTATTTTCTCCAAGATCACCTTTTTACTGATTAGTAATATCCTTCCGTTTCCCATTCTCCTATGTCTCTTAGGTTTCTTTTTCTTGAATATTTCTTGTATATTCCTTAGCAGAGACAGATACAAAGTAACCAGTTAGCTTCTCTGCCATTTCCTTACTCCCCAGTATAAATTCTTCTGACTCTGCCGATCATCAACCCACATTTGACTTAGCCAAATGTTTCCTTTCTATGAGCATGCAGAAGCTTTTACAGTCCATTTTTGCGTGTTTTGTTAGTTTGCATTCAAATTCTGTCCTCCTTTTTTTTTTATCAGTTTCTTGGTTCTCCTTTTTTTGTATTTTAAAATCCTCCCAGTCCTCAGTTCTATTTTTAATTCTGGCAGGTAGTTAATTAGCTTCCAAAAGATAGTTTCTAACCTTGAATTGTAATGGACCCTGAAAATCTTGCTATCCTCTAAGCTTTGTGATCAGCGTTAAGTTGAACAGTTAATAATTTTTTGGCTGTCATTTCTGTTCTTTATCTAAAAGCTGGAGTTGGTAACAATGCTATGTATTTGATACTCATAGACCAGAAATTGTTGGAAAGACAATTTCATGGTGCACAGTCTTTTTTTAAAATTATTTGTTCACAGGATATGGCAAGAACTGGCTAGGCCAGCATTTTATTGCCCATCCCTAACCACCAATATTGTGGTGACCTACCTCCCTTGAGCCCCTTCAGTGTTTGGAGCACTGTTTGCCCATAGCGCTGTCAGGAAACTGTTTCCATGATTTTGTCCAAGCAACTGTGGAGGAATGGTGGCATAGTCCTAAATCAAAATGGTGAGTGGCTTGGAGGCAAACTCGGAGGCGGTGGTGTTCCTGTGCATCTGTTGCTCTTTTTCTCCAAGGCGATAGTGGCCATGAGTTTGCAAGGTTCTTTTGTAGATGTCTTGATGTATTGTAGCAGTATGTCTTGTAGATGGTAAACACTTCTACCACTGTATGTGTTGAATAAAGTTCATTTTGAAGATGGTGGCACAGTTGGCAAGTGCAGATTTGCCCTCCTGAACAATCTCATTTTTGTTATTTATTCATCCTGATGTGAAGACTACCTCAAAAAACTGTATTGCAACTAGTAGAAAATTAAATCTTTATGTTTGTATTTAATGTCATCTACCTATATAAATAGATATTTGTATTTAATCTTACAAAATACGAGTTGGTGATCATGTTTATAATCCAAAATGTAAAGGAGGTGTTTTTAGCTATTGTAATGAAAATCTGTTAGAATTCCTAGACAATAGGAGAAGACTGTGTTTCCAAATGAGATTATCTTCTCACTAAAGTCATTATTGACTTTCAGCTTTTCCAATTTTACTTGGGGTTTATGTCTCACCATCACATTGTTGCATCTGATCTTGCGTTCCTTTTTTCCTTGGAAATCTCATCTCCTTCTCTTGCCTCACCAATTATCCTTCATTTCTGCAAAAGAGAACTATATCATTTAATTATCATTTCTGCTTTTTAGTTCAAATTTTAAGATTTTAGGAGATTTTAAGGAGAAAAAATAACTTAATTTTGATTATTTTAGAGCTGTTACCCTGGAGTTTTTTCTGAGACTGGATAATAAAATGTGACTTCACCTCCTTTACTTCAGCTTCTTGGAGTTTGTAATTAGGAACTACTAATTTAACAAGGGAAGCAGGCATATATTCTTTAAGCACTGAAGTTTAATTATATTACAGCTCTTTTTCAGACTAGGGAATGTAGTGAGTGGTGACATTTCTCGAGCTTAGGCTTTCTGTTGGTGGTCCATATTTTTTGTTATGGATGCTATGCCTATAACAATGCTTCCCTTTTTACTTGGTTTGATTACCCTTGTGTACCATTTTGTAATTATTCTTTCCTTCCTAGTATTCATACTTTTCTATCACGTACAGCTGTTCAAGTTTTCTTCATAATATTTTTCTTATACTTGATAACTGATGATGAAATAGCATTTAAGAACATTTTCAGCTTTTGAAGAGGGACTTGTAACTGGCAGCAGCAAAACCTAAATGATGTATGTGTGAAAAGGAATATTTTGTGGATTAATATCTCTGCTGTTAATAGTTCATTTATTTTATCAATTTCTAAATTCTAGACCTTCTCTTGATGCTGAGGTAGGCTTATTCTCTCTGGAAAATCTGAAAGGGTTTGTTCAGATACTCGTACCCCTTCTGTTGGAGTGTTGGATGGAAGCCTCTCCTGCTCAGCTAACAGGCGCTATACCAAGTAATCTACTTGAACCAGAAGCCATGATGCTTAAGTTGCAGGTTCTCAGCATCATCCAACTATTGTGGAAACTAATGCAGCACCAAGATGAAAGTCAGAAACTGGTAAGAAAAATGAATCACTGATTAAAAAATGAGATGGCAAAAAATGATTCCTTTGTGGTTGGGCCAGGGCAATTGAAATATATTCACTTCAATTTTTAAACAGAAAGATTGTTTTACTGTTGCTATTTACACATGTAAACAGGGAGCATGTAATTATCATGTGTGAAGTAAAAACAGAAATTGCTGGAGAAACGCAGAAGGGCTGTTGAAAGAAAAACGACAAAATGTCTGAGTCTTGTGACTCTTCATCAATTCCTTGCCTAAGAGACATTAGCAAACCAGGTGGATTTTTATGATTAAAGTTTCGTTGTCAATGTTACTACCTTTCAGTTCCAGATTTTATCAAATTTAAATTCCACAAGGAACTGTCATGGGATTTGAACTCATGTTGCACCTGCATTCACCTGAGCTGCAGTACTCCTAGTCCAGTGATACTATCAATGCATCACTATTTGCACAATGTTATTTTATCCAGTTGTAGTTAAACATATGTAGATCGTTTCCATGTTTTTCAGGAATCCTGGCTACGGAATCACTATCTCTCTGATTTTAAAGATCAGTTCATAAAAAATTTTCCTTATTCTGTGTTGGAAACAGCTGAACATAAAAAGAAAGATGGAGCAAAGAAGTAAGTAATAATGAACTCCATTTGAACGTTTGTTATTGCACTGAAGCTATAAATAGTTAATAAATAGTTTGCAATTTACTGCTTGTGGGATATAAATCTGAGCTAATGGGTCAAACATCTTCACAACTAAGGTTGCTAATGATCTGGTGGTTGCAGTTCAGTTTTGCAGTGTATGGACGCACCCATAACTTTTGTAACAGGTAGTGTTCTCTCTGTCTTAAGGCATAGCTCAAAGGGAGGCCATGTGCCAGTTGCACCTATGCTGCCTCTTCGATGCAGCTATCTGATTAGTCCCATACCTGACTGGTATTTTTCTTAGATAACAAGGTGTAGAGCTGGATGAACACAGCAGGCCAGGCAGCATCAGAGGAGCAGGAAGGCTGACATTTCGGGCCTAGACCTTTTTGTGTTTTTTTCCTTTCCAAGTATTTATCTTATTCTTCTGATTCCACCCTTTCTGGCTGTACATTCCAGATCACCATAAATTGCAGTGTTTCATTTAAAAAAAAAGCCTCCTGTCACGTTTTGTAGTCAAGTAAAGTTGTCATTGGATTTCCAGACCGTAGGGCTGCTGTCCTCAGAGAGGGATGACTGGTAGTGATTTAACTTAAGGATCAGCACACCTCAACTGAGGGGAGGGGCTGAGAAAGCAAGTCCTTCATGGTAAGTGCGGGAATTGAACTCACTCATTGGTCTGCTTTGCAAGTCGATAATCCAGTCAATGGAGCTGACTGACCACCTACCGGTAGATTACTTTAAATCTATGTTGTCTGTTTACTGACCATTTTGCAACAAATAGTGGTTTCTCCTTATTTGCTTATGAAATTATTGAGATTTTGACTCTGTCAAGTCCCTTCCTAAGCTTCTGTGTTCTTAAAAAAACAGTTCTCTCCACATTAATGCAATTCCTAATTTCTGGTGCTATTCTTGTAAGGTTCCTCCTAAACTTGCTCCAAGGCCTTGACATCCATAATAATATGTATGATCCATGATTGGATGTCATATTTCAGCTGAGACTGAACCAGTATTTTTGTACATAATCAGTATAATTTTGTTACTGTTTTCACTCCGTGCTTCCATTAATAAATTTTTTTTATTACCCTTCTCCACCTGTCTTGTCACGTTCAGAGATTTGTGTAAACATTCAGATCTGTGTGCCTGTGTTCCTGCTTCCCTACCCCTCCCCACAAAAATACCCTTTTAAAATTGTAGTGTTTAGTTGCTGTTACCTCTCTTCATTCTTCCTACCCACATTATCACTTCATACTTAGAATCATACAGTACAGAAGTTACGCTTCGTCCCATCAAGTCTGTACTATCAAAAGTACAGTAAATCTAAACTAGTCTCACCTTCCAGCAGTAGGCCTAAATGTTTTGACATTTCAAGTGCTCATCCAGGTACTTTTTTAAAAGGTTGAGTTACCCACTTCAAGTACCCTCCCAGGCACTGCGTTCCAGATACCCCCATCACCCATTGTCAAATCTCCTCTAAACCTCCTATCTTTCACCTTAAAATTATGCCCCCTTCTATTGACCCTTCAACTAAGGGGAACAACTGCTCTCTATTCACACTGTTGATGCCCCTCTTAATCTTATGCATCTCCTATAATGTTCCCCCGAACCTTCTCCTCTTCAAAGAACAGCCTGAGCTGATCCAACCTCTCTTCATAACTAAAATGTCCCATCCCAAGCGTCATCCTTGTGAATCACCTCTGCACCCCCTCCATCTGTCTTGGTGCTATACTTTATCTACCATTTGTCTGCCAATTTCAACAATCTGTACCCTCCTGAACTCTATTTACTATTCCCTTATTCAAAGGGCAACATACTGCAGATGCTGGAAACCTCCGTTCATGCTTGAAATACTCAACTGATCAGGCAGTGACAAGAAAGAAAACAATTAACGTTTCTGAATAAAAACCAAAAGAACTGCAGATGCTGTAGATCAGAAACAAAAACAGAAGTTGCTGGAAAAGCTGAGCAGGTCTGGCAGCATCTGTGAAGAGAAATCAGAGTTAACAGTTCGGGTCCTGTGATTTCTTTTCACAGATGCTGCCAGACCTGCTGAGCTTTTCCAGCAACTTCTGTTTTTGTGATTAATGTTTCTGGCCCTGTGACCTTTCAGCATATGAACATTTATTGAAGCATAACTGAAATGTTATGTTTATTTTCCCCATAGCTGCTTCTTGACTCAGAGTGTTTCCTGCATTTTCTAGCCTGATTATTTACTACATATCCAAATTCCATGTCCTCTCTAGTCTTTAACATTATGCTTTGTATAACCAAGATATTGTGTGTCCAAGTCCACATATCTAAAAGGGCAAAGACTTCAAAACTGACCCCTGGGGGACTAAGACATGCCTCCAGTCTGAAAACAACTGTTCTGAATACCGTTCCTATACCTATCCAAACTAATGCTTGGTGTTGATTTTTGTTAACATAACTATATTAATAAAAAATAATGCGCACCTTATGTTTTCATGTGTTACAGCATTGTTGAGAATAACTGGAAGAAAATTGATTGGCAGGTATATCCTGCTCCATTTCAATACAAGTCATGCACACCATTTACAGCATTCTCGACCTCTTGGGTAATAAGACAGGACAAGTGACTGAAGTGATAGTAGGGGAGCACTTTAGGTCTAGTGATTATAATTCTATTTGTTTTAATATAGTTATGGAATAGGATAAGCCTTCCATAAAAATTAAAGTTTTTAGTTAGAGAGTGAGGCAAATTTTAATGGTATGAGACAAGAACTTCCAAAGATTGACTGAAGTAGACTGTTTGGAGATAAGGGGATGTCTGATAAGTGGGAGGCTTTCAGAAGTGTGATAACGAGAGTTCAGAGTCATTATGTTACTGTTAGAGTGAAAGGTAAAGATGGTCGGATTAGAGAACAATGGATGAATAAAGATATAGAGGTTCTAGTCAAGAATAAAAAAGAATCATAGATATAGACAACTGGATTCAAACGAATCTGTTGTTCAGTAAAAAGAGTGTAGGGGCGTTCTTAAGAGGAAGTTCAGGAAGGCAAAGAGGGATATGAGATAGCCATGACAAATAAGGTTAAGGTTAAGGCTAATCCAGAGAGATTCTACAAATATATGAAGAGCAATGGAGCAACTAGTGAGACAGTAGGACCTCTTAAAGATCAAAGAGGTCATCTTTGTGTTGAATCTCAGGAGATGGGAGAGATATTTAAATGAATATATTGTGGAGAAAAAAATGGAGGCTAGAGAACACGGGGAAATAAATATTGATGTTTTGAAAACACTTCACATTACAGAAGCAGAAGTGCTTCAAGCCTTAGAAAATATAAAGGTGGAAAAATCTCCAGGACCTGATCTCGTGTATCTAGGATGTTGTCGAAAGTTAGGGAGGAAATTGTAGGGCCCCTTGCAGAAATATTTATCATCTATGACTACAAGTGAGGTGCTGGATGGCTGGAGAGTGGCTAATGCTATGCCTTTGTTTAAGAAGGGAAGTAAGGAGAGGCCTGGCCACTATAGACCTGTGAGTCTGACTTCGGTGCTGGGAAACTTGTTGGAGGTGATTCTGTTAGATAGGATTTATATGCATTTGGAGAAGGAAGGAATGATTAGGGATAGTCAGCATAGTTTTGTGTGAGGGAAATCGTGTTTCTCAAACTTAATTCAGTTTTTTGAAGAAGTAACCAAAAAGATTCATGAGGGCTGAGTGGTAGACATTGTGTACTTGGGCAATAGTAAAACCTTTGACAAGGTTCTGCATAGTAGATTAATTAGTAAAGTTAGATCACGTGGGATTCAAGGTGAGCTTGCCAATTGGATACAAAATTAGCTTAATGGCAGGACACAAAGTGATGGAGGAGTGTTGTTTTTTGGACTGGAGGCCTGTTACCAGCGTTGTTTGACAGGGATGGATACTGGGTCCAGTTTTGTTTGTCATTTATATAAATGATTTAGATGAGAATATAGAAAGCATGGTTAATTTGTGGGTGACACCAAAATTGGTGGTATAGTAGACAGTGAAGAAGGTTGTCTAAGATTACAAAGAGATCTTGATCAGTTGGGCTGCAGAGTGGCAAATGGAGTTTAATTTGGATAAGTGCACGATGTTACATTTTGGTAAAACAAAGAAGGGCCGGACTTATACAGTTAAAAGTAGGGCCTTGGGTGGTGTTGTAGAACAGAGAGACTTAGGGGTTCAGGTACATAATTCTTTGAGGTTTGCGTCACATGTAGACAGGGTGATTAAGAAGCCATTTAGTACGGTTGCCTTCATTGCTCGTCCTTTGAATATAGGACTTGGGATGTCATGTTGAACTTGTACGGGATTTTGGTGAGGCCTCTTCTGGACTACTGTGTCCAGTTCAGGTTGCCTTGTTATAGGATGGATGTTATTAAAGCTGGAGAGGGTTCAGAAGAGATTTACCAGGATGTTGCCAGGAATGGAACATTTGAGTTATAAGGAGACACTAGATAGGCTGGGACAGTTTTCACTGGAGCATAGGAAGTTAAGGGGTGAACTTATAGAGGTTTATAAAATAAGGAGAGGTATAAATAAGTTGAATGGCAGCTGTCTTTTCCCTACGTATCAAGACTAGGAAGTATATTTTTGAGGTGAGAGGTGAGAGGAGAAAGAGTTTAAAAAAGACACGAGGGGCAGTTTTTTTTTAAACAGTGATTCATGTGTGGAATGAATTTCCAGAGCAAGTGGTGGATGCGGGTACAGTTACAATGTTCAAAAGACATTTGGATAAGTGCATGAATAAGAAGTGTTTGAGGGATATGAGCCAAGCAGAGGCAGATGGAACTAGTTTAGTTTGGGATTATGGTTGGTATGGACTGGTTGGACCAAAGGGTCTGTTTCCATGCTGTATGATTCTATGACTGTATAACTGAAAATCTTACAACCTTAATTTCAGTGTAAGAAAATCTGACTTTGCATTAATTTATTGGAGAGCCACATATCTTAAAACAGCTAATGTTGCAGTTTAAAGGAAATTAATCTTCAAAACAGAAATTACCTGGGGAATATTCTAATCTGCGCCGTTTAAGTGTGCGTTATTGTCAGTAATCTGCATAATATAGTCCAGTTAATTTTATAAATTGCAACTGCCACTTTGAAGTGATTTAAATGTATTCGTATTCCAGTATCACTCGAGGGCAAGCAGATGTTTCAGATTATGTTAGTTCACATTGGTTTTAGTGTAGTACTTTCAAAGCATTTAAGTGTAAATTTAACGTACACTTTTTATACAAAATTGGAAGAAGATAACTAAGTTGGTCTTTTTGATAGGAAAATATCTATTTAAAGTAGCAACTTTTCATTTTTACAAATCTTCAAGTTTTGCTTCCTGTACAGTTGCATATTGATAATGTCACTAATCAAATGACCACAATTAGTTGTGGGACATCAGTTCAAATAGCACCACAGAAGTTGGTGGTATTTAAATTTAAATAGCTGGATGGTGACCATGAAACTACTGGATTGTTGTAACAACCCGTCATAATATCCTTTGGGAAAGCAAATCAGTTGTCGTTGCTCAGTCAGGCTGCTGGCCCACAACATTGTGACTCTTAACTGCCCTCTGAACTCGGCTAACAAGTATTCTGTTATGCTAAAACACTACAGAAAAGTTGAAACAGTATTCTTGGCAAACCTATGCAATAGGATGAAGTGTGATCTGTGAAGAAGGGTCTGAAGAAGGGTCTAGGCCTGAAACGTCAGCCTTCCTGCTCCTCTGATGCTGCTTGGCCTGCAATGTTCATCCAGCTCTACACCTTGTTAACTCATTTTCTAAAGTATTGTTTTTAAGATCACCCTTTTCTGATTTAATTTAAGCATTATGACCTTAATCTGAATACTCTTTCTCTAAAACATCTAATTTGACAGTTCAAAGATGCACAAGTAAATTAAAGAGATTTTCTTTTTATCTAATCCTACACAAAGTGTATACTAGAAGACAATCATATATTTTCTTCATTTATTTTCAGGGACAAGCAAACAGCAACTTTCACGAACAATGCAGACCATCCTCTTGCATTGAATCTTGCTTTATGTCAGGTCATGGTGTCATTCACCAGTGTTTTAACTGTCCATCTGGATACTGACTGGTTAGAGCAAGTTCGAAAATTTGTCACAGAGAGCTTGTCAGATGGCAGGAAGTTGACCTCTCAGCAACTGAATGGGATGCTGATGTTAGTGTGGAGACTTGTACTTGTACAGTGCAACAGAGGTGAGATAAAATAGTGAACAAGATGGCAGTTTTAAAGTTAATAGAGTTGGAAAATTCTTGTGTGGTAAGATAATGCTTGTGAATCAGGTACCTGTGACATTTTGGCATGGATACATATTCTGTAAACTAAATTTTGTTTCTGAAAATGCTTTAAATTTTTGTTTGCTTTTTATTGCAGTATTAAAAGTACTGACATTTTGTTTGTATTCGTTGCAAGTTTGATACTTGAAGTTATAGGACAATAAATAAATTGAGATTTTTCTGCATGAATTTATTAGAAGCATTTTTAAATAAGAAATAGTAACAAAGGAGAAATGTTGTATTATCCAATTTTTATGCTTCTTGGATGTACATTGAGAGCCCTTGGGTTGCCTTGTCTCTGACTAGCCTGTCCCATATGCAAACCTAGATTTTTGACAGGATAAGCAGCTTTGCGTTAGAGCTTCATACAGTTCTCGCATCCATATAGTTACACATTCAAATCAGAAGTTCACTGGATCATTGAGGCTGAATGGTATTTTTCCTTTGGCTCCATGGCTCAGTATCACCAAGACCAGTTTCTGAGCTCATTTTCAACTTCTCTGAAATAAGTGAACATAGTAATTGTTAAATTTTGACTTTGAAGAACTTCCTTATTTTTTCATTCATATTCTTTATATTTGCTTTTAGGTTCCACAGAAGAACTGCTGAGGGCAGTTTATGCACAGTACCAGCAGCAGGGTCTTTCACTTGCAGTTCGCACAATGCTGCTTAATTTCTTTAGTGGTCTTTATTTGAGGGAGAAAACATCCAATCTTCAGTTTGCTAGGTAATGTGTTCTCATCAAGGAGGAAGTTTCCACCTCTCAATTCTTCCAATTTGTAACTTGATTTCTCTGAACAGACATATTATATCCAACAGAGTTCTTGCTTCTAGCTTTGCAGTATCACTGGCATGAGAATGTAATTGCAGAATGTAAATTTATTTGGGTGTTTTTAATTACAAATGTAGACATAACTATTTGTAATTTGAAATGTGAAAATAAGAATAAAATGCATGACTTTATAATGAGACTGCTATTACATTCTGGTTCAGTTATTCTCCACTTTAACCATATGTTGCTTCAAGGCATATAGGCATACAAAGTCATCTAGTGGTAGCAAATACTTTTTATTTGTGGGTTCTGCAACAAATTGAAATTCCAGCAAATAATTCGCCCACATTTCAGTCAGCATGTGGAATGCTAATGAGAATTTCATTGCTGGAAATGTCGCCTCTTGCCAATTACATCATAGAGTTCTGAGAAATCAGTTTACACCTTCCTAAAAATCCTGTTTGCACTTTTTTCTCAGTAACTTAAAATTTCTACATCATAATATGTGCTTCAACAAAATAAATTCAATAGATTACGTAAATTGTAATAATATGGTAAAATGTATTTATTGAATTGTCTTTAATGTCTTATCAAAATTTTTACTTGAATTCTTAACTTCTTCCTAATGCATGCGCTTGATTCTGCCATTTTTGCCCAGAGCTGAATACCAGCTGTACAGTTGAGCATGTGCAATTTTAGCTTTTATCATTCATCTCTTGCAGTAGCTTTTCAAATGATTTGAAGAAAAGATAGAAAAATTAAAAAGCTTCACTTTGAAATTTAACAATTTTTAAAGAGTGCCTGTCTGGATTGGAATAGTGAAGAGGTAAAGGCAACACACTGACTAAAACTTTGATAAAACTCAGTTTGTCTTTTGTCCCTTTTCCCTTTTAAAAAGAATACAAATGGTCTCTATTTTCTGCTATCAGACATTTATTAATGTTAAGAAATGAGAAAATGATGCATTGAAAGCCAAATACTAGGCAGCTGTATTTACCTAAAACTTGCCTGGTTCAAAAGTTATCTACCATTTATCTATTATTTCTCAACCTAAGTAGATTTTGTTCAAGACCTGTTTATATGTTCTGCTTAGTTATCAGTGGAATTATGAATAGAGTTGTTTTTAGGGAAATTAGTTTGGTGAAATTGAGCTTTGTGCCAGTTAGTGAGTGTTGATTCATGGCATTGTAGAACACTTTCAGCACATAACAAATGAATGGGAGTAGGCTGGTATAGTGGTAATTGGCTAGTTTAGTTTGCCCTTGCATTTCGTTAAATTATTCATGGCTTTGATCGAATATCTTGGCTCAACTGCAGCTGGTTGTTTTCATCTGGTATTGTTGCCAGAATCCATCATTGTGTTTGGCCTTTGAACTTCCCATTTTACTGAGCTATTTCTTAAAATCACTTGAGACCTCCATTGTGGACAGTAGCATCTATGATAACAAAGAATTCAGGAAGAAGTACTATTAGCATTTTGTACTTTAGGCTAAATGCCGTTATTGACACTTCAGCCTTTTTTTTTGCACTTATCTGCTAAGTTATACCAAGGTTGAGCCTCCTCCGTTAATTACCTGACAATTGTAGCCACTTTTGGTAATAGATAAAGTGACATAAAGCTTTAATTGTATAATTGCTTAGTTACTTTGATATTTATTAAACAGGTAGCATTATGCTGTAGCGTCAGTAACATTAAATGTAAATATAACTTTATAGGCTCGAATTTGACGATATGTGTGATCGTTTCATTTTTAGAATCTAGAGCTCTGCTTCTACTCTGTGTTGGCTAGTGCTTAGACATTTTCTGGAAAACCAATAATCATCGATGCATACGTGATGTCTAGGATCCCAGGCTCCACTTGCACCGTTTGTATTTTGTTTGTTTATACAAGTTAGTTGGAAAGGCAGAGTAGCACTGGAAATTTTTTAAAAATCGAACTACAACAAACTTTTTATTAACCGGCACCTAAGGGACCAGGAATGTGCTGGTTGATCACATATTCTGCATTATCAAAACCTGTGCATAACCGCAGTAAAACCTGACCAAGCGAATCTTTGAGACATCAATGTCCCTCAAAAAATCTATGTTAAAAACATCAACACAGTGCTTAAATTCAATGTAAAAACATGCAGTGAGTAGTGGAAACATAATGCAGGGGGTATACATGTCACTGTTATACTTCATTTATGGCAGCAGCGAGAGAAGTTGGGGAAATGTTGGCTTGCCTTCAATCCAGATCATCCGGAACTGCTTCAATTTACTGTTTAAAAGGAAACAGCAGGTCTGTAGCACTGAGTCCAACAGTCTGAAATTCAGAAACTCTTTCCGTTGCAATGGATTTATTCACTGCTGAACTGTAGGTGTGGAGCCAGCAGCTGATAGGAAAGGAGTGGTGGCCGTCCTCAAAAAGCGAGCAGGTCAGTGCAAGCCAGCAACGTTCTATAAAAAGATTACTATCAACAAGAAATGGCCACGCTACCCTAAACAGTTTGTGACACATCTGCAAGAACAAGTACCGAAATGACCTTTGTCTGCTGCACTTCGCTCTGAAGAGCCAGAAAACAGTTGTGGTAAAGAAGAAGCACACTCAGGCTACCAAGAGAATGTAAACTTGTAAAAAGATGGGCAATGGCTTATGATTAAAATAAAGGAAGATTTTGAGTAAATAAAGAGTACTCAGACATCATGGTAGATTGCAGTATTTGAGGTATACAGTTTTTGCCAGTTTGAGAGTGCCAGTTGACAAGGTGCTAGTTAAAACAAAGTTTGCTGCGTGTTCTTTATTTTGTAATGCTATGAGTAGAATTGCATGCTTTAACGACAGAGTTTAATGAATTTTCCATTTCTAGTAAAAAGTGGCTGGTCTGAAAGCTGCCTCAATGTTGAATGCTAGTATTTTGGATGGAAACTTTTGTAATGCCTAATATTTTGTAAACCTTCTGAACCACAAAACATTTCGGGCAGGTTGTTGACAACACCCATAACTGATGTTCATTAATGGATGGTTTGTTTCCTGTTGATTGCTGATGTGCTTCTTCTCTTGGACAGAAGCAAGGTGCTGTCACGTTGGTTAGCTGGGCTGCCATTACAGTTGGCTCAACTTGGTTCAAGGAATCCACTTCTGTCAGCACAACTGATTGATGTGGTACATGCAGCAGCTGCCCGTTCAAACAAAGAGCTTCTTCAGAGCCTTCAGAGTAATGTCTACAGGTTATATGGTAAGGCTGCTTTTAGACACTTAATTTATTTATTAGTTCATAAAGAGGATTTGTTATACGCCCGTTGGGCCAACTCCATCATTTGGCAAGATCATGGCTGATCTAATTGGAATGTCAATTCTACTTTTCTGCCTGTCCCTGAGAAACCTGGACCCACTTGCTGATTAAAAATCTGTCTAACTCCAGCTTGAACGTATTCAATGACCAACCTCTCTCGCTGTCTGTGGAAGAGAATTCCAAAGATTAATGACAGTGAAAGCAGAAGTTCCTCCTCATCTCTGTCTTAAATTGCCAAGTCTGCCTTTAGTTCAGATGTTCTCATTAGAGATCTCCTTCCAGCATCTCCACTGTCAAGGCCCCTCAGAATCCTGTATAATTTGGTAGGATCACCACTCATTCTTCTAATTCCCAGTGAGTATAGTCCGAACCTGCCAAATCTTGTTATGAACCAGACCAAACCCCCTCAAAATATATCAAGGCAATAGGCTAGACCCTAACTTTTATCTTATTTAAAGGCAAGTGTAAGGAAATGCGTTCCAGATGTGGTTTGATTGGTCAAACTACTAGGCTTTAAGCAAAACACACTTTATTCTTAAAAAAAAAACCCAAAAGAACTGCGGATGCTGTAAATCAGGAACAAAAACAAAGTTGCTGGAAAAGCTCAGCAGGTCTGGCAGCATCTGTGAAGGAAAAAAAAGAGTTAACGTTTCGGGTCCGGTGACCCTTGCACTTATGCTTCTTTGTTTAATTTAAAAAATAAACCCCAAACTATGTACTCTGTTTTCCATGGAGCAGAAACCTCGGTACCAGGTTTACAAACACCCCTCCCGGCCACCACCACCACTACCCCCCCCAAGAAAAACAGGACCGACAAATCCATCTTAAAGGCACATTTTCTCAGTGAATCCTCTGTGAACAGCTTCCAATGTACACCTATCCTTTGTTGAGTAAGGAGACCAAAATTGTGCACAGTGCTCTAGATGCAGTCTCACCAATATCCTGTGCA
Organism: Rhincodon typus; assembly: GCF_021869965.1. Classification (NCBI taxonomy): domain Eukaryota; kingdom Metazoa; phylum Chordata; class Chondrichthyes; order Orectolobiformes; family Rhincodontidae; genus Rhincodon; species Rhincodon typus. The sequence goes on along the minus strand of NC_063333.1, from coordinate 66,677,426 downwards.
GTGCAGCAAAAAATTCCTTACTTTTTGGACTCTATCCCCTTGCAATGAAGACCAGTGTTCTATTTATCTTGCTGATTACTTGCTGTTCCTGCCTGCCCATCTTTTGTTTTGCCTGCATGTGACTCAAGACCCTCAGCAGTGTGATTGACTCTGACTCTTAACTACCTCTGAATTGGCCTAGAGAGTCACTTAGTTGTGACAATCACTAGAAAGTCTTAAAAAAGAAATTAAACTGGAAGGACTACCTGGCATCCACCTGTCAACCCTGCAAAGTGCACCTAGCTAATTTCTGCGGGTTAGTCCCAAAATTGGGAGAGCTTTTTACTTTTTTATTTTGCTCACTCACAGGTTGTGTATGGAGCCAGTGTTTGTTGCTCATCCCTAATTGCCTTTGAGAAGGTGATGGTGAACTGCCTTCTTGAACTGCTGCAGTCTGTTTGGTGCAGGTAAACCCACAATGCCGTTAAGGACAGAATTCCAGGATTTTGATCTAGCAAATCCAACTGGAGGACCAGCGATTTTATATATATCTCCGAGTTTGGATAGTGAATGACTTGGAGGGGACCTTGCCAGTGGTGGTGGTCACCATGTATGTGCTGCTGTTGTTCTTGATGATGGTGGTTGTGGACTTGGACAGTGCTGCCTAAGGAGCCTTAGTGAATTTCAACAGTGCATCTTTTGTTTGTGGATGTGGTACCAATCAAATGAACTACTTTGTCCTGGATGGTGCCAAGCTTCTTGTCTCTCAGACTAGTTAAGCAACAACCTGGCATGGTCATACTCACAGCCGACATACATCGCAGACCTTTGACCCAGGCATTATCATCACCGTCCCTGGATATGTCTTTTCCCACCGGCAGGACATACCCAGCAGAGGTGGTGGCACGGTGGCATACAGTTGGGAGAGAGTTTCCTGGGAATCCTTAACATCATCTCTGGACACCATGAAGTCTCATGACACTAGGTCAAACACTGTCAAGGAAACCTCCTGCTGATTACTGCATACTGTCCTTCCTTAACTGATGAATCAGTGCCCCATGTTGAATATCGTTTGGCAGGTGGAAAGGGCGCAGAATGTATTCTGGGTGGGGGATTTCAATGTCCATCACCAAGAGCGGCTAGGTAGCAATGTTACTGATCGAGCTGATCAAGTCTTAAAGGATGTTGCTGCCAGACTGTGTCTGTAGCATGTGGTGAAGGGACCAACAAGAAGGAATAATCTAGCTGACCTCATCTTCACCAGTCTCTCTATCGCAGATGAATTGTCCATCATGGTATCAGTAGGGTGACCACTGCACAGTCCTTCTGGAGATGAAGACCTGCCCTTCAAATTGAGGATACGTTGCATCATGTTGCGTGGCACTATCACTACCCTAAATGGGACAGACTTCGAACAGACTTAGCAACTCAGGACTGGGTATTCATGCTGTGGGCCATCAGCTGCAGTATCAATGTACTCCAACATAGTCAACGACGTCATGGCCTAGCGTATCTCCCACCCTACCATTACCTTCAAGGGAATCAACCTGGTTCAATGCAGCATGAAAGAGGGCATGCCATGAGCAGCAGCAAGCACCTAAAAATGGGGTGTTAACTTGATTAAACTTCTAATCAGGAACTATTTGAATGCTGAGCAACAAATGATGGAGAGATCCAAGTGATTCCACAACCAACAGATGGATCGAAAGTCTGTAGTCTTGTTGCATTCAGTAAAGAATGGTAGTGGATGATCAAATAACTTACTGGAGAGGAGCAGGTGGCTCAACGAATATCCCATCCCCTAGCGCATCATTGATAAGGTTAAGGCTGAAGCATTCAGAACAAACTTAATCCAGAAGCACTGAGTGAATGATCCTTCTAACTACCTCCAGAGGTCCCCAGGATCACAGTTGTCAATCTTCAGCCAGTTCATTCCGCATGATGTCAATAAAGTGTTGGAGATGCTGGATACTGCAAATGCTATGGGCCCTGACAGCATTCCAGTAGTAGTAGAACTTGCAACACCCCTGGCAAAGCTGTTCTAGTGCAGCCAAAACATTGACATTTAACCAACGAAGTGGAAAATTGTCCAGCTATGTTCTGTACGTGAAAAGCAGGACAAATCCAATCTGACTGATTATTGCCCCATCCATCTATTCTCGATCATGAGTAAAGCTATCAATTGTGTTATCAAGCAAGGCACCTTCTTACTGATATCCAGTTTAAGTTCTGCCAGGACCACCTAGCTCTCATTACTGCCTTGGTTCAAACATAGGGAAAAAGAGCTGAAAGAGGTGAAAAAGAGGTGAAAGTGACAGCCCTCTATATCAAGGCTGCATTCGACCCAAGTGTGGCATCAAGGAGCCCTAGCAAAACTGGAATCAATGGAGAATCTTTACACAGTTTAGATTCATACCTAGCATGTAGGAAGATGTTTATGGTTGGTGGAAGTGAGTCATCTCAGCTCCAGGACATATCTGCAGGGGTTCCTCAGGACAGTGTCCGAGGCCCAAACATCTTCAGCTGCTTTATCTATGACCTTCCCTTTGTCATAAGGTCAGAAGTGGGGATGTTTGCAGATTGCACAACGTAGAACTCCTCAGATAGTGACGCAGTTCATGTCCGAATGCAGCAAGACCTGGAAATATCCCAGGCTTGACTTTGAAAAGTGGCAAGTAACATGGCAATGACCATTTCCAACGAGAGAGAAACTAATCATTGTCTCTTGCCATTCAGTGGCATTACCATCACTGAATGCCCCATACCAACATCCTGGGGTTACTGTTGACCAAAAGCATAACTGGACTAGCCATATAAATACAGTAGTACAAGAGCAGGTCAGAGGCTTGGAATCCAGTGGTAAGCAACTTGTCTCCTGACAATTGCTGGGATGGATGTTCTTCCACTGTTTCCTTCTGGCTTTCCTGCTTTCGATAGCTGGTACCACAGTGGTAATATCACTGAACCTGTGATCTACAGGCTCATGCTAATAGCCTGGGGACACCAGTTCAAATTCCGCCATGGCAGCTGGTAGAATTTGAATTCGGTTGATAATTCTGGAATGTAGAATGACTCTCCATAAGGATGCCATGAAATTATCATTCATTATTGTAAAAACTCATCTGGTTCATTAATGTCCTTCTCTTGGGGAAGGCCATCTGTCATACTTAGCCGGTTTAGCTTACCTATGATATAAGCTCCACAGTAATTTGGTTGACTGTTAACTAACCCCTTAAAAGCCAAGCAGTTTAAGAACAATTAGGGATGGGCAGCAAATACTGATCTTGACAATGACATCCACATCTCATTTTAAAAAAATCCTCTCACATAGTTGTACTTTCCTGTACTTTACCACAGACCAAGTCTGAAGTATCTAGCCTGAGGGCTTCAAAGTGTCAGTATAACCTCTGGGCATTCAAGTGTCTGAAGCTCATCCTTTAGCTAATTGATGCAGAACTGAAGATCCTCAAGCTGCACATGCTTAATGCGGATGTGATTATTGTGTATCACACTGGCATCCATGAGCTCCCACATGCTAGAGCTGCAACACATTATCTACCTCTTTGAATTTGATTTTAGTCTCAAGTTTAGAAATATAATTCCACTGTTGTCTGCAGTACTTCAAATAGTTGAGCTAGAACTTTATTGGAGGTTTTATTTCCGGGTACTGGTTTAAACTACTGCCCATGCCTGAATTCATATTCTAATTCAGTAAGCAGTCACAATTACAGCATCGGGTGACTGTCTGTATGGAGTTAGCACATTCTCCCTGTGTCTGTGTGGGTTTCTTCCGGGTGTTCAGGTTTCCTCCTACAGTCCAAAGATGTGCAGGTTAGGTGGATCAGCCATGGGAGATGCAGGATTACAGGGATGGGGTTGGGGGGGGTTGAGTCTGGGTGGGATGCTTTTCGGACAGTCGATGTGGACTTGTTGGGCCGAATGGCCAGTTTCCACACTGTGGGGATTCTCGGTGTTCTAAAGATTCTAAATGCACCTACATGATTAAAGCCTTAAACATTATCAGCTTCTGGAAGCTGGATATCACAAAGCAGCACTTCCTGTCCCCTTTGCGCCAAATTTCTGAATTAGCACTTATACCTTGTTGAAGTCAGACTAAGAATGAAACAATGGTCATACTTTCAAAAAAACCCTCTTATAAATTGGTGTCTTAGGTTTGTGCATTGGTGTTAATTTACTGTGAAATGCAGTATTGTTTTATCTCAATTTTCAACTTTAACGTCTTTATAAACTTCAGTCATTTCCTTATTTAATCTTGTTGGATGCTGAGGAAAATATTGCTTTCTAAAAATTCGTCTATGGAATGTGGGCATTGCTGACAAGGCTGAAATATATTGCTCATCTCTGATTGCTCTTGAATTGAAAGACTCTTTTGGCTGCTGCAGAGGGCAGCTTAGAGCCGATCACATTGCTGTGGATCTGGAGTCACCTGTACGTTAGACCAGACCAGGATGGCAGATTTCCTTCCTTAAAGGACAAGAGTGAACCAAATGGATTTTAACAACAATTGACAGTTACGTGGTCACCCTTCAGGGAATTTTTAATTCCAGAACTTCCTTTATCAAATTCAAATTTCACCAACTGTTATGGTGGGATATAAACCCAAATCCCTAGAGTTTGGAGTACTGGATTACTAGTCCAGTGACATTACCTCAATGCCACTGCTGGTGTATTAATGTAAAATCAAATAAGAATTATGACTGTGAATGTCAGGGTCAGTAGCCTTGGTTAAAATTTTAAAATGTTCTGTGTCTTTGAAGACGCTGCATTGATTTGACTAGTCAGAAAGTTCTTCATTGTACACTGATTACATTCAGCCCGTGAAAGTACTAATTTGTTCTCATGAGATTGAACATGCTACAAATCCAGGATATTGACTTGGATGAAAAGACACAGCAGTGTATCTAAGTTTGCTGCTGATACAGAGCTAGGTGGGACAGGTAAGCTGTGAGAAGGATGCAAATTGGTTGAAAAGAGATATAATGTAGTTTAAATGAGTGGGCAACAAGATAGCAGGAGAAATATAAACGTAGGGAAGTGTAAAGTTATTCACTTTGGTTGTAAGATTAGCAAAGCAAAACAGTTTTTACTCTGGTGTGAAATTTGTAATTGTTCATATTCAAAGGGATTTGTGTGTGCTTGTACAGGAAAAAGCAGCAAATCATCATGCTGGTTCAGCAAATAGCATGTTGGTCTTTGTTTCAGTTCATGAAGAAATCTTGCTAAATTGTACAGGGCTTTGGTGAAACCTCATCTGGAGTACTGTGTACACTTTTGGTGTCTACACCTGCAAAAGGATTGTCCATTTCTTAGTTGGTGTAATCAATATTTAGACAATTTAAATTAATGATTGGTAGATTACTGTGGATTATAATGGGTCTCACTGTCAAAAAATACTTGTGATTAGATCCAAGTAACTTTTTCAGTACAAGCATGTTCTGATACTAAAGTAACAGTAAACCCTACTCTGGGTTAGAAATAAAATCAGGCCATAAGTTAGAATTATTTGTATTCGCAGACATCCGAGAAAGTGAACATTTAGAAGTGTCACTTGATTTTTTTGCTGATGTTTTCTTTTCTAAATGCATTCCGTTGCTCAGAATGGAGAAGTAATTAGAACTTAACTGGACCCATGGTCTAAGATTCCACTTTGGTGTTTGTGGAACAGAACTGCCATGGTGGAGCTCATTCTTCATGTGTGAAATGAGATCGTGGATTACTTACTAATGCAATTGTATTTTTTTACTTAGATCCACAAGATGGCACTCTGGTCCTACTTCCGTCTGAAGCACAACGTTCTTTGGTGCAGCTTGTATATTTCTTACCATTTATTTCGTCTGAGTTATTGTCTTGCCTAAGTCGTTGTTGCACTATGGGAAGATTGACCTCCAAACTAGCCATTAGTCTTATTCGTATACTACATACAAGGTAAGATTGCAAACTATTCAGTAGTTATAATTTTATTTATTTTATTCATTAAGTAAATGTCAAGGCCCCAAAAACCAAATAATGCTCCTGTCTAGATGATAATCCGTTGTTGTTGTCTCATTGAATATTTTAGTGTTTATTTTTGAGTTTCCAGAAGTAGTCCTACTTAGTTCTTGCAACAAGGAAATGGAGAAACAAAATTAATAACTAATTTCCCAGATAATTCTTTTGCAGGCCTGGAAGATATATATCTGGGGCAATGTAATGTCATTAGACATTATGTATTGAGATAAAAGAACAGTAAAAGTAAAACAAGGTAGCCAACTGGAAAGATGAATTTAAACAAACCTGTCCAGATAATTAGAATTGGTAGATAGGATAATACACAACAATTGGAAGCTTTTTCAAACATGAGATCGTTATGGTACAGTTTTGACATTCACATGAAAAGTCAAGGTGAAACTGGAAGACAGAAATTAATCTGATACCCGAACAAAGAGGCTGTATCTAATAATACAAAAGTAAGCCAGTAGAACAGAATCAAAAAATATTTTAAAAGAAAGGAGTGAAGAAACGCAAGAAAATAATTTAAAAGTAAGTAACTTCAGATCTGATCAACGTGAGTGGAATTGTATTACTGATTAAAGATGCAAAAGGACATCTCATGAATATACAGAACAAGCTTTTACAGAAGTGTTTGATAGGACTGAAAATAGTATATAAAATTTATTGGAGGACTCAGTGGAAATGCTGAAAGAATTAATTAATTGAATAGCATAGGTTCTGACCACCAGCATCCATCAATTAAATGGTTGGCAGTGTTGCACAGTTGTTCAGAGGGGACAAACCATATAACTGAAGATCTTCTACATTAGTATCAGCAGTGGGGTAAGCCTTTGAAGTCTTCCATGGCAAATACGATTAATAATCATTTAGAAAGGCTTAGGTTTTTTTAAGCATGCATGATGTGGGAGATGGTGGACCCAATTGTAGTTCATAGTGATCACATCTTTAACAAGTATTCGTTGTTTGAGAAACTCTGGCTCAGAGTTGATGAGCTGGAGTCTGAGCTTCAAACATTGTGACACACCAAGGAGGGGGAGAGTTACCGGGACGTTGTTTCAGGAGGCAGTCACACCCCTTATATTAACAACCTTGAATTTGCTCAGTGGTCAGGAACGTGAGACTATGCCTTTGAATGAACAAGGCAGGTAGAAGAATCCAGGAGGTAGTGCTGAAGGAATCTCTGCTCTTGATTTTGTCTGACAAGTTTGAGATTCTTGCTCCCTGTGTGAATGAGAGCAAGGACTGTAGAGAGGATGAGCAAACTGACCATAGCACCATAGTATAGGGAGCCTTTCAAGAAGGGAGATAAGAGAAATGCAGTTGTAATCAGGGATAGTAAAGTCAAGGGAAAAGACACTGTTTGACATGGCCAGGATTGAAAGCCCAGAGGTTGTTTTGCCGGCCTGCTGCCTGGGTTCAGGGTACCTTATCAGGGCTGTAGAGGAACTTGGAGTGGAATGGAAAAGATCCAGTTGTTAAGGTCCACATAGGTACCGCTGATATAAGTAGAAAGCGAAAAGGCGTTTTGTTGAAGGAATATGAGCAGCTAGGGGATAAATTAAACAGCAGAACCAAAAAGGTGATGATCTCTGGATTATTACCTGAGCCACAAGCTCTTGACACAGAGTCAACAAAATTAAAGATGTAAATGCATGGCTCAAAGATTGGTGTGGGAGAATTGGGTTTGAGTTCATGGGACGTTGGCATCAGTGCTGGGAAAGGAGGGAGCTGGCCTGATAGGACGGGTTCCACCAGAATCATGCTGGGACCAAAGTCCTGGTGAATTGTAGATAGGGCTTTAAACTAAACAATGGGGGAGTGAAGCGAATCCAGTTACATGGAAAATTATGGAAAAAGGTGAAGTGGGGAGTGCGCAGGAGAGATTATTAATGTTTCTAGAACAGGTTATAGAGCAGAACATATGAAAAGGGCCAGGAATCTTAACTACTCATGGCAGATAAGGGGACAACTATGAGAAGGGTATGCACTTAAATGCATATAGTATGCAAAACAAAGTAAATTAACTTGTTCTGCAGAATGAAATTGGAGGGTATGATGCGATCGCAGAGATGTGACTGCAAAGGGATCAGGGCTGGGAATTAAATATCAAAGGATACACATCCTATTGAAAGGACAGGAAGATTAACAGAGGGGTTGGGGGTTGCCTTGTTAGTAAGAAATTAAATTGATAACAAGAAGTGATTTATAGGGTCGGAATGTGTAGAATCTGTGTGGGTAGAGTTGAGCAACTGCAAAGGAGAAAAAAGATCCTGATGGGAACTGTATATAGACAACCTAGCAGTAGTTAGAATGTGATTTAGAAAATAAATTAGAATGTAGAAAATGCATGTGAGAAAGGCACCACTACAGTAATCACGGGAGACTTCATATGCAGGTGGAATGGGAAAATCAGATCGATAGCAGATCACAAGAATTGGAATTTGTAGAATGTCCAAGAGATGATATTTTGGAGTAGTTTGTGATAGAGTCCACTAGGGAACAAGCAATTCTGGATTTGGTGATGTGTAATGATGCAGACCTGATTAGGGAGCTGAAGGTGAAGGAACCCCAAAGGGGCAGTGATCAAAATATGATAGAATTCATGCTGTAGTTTGACAGAGAGAGGGGCTGGAATAAAGGTAACGAAAAGACGTGAGGGAGGAGCTGGCCAGAGTTGATTAGAAAGGGAAGCTAACAGGGAAGACGGTGAAGCAGCAATGGCAGGAGTTTTGGGGGTAATTCAAGAGGCACAGCAGAAATCCATCCTAAGGAAGAAGAAATGTACTTGGGGGAGACTGAAGCAACGATGGCTGGCATGGGAAGTCGGGGACAGCAAAAAAGCAAAAGAAAACGCATACAAGGTGTTGAAGATTAGTGGGAAGCCAGAGGACTGAGAAGCCTGTAAAGACCAGCACAGCACAGCCAAAAATGCAACAAGTGGGGAGAAGATGAAATATGAGCTTGAGCTAGCTAATAATATGAAAGAAGATTGCAAGAGTTTTTTAAGATACATAAAAGGTAAGATGGAGGCAAAAGTGACATTGGACCGTTGGAAAAGTAGTTATGGGGAACTAAGAAATGGCAGAGGAACTGAATACGTACTTTTCATCAGTCTTCTTAGTGTAAGACACCAGTATAATTCCAGAACTTCAAGAAAATCAGGGGGTAGAGGCAAGTGTAGTGGCCATCACCGAAGGTGGTGCCGGGAAAGCTGAGAAGTCTGAAGGTGGATGATTCATCTGGACCAAATGGACTACACTCCACGTTCTGAAGGAGGTAGCTGAGGAGATTGAAGAGGCATTGGTCGTGTATCACTGGAGTCAGGGAGGGTCCCAGAAAACTGGAAAATGGTTAATGTAGCACCCCTGTTTAACAAAGGACGGAGGTAGAATATGGGAGATTATGGGCTGGTTAGCCTGACCTCGACTGTTAGTAAGATTTTAGAGTCAATTATTAAGGATGAGATTGTGGCATACGTGGAAATGCATGGTAAAATAGGTTTGAGTCAGCACGGCTTTGTTAAAGAGCGGTCATGTCTGACAGATCTGTTAGAATTCTTTGAGGAAATAACAAGCAAGTTAGACAAAGGAGAGCCAGTGGATGTAATCTATTTTGATTTCCAGAAGGTCTTTGACAAGGTGTCACACGGGAGACTGCTAAATAAGATGAGTCCATGGTGTTAGGGGTGAGTTACTGTTATGGATAGAGGATAAAAGAAGACAGAGAGTGGGGGATAAAGCAGTCTTTTTGAAGATGGCAACTGGAGACTAGTGGAATTCCACAGGGTCAATGTTGGGACCACAACTATTTACGTTAAACATTAATGATCTGGACAAAGGAATTGAGGGCATTGTTGCTAAGTTCGCAGATGACATAAAGCTAAGTGGAGGGACAGGTAGTATTGAGGAAGCAGGAAGAACTTGGACAGGCTAGGAGAGTGAGCAAAGAAGTGGCAGGTGGAATACAATGTGGGTAACTGTGAGATTATGCACTTTGGTAGGAAGAATAGAGACATAGACTATTTTCTAAACAGAATGGCTTTGGAAATCTGAACCATGAAGGGACTTGGGCATCTGCAGGATTCTCTTAAGGTTAAAATACGGATTCCGTCGACAGTTAGGAAGGCAAATGGAATGTTAACATTCATTTTGAGAGGGCTAGAATATAAGGGCAGAGATGTACTGCTGAGGCTGTAAAAGGCTCTGCTCAGATTGCATTTGGAATATTGTGAGCAGCTTTGGGCCATGTATCTAAGGAAAGATGTGCTGGTGTTGGAGGGGTTCCAGTAGAAGCGTACGAGAATAATACTGGGATGTGCCATTTTAGGAGCAGTTGAGGACGTTGTTTGTGTACTTGAGGAGTTTAGACAGATGAGGGATGATCTGATTGAAACTTCACTCTATCCAAGTTCTGTATGTGGAGAAAATGTTTCCACATGTAGGAGAGAGGAATTTCTTCAGCCAGAGGGTGGTGAATCTGTGGAACTCATTGTCACGGAAGGCAGCAAGAGGCAAGTCACTGAGTGTATTTAAGGCTGAGATAAGTAAGCTCTTGATTATTAAGGAGATCAAAGGTTACATACAAGGATATACAAGGTAAGAGAATACTGTGGAGAGTTATATCATCCATTGATTTGGCAGAGAAGACTCTGGGCGGACAGGCCTAATTCTACTCCTAAATCTTATGTACTCCTGGAGTCTGCTTTTGGGAGTGGGTGGTTCTGAAAGAAAAATGGGAAGGTGTTAGTGAGGAGGGGAAGGGAGGGTGTGAAGGGATGTGTGAATGTTAGGGGCAGCATGTGTGTGTCTATGTGGATGTTTTTGTTTGTTTGTTTGTTTTGGTACGTGTGTAAGAGTGAAATGGGGAGCGTGAGTGGGTGGTGAAATAACTCCACAGAGATTGGTATCCCATTACCAAGTCACCATTTATTACACATGGAAAGTCCTTGACTTTCAGAGTCAGCACCTAGAATGTCAGAATCTTTGACACGCCTCTTCTTATTTGTCAGCCAGGACTCCCTGATCGGGGCTGTTAATCTGGTCCACTCAGGGAACTCATATTCTATGAGATCCAGCTGGCTGAACTCGTTAGAATTACTACGGGTGGGTCTGAGAAGTGTGAACTTCGAGGGAGGTGTGTAGAGATGATGGAGAGGATCGTAGAAGAGGGGTTCTGTGTAGTGAAGTTGGAGGGTGTGTGGGAGGGATTGTTGGTGGGTGACAGTGTAATGAAGGGAGATGATGTGTGGAGGAAGGCTTAGTGAGGGAGCGTGCATAGGTGTTGAGGGTGTTTATGTGAATTTATATTTTTTGTTATTTGTTCATGGGATGTGGGAGTTACTGGCTTGTCCATCCCAGTTGTCTTCAATAGGTTGTGATGAGCTGTCATTTTATACCACTCCAATCCATACAGCATCGGTACACCATAGTGCTATTAAGAGGAGAGTTTGGGGAATTTCTCCCAGGAAAAATGAAAGAATGGTAGTATGGTTTTAAGTCCGGATGCTGTATGGCTTTATGGGGCACTTACAGTTGGTATTGTTGCTCCGCATCTGTTGCTGTTGTCTTTGTAGGTGATGGAGGTGACAACTAATATTCCTTCTAAACTGTTTGGCTGCACAGCTGTTGTGAAATTTCCTGCTGTGAGTGCTGGTTCATTGGCTTCAGCTTTGACTCAGTTATGATAATACTGTTGAATGTTAAAGGGTGGTTGGTGAATTCCTATTTGTTGAAGATGGCCATTGCCTGGCACGTATGTTGCAAATGTTACTTGCCATAATCATCCCAAGCTTGGATGCTGTTCAGGTCTGCATATGAGCTAGAATTGCTTCAGTATCTTAGGAATCATGAATATTGCTGAACATTGTGCAATCATCAGCAAACATTCCAAATTCTGACTTTTGATATGGAGAAGATCATTAAGCAGCTGAAGATGTTTGGGCCTATGGCACTACCCTGAAGAACTCCTGAAATGATGTCCTGTAACTGAGATAATTGGCCTCTGACAAACCCAGCTGTCTTCGTTTTTTTTCTAGTTATGACTGACTGAGAGTTTGTTCCCAATTCCCATTGACTTGAGTGTTTTTCAGGGTTCCTTGATGGCATGCTTGATCATTTGCTGTCTTGATGTAACCCACACTTCCTCTTGAGTTCATGTCTTTTGCTCATGTTTGGACTAAGTCTGTGATGAGGTCAGGAATTGAGTGAACCTGGCAGAGCCCAAACTGAGCATGACTGAGCAGGTTAGTGTTGAGTAATTGCTACTTGATGGCATTATTGATGACATCATCCATCACTTGGTCGATAATTGAAAGTAGATAGAGCAGCAATGGCCAGGGTAGATTTGTCCTGCTTTTTTGTGGCAGGACGTCCCTGGGTGATTTTCCTTGTTTCTAAGTTAGGGGTGTAGCTAGTTTTGGAAAATCATTCAATATTGTTGCCAGAGTGTTGTCAGGCCCCCTATCCATTGCAGTGTGCAGTGCCTTCAGTCATTTCATGATATATCTTGGGAGTGAATTGAGATGGTCGAAGGCTGGCCTCTGTGATAATGGGGAATTTAAGGAGGAGGCTGTGGTGGGTCACCCATTTTTTCATTTCTGGTTGAAGATGGTTGCAGATGCTTCAGGTTTGTCCTTTTCACCAATGTGTTGGTCTCCTTCCTTGTTGTGATTGGGGATATTTGTGGAGCCTCCTATTCTTGTTAGTTGTTTAATTGCCCACCGCCATTCATGACTTGATCTGGCAGGACTGCAGACCTTAGATTTGGTCTGTTGGTGTGGAATCACTTCTCCCTTTGTTGTTTGTTGATTACTCTGCTTGGCATGCACATGGTCCTACGTTGTAACTTACTGGATTAACATCTCATTTTTATGTTTGTCAAGTATTTCTCCCACACTCCATGCCTTCCTTCATTCTTATTTGAACCAGGTTTTGGTGTGTGGAAGGAAGAGAGACCACTTGTGTGAACTCTGAGACAGAGTGAGTCAGGCCATAACCTCAAAACCTGTGCACAAAGTAGGCTAGGAGGGGAGGCAAATCTGCGCTGTAAGGCAACCTCTTCTGACTCCCATTTTCGTAGCAGTTCTGCCATTGAGCAGCTTGCAGTGTATTTTGCCAGAGGCAAATGCAAGGTCGTTGTGAGTTAAACACAACTTTACTCAGCCCCAGTCTGTGCACTCTGCCCTGGTAATGAAGAATTGGGGCCTAGGCTGCCAGTCTGTTGTCGTGCCGATTACCTGAGAAGGTAAAAAAAGTCCATAGAATCCCTACGGTGTGGAAACAGGCCATTTGGCCCAACGCGTTTCCACTAACCCTCCAAAGAGTATCCCACCCAAACCGATGCCACTACCCTATCCCTGTAACCCTGTATTTCCCATGGCTAGCGCACCTAACCGAGACACCCCTGGACACTACAGGCAATTTAGCATGGCGAATCCACCTAACCTGCACATCTTTGGACTGTGGGAGGAAACTGGAGCACCTGGCGGAAACCTGCGCAGACACGGGGAGAACGTACAAACTTCACATGGACGGTTGCCCGAGGGTAGAATCAAACCTGGGTACCAGACACTTTGAGGCAGCAGTGCTAACGACTAAGCCACCGTGCCACCCTCTAAAATACTTTATTAGTTTTGTTGCTTGCCATTTTTCTAATGCTCAATATGATTAACAAGTCATTTATTTGAATTATTTTTGCTTTGGATTTTTTCTTTGAAATTTGTTTACTGTTGTCTCAAACCTTATCTTTATGATATTTACTCACTGGCCCTCAAATGAGGGAGAAATTGAAATTCCCCATTTGAAGTTAGTTTAACTTGTTAGACAACAAATGCTTGCTTTGTCAGCGACACCTGTATCCTATGAAAGAGTTAAGCGAGACTAGATTGGACACACTCCTGCCATTGTGTACTGGTGGTGGAGACAGGCTGAGATGGTAGGTGGGTTATCAGGTAAGCAGTTGTTTTGTAATCAGAGATAGTAAGAACTGCAGATGTTTTGTGGTGTTTCGTATCAAGCTTCAACTTCCATCTGCTTCGCTAGAAACTAGTTACAATAAATGAACGGAGACACTATTTAGAGATAGTAGGAACTGCAGATGCTGGAGAATCCGAGACAACAAGGTGCAGGGCTGGATGAACACAGCAGGCCAAGCAGCATCATAGGAGCAGAGAGGCTGACGTTTCGGGCCTAGACCCTTCATCAGAAAAGGGGGAGGGGAAGGGGGTTTTGAAATAAATAGGGAGAGAGTGGGAGGCGGATAGAAGAGGGATAGGTGGAGAGGAAACAAACAGGTCGAAGAGGCGGGGATGGAGCCAGTAAAGGTGAGTGTAGGTAGGGAGTTAGGAAAGGGATAGGTCAGTCCAGGGAGGACGGACAGGTCAAGGGGGTGGGATGAGGTTGGTCGGTAGGAGATGGAGGTGCGGCTTGAGGTGAGAGGAGGGGATAGGTGGGAGGAAGAACAGGTTAGGGAGGCAGGGACGAGCTGGACTGGTTTTGGGATGCGGTAGGGGGAGGGGAGATTTTGAAACTTGTGAAATCCACATTGATACCATTGCGCTGCAGGGTTCCCAAGCGGAATATGAGTTGCTGTTCCTGCAACCTTCGGGTGGCATCGTTGTGGCACTGCAGGAGGCCCAGGATGGACATGTCGTCTGAGGAATGGGAGGGGGAGTTGAAATGGTTCGCGACTGGGAGGTGCAGTTGTTATAGGGCATACTGTGTTCATAGTTACTACTATACGTTCTCATTGGCCGTGAAAGATTTCTAAAATCTGTTAAATATCAAACTTCACTATTATGATAACCTTAAAATATGAGTGAATCTTTTTGATATTTTAGCTTCTGCCTTTGTCCTATATGTATGTCCCAATCGTTTACTTCACTGGGTTAAAATTTAAAAGGCAGTGATTTTTACTTCTTGGTTTCATGTCTGGGGAAGTATTTCAGTGTGATTGACTGCTTACCTTGCGAGGTTGCACACTTTACTGGAAGTCTGGACATTGTTCTGCCTTGTATGAAATTCACGCTAATGCTTGAAGGGAAGCCCATACCACTGAAATTCTAAATATCTTGTGGGCAGCTTTCTTTGTGGTCACTGAGTACAGTTGCTTTGCTGTTGACCTTGAAACCAGCCCAATATGGTGATGTTTATGGCTGTACTAATGAACTTGCCCTGTGATATCTAAAATTTGATGACAATGATATTAGTATTGCTGAATCCATCACGATCAACATGCTGGGGTGACCATTGAGTTTGACTGGCCGTATAAATACTTTGGCTGCAGAGCAGAGGCTAGAAATCCCACAGAGTAACTTACCACCTGAATACCCAATGCCTGTCCACTACCTTCAGGCTACAAGTAAAGAATATGATGAAATAATCCTCACTTGTCTGAACGAGCACAGTTCCAACAACACTCACGAAGCTTGACTTCATCCAGGATGACGAAGCCTGCTTGATTGGTACCCCATTTTCAGCATTCACTCTTTTCACCACACTTCCACAGTGGTAGCTCTGTGTAGCATCTACAAGCGGCACAATTAAAAACTCACTAATGCTCCTTCAATAGCATTGTCCAAGCTTCCAGTAACAAAACACCACCGCTTGCAATTTCCCTTTGAAGTAACACACCTCCATGACTTGGAACTTTTAAAAATGTATTTTGTTCATATTTTATACTGTATTGCAATTCCTTCACTGTTATAGTCTTTTCTGATAAGATTTATGATGCAAGTGGACATCTGAAAGAACTTTTTCACTCTAGTAACCTTTTAGCTATTTACAGATACATAGAAATGATCTTTTAAGGTTCATTTTATTTTATAAATATTAGTGATTTGGATAATGACTCCTTGTTAGCTTCACATAGTCTTGTTCCAATAACTTTACAATTCCCAGTATAATTTGCCAACTGTAATTTGGAAGCAAGAACTGCTGAGTGTTTCCATGACAGTTGTCTAGATTACAACTTCTGAAAATACTTGGTGTTGAAGAGGGGATTCCTTGAAGTGACATTTGGGCATAATTTTGGACATATTGGCATCAGCATAAGATGGAACAACAGATCTAGAGTTGGAGCTCTATGATGGTTTGTCTTGTGCCATACACACAAACTTTGTGATTATAGTGATACTAATAGAGCTTTCATTAATGGTAAAGGGCATTGATCATCTGCCAAATTAACATCGTGCCTCAGGACCTTTTTATAGTAACTGGCTTGTAGCCACACAGGTAACATTGCTGTTTTTTCAAGTTGTGAGTAATACAACCAACTAAACAGTGATGCCAGTAAATAAGTACCATTTTGTGGATTATGCTAACCTGCGCATCAGAAAATAATGTTTCATTCCTATTGCAGTAAGATTTTAGTAAAATAATTTATGTGCAGTTTTTGCTGACTATTGGTTTCATGTTTTTCTAAGTAATTTGGAGATTTATTGAATAATTTCTTTTAACATATAAAACAGTTTTGCCTTTAGGAACTGTTCTGCTATAGCTTGTTGTGATATCTGAAAGTGTAGTCATTGAATTTTGAGATATTTGTTTTTCTGAAAACTGGTACAACCTTTTTCATCTTTCAAGCTAACTGAGGTGTGTATTTGTTTATTTCTTTCTCATTCCAGTTGTTATCTTGTACCTAAGTTGGTACTCTCAGCTCTGGCAGTAGGGAAATGTCTCAAGATGGGAGAGATACACTTTTTAAAAAAATTGATGAGAAGGTTTATTGCTCATCGCCCCACTGAACTTGGGACAAAAATTGACAAAAATTATCAAAAATTAACAAGTGACATTTTCTCTTTGTATATTACTTATTGAGGAAACACCTCTAAAAATAACTTGATTTTATTCAGGATTTTCACTCTCCATCTGTTATTTTTAAAATCCTCTTGCTGAAGGTAGTGACTTGATTAGAAGTGTAATTCCTCATTGTCAGTGGGGACTAATGCTGTGTTCAAAATGTTATTACGATGGTGTAGCACTAGTTCCTGTGAGCATTACTTCTCTTACCCCACCGTACCCCCATTGGGAGTGTGCTGTTCACTTTAAGAAGTCAGCAAGGAATTCTTTGGTAGATAGTTTTATGTGGGGCAGTGGGAGCTAGTACATTTGAACATCAGTTGTTTTGTTGATCTGTGACCCTGTACACTTCCCAACAGAATCTAAATCATTGCTTCTTAGACTTTAGTCCATTGCACCTACCTCATTTTCCACATTAAAAGAAAGTGATAGAATTATTGCCAAGAATGGTGCTACTAGGTGAGTAAAAAAGGAAGCTAGCTCAAAACATAAATACAGATGCTAATAACTCCTCAGTTATTTAAAAAGGATAAGAGTAACTGAACTGAGTCCTCTAGAGCATGAGTCTGGGGAATTAATAATGGAAATTAAGGAATTGGCTGATGAATTGAACAGATTTTCCATCTGTCTTCATTGTAGAAAATCCAAATAATGTTGCAGAAGTAATTGTAATTTGAAAGAGAGAGAGAAGATAATCGAGAAAAAGGTTGTGAGAAAATTTGAGAGGCTGACACCTCCTCTGGTCCTAATGGAATTCATTGTAGGTTTTTAAATGACTTGGCTGCTGAGATTGTGGATCTATTAATCTTAATGTTCAAAATATCATTTGGTTCTGGAAATGTCCCATCAAATTGCGGGGAAGAAAAGCAATCATAACATGTCTTTTCCAGCAAAGGTGGAGACAGAAAACAGAATTACCAACCAGTTGGCTTAACCTCTGTCAAAGAAAAAATGCTGGAATTCATTATTAACAGATTATAGCAGGATACTTTTAAACAATAGACTCAATTAAATAATACAGAATTAGCATGATTTTGTGAAAATGAAATTGTTTTTGGTTAATTTGCTTGTTATTTTCTCTAAAGAAAACTAACAATATTGCTAAAAGGAAAGTTTTGATATGGTATACTTGGATTTTTTGATGGTGTTTGACAAGGTATTACATTAAAGGTTAGGACACACACTACAAGCTCATGGTGTAAGGTGTAACATGTTAGTACGGAAAGAGGGTTGATTAGCGTGCAGGAAGCAGAGAGTAGACATAATTGGGTCACTTCCATGTGTACCACAGGGTTCAGTGTTGGAGTCTCCACTAATTACAATCTATATCAATGACTTGGATAAAGGGACCAAATGTATTGTTGTACATTTGATGAGAGCACAAAGAAAGGTAGGAGATTAAGTTGTGATGAGGGCTTAAGGAAACTGCAACAAGGTAGGTTAAGTGAGCAGCAATTTGGCAAATGGAGTATAACATGGGAAAATGTGAACCTGTCCACTTTGACAGGAAGAATAAAATATTTAAATAGAGAGAAGTTACAGATCATTGTGATAAAGAATAATCTGAAGCTTCCTAACACACACATGGCAAAAAAGTTAGTATACAGTTTCAGCAAGTGATTAGGAACACTAATGAACTATTATTGTTTATTGCAATGAAAATGGAATATGAAAGTATGCAAGTTTTGCTACAGTTGTGTAAGCCATCGGTGAGACCAAATCTGGAGTACTATGTACCATTTCTGTCATCTTATTTGAAAAAGGATACAATTCCATTAGAAGCAGTTCAGAGAAAGTTTACTTGATTGATTCCTGTAATAAAGGCGTTATCTTACTAAGAAAGGTTGGGCCTTATCCATTGGAGTTTAGAAGAATGAGAGGGTAGTTTATTAAAATATATAAGATCACAAAGGGACTTGACATCGTGGTTGCTGAAAGAAGCTTCTCTCTGTGGGAGTGAAGAGAAATATGGGATACAGCTTAAAGATAAAAGGGCTCTCATTTAAGACTGAGATAAGAATTTTTTTCTTGTTGGGTCTTTCCCAGAGAACAGTAGAGGCAGTGTCATTGTATATTTTAGAGTTTGAGTAACTTAGATTCTTGACTGACTAGTGAGCTAAAGGATCTGTGTGCTGGACAGGAAAGTGGAGTTGAGAACATTGTAAAACAAAACTCCATGAGATCAGATCTTGTCAAATAACAGAGTAGGCCAAAGGGACCAAGTGGCACACTCCTGCTCATAATTTGTGTGCATGTTTGTGTGATGAGATTCCAGTGAGCTATAGTCTGGTTCAAAGCTGGAGGGCTTCAGTCTTTTATTGCACTTTATGTTCAGCTGATTCATCTTCTTTGCTTTCAGCTTGAAGTCAGGAAAATCTAACCTCTCAGTTGGATATTGTAGAAGTTATATCATTCTTGCTTAAAAACTGGTTCTTCGACATCAAGCAATCGGTGGGGGAATGAGAGTTCTGATTTGTTCTCTTGCATGGCCTCAGTTTTGGCCCATCATTGGAGACTTGCACTTTTGTTGAGTCTGTGGACCTTTCTTTTGAGTATTGGTGTCTAAGGTACCAGAGAAGAAAGAAAAATCACCTGCCATCCTCAATTTGAGAGAGAAGTTGTAAAGTATTGCCCTTCAGCTACTAAAATAAAAATACTAGTCCTATACTGTGGAGGAATGGAGATATACTTTAGCACATTCTGAATTAAAGGGAGATGGTGGTCTGGTTTTAACGTCACTGGATCATAATCCAGAGACCCAAGCTAATGCCCTAGTGGACACTGATTCAAATTCCAAGTGGCAACTAATATAAAGCTGTTTTGGTGTCCATGAAACTATCGTTGTCATAAAAATCCAACTGTTACACGCATGTCATTCAGAGAAAGAACTTTGTCATCCTGACCTACATGTGACTGCAGACCCACAACAAGTGATTGACTGACTGTTAACTGTCCTCTGAAATGACTTAGCAAGCCTCTCAGTTAAAAGACAATTAGCAGTGGGCACTCTTTACATGTGCAATAATGTTTGTTATTGTTTTAAAAAAAATAATCTTGTGGCAGAGTTCTTATGATTAGTTGTTGGGTATTTGATGCCCTTTTTCAATTAAGAAAGGACCCTGACCAGATTATAATGAATGTCACAGCGCAAACTTGTGTTCCAGTTCGAGCATAGGTCACTGAAATCTTCACCATTTTCCGTACCCTAATTGCCCGCAGTGCAGGTGTACTGAGGACGCTGCTCCTGCTTGACATCATGAAACTCAGTCCAGGAATTCTACCTGTATCTTCTTTTGCTCTCTATGGCTCAAGTGCTCACTCAGAGCCTGCAGGAACTTCTAAAATAAGTGCAAATATTTGTAACACTGATGAGTGGAATATGTATCCTTGAAATTAAAGTAAAATATAAAATATACACCTCACCTTCCCGCCCATTTATTTCTGGGCTCCCCTCTTCCTCCCCAGTCCTAACGAAGGGTTTCAGCCTGAAACGTTGACTTTCCTGCTCCTCCGATGCTGCCTGACCTGCTGTGTTTGTCTAGTCCATGTTTATTGACTCTGGCTTCCAGTATCTGCAGTCCTTAATTTCTCCTAGTCATTAAAATATATTGTGTTGCTTTCAAAAATGTGCCTGTTGTTTATTGAATTACTAAACATGTAGAACACTACTAAATGCTGACTTTTTCAGTAATATCCATATCCTGTGAAAGAATAAAGAAAAATAAAATTTTATTTTAAAAATCATTTTGTGGAGGCCTAATTGAGCAAAGAGTGACTCTACATTAGAGTGGGTTAATTCTATGAAATCTTACTCTTTCAGTTTGTTTTAAAGGGAGAACATTTAGTTTTATTTTATCTTACATTTCCCATGCCCAAGGTTCATATTGCCTTTGGACCTTTTGTCATTGCTGTCTTGTAACATACCTCTTGGCTTCAATTTAATTCCCTTCCTGTTCAGCTGTTTACAGCAAGCATGGCTTCAATGTCTACAAATATGCAGGTGACTCCTGGCTTCTACCTCTACCATCTCCCCTGGTTGTGTGGGTGTTACTTCACTGTTTTGGCTGCCATTAGAACATAGAACATATACCAGTACAGCACAGGAACAATCGTTACGATCTGATGAGTTAAACTTTTCTCTAATTTTATGTTGACAAAACAGATGGTATCCTGTTTAGATCCTGCCAACACTTATTTTCCTCTGATTTTGTCTTCATCAATGAGTTTCACCTCAGGCCAAATCCAGTGATGACAACCAGTCTCCATCAGAATTATATTGAATATTGTGAAAATCTTGCATTTGAATCTAAATTGAATAAACATTATTCGTCACATTATCATTATTCTACCCTAAGTAAGTTAGAGAATAAAAACTGTTACTGATCAGCAAGCTTTATAACCTTGCATCACCTAACTCGTTTACATGTTATCTTTAAATGAGATTGTTCAAAATGATTTTAAAACAACCAAGAACAACAAGCTTTTTGAGTTAGCTTCCAGAATATTTGATGTGTTGATGCAAAGCATATGATGTTTTATTTATAGAAACCATTTGTTGTCCTGTTCAGTGCATGTGTTCAGTTAGATGCTTAATATTTTAAACATGAATTTAAAAAAAAAACCACAATGGTTTTTCACTCTGATCAAAATACTAGTTTTCCACTTGCTTTTCTTTCTCCCCTCTGAAGCATTGATCACTATTTGAAATTCAGTATTACAAATGTTCAACAGTGTTTGGCACGCTTAGTCACTATTGAACTAAAATAATGAATTTAGCGAACTACATGACTTGGTCGACTTATGTATACCTATTGCCATCGTTCATGTGTTGTAAAATATAACTTATGAAATAATATAAAATATAACTCTTAATTTTATTAATTATTTTAATTGTAAAAATGCGGGCAAATGTTTGAAAAAAATGACAGAAGTGGTTCTGAAATAAATTGAATTCAAACAAGCTTGAAGTTCATTATACTTAAATGGTGGAGCTTAGTGAGATTCTTTGCTATCTCTGAATTTAGTTAGGTTATAGCCAGCAGACAAGACTGGTTGATTTTATTTTTAAAGGAATTAAGGAACTGCCAGCTTTGGATCTTGTGTAACTTGTAGCTCCTTGGAAATTGAGAGATAAAGCCAGACCTCCACCTGAAGTAGAGTTTTTAAAAAAAATGCTTGATCTATTGGCCATGCACAGCCTGAGAATCAGGGAGAAATGAATTGAAGATTTATTTAACTGGCACCTTAAGGAGGATCCTCGATAAAATGGAGTTAACCTTGTTGCATTTGGAGTTCTGGAAGTAATCATTTCATTGTAGCAATAGGTTTTGCTTTGCTCATGGAATGTGAGTATTACTAGCTATGCCTGCATTTATTCCCATGCTGATTCACTTTAAGTGTGTGATGATGACCTCCCTTCTTGAAATACTGCAAGCCCAGATGTGTGGATACATAGACAGTGTTAGAAGGAAATCAAAAGCATTTTCTGACGTTTACAGTCACTGTGTTAGAGATGTAAGAAAATCTGTGCTGGAGCTGCAGAAATTAGTAAGGAAATTGGAGGATTGCTCAGCAACTAGCTAATGGAAGGACCTCCGTCAAATCTCTTACCTTGGGGAATAGCTGGAGCACTGAAGAGAAATCAGAGTGAATTCTATGCAACAGTGATTATGCATTTTGAGTTGTGAATGAACATTTAAAGATTCCATAAGAATGCTAATATGGATTTAGGGAGGGTAACTAGAAACTTCTTTCTCTTTTTGGCAGTCCGTTGGGGTCAAGGATGACTTGCATCCTTTCCAGGGGCTTTGGGCATGCTACTCTGTGATGGGTGAATAGTCCGGTCCTGAAACCGTAGACTCTGCCACAGATGAAACAGGTAGTGTTTGATGAGGTGGATGGGTGGGATACTCCGGTTTCTGTGTGCACTTTTCACTGCTTGCGCTTGGCGTCCATGTGCTCCATTGGGTGATGTTTGATAGGTTGGCACCATCATGGATGCTTCTCAGTTCTGCATTCTAGGGCAAGCATTCTCATGTGTCATGGGATGTTGCATTTGTTTAGGGTCCTTGTAATGTTTCGGTGTCCTTGTAATGTTTCCTCTTTCCTCCTAGTGATTGCTTACCATTTCTGAACTTGGAGCAGAGCACTTGTTTTAGAAGTCTTGTATCATGCATGCAGACAATGTGGCCCACCCAGCGCAGCTAGTCCTGTGTGTCCAGTGCCATGATACTGGGAGATTGGCCTGGGTGAGGATGCTCACATTGGTACGCCTATCATGCCAGTGGATTGGCAGCATATTGCGAAGGCAACTCCCCAGGGATTTGAGGAGTCTGCTGTACATGGTCCATGTTTCTGATGCATAAAGGAGAGTGGGAACCATGGCTGCTCTGTAGACCATCAGCATGGTACTGTGTTTGACTTTGGATACTCTCTCTTCTCCAGGCATTTTTGACCTCCTATGGTGGGTTGGAGGTGCGTTGAGATGGTGATGAGTCGTCTGTTTGCAGGATGATGTTAAGAGCACTTGTGTGGAAGGCTGCATCTTGGTTGAGGAGGTCCTCAAGTGCTCTATCCAGTGGACGCTGACTGCCTCTCTATCTTTGAGACTTAGAAAGTAGAACTGAGTTTATTGCACAGATTGCTGTAAGCTATAGTTTTAAGGTAATCTTACTTGCTTTGTTTGATTTGTGGTGTGCGTGTGTGTGTGCGTGTGTGTGTGTGCGTGTGTGTGTGTGCGTGTGTGTGTGTGCGCGCGTGTGTGTGTGTGTGTGTGTGTGTATGTATGTGTACAAGATAATGAGAGGCATAGATAGAGTGGATAGCCAGACACTTTTTCCCAGGGCGGAAATGACTATTACGAGGGGTCATAATTTTAAGGTGATTGGAGGAAGGTATAAGGGAGATGTCAGAGGTAGGTTCTTTACACAGAGAGTGGTGGGTGCGTGGAACGCGCTGCCGGCGGTGGTAGTAGAGTCAGATACATTAGGGACATTCAAGTGACTCTTGGATAGGCACATGGATGATAGTAAAATGTAGGGTATGCAGGGTTGTTTGATCTTAGAGTAGGATAATAGGTCGGCACAACATCGTGGGCTGAGGGCCTGTACTGTGCTGTACTGTTCTATGTTCTAGTAGGCTGGTAAATACTGAAGAGGATAGCTTTTGATTAAAGGAAGATATAGATCTGCTGATCAGTGGTAAATTAATTCAATCCGGATAAGTGGAAGGTGATGC
Source organism: Rhincodon typus (assembly GCF_021869965.1). Taxonomy (NCBI): domain Eukaryota; kingdom Metazoa; phylum Chordata; class Chondrichthyes; order Orectolobiformes; family Rhincodontidae; genus Rhincodon; species Rhincodon typus. The sequence goes on along the minus strand of NC_063333.1, from coordinate 66,653,403 downwards.
ACTTGGGCAAAGCAAACAAGCCAAGGGAATACAGGATGATGGTAGAGTCCTGGGAAGCACTGGAGGATCAGAGGGTCTTTGGTGCACATGTCTAGCAGTCCCTTTAAAGTAACGGGACAAGTAGATCAAGTGGCTAAGGAGGCATATGGAATACTTGCCTTTACTAGCCAAGGCATAGAGTTTAGGAGCAGGGAGGTTATGTTGTATTTGTTTAAAATGTTGGTTAGGCAACAGTTAGAGTATTGTGCTCTAGGATGGATGTGACTGCATTCGAGAGGGTGCAGAGGAGCTTTACCAGAATGTTGCCTGGGCTGCAGAGTTTTATTTAACCTGGGTTTTTGCCCTTGAACAGAAGAGGCTGAGGAGGACATGATCGAGATGTATAAAATTTTGAAAGACATGGATAGAGTAGACAGGAAGAAACTTTTTCTCTTGGTGGAGAGAATCAATGATCAGGGAGCATAAGTTTAAGGTAAAGGGCAGAAGGTTTAGAGAGGATGAAAGGAAATATTTTTTTCACACAGATAGTGGTGGGAATCTAGAACTCATTGCCTGTAAGGGTGGTAGAGGCAGAAACTCTCATAACATTTAAGAAGTATTTAGATATACACTTATAATGCCAAGGGATACAAGCCTCTATATGGGTCTAGTGTTGGAAAATGAGATTGCTTTTGACCGACACAGACCTGATGGGCCAAAGGGCCTTTTGGTGCTGCATGGCTATAACTCCATGTTTAATCATCCACTAAACAGCAGGTACATTGTTGAATACGATGTATTTCTACTGTAATTTCAATGACACATGATCCACTCAACTTATAAATAATTGGGACTGTAATTTTAGATGTTCCTGCATGTACTGAATGAGCAATTGAACTGTACAAAGTATACAGGATGGTAGTTGAATTCCTGGCCTGAGTTTTGTGACGTTAAGTGAGTATAGGGTCCTTGGAACATCTGGGCTGGGAAGCAGTTGGGGTGTGGAAACTACACCAATTTTCATATCATCCACAAACTTACTGATCAACTCTTCTACATTGCAATCAAAATCATTTTAGATACCACATACAGTAGGCTCTGAACACTGATTCCTCTGGAGCCTTGTGGAGAAGATGGTCAGTCTTTCAGGGAGTGGTCACAGTTCGAATTGGGTTTTGGATTGTTTTCTGTGAAAAGGAATCAGGCTATTGATGCTACAGCATAAAGATTTGAAACCTCCCATGAGCAGATCTTGGGAGCTCAGAGAATAAAAAACTAAGTGATGAGTATTACTACTTTTAGCTGAGTGAACTATAAAGGTGAACATGATTGACCACTTAGGAAAATCAACCAAGAAACCATCATCTGTTCCTGTGGAACAATGCATGGTGAAAACCACTTAAGTAATGGCCAGTTTTGTTTCTTTCTTTTATTTATCCCTTAAATGTGTTTGTCCGTCTGTCTTTTGTGTGAATGGGGTTGGAAACAAAGGCTGTTGGTTTTAAAGCTTAGACCAATTAGATTAGAGATAGTAGGAACTGCAGATGCTGGAAAATCTGAGATAACAAGGTGTAGAGCTG